>NC_081387.1:2702246-3319996 GCF_030684315.1 Stegostoma tigrinum
ATCGGCCCTACTCTTTCTTTAACCATTCTCTCATTCCTCACATAAGTGTAAAATGCCTTGGTGTTGTCACTAATTCGTTCAGCCAAGCCTTTCTCGTGCCCCCTCCTGGCTCTCCTCAGACCATTTTTGAGCTCCTTCCTCGCCTGCCTGTAATCCTCTCGAGCTGAGCTTGACCCTAGCTTCCTCCACCTTATGTAAGCTACTTTCTTCCTTTTCACGAGAAGCTCCACCGCTCTCGTCATCCAAGGTTCCTTTATCTTACCCCTTCTTGCCTGTCTCAGAGGGACATATTTACTCATCACTCCCAACAACTGTTCCTTAAACAGTCTCCACATGTCTATAGTGCCCTTACCATGGAACAATTGCTCCCAGTCCATACTTCCTAACTCAGGTCTAATCGTGTCATAGTTTCCTCTTCCCCAATTAAATATCCTCCCATTTTGCCTAATCCTCTCCTTCTCCATAGCTATGTAGAATGTGAGGCAGCTATGGTCACTATCACCAAAATGCTCTCCCACCACAAGATCTGATACCTGCCCCGGCTCGTTTCCGTGCACCAAGTCTAGAATGACCTCTCCCCTCGTCGGCCTGTCAACGTACTGAGTTAGGAAACCCTCCTGAACACACCTTACAAAAACCGGTCCATTCAAATCTTCTGCTCGAAGGAGGCTCCAATCAATATTAGGAAAGTTAAAATCACCTATTACAACAACCCGACTACGTCCACACTTTTCCAAAATCTGTCAACCTATGCTTTCTTCAATCTCCCTGCTGCTATTGGGGGGCCTGTAGTAAACCCCTAACGAGGTGACTACTCCCTTGCTGTTCCTAATTTCCACCCATACTGACTCAGTAGGCAGATCTTCCTCGACAATGGAAGCTTCTGTAGCTGTGATACCCTCTCTGATTAGTAGTGCTACACCCCCTCCTCTTTTTCCCCCCTCCCTACTCTTTTTAAATGTTCTAAACCCTGGAACATCCAGCAACCATTCCTGCCCATGAGAAACCCATGTCTCTGTTATGGCCACAACATCATAGGTACTGATCCATGCTCTAAGTTCATCACTTGTATTTCTGATACTCCTTGCATTAAAGCAAACACACTTTAATTGATCCCTTGGTTCCTTCCCAGGAAAATCCTTCCCACTAGCTGGTCTACCTCTTGCTATTGCCTCACCTGCATCAACTCTCACCTCCGGTATACAGCTCAGGTTCCCACCCCCCTGCCATACTAGTTTAAACTCTCTCGAACTACTCGAGCAAACCTTCCACCCAGGACATTGGTCCCCTTCCAGTTCAGATGCAACCCATCCTTCTTGTACAGGTCCCACCTTCCCCAGAAGGCATCCCAATTATCTACATATCCGAAGCCCTCCCTCTTACACCAGCTGCGCAGCCGCGTGTTAAGCTGCGCCCGCTCTCTGTTCCTCGCCTCGCTATCTCGTGGCACCGGTAGTAAGCTAGAGAACACTACTCTGTTTGTCCTGCTTTGCAGCTTCCATCCTAACTCCCTGAAATCACTTTTTATATCCTCAATCCTTTTTCTGGCTATATCATTAGTGCCAATATGTAACACGATTTCTGGCTGTTCGCCCTCCCCTTTTAGAACCTTATACACCCGATCGGAGACATCCCGGACCCTGGCACCAGAAAGGCAACATACCTTCCGGGAATCCTGATCCTGACCACAAAATCTCCTGTCGATTCCCCTAACTATCGAGTCCCCTACCACGAGTACTTTTCTATTCTGCCCCCTTCCCTTCTTTGCCACAGTGTCAGGCTCAGTGCCAGAGAACCGACTACTATGGCTTTCCCCTGGTCGGTCATCCCCCCCAGCAGTATCCAAAACGGTATACTTATTGCTGAGGGGAATGCCCACAGGGGATCTCTGCACTGTCTGTCTGTCCCCTTTCCTCCCCCTAACTGTAACCCATCTATCCTTGTCCTGAGCCTTTGGAGTGACCAACTCCCGGTAACTCCTCTCAATTACCCCCTCTGCCTCCCGAATGATCCGTAGTTCATCCAGCTCCAGCTCCATTTCCCTAACACGGTTTTCAAGGAGCTGGAGTTGGGTGCACTTCCCGCAGATGTAGCCAGCGGAGACATGTGCCATGTCTCCCAACTGCCACATTCTGCAGGAGGAGCAAGCAACTGCCCTCGCATCCATACCCCACTTATCTGAACACCCACTCAGTACTAAAGTAGAAAGCTTACTTCAAGTTGCTATAACATTAATAACAAACTTATATTCAATAGAGAAAGTTTAGAATGAACCTTACCTATTAACTAGGTTAGAGGAGGAGGGCGGGTGGGAGACACTACAGTTGTAGAGTCTCAGGTCTAGCCGCCTTGCTGATATATATGGTCACTGCTTTCCTTCCCGGCTGCCCCTCTGGTCCTCGTCACTTCCTCCGCTGCTCCCGCTTCTTCTGTGAAAGAGAAAAACACCGCTGCCCGCTACCGTTAAGTAATTTTTTAAAAAAACTGCTTTACCTTAGCTGCAGTCTTCCGGGTCCGTCTTACCTCCGCTGCTGCTCGCACTCAAAATGGCCGTTGGCGTCAAAGGGTGAGTATTTATACTCACTGCTTTCCTTCCCGCTGCTCCCGCTCCTTCTGTGAAAGAGAAAAACACCGCTGCCTGCTACCGGTAAGTAATTCCAATCAGATTGTTCCTATGTTGTCAAAACCAGATTTAAATTTCATAGGTTTTTGGGAGCTAAGGCCCTGGTTTAAATTGATTGGGTACATTTTAAACTTAAACAAAAATGCCATCCCCTATTCCCAATTCCTTGGTCTCCACCGCATCTGCTCCCAGGATGAGGTATTCCACTCTCGTACATCTCAGATGTCCTCATTTTTCAAGGACCGCAACATCACCCCCTTGACTGTGTCTCCCGCAACTCATCCCTCACACCCCTTCCCCGCAATAACAACCGAAACAGAATCCCCCTCATCCTCACGTACCACCCCACCAACCTCTGGATCTAAGGCATCATCCTCCGACACTTTCACCACCTGCAATACGACTTCACCAGCAAAGACATATTTTCCCTCCCCACCATTACCTGCTTTCCGGAGGGACCACTCTCTCCATGACTCCCTTGTCCACTGCACACTCCCCTCCAGCCCCATCTCACCCAGCACGTTTCCCTGCAACTGCAGAAAGTGCTACATCTGCCCCTGCACCTCCCCGCTCACCCCCATCCCAGGCCCCAAGAAGACTTTCCACATCAAGCAGATGTTCACCTACACACCTGCTAATGTGTTATACTGCATCTGTTCTTTCTGTTGTGGCCTCCTCTACATTGGGGAAGCCAAGGGACCACTTTGCAGAACACCTACGCTCGGTTCGCAATCAACAGCCGCACCTCCCAGTCACAAACCATTTCAACTCCCCCTCCCATTCTGCAGGCGACATGTCCATCCTGGGCATCCTGCAGTGCCACAACAATGCTACCCGAAGGTTGCAGGGACAGCAACTCATACTCTGCTTGGGAATCCTGCAGCCCAATGGTATCAATGTGGACTTCACAAACTTCAAAATCTCCCCTCCTCCTAACTTATCCCAAAACCAGCCCAGCTCATCCCCGCCTCCTTAACCTATCCTTTCTCTCACCCATCCCCTCCTCCCACCTCAAGTCCCACGCCCACCTCCTACCTGCTAACCTCATCCCACCCCCTTGACCTGTCCATCCTCCCTGGACTGACCTATCTCCTCCTTACCTCCCCACCTGCGCTCACTTTACTGGCTCGACCCCCATCTCTTTGACATATCTGTCTCGTCTCCACCTATCTTCTCCTCTATCCAGCTTCTATCTGCCTCGCCCTCTCTCCCTATTTATTTCAGAACCCCCTTCCCCTCCCCCATTTCTTTAAAAGGGTCTCGGCCCGAAACGTCAGCCTTCCTGCTCCTCTGATGCTGCTTGGCCTGCCGTGTTCATCCAGCTCTACACCTGGTTATCGCAGATTCTCCAACATCTGCAGTTCCTACTATCACTGAAACAATTTTGCCACACCACTTTTTAAGACTTTTTACACACTCCAGGGCAAGGTGCTCCTGTTTGGGTGTTTTGCTTTTAGTTCTGGGGGTCAGAGGGAGAGGTCAACCTTCGCTTTAAAACAATAGTCTTTATGAGCAAGAACTAATCTACAGAGCTGTTTTCAGTTCCACGAACCACACCAATGACCAGGAAACAGAATTGTACATGATACATTTCTCTCCAACAAATTAGATTCCATTCACCTTCTCCCTACACATTGATTTCAACATAGAGCTTCAATTCTGAGCACTGATCCAATTATTGGAAAGTTGGTGTCATTGACACTGCTTCTGTCTTGTTCTGAATCGGAAAAATTCATCAATATCACCTCCAATTGCCACCATGCCCTCACCTGGCTCATCTCCGACTTCATCCTCCCTTCCCTTCCTCAACATCTCTGTATCCATTTCTGGGAGTAGACTGGCACTTCATACTCACTGACTCCCACAGTTACCTCAAATATATGTTCTCACACCCTGCCCTGCTTCCTGTAAGGATTCCATCTTATTCTCCTAGTTTTCCTGTTTGTCACATCTATTTGATTTAATGCCACCTTCCATAACAGGCCTGAGAAATGTCCACCTTTTTCTTCAACCAATGATTCCTTGGTACTGACAAGATCCACAGCTGTTTTCGATCCATCTCCTACACATACTTACTTCAGTAAAGCCTTTGATAAGGTTCCACATGGTGGGTTATTGGAGAAAATACAGAGGCACGGGATTGAGGGAGATTTAGAAGTTTGAATAAGAAACTGGCTTTCTGTAAGAAGGCAATGAGTGGTGGTTGATGAAAAATATTCAGCCTGGAGTCAGGTGTGCCTCAAGGATCTGTTTTGTCATTTTTATAAATGACTTGGATGCAGGCATAGGTGGATGGGTTAGTAAGTTTGCAGACGACAATAAAGTCAGTGAAGTGGTGGACAGTGTGGAAGAATGTTGCAGGTTGCAGGGAGACTTGGATAAACTGCAGAATTGGGCTGAAAGGTGGTAAATGGAGTTTAATACGGATAAATGTGAGGTGATTCACTTGGGAAGAATAATAGGAAGGCAGCATACTGGGTCAATGGAAAGATTCTTGGTAGTGTGGATGTGCAGAGGGATCTTGGTGTCCATGTACATAGATCCCTGAAAGTTGCCACCCAGGTTGATAGTGCTGTTAAGAAGGCTTACGGTGTGTTAGGTTTTATTGGTAGAGGGATTGAGTTCCGGAACCGTGATGTCATGCTGCAACTGTAGAAAACGCTAGTGCGGCCTCATTTGGAATATTGCGTGCAGTTCTGGTCACCCCGATACAAGAAAGATTCGGAAGCATTGGAAAAGGTGCAGAGGAGATTTACCAGGATGTTGCCTGGTCTAGATCGCAGGCCCTATGAAGAAAGGCTGAGGGACTTGGGTCTGTTCTCATTGGAGAGAAGGAGGCTAAGAGGGGATTTAATAGAGACACACAAGATGATCAGAGGATTAGATAGGGTGGACAGTAAGAGTCTTTTTCCGAGGATGGTGACTTCAGCTTGTACAAGGGGGCATAGCTATAAATTGAGGGGCGATAGATTTAAGACAGATGTCAGAGGCAGGCTCTTTACTCAGAGTGGTAAGGGCGTGGAACGCCCTGCTTGCCAATGTAGTTAACTCAGCCAGATTAGGGGATTTAAATAGTCCTTGGATGAGCATATGGATGATGATGGGATAGTGTAGGAGGAGGGGCCTAGATTAGTTCACAGGTCGGCGCAACAATGAGGGCCGAAGGACCTGTTCTGCGCTGTATTGTTCTATGTTCTATTCAGTTGGTCACAATGAAATCCAGCATTGACAACAGAAACCTGCTGCAGAAACCCATTGTAACTGTGCACCTCCCAGAAAATTACACCTCACCTTCTCACTTTCAGGAATAAGCCATCAACAAAACTCAGTCTGTAAATCAGAAGGGAAATTCTTCCAATAAACACACTCAGTATCTAACACACATCTCCAGTCAAGCAGTTCAGCACAAAGCACACAGAGAACAGGTCTCTCAGCAGGATCTTCTCACACAGCATACGGGACATTTTCACCCCTGATTGCCCACAGGATAGTCAAACTGCCTCAAGATTGGTGTGGATATTATGAGATACAATTTGTATAAAAGCTTCTCCTTCACTCTCCACCTCCTCACTTGGTTTTCAGTCCCTATAGGAAGTGAACGAGCTCTGGAAGAGGAAGTGGAGAAGGAGGAGCGAATAGACAGAGTGGGTGGGCTCTCTGATTGACATCTCTCACAGTCAATCCAAATATTTCTGCAGCATCATGAGTTTCCGGAAGGTTGGGAAACTGACCAGTGAAATGGAGGTGACTTTGAGCACCAGATCAGGTGGGAATTTAAATTTGTCGTTGTCCTATCTGAATAAAACCCCACTTATTGCAGTAGCAGAAACGACGTACATGGGTGGGATCAAAACATGCGCGGGGGAAGGGGAATTAGATCGATGGATAAAATGGGGAAGGGCATAGAAATGAAAGAGAGCGACAAGAGAGATGACATTGATAGCGCAAACCGCTGATTTGGGGAATGAAGTCTGGTTCTTTGTGTAGTATTATAGAGGTACCTCATTTCTACCCGTTTCTGAAGCCTCGGGAAACTCATGTTGTTCCAGAAAGATTTGCTCCTCTTCCAGAGCTGGTTCACTTCCTATAGGGACTGAAAACCAAGTGAGGAGATGATGAGTGAAGGAGCAGCTTTTATATAAATTGTATCCCATGATACCCGCACCAGTCTTCAGGCAGTCTGACCACCTTTGCGTAATCAGGGGTGGAAATGTTCCTTATGCTGTGTGAGAAGATCCAGCTGAGAGCTGTTTACTCAATGCTTTGTGTTGAACTTTTTGACTGGAGCTCTGTGTTGGATATTGAGTGTGTTTATTTTATTTTCTTTCACATCCCTTCAAGATCCCCCACAATCTTCTCTCATCACATCCTCGGAAAAGAGAAAAAGACAAACATGAATTTATGCAGAGATAGTAGGAACTGCAGATGCTGGAGAATCTGAGATAAGTGGTAAAGCTGGATGAACACAGCAGGCCAAGCAGCATCAGAGGAGCAGGAAAGCTGACGTTTCGGGCCTAGACCCTTCTCATGAATATATGCAGATCCTTTCAGAACCACCATTTTTGAAATGTGGTCACTGTTTGTCATGCTTTAATGATGACCTATGTAGTCATTGCAAACACCCATATACGGCACTGACAAGATGGTACTTTTTTGTGGTGTTGACTGAGAAATTGTTACAGTCCCCTTTGACACTGATCATATAGAGTTCTTAGCGACCCACTTAAAGGTAGTGCATGTAGGATCTCCAAATTGACAGATTTTTATGTAAGCAAACTAAAAGAAACATTGACTAACTACAACCTAGTTGGCAACTGATGCACTAAACTACAGAATGGATAATTCCCTTTAACTTATAATATGACCAAACACTCCGTAACCCTATTCTGTTATAAGGCCTGCTATTTGCTTTATCAAAGTTTGAGGGACGAGTCCAACACCACCATCGTCTTCCAACTGGGTCACTTATCTCCGTTTTACAAAAACATAACTTTTGATGGCCATTGAAAGTTATTTCCCTGAATTTCCAGAGAAGTCTGAACTACCGACCAACACTGAGGACCCTTCCGGTGATCTAATCGCTGGCCCTGCAAGGTTGAATTTTCCAAAGTCTTTAGATTGTTATGCTCCATCTCGTCAACTAGTAACTATGTACTACCTGGCGGTCCACAGAAACGACATCTTCTCCTGTCTGCTGACCCCACTGGCTGCAGTCCTTGGTTGCTCTTTCCCTCTTGTCCATTGTCTCAGTCAGAAAGTCTTCTGTCAGCCCTACCTGATTGCCTTTGCACACAGGTGTTATGACTGTGCACCTCACTCAGCAAGTCCCACCCTGTTGCATGGAAACAATACCAGCTGGCCTGTTGGTGGGCAGAGCTATGCAACCTCTGACCAGTCACCCTTGTGAGGGTATTTGTTTGTCCTTTATCTTAGAGAGATGGTTAAAACATAACAGACTTTCAATTTTGCATTCAAACACACACTTGAGTCTTCTCAACAGTGACAGGAGGCTCGTGTGAAGCACAAAAACCAGTATGGACCAATTCGATTGAATGCCCTGCAATTCTGTGGGTGTAACTTTCTGTGGTTGGATTTGAAATTCTCAACCTCTGGATTGTTAATCCAGCTCCACGACAATTCAGCAGCCATACCCAGAGATGGATTTAGTGAATGTATTTTAATGCCATTTTGTAAGAATATTATCTGAAGACCTCAACCTTCCACAAAAGCCTGACATTCGATTCAATGCTTGTGCCTAGTGCTGTGGCTGAGACCTGAATTTGGGATTTGCAGTCTGAGAGAGCACAGTGTATCTAATTGCCCAGGATAAACCAAAACCCTTAAAATCAGCTACACTGAAGCAATATCCTCCTCAAATTTGAGCATTTTCCACTGTTTCCTTCAAATATGCTTCATGGAAAACAAAGGGTAAAATTTCAAAATCACTACTGAATTCACATTTCTCTGAATATTTTTTAAACACATACTCCCAAAATAAAATTAATCTTCACCAGCATAACACAATTCATGATGAATTATAGCCTCTTTTACACTCCCACCTTTGGCCTTGCCATTACCCTCATGGCAAGTTGGGCCTGGGTCAAGAAAAGAAAGCAGCCACACTGGATACTGACCAAGAGAAGACAGTGTTCCTGCAGCAAACAGATGATCAGTGTCACTCAAGTGAGGAAAATAAAAGGACTTGTTTCTGATTGCCCACACAGGGGAATAGCAGATGGGCACTCAATATGGAACAGTCTCTAGCTAAGGAGTCAACCCCTTCAGCAAAGGAGGTGGTGGAGTTGGAGGAAATCATGTTTTACAGAAGGACTGCACTGTATTTACAACAGACAACGTGTAGAAGATTGACACCGCAGACAGATCCTGACCACCACCCAAGAAATAACGACACTCCTGTGAGAATACATCCAGCCCCTTGACAGCACTGCTCAACACAAAAGAGCGTGAATGGACTCCAAGTACAGTGACAGCTTCAGTCGTTCAAGCCTCATGAACCACTAACTTATTCCTACAGATGAAGGATTGCTCAAATGTAAGTTTTTCTGAGAGGACTCCACAGTCCCATAAGTTTTCATAACATGCAGGCTTCAACTCTGAAGAGCTATCTGGCATCAAAACAGTTGAGTATGAGATGAGGACTTCACAGAGTCACCAACAATCCTGAGACACAAATGTATCCACATTGATAAAAATGCTATCGGGTATGAGATGTGTGACAAGTCATTTTTGAAAGTTATTGACCCTCTGCAGATGCCAGCATGTTCACAGAAGGGAGAAATCATTCATGTATGAGGTATGTGACAAATCATTCTCGAAGTTAACAAACAGGACAGAATATGTTCAACCTGTAAGCTGCATGACACATCCTTTTCACTCTCAAAGCTCCTGGTCCATTCGGCAATCTACACAGGAGACGCTTGCAAAGCTCCTGATGCACCACCAGAGATTTTATACGGGGGAACAACCCTCTGGATGAGTTTTGTGTACTAGCCTTTGTCTAATCCTCCAATCTTCTGATGGACCAGACAATTCACACAATGGAGGAGCCCTTCAAGTGTGACGTGTGTGCCAAATCATTCTCACAGTCAGTGAACCTGCATGCTCACAAACGCATTCACGCAGGGGAGAAGTCATTTGTGTGTGGTGTTTGTGACAAAACCTTCACACAGTTATCCAATCTACTGGTACATCAGACAGTCCACACAGGTGAAAAACACTTCAGAAGTGAAGTATAGGGTGAGCGATTTGGACGATTATCAGATCTGGTTCAATATCGACATATTCACACTACCCAGAAATCATTTGCATGCAAAGCGTGCACCAAGTCATTCTTACGGTCGTGGAACCTCCGCACTCACCGACGCATTCACACTGGAGAGAAACCATTCACCTGCCCCGTGTGTGACAAATCATTTTCACAGTTAACAAACCTCTGCGTACACCAACAAATTCACACAAGGGAGAAGTCATTCACGTGCAAGGCGTGCAACAAAACCTTTACACAGTTATCGCACCTCCAAGTTCATTGGACAATCCACACAGGGGAGAAACCATTCAAATGTGTGATTTGTGATAAAGCTTTTGCAATGTCTGCAAGGTTGCTGACACACCAGAGATTTCACACAGTGTAAGGTTTGTGTGATGGCTTTTGTTCAGTCATCTGATCTCCTGATACATGAAAGGATTCACACAGGGGAGAAACCTTTTAAGTGTAAAGCGTGTTGTGAGAGCTTTGGAAGATCATCAGACCTGGCGAGGCACCAACGCACTCACACTGGGGAGAAACCATTCACGTGCGAGGTGTGCAATAAATCATTCTTGCAGTCATCAAGCCTCCGTGCTCATCAGCGCATTCACACAGGGGAGAAACCCTTCAAATGTGAGGTTTGTGACCAGGCCTTCACACAGTCATCACACCTAATACAACATCAAACAATCCAAGCAGGTGAAAAGCCTTTCAAGTGTGAGGTGTGTGACCGAGCATTCACACAGTCATCAAGCCTCCTGCGACGTCAGATAATTCACACAGGGGAGAAACTCCTCAAGTGAATTGCATAATGATGGATTTGGACACTCTTTCAAACTTGTAAAATCTGTGTTGTCTTTTGTTAAGTAATCCATATTTGCCAAAGTGACAGTTAATTTTATTCTGAATTATCGTTTTTCAAAGTATCCTCTTCACTGCATTAAACTGACTAGTCTGTAGTCATTGGGCTTATCTTCACATTCCTTTTTGACGGGATCATGTTTGCTTTAGGAACAAAGCTGGAGAAATTCAGCAGGTCAGGCAACATCTGCGGAGGGGTATCTTTATAATTGTCCAGTCCTTTGGCCTCACCTGTGAATCTAAGGAAAACTGAAAATTGTGGAGGTACTGGCCATAACTTCCACTTTCTAACTCTTGACATTTACCTAACTATCTCCTCTTTAAAAGCATGAGTTAATTCCGTGACCATTTTGCCAGCAACCTTTAACCAGTTGTCTGGGTCTGAACTATTCCTTTCCAATTCCAATTGGCTTTCAACTAGTTAAATATTCTCACTCTGAACTGCTCCTTTAGATGGGTAAGTTAGTAGGTTTGCAGACAATACAAAGATCAGTGGAGTTGCAGATAGTGTAGAAGGTTATCAAAGGATACAGCGGGATCTGGATCAGTTGCAGATATGAGTGCAGAAATGACAGATGGAGTTTAGTCCATGTAAATGTGAGGTGCTGTTCTTTGGGAGATCAAATGTTAAAGAAAAGTTTACAGTTAATGGCAGGACCCTGAACAGCATTGATCTTCGGGTTCAAGTACGTGGCTCCCAGAAAGTTGGCATGCGGCATTCTTGCCTTCATTGGTCGAGAATTGAGTACAAGAGTCAGGATGTCATGTTGCAGCTTTATAAGACTTTGTTTATGCCAGACTTAAAGTATTGCATTCAATTCTGGTGGTCACATTACAGGAAGGATATGGAAGCTTTGCAGAGTGTGCAGAAGAGGTTTAGATTAGATTAGATTCCCTACAGTGTGGAAACAGGCCCTCCGGCCCAACAAGTCCACACCGCCTCTTGGAGCATCTGACCCAGACCCATCCCCCTATAACCCACACACCCCTGAACACCGTGGGCAATTTAGCATGGTCAATCCACCTAGCCTGCACATCTTTGGACTGTGGGAGGAAACTGGAGCACCCGGAGAAAACCCACGCAGACACGGGGAGAATGTGCAAACTCTGCCCAGACAGTTGACTGAGGCTGGAATCGAACCCGGGTCCCTGGCACTTGAGGCTGCAGTGCTAACTACTGAGCCACCGAGCCACCCCAGGATGGTGTTTGGATTAAAGGATATGAGCTATAAGGAGAGGCTGGAAAACCTCAGGTTGTTTTCTCTGGAGTGGCAAATGCTGAGCAGAGAGTTGGTAGAACTGTAAAACTATGAGATGTATGGATAACATTGATGATTAGAATCCTTTTCTTGGAGCTGAAATGTCTAATACTCAGGACATGCATTTAGGGTGAGTGCAGAAAAGTTCAAAGAAGGTAAGTTTTTTTACACAGACAGTGATAGGAGTGTGGAACACGCTGCCAGGGTGGTGGTGGAGGCAAATATGATAGGAGCATTTAAGAGACTTTTGGAGAAGCACATGAATATGCAAGGAATGAAAAGATATGGAGCAAGGTCAGACAGAAGGGATTCGTTTAATTTGGTGTCATGTTTGGCTAAATATTATGGGCCGAAGAGCAAGTTGCTGTGCGGTACAGTTCTATGTTCTATGTTGTCTTTTGGCACAGCCAACCTTACCCCTGTGATACAATGATCACTCTCTCCTAAACAATCCCCCACTGACATTTGCAGTCATTCAAGTCACATCCCTTACCCTAGCTCCAGGGAGGTAACATACCATCCTGGATTCGCATTTCCAGCTGTATCTATCTGTTCCCAGAGCTGTTGAGTCTCCAGTCATGATTGCTCTTGCCCTTCCAGTCTTCAATGTACCTACCTGTACAGCTGAGCCAACTGTGGTACCATAGACTCCCAGATCACCCATCACATTCATCAGGATTCAGAACTCAGTACTCCAGTTGGAGAGTGGAATACATTCAGGGCCCTGCACTACCTCCTTCCTAACATTTGCTAAACCCACTCCTGAACAGCTTGACTCCAATTTTAATGCTGTGGCTCCTGTGCTTCTAAATTGAGCCAGCTCTTATGGATACAGAGTAAAATTGGATCTTGTTTTAGTTGGCAATGTGAATTGTAGACAGATCCTCTTCAGGTGATGGGTGTTTGACTAATACCATGAGGAATGTTTGTACTGTCCTGTTTGGGAGGACTACGATTCTGAGTGTGGGGAAAAAGTGGTGACGAAGTGGTAATGTCACAAGATTCATAAATCCAAAGAAATTGGTTAGAATTCCATCACGTTGTTAAGCTGGATGAACACAGCAGGTGGGCAGCATCAGAGGACCAGGAAAGTTGACATTTCAGGTCAAGACCCTTCTTCAGAAGTGGGGGAGGGGAAGTGGATTCTGAAATAAATAGGGAGAGAGGGCAAGGCGGATAGAAGATGCATAAAGGAGAAGAGAGGGTGAGAGGAGACAGACAGGTCAAAGAGGTAGGGTTAGAGCGAGTGAAGGCGAATGTACGTGGGGAGTTAGGGAGGGAATAGGTCAGTCCAGGGAGTACGGGCAGGTCAAGGAGGCAGGATGAGGTCAATGGGTAGGAGATGGGGGTGGGACTGGAGGTGGCAGGATTGGTTAGGGAGGCAGCGACGAGCTAGGCATGTGGTCAGGGGAGGGGAGATTTTGAAGCTTTTGAAGTCCACATTGATACCCTTGGGCTGCAGGGTTCCCAAGCAAAATATGAGATGCTGTGCCTGCATCTTTTGGGTGGTATCATTGTGGCAATGTAGTAGGCCCAGGATGGATATGTCATCTGAGGATTTGGGGCGGGGTGGGGTGTGGGGGTGGGGAGTTGAAATGGTTCGCGACTGGGAGGTGTAGTTGTCTGCGGTCCCCTAATTATTCCTCCCACCTCCAGCCCCACCCCATCACCTATCCACTAACCTCATCCCGCCTCCTTGACCTGTCCATCCTCCCCAGACCGACCTATCCCCTCCCTAACTCCCCACCTACATTCACCTTCATTGGCTCTAACCCTGCCTCTTTGACCTGTCTGTCTCCTCTCACCCTATTTTCTTCTATCAATCTTCTATCCACCTCCCCGGTCTCTCTATTTATTTCAGAATCCCCTTTCCCTCTCCCATTTCTGAAGAAGGGTCTCGATCCAAAACACCAACTTTCCTGGTCCTCTGATGCTGCTTGGCCTGCTGTGTTCATCCAGCTTCACACCGTGTTATCTCTCTCACCCAGATCGGGATCAAGACTCATCTGACTGGGACCACACACACTCTTATAGCACTGACTTTCATGACACAATGCTCCGTTTTGGAGAACTTGAGCAAATTGTGAGGCAGAGCCTAGTTCAGGGATGATTATGGCTGATCTGATGGCTGTTCTTCAAAAGAATTATATTGGACTTGAAACGTTAGTTCTGTTTCTGACTCCATAGACGCTGCTTGACTGCTGAGTGTCTCCAATATTTTCTATGTTTATTGTGAAGTGGTTGGAAAGGTGGCAGATGGAATTTGATGCAGTGAGTTTGAAGTGACCTATTTTGTTAGAACAACTGATGGGGACAAGCTAAAACAAAGATACAATTCCAAAAGGGCACAGGAGTAGAAGGACTTCAGTGTATCGGTGTTAATTCATTGAAGGTGGCAGGACAGAATGAGCGAGAGGATTCATCTAGCTTTAGGTATCCAGGATTTCATCAGCTGGGGCACAAAAGTACAAAAGCAAAATAGTTACCCTAAACCCAGATTAAAACACTGACTTAGTCTCAGTTGGAGAACAGCATCCAGTTCTGGGCATCACTCTTTAGGAAGGAATTGAAACCATTGAGAAAGTGCCAAAAGATTGACAAGAATGGTATTAGTGAACAGGAATTTCAGTTCCTAAGAGAGAATGGAGAAGTAGGGACTGTTTTGAGAAGAGAAGGTTGAGAGGAAAGTTGACAGAGATTTTCAAAGTCTTCCGAGGGCTGGTCACAGGCAAAACAGGGGAGAAACTGCTCCCATTGATGGACAGACAGAGAAACAGGGGGCACAGATTTAAGATGATTCACAAAAGAAACAATAATGACATAAAAGAAATATCTTTCATGTAATGAGTGGTTAGAGTCTGGAATGCCTGAGAGTGTGGTGGAAGCAGGTTCAATCGAGAAATTAAAAAAAAGAATTCCACTTGTCACATCTAACTGGGGTAGTATGCTGAAAATCCAGCCACACTTTTCCTAGAGCTGTCACAGAAGTGAAAGATTTTGTCAAAGTGCACAGAATTTCACAATTTACAAAGAATTTTATACCCAGGTTAACAGAAGACACTAACACATTTCTGAAGTATACAAGAATTACTGTTTATTACAAAATAAATATTCGAACTCCAGATAAACAACTACAAGCAGTCAACATATATCTCGACCAATTAAAATTCTAATGACCCCCATAAAACTTGATCTGCGGATCAAAGTCACCTCCATTCATTGGTCAGTTTCCCAAGCTAAAGGCACAATGGGTAAATGGGTCTTTCTCCCAAAGTACAATGAGGGCCTGTTCAGAGACCCTGTATGAATGTAAAGGGAATATAAATAGTTTCCTGCATAAGTAGAAAATGCCTTTGTTTTGCAACTGCAAGGAAAGTCTGAAAAATGTCAAATTGTAATGTGCTGCTTGTTTTTGTTTCTCTGCAAAGACTGTACAGAACTGTTTTAGGACATTTTGCATGTACTTATAACATTTATGAATAAAGTATGGTTTTGAAATAATAAAAAAATTGTTCCAGAAATATCTGGATTGACTGAGAGAGACATCAGAGAACCCACCCACACTGCCCATTCTCTCCTCTTCCTCTTCCAGAGATGATTCACTTCCTATAGGGACTGAAAACCAAGTGAGGAGATGGTGAGTGAAGGAGCAGCTTTTATACAAATTTTTTTCCATAATATCCACACCAAATCTTCAGGCAGTCTGATTATCCTGTAGGTAGTCAGGGGTGGAAATGTCCCTTATGCTGTGTGAGAAGATCCAGCTGTGAGAGCCATTTACTCAGTCCTTTGTGTTGAACTGTTTGACTGGAACTTGTTCCATTCTGTGGTTGGATTTGAACTCAATCTCTGGATTGTTAATCCAGCAAATATAACAATTCTTCTGCTAAAGCTGGAGTCTCATTCATTGAAATGTTTTTGAATACCTTCTTTGAAGATTTTACCTGAAGGCCTCAGTCTTTCCCAAAAACCTGAGCTTGAATTTAATAATATTTTTTTCCCAGTGCTGTGACTGTTAGCTGAATTTAGAATGTGGAGTCTGAGCAAGTGCAATGTATTTAATTGCCCTGGATAAATCAGAACCTTCCAATCAGCCACCCTAAGCAATATATTCATCAGCCTCAAGCACATAGTTCCCAGTGTGTTTTCTTCAAATTGTTTTGGTAAGTAAGGACAGTGGATTTAAAAATCTACATTGAATTAACATTTCTCCTGAGTTTTTTCTCTCCCAGAGAAACGCTGATATTTGCAGCACAGCACAAGATCTCAGTTAATTGAAAGCCTGTTTCACACTGCATTCAACTGTCTTTTCCATTGCCCAGTTCCTGAGAAGCTGGGGACCTAGGTTAAGGAGACACAGTAGCCACATTGCCTGCTCCTGATCACTACTCTGTGTCCCTGCTGGAAACAGAGGGTTTGTGACAGTCAAGTGATAAAAGAGAATGGACATGTATCTGATGTCACACTCCTCCACTTGCCCCCACCCACAGAAGGGAAGGGCAGAGTGGCACACTCTGTAAAACAGTCTCTGAGGAGTTATCTCCTTCAGAAAATAGAAGAATGAATTAAAGGAAATCATGTTTCCTTTTCCTGTACTATAGAAGGATTGTACTACATCAGAGAATACACAGAAGATATATAGCACAGCTAGATCCTGACCTTCACCCAGCAGAACTGTGGGAAGACATCCAGTCCCTTCACAGCATTGCTCAAAGGACAGTGAAAACCATCATCTGCAAATTGTTCGGGTCATATATATATATACATCATCAGAACTGAAACTGGTCAGTGGTGTGGATTTTTCCATGAGATCCAAGCTTTCCAAACATCCAGTTGTGGGTGATTGGCTAGAGTGAGTTTGGGAAGAAGCATGAGTCATTCCTAGAGGTGACAAACTGCTCAGGAGTGTGCTCAGTAAGATAGTTCCCAGGCTGGTAAGAACTAATACACAGCACCTGCTGTACAACTGTTAACACAAGGGCAGTTTCATAAAAGAGAAATCATATATACGTAAAATTTTGCAAAATCATAGCCCCTCAACTATGCATTCATATTGGGGGAAAAGCTGTACAAACGTGAAATGTGTAACAAGGGATTTGCACAATTTTTGGGTCTGGTGAATCACCGATCTATACGCATGCAAAGTGCAGAATAAATTAAAGTTTGTTTCACATCAACACAATCACACCAAAGAGAAACTACTCACATGCAAGGCATGTATCAAATCATTCTCGAGTTCATCAATCCTATGTGAACATCACTATGTTCACACAGGGGAGACATAATTACATTGCAACATGTGTAACAAAATCATTCTCACAATCACTGTACCTGATTTGGCAGTATGCATTCAAAAGGAGAAAAACCATTCTGATCAGAGGTGTGTGACAGTTCTCATAGTTTGGAAACCTCTACACACACCAATGCATCTGCACAGGAAAAACAGTTGAAGTATGAGGTGCAACAAACCATTTTCCCATTCAAAGAGTCTTTGTCCTTAAGGTTGTTGCTTCATCTCATTGGTGAGATTCTAAAGTCACAATTTAAGGCTTGAGGGAGAATAGCAAAGATGCTTCCTGGATTTTTATTTTCTCCCTCTTTTCCTGTCATTTCTTACTCCACAACAGGGAAGGGAAAACACTGGCTATGATTTCCTCTAACTCTGTCTCCTCCTTTGCTGAAGGGACTGTCTCCTCAGTTAGACACTGTTCCATCATGAATGCCATTCTGCTGTTCCCCTGCATGTGCGGTCATATTTTAAGCCTTCTCTTTTTCCTTACCTGACTGCCACACCCTCTGTTTCCGTCAGGGACACTGGATAGTGATTTGGAACAAACATTGTGGCTACTTTCTTTTCTCTGCCCAGTCCTCCAGATGTCATGTGGACAATGGACAGAGTGTAAAACAAACTATTAATTCATTATGAGCTTCAATCATGCTGGTGGGATTTTGCTATGCACATACTGAATATCACATTTCCTACGTTAAAAGCAGTGACTACACTTCAAAAGAATTTCATTGGCTGTAAAATGTCTTGTGCCATCCAGTGGTTCTGGAAGATTCCATATAAATGCAAGTCTCTCTCTTGTTTTCTGAGAAGATTAGAGATAGGGTAGAGGGACGTCTTGGGAGGGATTTGAAAAGACAGACTACATCCAGATTCCAAACCAGAGAGAACTAACCATTCACAGTCCATGTGACAATGACTAGCTCCCAACACACACACACAGAACTCAGGAAGAAGCCTCAGTCACTCTGCACTTTCCAGATAATTACAGATCACCTTCTCATATTCAGGAATAAGCCATCAACAAAACTCAGCCTGGAAATCAGAAGAGAAACGCTACCAATAAACACACGGAGAATCCAACACACATATCCAGCCAAACCACTCAGCACAAAGCACCCAGTAAACAGCTGTCTCAGCTGGATCTTCTCACATAGCATATTGGGCACTTTGACCCCTGATTGCCCACAGGATAGTCAGACTTTCTGAAGTATGTGTTAAGGATTGGGAGCCCTATTCAACTTCCTTTAACTCAGAATTCCACAGTCAGCAATTCCTGTCCATCTAACTGTGTCACGTTAGTAAATAACATTCTGCAAATGTAAACAAATCCCTCTTTGAAAGAAAAATCATCACAGTCTTTACTCACTACAAACATTTAAGAGGCATCAGCCCCCTCTGTTATCAATGAAGTGTATTAAAAGTGAGAAGATTTTGCTCTTACAAGGAATGAAAACTAACCTGCAATGCAGATGGGCAAAGGGACCACAGTCATCTAATCTTGTGACTACCTGTTCCATGCCCAATGGCCAAGAGGTGTTGGACAGATGATCAACATAGCATTGAAGGACAGCTCCCGAAGTAAATTGAATGAGGGCGCCAGGTGGGGAGAAAGGAGAAAGAAGATCCAGGGAGACAACCACACCATCTCTTTGGGGAAAGACCAGGAGTTCCTCTACATCAGGCTGACAGAAGACAAAAGAATGCTCCTCTGATGCTGCTTGGCCTGCTGTGTTCATCCAGCTCTACACCTTGTTATCTCAGATTCTCCAGCATCTGCAGTTCTACCATCACTAAAGAATGTTCTGACATAGACCACCACAAAAGACAACTGGATAACTGGGAAGTGGGAGTGCATTGCCTTTACCCTTCTATTCTACTGAAAGGCATTGGCATCAGTAAAACGTTCTCGTCTGTTACAAATCATGTATTACCTTTCTTTACCTAATTAATGCACCATAAATAAGCCCATCCCCCTCTCTGATGAAGGGTCTAGGCCCGAAACGTTAGCTTTTGTGCTCCTGGGATGCTGCTTGGCCTGCTGTGTTCATCCAGCTTCACACTTTGATATCTAAACTGTTGCTTCTCAAAAAACTTGGAAAATTGCTATAAATCATTGATTGGTCTGTATTAGGTAACTGTGATCACAAAACTGGTAAAATCAATGACTGGAATCAGAAGTAGGATTGTTCGCAGAAGTTAGGGTTTGTTTGGAAGTAGCAATTTCTGATTGTAATTAAGTGTGGGTTTAGCAATTCATAAGGGCACCAATGGCTTTTGCAGATGCTAAGCAGCAGCTGATAGAGAGTTTGATTGTGAAAATCAGGACAGCTGGAGCAAAAGATGTATTAGGAATTCTGGAAGAACGTGATAGAGATCGTGGATCTATTTTTGATAAGACTAAATGGGAAATTTAGAAGGTTAAGATTAAGAATTCTTTTAAAAGTTCAAAATACATGTGTGTGCCTTACAACTGAACAGAAATTGGAAGGTGAGATAACACAGTGTAGAGTTGGATGAACACAGCAGGCCAAGCAGCATCAGAGGACCAGGAAAGTTGATGTTTCGGATCGAGACCCTTCTTCAGAAATGGGAGAGGGAAAGGGGATTCTGAAATAAATAGGGAGACAGGGGAGGCAGACAGAAGATCGATATACGAGAAAATAGGGTGAGAGGAGACAGACAGGTCAAAGAGGCAGGGTTAGAGCCAGTGAAGGTGAATGTAGGTGGGGGGTTAGGGAGGGGATAGGTTGGTCCAGGGAGGATGGACAGATCAAGGAGGCGGGATGAAGTCAGTGGATAGGTGATGGGGGTGGGGCTTGAGGTAGGAGGAATGGTTAGGGAGGCAGGGACGAGCTAGGCTGGTTTTGGTATGTGGTCGGCGGGGAGAGGAGAGATTCTGAAGCTTGTGAAGTACACATTGATACTCTTGAGCTGCAGTGTTCCCAAGAGAAATATGAGATGCTGTTGCTGCAGCTTTCGGGTGGCATCATTGTGGCAATGCAGGAGGCCCAGGATGGACATGTTGTCCAAGGAGTGGGAGGGGAAGTTGAAATGGTTCACGACTGGGAGGTTGCGAACTGAGCGTAGGTATTCCGCAAAGTGGTCCCCAAGCCTCTGCCTGATTTCCCCGATGTTGAGGCCACTACGGGAACAGCAGATACAGTATACCACATTAGCAGATGTGCAGGTGATGTGGAAAGTCTTCTTAGGGCCTGGGATGGGGGTGAGGGACGAGGTGTAGGGGCAGGTGTAGCACTTGCTGCGGTTGCAAGTAAAGTGCCAGAGGTGCTGGGGCCAAAGGGGAGTGTGGATCGGACACGGGAGTCACAGAGAGAGTGGTCCCTCCAGAAAGCAGATAAGGGTGGGGAGGGAAAAATGTCTTTGGTCGTGGGGTGGAGGCGGGAGAAGGGGTCAGATGGCAGAAGTGTCAGAGGATGATGCATTGGATTCGGAGGTTGGTGAGATGGTACATGAGGATGAGAGGGATTCTGTTTTGGTTGTTATTGCGGGTAGTGGGTGTGAGGGATGAGTTGCGGGAAATGCGAGAGACATGGTCGAGGGCATTTTCAACCACTGTGGAGGAGAAGTTGCTGTCCTTGAAAACAAGGACAACTGGGATGTCCAGGAACAGAATGCCTCATCTCGGGAGTAGATACGGCGGAGGTGAAGGAATTGAGAATAGGGATGGCCTTTTTGCAGAATGGTGGGTGAGAGGAGGTGTATTCTGGGTAGCTGTGGGAGTCTGTAGGCTTGAAATGGATATCGGTTTCCAGGTGGATGCCAGTGGTGGAGACAGAGGTCCAGGAAGGTATCAGAGATGATCCAGGTGAACTTAAGCTTGGGGTGGAAGCTGTTAGTGAAGTGGATCAACTGTTCGAACCCCTCGTGAGAGCATGAGGCGGCATCGATACAGTCATCGATGTAACGGAGGAAGAGGTGGGGGACGGGGCAGTGTAGCTTTGGAAGAGGGATTGTTCCATGTATCCTACAAAGAGGTATGCATAGCTTGAGCCCATGGGGGTACCCATGGCCACGCCTTCGTCTGTAGGAAGTGGGAGGAATTAAACGAGAAGTTGTTGAGGGTGAGGACGAGTTCAGATAAGCAGATGAGAATGTCAGTGGAGGGGGACTGGTCGGGCCTGCGGGACAGGAAGATCAGGGACATCTGCATGGGGAATGCAGGTGCATAGGGACTGGAGGTCCATGGTAAAAATGAAGTGTTGGGGACCAGGGAATCGGAAGTTTTGGAGGAGGCGGAGAGCATTAGTGGTGTCACGGACGTTGGTCAGGAGTTCCTGGACCGAGGAGGAGAAAATGGAGCTGAGATAGGTGGAGATAGGTTCGGTGGGGCAGGAGCAGGCGGAGACAATGGGTCAACCAGGGCAGACAGGTTTGTGGATTTTGGGAAGGAGATAGAAATGGGCGGTGCGGGGTTGGGGAATGATGAGGTTAGAGACTGTGGGTGGGAGGTCACCTGAATTGATGAGGTTGTGCGTGGTTTGGGAGATGATGGTTTGGTGGTTGGGGGGTTGGATCATAATCATGGGGGTGGTTGGAGGAGGTGTCAGAGAGCTGGAATCTGGCCTCGGCAATATAGAGATCAGTGTGCCATACTACAACTGCGCCTCCCTTGTCCGTGGGTTTTACGGTAAGGTTGGGTTTGGAGCGAAGGGAGCGGAGGGCTGCACATTCTGTGGGGGAGTGGTTGGAGTGGGTGAGAAAGGTGGAGAGGTTGAGGCAATCGATGTCTCGACGGCAGTTAGAGATGAAGAGTTTGAGGGAGGGTAGGAGGCCTTGGGGTGGTTTCCAGGAGGAGGGAGTGTGCTAGAGGTGGGAGAAGGGGTCAGTAGAAGGACGGTTAGGCTCACAGTTAAAGAAGTAAGTGCGGAGGCAGAGGCATCAGAAAAACTGCTCAATGTCCAAACGTGAGTTCTATTCGCTGATGTTTGGGTGGAGAGGCCAAAGAAATTGGAAAGTGTCTCGGGAAGAAGTCACAAACAGGAAGTGAGTGTGTCGTCTCAATTAAGGCTTTTTTAAAATTTGTTCACAGCATGTGGATGTCACTGGCTACACTAGCATTCATTGCCCAAACCCAATCACAATATTAAGCATCTGAAGTCACATGTAGGCCAGACAAGAAAAGGACAGCATTTCCCTTCCCTCAAGGACATAAGTGAACCAATGTTTTTTTTTTCCTGCCAATCAACAATTATTTCATGGTCATTATTAGACTTTTAATTCCAGATTTTTATTGAATTCCAATTCCGCCTTCTGCCATGTCAGGGTTCAAACCCAAGAACCCAGAATATTACCTGGGTCTCCAGATTAATAGTCCAGTAACAATACCACTAGACCATCGCTACCCTTTGAAAATGGGAGATAGAAGTATGGAATGAGGCACACTGCAAAAATGGACCAGAGAAAATAATAAGACAAGATACTGAGAGACCAGCAGAGAATGGGAGATTGAGACAGGAACCACAAGATGTAAGGAGTGCTCTGAGAAGATTAATTTGACAAAAGAACATAGCCGGCCCTGAACCTTTTGATAGGCACTGAAAACTCAGCCGTCAATCCATAGTGCATTAAACGTGTAGAATGTGTAAAACAATACTATGAGTTGAATTGATCTGTTACGCTAACATGACCTGGGAAGAGATCAGAAATAATCTTTGCAAAAGATCACGAAATGTTGTCATAGCAGCCGTTGAGGACTTTCTGCCCAGCCAGAGTCTGGGCCACATAAGAACTCTGTGCAAAGGGATGTCCAGTTTCGCTGTTTCCGCTGCAATAGGCTGGGTCACTATGCCTGAGATTACTGCAGTAAACAGGAGGGGAACTGCCTGACAAGGGCAGTATGTTATGCTTCCCATCTCCTCTCCCTATATACATATGACCCAGTCAAACAGTGTTGAGAGAGACTAAAGGCACAATAGAGGTCTTGGGGATCAGACAGGGAACCTGGATACCAAAAACCTTATACTACAAGCCAGGGTACATTCTGATTCCTCTAGGCCTTCCAGAGAGAGACGGTGTCATTGTTCTGATATGGTGGCTACAGGAGACGAGTAGTTCATAGTGTTGATAGTGGAGGCCTTCCACAATTAATGCTAGATGACTCCCCAGCAACCATTATTCATGACCATTGCCTAGAGTCTGCAAAAGACTCACCACAAATTTTGATTGAGGTTAATAGGTGGAATTGCCAGGAATAAAAACAGTGTCAGACAGAAATCTGTAAACAATAGACAGCTGTGGGTGATCTTAGCTGGTATGGGATTACTGTTGAAAATGCTCACTCTTCTCTGCCTCCCCAATACAATGGAGCAAAACCAGCTTACTGGGTTAGACCTAGGACTGAGACAGAAAAGCTGGAAAAATTGGAAGAGAAGTCTCAACTCTGCACAAGTGCATGTTACTCCTTTAAACTGAAAAGCAGCACTGTGAAAACTGGATTATATTGACAGAGTTCTCGTAAGAGTTGCAATGACAGCACCCTTTACATTCAGCTGAAGACTGCACTAAAATGGGGAATAGTCCAAAAGGATTATGAAATCTATGAAAATTTAAAATGTCAGATTGAAATTTTCAGAACAGTGACAATCTTTTTTAAAAAGCATAGCTGACATACAACGTAACTTAACGTGCCTCAGCCTCCACCCCTTCTCAGAATACAGAGAGTTGACTCTTTGTGCTGATGGGCTTTTTAAGTCTTATGATGAACCCTGCTGTGTGATGGAATGTGAGATTCTAACCGGGACTCAATTTTGGATTTCTAAATTTACAAGTATTTTTGGACGTTATTAACACATTAAGCTTCTTTCCGGGCCAAAGTAAACTTTGTTTTGGTGTTCTAAACATGTTCCAAGAACACAGTGAAGGTTCCAGGAGTCCAGCTGAGACAGTATTTCTGAGAATACAATAACTCTAATCCGACTGCAATCAGTTGAATACCCAACAGAAAAGCGTTGTTTAAAACCACCAAGTCCAGATATGATTACTTATGAAAAGCAAAATTGCTGAAAAAAATTTGATACTAGTTGCTAGCTCAAACCTGCAATGGAAAATGTCATTGAAGTGCAATGGGACTTCAAATGATTTAAAATTTTAAATTAAAACAAGTGCCAACAAAGACAGCCCCTGGGAGATTTTTTTTTCCAAATGAAAGGTTGTTAAGAAATTAATTGAACACAAATGAAATCTGACAGCCCAACAACACTGCTGAAACTGTGCATGAAAGAACTCTCAAGTCTGTTGCTGTCATGTTCGACTGTGAGGTCATTTCAAAAGAAACCTAAAACATAATTTAGCAAGATAATAAAATGTGAGGCTGGACGAACACAGCAGGCCAAGCAGCATCTCAGGAGCACAAAAGCTGACATTTCGGGCCTAGACCCTTCATCAGAGAGGGGGATGGGGGGAGGGAACTGGAATAAATAGGGAGAGAGGGGGAGGCGGACCGAAGATGGAGAGTAAAGAAATTCCACCTATCTTCTTTACTCTCCATCTTCGGTCCGCCTCCCCCTCTCTCCCTATTTATTCCAGTTCCCTCCCCCCATCCCCCTCTCTGATGAAGGGTCTAGGCCCGAAACGTCAGCTTTTGTGCTCCTGAGATGCTGCTTGGCCTGCTGTGTTCGTCCAGCCTCACATTTTATTATCTTGGAATCTCCAGCATCTGCAGTTCCCATTATCTCTGATACATAATTTAGCAAGTTACTTTTGCTAAAAATGTATTTTTTTCTAAGACAGAACAAACAAGTAGAATTTCACAATGCTTGAATGTGGTTGACTCTCAACTGCTCTCTGAAATGGCCAATCAAGCCACTCAGTTTTACCAACTGCAATGAAGCCATAACAAAGAAACGAAACCAAGGGTCCAGCTGGCAGCAGCCTAAGCAGTAATAAAGACAATGGCAGAAATGAAACCCTGCAGAGCCGTCCTTCTTGGCTGGTGCCAAGATTAGTAGAACTGTCTCACAGAGTAGTCAAGTAACAGCCTGACACAGTCATACCGACAGAATCATACCTGACAGTCAATGCTCCAGATACCACTATCACTATCCCTGGATATGTCCTGTTCTACTGACCCACGATTGACCCAGGAGAGGTAGCAACACAGTATTATACAGCCAGGAGGGAGTTGCCCTGGGAGTCCTCAACATTGACACCCCAAGAAGTCTAACAACCAAAGTGTGAACACGATCAAGGAAACCTCCTGCTGATAAACACGTACCATCCTTCCTCGAATGATGAATCAGTACTCCTCTATGTTGAGCAACACTTGGTGGAAGCACTGAGGGTGGCCTGGTCACAGATGTACTCTGGGCGGGGAATTTCAATTCCACCGCTGAGGATACAGGCTATTGTACTCTATGGCACTATCACCACAACAGGTGAGACAGACTTCAACTAGATCTATCAATTCAAGACTGGGTATCCATAGGGCCTTTGGGCCATCAGCAGCAGAAGAACTGTATGCTAGCACAATCTAAAACCTCGTGGTCCAGCATGTACTTGACTCAATCACTAGCATCAAGCCAGAGGATCAACCCTAGTTCAATGGAGAGTGCAGGAGGGCATGACAGAAGTATCACCAGCCAACCTAAAAGTGCAGTTTCAATGTAGTGAAGCTACCAAATAAGACTAAGACTATTTCCAGACTGAACACGTGACCAGCAAGTGATACACAGAGCTAAGCAAGCCATAACCAACAGATGAGATCTAAGCTCTGCAATCTTGCCACATCCAAACGTGAATGGTGACGGGACAATTAAACATCTCACTGGAGCAGATTCCACATATATCACCATCCTCAATGATGAAACAGTCCAATGCATCAGTGCAAAAGATGAGGCTGAAGCATTCGCAGCTGTTCAGCCAGAAGTGCTGAGTGGACGATCCATCTCCATCTCCTCCAGTGGTCTCCATCATCACATATACCAAACTTCAGCCAATGGATACTGCAAAGGCTTTGGGCCTTGACAATGTTGCAGCAATAGTATTGAAGACTTATGCTCCAGAACTTGCTACTCCCCTAGCCAAGCTCTTCCATTGCAGCTACAACACTGACATCTACCCAACAAAGTGAAAAATTGCCCAACTATGTCCTGTACACAAAAATTAGGACAAGTCCAACATGGCCAATTACCATTCCATCAGTCTACTCTCAATCACTAGTAAAGTGATGAAAGGTGTCATCACCAGTGCTATCAAGCAGCACCTGCTCAGCAATAACCTGCTCAGTGATGCCCAGTTTAGGTTCTGCCAGGGCTGCTCAGCTTCTAACTTCATTACAGTCTTGGTTCAAACATGAACAAAAGAGCTGAAATCCAGAGGGGAAGTGAGAGTGACGGCCCTTGATGCCAAAGCCAAGGTAGCATCAAGGAGTTCTAGCAAAACTGCAATCAACATGTATCAGGGAACAAGTTCTCTGTTGATTGGAATCATAACTTGCATATGGGCAGACAGTCATTGTTGTTGGAGGTCAGTCATCACAGCTCCAGAAAATCTCAGCAGGAGTTCCTCAGGTAAGTGTCCTAGGCTCAATCATCTTCAGCTTCTTCTTCAAAGACCTTCCCTCCATTGTAAGGTTAGAAGCAACTACGTTCTTCAATGATTGCGCAATGTTCAGCTGTGTTCGTGACTCCTCAGATACTGAAACAGTCCATGCTCAAATGTAACAAGATATGGACAATATCCAGACATGGGCTAACAAATGGAAAGTAACTTTAAAATTACACAAATGTCAGGCTATGACTATCTCCAATAAGGACAACCTCATCAAGGCCCTTTGACATTCAATGGTGTTATCATCACTGAATCCCCCACTATCAAGATCCTGCGGATTACGATTGAACATAAACTCAATCGGACTCATCATATCAACATAGTGGCAACAGCATATTAGAGGTTAGGAATACTACAGTGAATAACTCATCTCCTAACTCCCCAAAGCCTATCCACCATATACAGGGCACAAACTTGACACCATCCAGGACAAAGCAGCCCACTTGATTGGCATGACATCTACACGCATCCATTCATCCTAGCACCAATGCTCATAATAGCAGTATGTACAATCTACAAGATGCTCTTAATTTGCAAAAGATCCTTAGACAGCACCTTTCCATGACCACTTCCTCCGAGAAGGACAAGGGCAGTAGATACATGGGAACACCACCACCTGCAAGTATCCCTCCAAGTCACTCCCATCCTGACTTGGAAATATAATTGCCATTCCTTTAGTGTCAGTGGGTCAAATTCCTGGAATTCACTCCAGAGGGGCATTGTGGGTCAAGCTGCAGCAGATGGACTGCAGTGATAAAAATGAAGCTGACCACCACCTTCACAAGGACAACTGGGGGCAGGCAAAATGTTCTGCTTAGCCAGCGACGCCAACATCACATGAGCGAAGAAAAAAACTTTTTCTCAAGAATATTTAACAGCCAGTCTTGTCCGTACATGAGCCAGGTCTCCAACACCACTACTGTATCATAATTCCATATCGCAGTTCATACTTGTAACTTCCTAGTTATATTTACTATGCTCCAAACATCTGTAGACAAACACATCTGTTTTGGATCTCCTTTCTTTCTCTCCGACTGCAACTTTACCTATTAACTTACTATCCACTCTGCTAGTGTCAGTGTTTCCTGACATTCACATGCCTGGGTATTCTCCTCCACTATGCTTTCTTGTCCTCACACCTCTGCCAAGTTAGTTTAAAGCATTACAATGTCAGTTGCAAAATGTCCCAAGGAAGTCAGTTCCAGTAATGTTCCGGTGTAACCCATTCAGCTCGTTTTGGTACCACTTTCCCCACAGCCAGTCCTAATATTCCAGGAATTAAAAGCCATATCGCCTGTACCATCTTTCCACCCAAACATTCATCTGCCGTATCGTCCAATTCCTACACAAGGCTCTGGGAATAATACAGAGAACAGTACAGTTGAGGTCCTGCTCGCTAACCTTCTTCTTTACTCCCTAGATACAATTGCAGGATAACATCCACCTTCTTACCCAAGTCATTGGCACCATAAGGACCACAGTCTGTGACGGTTCATCCTCCCACCAAAGAATGTTGTGTAGTTACTCTGTTGCATGGTTGACCCTAGCACCAGGAAGGCAACAGATTATCCGCGAGTCATGCTGACAGCGCAAAAACATTTGTCCATAACTAATAAATCCCCTATCACCACTGCTCCCCTCTTGTATCCCAGACCACTCATGGTGCCAGTAACATCAGGAACATCTATGTGCTTGAATTAATCAACAAAGAAAGAAACTAGACTCTTGTCTGATCACTGTGCGAAAAGAAGGTGTTTGAACTCCCACTTCAGTCCTCTTTAATGTGTTTTACATCCTCCCATTTGGTTTGTGTTGTCTTTCAATGTTGTGATCAGATCTGCATCTCAAATCTCAATTTTAACTGAGGCACGGCCGAAATGGAAGTCAGGAGCTTCAGAGCCAGTGAGGGTTCTGTGTATTCAAAACTGGGAACATCAAACTTTTATACTTTGACCTTGCCACCAGTCACAGAAATCAAAGGTAGAATGTATATGAATCGAGATCAAAGGTGGTGATTTAAAGAGATTCCTGAGGGTATTCTTAATGCGTCATGGGGTGAGTTCTTTAGGAATGAAAATGGCTCTCTATGTTCTTCAAATCACAACCCGACAAATTGAGGTACGACATCATGATCGGACACTAGCAAACTTTACTCTCTCATCAGTAGTGCAAGTAAGCCATTTGTTTTAGAACTGATTAAAAACAGACTTACTAAGAAACTACAAATGTGACAATCTTCCTCGAAGCTGAAAAATGAAAGATGGAGTTTGACTGAAGGAATGTTCCC
This sequence comes from Stegostoma tigrinum, assembly GCF_030684315.1. NCBI lineage: Eukaryota > Metazoa > Chordata > Chondrichthyes > Orectolobiformes > Stegostomatidae > Stegostoma > Stegostoma tigrinum. The sequence continues at coordinate 2,731,401 of NC_081387.1, forward strand.
GGTTCCCGTCGACATGGGACGTTCACTTACAAACGCACACCTCCAAATTCCAGCACCACCCACGTAACGGCTGCTCGGTCTCGCGCGCTCTCAGATTTAAACTCCTGAACGCTTGGAGTCAACCGCCGCTGCGCATGGAACTGCAACTCCCGTCAGCCACCGTGACTAGCTCTCTCTTGATTCCATACAGCCGCCCCCTCAGTACGCAGGAGCACTTCCCACATGCAGCATGGGTAATGTAGTTCGGAGCGAAATTGTGAGAGGTTTGGGTAAATTGAGTTGAGTTCCTCGTGGAGGCTTGAAGCAACCTCAGTGAAGGGGGAGCTTTCTGGCTTTGGGACTGTAATTCATGGTGTTTGAGGAGATGGCCTGTCCTTGCCTCCATCAAATATGGGAAGGCACTTCCAGAGAAAATCTCTCCAACGTTTTCCCACTAAACGTCAGTTTTTGCTGCAATGACCGAGATATTTCTGGAGATGTCAGGTTTTCACAAGATTTTGGGACAGACCTGATAAATGTTGACATCTGTTCTTCTATTGGAGATATTACTGTCTCAATATAAAGCATTTTCATAATAATTACAGAAATATTTTTGTCAGGATGGTGTTGAAATGTTGGATTACTTTGTGTGGAACGCTGTAATGGTCTCTGTGATGTGGAAGTGTGATCACAGCTTTTGTAGAGACAGAGTCAGTGTCCAACATCTATTGTCATCCCATCAGATAAACTACATCTCCGTGTTAGTGGCTCATTAAAAACGAACAATCTTTTGATGAGTTTTTTATGTTCAATGTATCCTTTTGACTTTCTCAGATTCGAGCTGTGGGCTTGGAGCTGAATTTCTGGTTGGTTTGGTCTCCAGATACAGAGCATGGCAGAAAGGAGTGCACCATAATCCTGGATTTTACATCTCAGACTTGTGGAGGGTACTCACACTCTTACTCAGCTCATGGAGAACTATTGTTGTGTAATATTCGCTTATTTTCGATGCGGGTAATCATTTCTGCCTTCTGTTTTAGGTCAATTTCTCCGAACATACGAATATTTTCACATTTGGAGTTCCTGAAATGGTGAGTCGGTTGGTAATCAATTCTGAAATATTTACTAATGTAAGTGTAAAGATTGGTATTCTTCTGGCAGCAGTTCAAGAAGACAGCTCACCACCACCTTCTCAAGGGTAACAAGGGATCGGAACAAATGCTGACTGAGCCAACCACACCAACAACATCCCATTTGTAAATACAAAATGCCTCAGTTCATGGGGAGAAACATCAGAAGCTTTGGTTGAAATCTGTTAATAATCCTACAGGTCAGCGCCACCTCCCAAAGTTATTTCAATACATCACTTTCAGTAAGTCACAGACTTCTTTATTTCAAAAACATACTATATTCATAAAAATATCTTTATTTATGCATATTTCACTGAAGCAGTTCAGTTCTATACAGTAGCATATGCAGAAACAAACAAAAATTGGAGTTTTACTCTGTTCAGCAAACAAGCCAAAGGCATTTCTTAATTGTCCAAGTCTGTTTTTACATATATTTCCAGCAACGGGAGGGTCCAATATCTGAGTGGGCCCCTTTTATCTTTGGCAGGAAGATCTTAGATGGTGTTCTTTCCCCACTTCACCTCAGCAGCAGTTGCCCCAAGTTTTACTTGTCAGGGTCAACTTCTTGCTGTGGAACACCGAGTCTTGGGCAGACCAAAGAGCATTGTTCACCGTGTTGATGGTCCTCCAGGCACAGTTGATTATTGTCTCAATGTACACACCATGGAACAGGCCATAGACCACAGAGTCCTGTGCTACGGAGCTGCTCTGGATGAATCTTGACAAGAGCCAATGCATCTTTCTCCATATTTCTTTTGCAAAGGCACATTCCAGCAGGAGATGTGTCATAGTCTCTACCCCACTACAGCCACTTAAATGGCTGCGCGTGGTGATGCAGAGAGTCAGAGCATAAATGAAGGCTGTCACAAGCAATGCCCTTCTCAGCACCAGCCAAGCAATGTCTTGGTGCTTGTTGGAAAGTACTGGTGATGAGGTATTCTGCCAATGGGGACAACCCAACAGGATCCACCCTCTCCTTTTCCCGCAGGGTCTCACGGACGCTACACTCCGACTATTTCCTGAAGGACTTGGGGTCAAAGGTATTTCTCTTTGCAAATTTATCCACAAATGACAGATGGTACAGAATGATCCAACTACATGGAGCCTTCCATGGTGAGGCCAGTCCCGTTCTTCACAACACATCAGCACGTAGTGACACTTGGTGTTTGTGTATTGAGGGTCAGTGCACAGCTTGATGCAGCTGCACACACAGGTAGTCATCAGGATGAGGGCAATGTTGGGTACATTCTTCGCCCACCACCACGCCCCATTCCACCCCTGGCAAGCATATTGTACATGGTGTCCCTGCCCACAAGGTCCATCTTGGACCTCCAGACAAAGTGGTGACTGCAATGGCACAGGTACAGGGAATGGGCCAGACCTGCATCACATACAACAACAGACAGCGTGCCTCACATCAGATGACCAGGTTTTTATCTGTAATGGACAGGGAGCGGTTCTCCCAAAAAACCCAGTTTCTACCTCACATTGGCAATGCACTCCTCCCAAGATTTTGCACATGCCCCAGTCTCTCCAAAATTTATTCCCAGCACCTCTGGTAATCTGTCTTGACAGTGAAGGAGAGAAAGGATCAGTCAGCCTGGCGCCAAAGGAGATGGCCTCGCATTTGCTCCTGAGGCCAGTTCAAGCTGGTCGCAGATGCTCATGAGTCTGCACACTAGCAGCAAATCTGAGCACAAACGATGACATCATCCATATATGGGAGGCTTTGCCTACAGGCCTCCACTGCCTTGAACAATCACCCCTCTCGGGCTCGCATCCTTCCTGACATACTCAGCAAAAGGTTCTATACAACTTACAAACTAGGCGGGAGAGAGTAGGCAGCCCTGCCTTACTCCAAATCTGCTGAGGCAGATTTCTGGCTCTTATCCATTGATTGAGACTGCACTAATGATGTTGCCATGGAGCAGTTCGATCAAGTTGTGGATTCCCTCCTAAAAGCCCATTTTAAAGAGCATGTCCCACATCTACGTGAGCTATATCCTGTCAAACGCCTTCTCCTGGTCCAAGGAGATGAGGCAGGCGTCCATCCTAATGTCCTGCACTTAGGTGATTGTATCCCAGAGAAGCATGAGGCTCTTAGAGATCATGCTACACATACAGCATAGGCTTGGTCGGAGTGAATCACTGATCCTGGAGCAGACCTGACCTGGTTGTTTTCTAGGCCCGAAACGTCAGCTTTTGTGCTCCTGAGATGCTGCTGGGCCTGCTGTGTTCATCCAGCCTCACATTTTATTACCCTGACCTGGTTGTTGATGGCTTTGGACAGGATTTTTGTAAACTTTATTCAGCAGTGAAATTGCTCGCCAATTTCTATTTTCCTCCCTCTCCCAATTCTGCTTGTAGATGAGCGTGACAATACTTTTCCTCATGGATTTGCACATGCTACCTGACAGAAACATACTGTTGTACACCTCCAGCAGGTCATGGCCAGTCAAGTCCCTCAGAGCTGAATACAACTCAGCTAATAAGCTGAAGAAGGGTCTCAACCCAAAACATTAACTTTCCTGCTCCTCTGATGCTGCTTGGCCTGCTGTGTTCATCCAACTTCACACCGTGTTATCTCAGATTCTCCAGCTTCGGCAGTTCCTACTATCTCTCAGCTAATAAGCTGTTGCTTCTGGGGTTTTATTCTTTTCTGAGGACTCAAGGGCCTTGATCAGCTCATCCAGAGATAACAGCTGGTCTAGCCTTTCCTGTGCTATCATCTAAGACCTCCATCATACGGATAGGAATGATTGGGCTTCATGTCATACAAATCATGATAAAAGGATTTGCTGATTCTCAGGATGTCACACAGAGTTGACATTGCCAAGCTATCATCTTCCTGCAGGCTGCTCAGTCAGAGCTCTGCCTGTGCACCTTCTGGAAGAAGAAATGCGAGCGCGTCTCATCCACAAAGCGGACCCTGGACCAGAGGATTATCTTGGAGGCCTCCAAAGCAAAGAACAAGGCTTGCTGGCTCCTCACCTCCTGGAGATCCTCCTTGACATCGGCCCCATCATCTGCAGCAACAGTAGGTTCTGCATGCTTTTCTGCAGTTGGAAAGATTCCCCGTCTCTCTCTCTCTCTCTCTCTCTCCCCGTCTCCCCTTCTTAACACCTTTCAGGATAAAGAACCCCTTGATGTTCCCCTTGACTGTTTCCCACCAGTTCTCTGGACACTGAAAGAGCCGTTGTCAGTTCTCCAACCTGTGTAATTCCTTTTGAGCTCCCCGATGTTTTCCAGGACCAACAGTTCCATGTTCAACTTCTACACTCTCTTGTAGATTGGCTGGTCATCCTTCTCGGTGACAGTCAGCCAGCAGGAGACAGTGGTCAGAGAAGAACAAAAACAAAGCTGCTAGAAAAGCTTAGCCATTCAGAGAAGAACATTGGCTTGACACTGGTACATCTGATCAAGAACATGCGAGGTGCAAATAGGAAATTTATCCTTGAGTGGATAAACCCGTCTGGTAGCATCCAACTGTAGCTCAGTAAATCACCAACACACATGCGTCATAAAGTTAACCATGTATCTCCAAAATGTCCCACCATCTCCTTTTCCACTGATTCTTTCTCAAACATTTTCCCTTACTCTTCAAAGTTTTCTCAGCTGATTTCTGAACTGATACACTTTCAGCAAGTCAATGATTTCTTTTGACTCTCCATAACTCCTCCACGTGCATGAAAATATGTTCAAACTGACATCCCACTATCATATCCCTGCAGTATCTGATTATACAATTACAACTTGCTGAGCCAGTAACTAATCAGGACACTGAAAGGTGAACCAGTCAGAGAAAGTGGAAAAAAACAAAAGAACTGCGGATGCTGTACATCAGGAACAAAAACAAAGTTGCTGGAAAAGCTCAGCAGGTCTGGCAGCATCTATGAAGGAGAAAACAGAATGTTCTGAGGAAGGGTCACTGGACCCGGAACGTTAACTCTGTTTTCTCCTTAACAGATGCTGCCAGACCGGCTGAGCTTTTCCAGGGCAAATGAAAAGACGTCCACTGTCAATGTGAGTTTGGGAATGAAATGTGGTCAATATTTATTCCAAAACCAGTCAGTGGCGTGAGAAACTTCGGGGTGAAAAATAGTCAGATGCTGCACCATTTTTTTTTGTGAAGCAACATAGTGTAAATAGTTTGCCCCTGCTTTCCTGTGCTGATCTATCCAGTGCATGCTGTCACTGTCTTGGAAACTTTCGCTCCACCCTGATTTGCTGTCAAGGACATCAAGGCTACACATCGCACGTTGAAGTTGTCAATTTGAAAGCCTCTGAGATTGAAAAGTGCTTTTACAAGTAAAAAAAATTACCAGGGGATCTGAGACTGCTGCAAGTAAGGTTTTATTCAGATGAGGCTGATCCCCCATACTGTGCACTGCCGCCTCAACACTTCTCCTTATTGCTATCACATCTGTGACTAAATTCCTGTCCAAGTGTTAACTGTTGTGCCTAAGTTTATGTACTGGTGTTAACTGTAGTTTAACCACTGTCCTGTAGCACTCCATTTCTATCACTACTGAGTGAATACCGTTCTTCATCTACTGAGGCTTTCAACTGACATCCACGTGAAATGCGTAACTGTGGATGTGTATGACAGTAGATGAGGAGAGGTAGACTCACAGCATCAATGGCAGTGATAGCATAGGATGATGGGATCAACCCATGCATTGAACATCCAGCCTCACATTTTATTACATTGAACGTAGGAGATAGGTAGAAAATCAAAGGGGTAGGGACACTGACACTCAGTCTAAACTGCGGTATTGGATTTGATTCTACACTGCAAAGTGACTCACAATTCCCGAAACTTTGATTCCTCACTCCTCACAAGGGCTCTCCACTAACCTTGCCCCTCACCTGACATCCCACCCCTTTTCTAACCCCTTACTTTGCCCTCAGCTTTCATCTGATCTGTGTCCTTTTGCAGGGTTTGGGAAATAACAGCTTATTGAAGGATTTTGGACCGGAAAGGGAAATTGGAGATGGGACAGTATTTTTACAAGAAAGTAAGACATGAATATGTTAATTCTTCACAGGATGGTATCAGCAGACTCAAAGGACAGGAGGACAATATCTGAACAGTGAGAACAATGAGCAACCTCAGCAAATGTGAACCAGGAGGGAAAGTAAGTAATCAGTTTATTTAGAGTAAGGAAGGCTCACAGCATCCAAGACAGTGATGACATGCAGTTTTGTGTTCAGCACAGACACAGGAGGGATGGACACCAGCAACAGTAACAAAAAGAAAGGGGGAGATGAGATTGACTGATGGTTTCAATGAGGTTTTTGAGCTTGTTTTCAAATCCCTCTGTGCCCTCATTGCTTCCTCTCTATAATGTCCTCTACCCCTCAATACTGCACTGGAGTGTCACCTAGGATTTTGTGCACAAATTCCACTCCCAAGACTCAGATCCCTCTGACTCATGCATTCAAGTCAAACTCCAGATGAATAATTCAATGGATATGGATTAAAATTGTTGCCAGGGTCACATGAATAATTCTATATACTCTGGGCTGCCTGTACAATCCCCCCATGTTCTGACATCTGTTAATTGAAACCATCATATTACAAAATGAGTGAAGAAATTCGAGACACTCCCCTCTTTTACCCGGTCTGCCCACCTAGCTCCTGGATAAAAATTTGAGGAATGGGGCCCAAATCAAGTTCATTCAGAGCAACAGCAGGTGAGGAGCGGAGTGGAACAGAGTGAGCCTTCACTGAATCCAGAGGCAGAGCTCCTGAGGTGACATATGGAGACATGGCTGCTTAGCAATCAACTTTGGTGAGTGAGAATCACCGAGAGGGAATCAGATTGTAAAATCCTTACAAAAACAAAGTTGCTAGAAAAGCTAAGCAGGTCTGGAAACATCTGTGAAGGAGAAAACAGAGTTAACATTTTGGGTCCAGTGACCCTTGCTCAGAACTGATAGTGGCTGGGAAAATGTCAGTTTACAGGGAGAAAATAGGGAGGTGGGTGGGGTAGGGAGTAAACGATAGATTAGAGCCCAAAGAGAGAGAAAGACAGTTAGTCAGACAAAGGAGTTGCTAATGATCAGGTTGGGAGGGTGAATAGTTGTTCATGGGGGCTGTGAGTAACAAACAACAAGGGGTGTGTAATGGGAGGCTATGTGATAACAAGGCCTGGTGTGTGGAATGGGGGCGCTGGTACATGGGAGAGTTTAGGCCCTAAAATTATTGAACTCAGTACTGAGTCTGGAGGGCTGTAGGGTCCCCAAACGGAAAATGACGTGTTGTTCCTCCAGCTTGCGTTGGGCTTCACTGGAACACTGCAGCAAGCAGAGACAGAGATATTGGCCAGGGAGCAGGATGGTTAATTGAAGTGGCAGGCAACATATAGTTCAGGGTCTATTTTGTGAGCAGAACGTAGATGGTCGCGAAGTCTGCGCTTAGTTTCCCCAATGTAGAGAGACCACATTGTGAGTAGCGAATGCTGTAACCTAGATTCTGGGAAGTGCAGGTGAAGTGTTGCTTCACCTGGAAGGTACGTTTGGGCCCTTGGAAACTGGGGAGGGAGGAGGTGAATGGGCAGGTGTTGCACCTTCACCGGTTATAGGGAAAGGTACCGTAGGGCTGTGGGGAGGTTGTTGGGGGTGAAGGAAGTTTGGACCAGGGTGTCCCGGAGGGAATGGTCCTTGCAGAAGGCAGACAAGGGAGGGAAGGGGAATATGTGTCTGGTGGTGGCATCTTGCTGGACGTGGCTGTGCTCCACTCCCGCCACCTTGCTCACATTGTTTTTGTTCCTGATTTACAACATCCACAGTTCTTTTGTTTTTTTTGTAAAGTCCTTACTAATATTTTTTGTAGTTTGTTAAGAATTGGAGAGAGAGAAAAGCTTTGGTGAATAGTAGGCAAGATTGAGTAATTGGTTCCAAATTTATTGTCTGGAGCTGATAAGCTTCACAATGGCAGGAAAACTTGGCGCTGTGGAGTGCTCCTGCTGCAATATATGGAACATTTCCACTGTCTATGGTGACCACGTAAGCAGGAGGTGTGTTCAGCTGCTGCTCCAGATTTGATGCATGAAATGACTGGAGCTGTGGATTGACTCACTTTGGAGTATCCATAAGGCTGAGATTGTTGTGGATAGCACTTTTAATGAGCTGGTCACACCACAAGTAAAGGTTTACAGGCAGGAAAGATTGGGTGACCACCAGAATGATGAGTCAGCATGGACAGACAGTGCAAGTGACCCCTGTGGCTATTCCCCCTCTCAGACAGGTATAACATCTTGGATACTGTTGAAAAGCAATGGACTTTCAGATGAAAGCCGTAACAAAGAAGTTTTTAGTACCACAGTTTACTCTGCTGCATAGCAGGAAGAGGGTGGCATGGTGGCTCAGTGGTTAGCATTGCTGCCACACAGCACCAGAGATCCGGGTTCAATTCCAGCCTTGGGTGATTGTCTGTACAGAGTTTTCACATTCTCCCCGTGTCTGCTTGGGATTTGTCCAGGTGCTCCAGTTTCCACCCACAATCCAAAGATGTACAGATTGGCCAAGCTAAATTGTTCTTAGTGTCTGGTGATGTGTAGATTAGGTGCAATAGCCATGGACAATACAGTTGGGGGTGGTGTTGAGTCTGGTTGGGATGGTCTTCAGAGAATCTGTGTGAACTTGTTGGACTGAGTGGCCTGTTTCCACACTGCAGGGATTTTATTGATTCTATCGAGTAAAACTGGAGCGTTTTAGTGATTGGGGTTTGAATTGGCAGGGGAATTGACAGGCAGTGCTGTGGCACAAACAAGGCTCTGAAAAAGTCTCAAAAGTCTCCCCTTGCCTCACTGCATCCCAAAACCAGCCCAGCCTGTCTCCGCTTCCTTAACCTGTTCCTCTTCTCACCCATCCCTTCCTCCCACCTCAAGCCGCACCTCCATTTCCTACCTACTACCTCATCCCACCTCCTTGACCTGTCCGTCTTCCCTAGACTGACCTATCCCCTCCCTACCTCCCCACCTATACTCTCCTCTCCACCTGTCTTATTTTCTCTCCATCTTCGGTCCGCCTCCCCTTCTCTCCCTATTTATTCCAGAACCCTCTCCCCATCCCCCTCTCTGATGAAGGGTCTAGGCCCGAAACGTCAGCTTTTGTGCTTCTGAGCTGCTGCTTGGCCTGCTCTGTTCATCCAGCTTCACACTTTGTTATCTTGGATTCTCCAGCATCTGCAGTTCCCATTTTCACTCTCAAAAAGTATGTTGCCTCCTGATGCTAGGATTGGGGATGTCTCAGAGCAGCTGCAGGGCATTCTGGAGGGGAAAGATGAACAGGCAGCATTCATGGTATTTGTCGGTACTAACAACATGGGCTTTTCTTAAAAAAGAACCCTACATCAGGAATTTAAAGAGTTGGGTAGTAGATAAAAGAGTAAGATTACTAAAGTTGTAATCTCTGGACTGCATCCAGTGCCATGTCCAACTGAGTACAGGAATAGGTCAGACAACCATGTGGCTGAAGGGATGGTGTAGAAGGGAGGGCTTTCGATTTTTGCATCATTGACAAAGCTTCTGATGTAGCTGGTACCTGTACAAGCTGGATGAGTTCCACCTGAACCAGAATGGGTCCAATGTTCTTGCTGGGAAGTTTGCTGTTTGGGAGGCTTTAAACTGATCTGGCAGGGGCAGGGGGAACAGAGCGAGATTCAATCAGATGTAGAAGGAATGCTCAAACTGTCTAGTAGGTACAGAAGACATGGGCAGTATCAGACATATAGAAAGTCTCAAAAGCTCTGTTGTATCTATTTTAATGCAAGGAGCTTGACTGGTAAAGCAGATTAACTTAGAGCATTGATCAACACGTGGGAATATGATATTGTTGCAGTTGCTGAGACATGGTTGAAAGAAGGACAGGACTGACAGCTCAACTGTCCAGGATTAGAGATTTCAGGCACAACAGGGTGAAGCAAGAGAGGTGGGGTCACTGCATTACTGATCAAAGAAACCATCACTGCACTAACAAGGAAGGAAGTCCTTGAAGGGTCTTCAAATGTGGTCACCTGGGTGCAGCTTGGAAATAAAAAGTGAGCTGGCATTATACGACAAGCCTCCCAGCAGTCAGAGGGAAATGGAGGTGCAGATAAATATGTAAATCTCAAAATGATGTGAGAAAATCAGGGTTATATTTGGAGAGGACTTCAACTTTGCTGACATTAACTGGGATCACCTCATTGTGAAAGTATTAGATGGAGTGGAATATTTAAAGTGCGTTCAGGAGATCTATTTGTGCCAGAACGTATATAATTCTACTAGAGTGAAGCAGCGCTCAATCTAATTTAGGGAATGGATCTAATCGAGTTGAAGTTTCAGTGAGCGAGCATTTTGACAAGTTTCAAAGTCATTATGGAAAGAGGCAAAGGTAGTACAGAGGTTAACTGTCTAAACCGCGGAAGGCTGATTTCAATGTCATTAGGCAGAATCTGGCAAACGTGTCTACATTCGGAAAGTGGGAGTCTTTTAAAGTAGTATTGTGAGAAACAGGGACAGCAGGTTCCTCTTAAGGGTAAAGGCAGTAAATCCAGGGAACCTTGGTTGTCAAGAGATATCAAGAGTTTCATAAAGAAAATGAAGGAAGCGTATGTCAGGTATAGCACATTAAAAACCCAGAGACCCTTCAAAAATACAGAGAGTGGAGGAGCTGCTTAAAAAGAAAATTAGGAGGGCAAAGGGGTCACAAAATATCTTTGGCAGATGGATCAAGGAAAACCTTTTTTATAAGTATGTTAAGAGTAAGAGGAACCTTTTTGAGACCAATGGGGACTGTGTGTGGAGTCACTGGATGTGGGTAAGGTCTAAATGGATTATTTTCATCTGTATTCACAGAGGAGAAAGACATTCTAGCCAGGATTTTAGTTGATATTGGGACGTTCTAGAACACATTAAGATTAATAAGGAAGAGTAATTGGATGTTTTAGTAGGCATACAAGTCCATATCCAGGGCCTGATGAGATGTCTCCCAGGCTACCACGGGAGGAAAGGGAGGAGAATCCTGAGACTTTGGTGGAGCTATTTCATACTTCACTGGCCACAGGCAAGGTGCCAAATAACTGGAGGATAACAAATGTGGTTCCTTTGTTCAAGAAGAGCAGCATGGAAACACCAAGTAATTACAAACCAGTCAGTCTGACGTCAGTGGGAAGGGAATTATTGGAAAAAGTATGAAGGAGAGGATTAATTGACACTTGGAAAGGCAGAGATTGATCGGGGTAGTCAGTATGGACTGGTTAGAGAGAGACACTGCCTAAATCAGTTACTTGAGTTTTTTGAAAAGGCGATTAAATATATCGAGAGAAGTGCAGTTGATGTAGTTGACATGGACTTCAGTCAGGCCTTTGACAAGGTCGCACATGGAAGGCAGGTCCAAAGCCCATGGGTTCCAAGGCAAGTTAACAAACTGGATCCAAAACTAGCTTAGAAATTTGAGGCAAAGCGTGATGATGGTGGGTTGCTTTCGAATTTGGTAGTCTGTTACCAGCAGTGTACTACAGGTTTCTATGATGGAACCTTGCTGTTTGTTATTTACATTAACAATTTGGATGTGAAAGTAGGTGTAATTATTAAATTTGCATTGACATGAAAATTGGTGCTGCTGTTGATGGTGAGGAGATGGTCTGAGGCTACAGTCTAATATTGATCAGCTGGTAAATTGGGCAGAACAAGGGCAGATGGAATTTCAACCCAACAAATGCAAGGTGATACATTTTGGGAGGTCTCATAAGGGAAGGGTATACACAATGTAAGGAAGGTCCTTCAGCAGTATGAAGGAATAAAAGAATCTTTGTGTAGAAGTCCCTGAAGGTATCACAACAGGTCAGTAGGGTGGTGAAGAAGATTTACAGGATGCTTGTCTTCATGAGCCGGGGCATTGAATAGAGGAACACAAAGTCTTGTTACAAATTTATAAAACATTGATTAGTTTGCAGATGGAACACTTTGCCTCAAATTTCTAAGCTAGTTTTGGATCCAGTTTGTTAACTTGCCTTGGAACCCATGGGCTTTGGACCTGCCTTCCATGTGTGACCTTGTCAAAGGCCTGACTGAAGTCCATGTCAACTGCATCAACTGCACTTCTCTTGATATATTTAATCACCTTTTCAAAAAACTCAATTAACTGTTTCAGGCAGTGTCTCTCTCTAACTAGTCCATGCTGACTACCCTGATCAATCTTTGCCTTTCCAAGTGTCAATTAATCCTCTCCTTCATACTCCTGGTTGTCACACTGTCAGAAGAACGTGACTGTGGGGAAGGTATAGAAGAGATTCACCAGGATGCGGCCTGGGATGAAAAGTCTCTGTTATGAGGAGAGATAGTAGGAACTGCCAATGTGGAGAATCTGTGATAACACGGTGTAGAGCTGGATGAACACAGCAGGCCAAGCAGCATCAGAGGAGCAGAAAAGCTGACATTTCAGGTCGAGACCCTTCTTCAGAAATTCAGATTTCTGAAGAAGGGTCTCGACTCGAAACGTCAGCTTTCCTGCTCCTTTGATGCTGCTTGGCCTGTTATGAGTAGAGACTGGATAGACTGGACTTGTTTTCTTTGGAGCAGAAGAGGCTGAAGGGGAATTTTATTGAGGCATACAAAATTATGAGAAGTATAAAGTGACTAGATCATGATAATCTCTTTCTCTTGGCAGGTGTATTTAATACCAGAGGGCATAAATTTAAGGTGAATTGTAAGTAGTTTAGGAAATCCTAAGGAAAAAAATTTTCACCCAGAGGGTGATGGATATGTGAAACGTGCTGGCTGAGAGGATGGTGGAGGCAAGTACTTCTTTAGGAAGCATCTGGATGAGTACTTAAAATACCAGAGCACAGTAGACTATGGACTAAATGCAGGTAAATGGAATTAGTGTACATTGGTGTTTATTGGTTGCAATAGGTATGGTGAGCCAAAAGGCCTGTTTCTATATTATATGCAATGTATACATATGGAGCTACTATAAATAAACTCTCAAAACTGGTATTTGGCTCTTCTATGTGATAATGGTCTGTGCTCAGGTGATGAAAACGTTAAATAAACCTTTTCACAATCTCATTGATTGATGTTTACAGTCATTATTGTCGTCCTCTCTTCAACCACTCTTTTGTCTATTCCACACCTGTTGGGGGTGGGGGAAGTATCTACAATAGAGTATGTAAGTACAGAATTTGGTACAAAACACAAATAAAAATGAACTCACAAATTATTCTGATTAAGATTGATAGGACTGAAAATTATAAAAAAAAAGGAGAGGCGTTTAAAATATCTTGTAAGTCTGACAAAATGATCCAGTCAGTGTTTACACACTGCACTGATCATGAAGCCAATCAGAAAATGACGTACTTCTTTTTTATAAAGCTGCTTTCATTGAGTACAAACAATTTTTTCAATGTTAGCTTCCGTAAAATTTATCAATTATATAACAGCAAGCGCAAAGCTTCTGGCTGAAAATTTACATTAGCTTGTGTCTGTTTTAATCTGTGTAAAAGTGACTGTAATTGGACTTGTCATTTTAAGTGTTAGTGACATCAAGTATAAATTGAACACTTGTGATCATTGATACTGTTTTGTTAATCATCAACTAGATAAGTCCCCTGGGCCGGATGGGATTTATCCTAGGATCCTCTGGGAAGCCAGGGAGGAGATTACCGAGCCTTTGGCATTGATCTTTAACTCGTCATTGTCTAAGGTATAGTGCCAGATGACTGGAGGATAGCAAATGTGGTTCCCCTGTTCAAGAAGGGGAGTAGAGACAACCCTGTTAATTATAGACCAGTGAGCCTTACCTCAGTTGTTGGTAAAGTGTTGGAAAAGGTTATAAGGGATAGGATTTATAATCATCTAGAAAAGAATAAATTGATTAGGGATAGTCAGCACGGTTTTGTGAAGGGAAGGTCGTGCTTCACATACCTTTTTGAGTTCTTTGAGAAGGTGACCAAACAGGTAGATGAGAGTAAACCGGTTGATGTGGTGTATATGGATTTCAGCAAGGCGTTCAATAAGGTTCCCCACAATAGGCTATTGTAAAAAGTGTGGAGGAATGGAATTGTGGGAGATATAGCAGTTTGGATCGGAAACTGGCTTGCTGAAAGAAGACAGAGGGTGGTAGTTGATGGGAAATGTTCATCCTGGAGACCAGTTACTAGTGGTGTACCGCAAGGGTCGGTGTTGGGTCCACTGCTGTTTGTCATTTTTATAAATGACCTGAATGAGGGCGTAGAAGGATGGGTTAGTAAATTTGCAGACGACACTAAGGTCGGTGGAGTTGTGGATAGTGATGAAGGATGCTGTAGGTTGCAGAGAGACATAGATAAGCTGCAGAGCTGGGCTGAGAGGTGGCAAATGGAGTTTAATGCAGACAAGTGTGAGGTGACGCACTTTGGTAGGAGTAACCGGAAGGCAAAGTACTGGGCTAATGTTAAGATTCTTAGTAGTGTAGATGAGCAGAGAGATCTCGGTGTCCATGTGCACAAATCCTTGAAAATTGCAACCCAGGTTGACAGGGCTGTTAAGAAGGCATACAGTGTTTTAGCTTTTATTAATAGAGGGATCGAGTTCCAGAACCAAGAGGTTATACTGCAGCTGTACAAAACTCTGGTGCGGCTGCACTTGGAGTATTGCGTACAGTTCTGGTCACTGCATTATAAGAAGGATGTGGAAGCTTTGGAAAGGGTGCAGAGGAGATTTACTAGGATGTTGCCTGGTATGGAGGGAAGGTCTTACAAGGAAAGGCTGAGGGACTTAAGGCTGTTTTCATTGGAGAGAAGAAGGTTGAGAGGTGACTTAATTGAAACATATAAAATAATCAGAGAGTTAGATAGGGTGGATAGGGAGAGCCTTTTTCCTAGGATGGTGACAGCGAGCATGAGGGGGCATAGCTTTAAATTGAGGGGTGAAAGATATAGGACAGATGTCAGAGGTGGTTTCTTTACTCAGAGTAGTAAGGGAATGGAACGCTTTGCCTGCAACGGTAGTAGATTTGCCAACTTTAGGTACATTTAAGATTTCATTGGACAAGCATATGGACGTACATGGAATAGTGTAGGTTAGATGGGCTTCAGATCGGTATGACAGGTCGGCACAACATCGAGGGCCGAAGGGCCTGTACTGTGCTGTAATGTCTATGTTCTATATTCTATGAAACTGGTTACCAGCAACAGAAATGACCATGACTCCAGATGGGAATAATCAGAGTGGTGAGTTTCTGCTAATTGTCTGAGGCAGCTCTTCAGATTACAGTTGGGGTTTTTGGGAGTTCATGCACCAACAGTCATTCATATTTCACAACTCCAATCTACATGCTCGAGCCAACCTTTTTTTCAGCAAACTACAGGCCCACAGATATTAGTCTATGCAGTTGTATCACACTAAGAGAAGAACTGGTTGACCATTCAAATATCCTGAGACAATATGTTCCAAATCCCTGACCATTTCTATCTAGATGGACAAGGACAGCAGATGTAAGGGAACACCACTACCTGCAAGTTCCCCTTCAAGCCAATCACCATCCAGACTTGGTAATATTCTTTTACTGTCACTGGGTAAAAATCATAGAAATCCCTTCTGAACAACATTGTTCAGCAGCTACCTACAGCATGGACTGCAGCAGTTCAAGCAAGCAGCTTTCTCAAGAGCAACTAAGACGGGCAACAAATGCTGGCCCAGTCAGAAACATCCATCTACCATGAATGAATACAATAAAATAATGTAGTCAGGATGACAATATTATTCTCAACAACATTTATAGAATTTTTTTTTCAAATTATGATAACGGTTTAAAATAGTACACTTTGTCCCTATCCCTCATATCTGTCAAATATACGATGAGATAAAGAGCAGGGGACAGGGAGAGGATTGAGGACAAAGGAAAGGTAGGAAACAGGATGGGCTGTGAAGAAGAAAGGAGCCAAGTTAGATCAGAGAAGAAGGGGAGATATAAAAGGTTGGAGGTGAGATATAGAGAAGACTAAATTGCTCCTCTTCCCAATGTCCCTTCCACCTCTGTCCATCCTTCCCGTGCTTGTGCTGATCCCACCACTGCATGTCATCACTGCCTTGGCTGCTGTGGGTCTTCCTCTTCTGAGCGACTGTCAAACACATCCGAGGATACACATCACACACTGATCCTGTCAGTTTGAAATTCTAAGGATGAAGCATGCTAATTCTACACTAGAAATTTCTGTCAAACCATTACCAGCAGAACAGAGACAGCAGCTGCAGTGAGGTTTTATTCAGGTTGGACAATGACAAGTTTATATCCCCACCTGATCTGCTGCTCAAAGTCACTTCCATTTCACTGGTCAGTTTCACAAGCTTCCGGAAGCTCATGTTGCTGCAGAAATATTTGGATTGACTGTGAGAGACGTCAATCAGAGAGCCCACCCACTCTGCCCATTCTCTCCTCTTCCTCTTCCAGAGCTGGTTCACTTCCTTTAGGGACTGAAAACCAAGTGAGGAGATGGTGAGTGAAGGAGCAGCTTTTATACACATTGTATCCCATAATATCCACACCAGTCTTCAGGCAGTCTGACTGTCCTGTGGGTAATCAGGGGTGGAAATGTCCCTTATGCTGTGTGAGAAGATCCAGCTGAGAGAGCTGTTTACTCGGTGCTTTGTGCTGAACTGTTAGACTGTAGCTGTGTGTTGGATATTGTGTGTGTTTGTTGGAAGCATTTCCCTTCTGATTTCCAGGCCGAGATTTGTTGATCGCTCATTCCCCAATCTGAGGAGGTGAGATGTAATTATCTGGGAGGTGCAGAGTGCCTGAGGATTCTTACTGATTTCCTGTTGTTGAGTTTTGTGTGTTGTGAGCTGGTTATCATCCTGTGGACAGTGAATAGTCACTGCTCTCTGTGTGTTATAATCTAAATGTATCTGACTTTTCAAATCTCTCCATAACATCTGGCCACACTATATTTGTAAATCCTTGCACAACATAAAAAAGCAAGGTTATGTAATTATGTAGATTCCTTCATGACCACTTTATGTCCCAAAGCACTCTGAAACTCACCCACTTAACACTGTTCCCTTTTCAATTGAGCTGCCATACCTGGACAGCCATTGATTGTAATGTCTTTGTCTTCTTTCATGACTTTACATGAAGGCCTTGAACTTTCCCTAAAGTGTAGATTTGGATTTGATAGTTTTGCCCAGTGCTGTGACTGAGAGCTGAATTTGGTGTGTCCCATCTGAGCATGTGCAGTGTATCTAATTTTCCAGGATAAACTTTTCAATCAGGCACACTGAAGCAATATTTTCTTTTAACTTTGAGCTCTTTGTGCCCACTGTGGTTTTGTAATGTAATTTTGGAGACCAAGGGTGGATGTGGTTGCATCTCCAGTGAATCAACACTTCTCCTGAGCTTTTTTCAAACTAAACACATACTGTTGGGGTATAAGCAGTCTTCATCAGCACAACCCAACCTCATAGTGGCATGTTAACTTATATCTTCCACCTTCGTCGGTCTTTTCCATTGCCCCACTGTGATTGTGAAGATGGAGGGTCAGGAGGAGAAAAGGAAAAAGTCACACTGTCTGCTCATAGTCACTGCCCCACCCCGCAACACATGCACACACACAGAGAAATTGCAGACTAGAACTCACGTGGAACAGTCTCTAATTGAGGAGTCAGCCTCTTCAGCAAAGGAGGAGAAGGAATTTTTGGAAATCATGTTTCCTTTTCCTGTTTTACAGAAGGATTGAGCTGTACTAAACCAGAGAATACAACAAGGATAGACACCTCAGAAAGATTCTAACCATCACCCAAGGAACAACTGCACAGCTGTGGGAAGATATTCGGTCCCGTCATGGCTTTGTTCAGTGCAAAGAGAGCTTGGCAGTGAAACCATCATCTGGAAATCAGTCGGATCAGGAGAGCTTTGACATATCATCAGATCTGACACTAGTCAGTGGGTTGGAGCATTCCATTAGAACCAACCTTTCTTAACGTTTGGCTATGGGTGTTCAGTCAAGCTGAGGCTGGGAAGAACTATGAGTGGTTCCAAGTATGATGAGAGCTTCAGTTAATCATTGAGCTTCATGAACCAGTGACTCACTCCACCAGATAAATGTCTGCTCAAATGTGACTTTATTGGCTCATAAATTTCGGAAATCTCAAGGAATGTTTGTTGTACAACTATAACAGAAAGGTACCCTCATGGCGGAGAAACCCTTCAAGTGTAAAATGTGCGACAAGTCATTCTCACGCTCATCCCAATTCTGCCTGCACCAACGCAGTCACACAGGGGAGAAACCATTCACGTGCGAGATGTGCAACAAATCATTCTCACAGTCATCAAACCTCCGTGCACACCAACGCATCCACACAGGGGAGAAACCGTTCACATGCAAGGTGTGTGATAAATCGTTCTCACATTTTTCAAACCTCCGTGACCATCAGCGCATTCATACAGAGGAGAAACCATTCACATGTGATGTGTGTGACAGATCCTTCAAGCAGTTATCGAACCTCCTAGTCCACCAAACAATCCACACAGGGGAAAAACCCTTCAAGTGTGAGATGTGTGATAAAGCTTTTGCAACATCTACAAAGCTCCTATCACATCAGAGTAATCACACTGGAGAGAAACCGTTCAAGTGTGAAATTTGCCAAATGTCATTCACCCAATCCTCTGATCTCCTGAGACATCAGAGAATTCACAGAGGAGAGAAACCCTTCAAATGCGAAGTGTGCAACCGAGCCTTCACACAGTCATCAAACCTCCGCGCACATCAACGCATTCACACTGGGGAGAAACCGTTCAAGTGTGAGGCATGCAACAAATCATTCTCATGCTCATATGACTTTCGTGTTCACCAACGAATTCACACACGAGAGAAACTATTTACCTGTGAGGTTTGTGAGAAGTCATTCTTGCGGTCATCAACCCTTCGTGAACATCAACGCCTTCACACTGGGGAGAAACCGTTCACATGTGAGGTGTGTAATAAGGACTTTGCACAACAATCAGGCTTGTTAAATCATCGGCGCATTCACGCTGGAAAAAAACCTTTCAAACGTAAAGTTTGTGACTAAGCCTTCACTCAGTCATTGACGCTCGCGAAACATTGATACATCCACACAAGGGAGAAGCCATTCAAGTCTGAGGTGTGCAATGCAGGCTTTACTCAAGCATCAGGCCTGATGAACCTCCTAAAGTTCTGCAAAGGAACTATTCACATATGAACAGTGTGACAAAGCCTGCATTAACTTATCGAAGCTGATGGTCCATCAGATGTTCTTCACAAGGAAAACCCTACTAGTGTGAGATTTACAATAAAGTCCTCCTGAAGTCTTCAAAACACCCTAGCACATGAGTAGATTCAAACGGAGAAACAATTCACATGTGACTGTGTTTCAAGGCTTATGCTTAAACTTTATCAGTATGAGTTCTGTATTAAAACCTTCACACTATTATTAAACTTCCTGGAATATCAGAGAACCCACAGTGAAGACAAGCCCTTGCAATGTGATATGTGTCCATATTGTTTCACCAAATCTTGCTGTCTTGCCACATAACGATGTCTCCACATGGACCTGCAGCCAGATCTGTCTCAAACCTCTACCACCCTCAGACCAATTATTTCAAGAGGACTAATTTAACTTTTGATCAAGTTGCCAAAAATCACCAGAAGAAGACATCAATATATATAGAAGTCCTGTATTTCCTCAAGCATTCTTTCAAGTGTGAAATTTATGTCCAGATTTCACCCAAATCTTTGCTTTCCTAAAGCACCAAAGACACCATACAGGTGCAAAACCATTTGGGAGACAATTGATGCAGATATTATAATAAAAACTTTACACAGCCATCAGACCTCCTGCAATATCAATGAGCAGGGATGGGACAGCACAGCTCCCAATGTGATGTATATCAGGATTGTTTCACATACTATTTGTCTCTGATCTCTCCCAACACCAGGTCAATTATTTCAAGAGGACCAAGTTAACAAAGAGAACAAAGAACAATACAACACAGGAACAGGCCCTTTGGCACACCAAGCCTGTGCTGACACATTTGGCTATTCTACTCTAAAACTGTCTCCACTTACAGGATTGCTGTATTCCCTTCCCAGTCATGTGTTTGTCCAGATGCTTCTTGAATGCTGCTATTCTGTCTGCTCCCACCACCACCTCTGGCAATGCGGATCAGGCACTCACTACCCTTTGTGTGAAAACCTTGCCTCGCACAAATGTTTTTTAAACCTCCCACCCTCACTCATTAAACCTGTGTCCCTTAGTAATTCACCCTTCCACCGTGGGAAAAAGCCTAATGTTTTCCACTCTATCCAAGCCATTCACAATTTTATAAACTTCTATCAGGTCACCCCTCAACTTCCTGTGTTCCAGTGAAAAAAAACTCAGCCTATCCAACCTTTCTCCATAAGTAAAATCCCCGCTACCAAGCAACATCCTGGTAAACATTTTTTGTACCCTCTCCAAAGCATTCACATCCTTCTGGTAGGGTGGTGACCAGAACTGTGTGCAATATTCCAAGTGTGGTCGAACTAAAGTTCTATAAAGCTGCAGCACAACTTGTCTATCTTTATCCTCAATGCCCCTTCCAATGAAGGCAAACACGCCCTAAGCCTTATCTACCTGCGCTGCCCCCTTTAGTGATCTGTGGACCTGCACATCTAGATCCCTCAGCATATCAATACTCCAAAGGGTTCTGCCATTCACTGTATAATTCCCACTTGTACTTGACTATCCATTTAAAAGGATTAAATTCCGTGTGCCATTTATCTGCCCATGCCTCCGACCGATCTTCGCTGCTTTCTCTTGACAATCCTCCTCACTATCTGCAAATTGACCAATATTTGTTTAGTCTGCACACTTACTATTAGACCAGCTACCTTTTTCTCCAAATCATTTATGTGGATCATTAACAGCAAAGGTCCCAGCATTGATCCCTGTGGAACACCACTAGTCACAACCCTCCATTCCAAAAAGCATCCTTCCACCGCTATCCTCTGTGTCCTATGACCAAGCCAGTTCCTGTATCCATCTTGCCAGCTCACCTTGGTACCATGCGACTTTACCTTTTGTACCAGTCTGCCATGGGGGACTTTGTCAAAGGCTTTGCTGAAGTCCATGTAGACAATCATCAATAATCTTCATCACCTCCTCAAAAAACTACATCAAGTTAATGAGGCACAACTTCTCCCACACAAAAACATGCTAATACTAATAAGTCCATTTGCTTCTAAATGTCTTGTACCTGAGAATCTTCTTCAGTAGTTACCCTACCATCGATGTGCGTAACTTCCAAGATTATACCTATTGCCATTCTTAAACAATGGGAAAATATTGGCTCTTCTCCAGTCTTCTGGGACCTCACCTGTGACCAGAGAAGATGTAAAGATGTTTGTCAATGCTCCAGCAATTTGTTCTCTTGCCTCCCATTAATATTCTGGGATAGATCTTATCAGGACCTGGGGACTTATCTACCTTAATGTTTTTTTAGGAAACACAACACCTTTTCCTTTCTAATAGCAACTTGGCTTAGAACTCAAAACTCCCCTGAGATCACCTTCCACCAATTCCTTCTCTTTGGTGTGTATTCATTCAGGACCTCAATTACCTCTTCTGGCTCCAGACATGGATTCTTTCCTTTATTCTTGAGTGGGCCAACCCTTTCCCTGGCTATACACTTGTTTTTATATAAGTATAAAAAGCCTTGGGATTTTCCTTAATCCTGTTTGCTAACAATTTTTCATGACCTCATTAGCCATTCTAATTCCTTGTTTAAGTGCTTTCCTACTTCCCTTATATACTTCAAGGGCTTCATGAGTTCCATCCTCCTAGACATTACGTATGCTGCCTTTTTCTTTTTGGTTAAGGTCATAACATCCTTGGTCATGCAAGGTTCACATAACTTGCCATACCTGTCCTCCATTCTTGCAGGAACATGCCGCCCCTGAACTCAAATCAACTGCCATTTCAAATACTCCCACATGTCCGATGTAGGTTTACCCTCAAATAGCTGCCTCCAATCGGCATTCTCCAGTTCCTGCCTAATATTGTTGTTCACCTTGCTCCAATTTAACAGCTTCACCCACGGACTGATGTTATCCCTATCCATGAGTATCTTTAAACTCACGGTATTATAGTTGCACCTCCCAAAATGCTCCCCCACTGAACTTCACTCACCTGGCTGGGCTCATTTCCCAAAACTAAGTCCAGTGTAACCCCTTCCCTGTTTGGACTTTTTACATATTGTGTCAAGAAACCCTCCTGAATGATTCCGACAAATTCTGTCCCATCCAAGCTCCGAGCATAGTGAGTCCAATCATTACAGGGGAAGTTAAAATCATCCACCACAACCACCCTGCTGTTTTCACATCTTTCTGAAATCTGTCTCATTTTCTTTCCTCTATCTCGCGCTGGCTGTTGGGAGACCTGTAGTATGCCCCCAAGCATTGTGATTTCACCTTTCTTATTCCTGAGTTCTACACATGTTGCCTTGCTGCATGAGTCCTCTGATGAATCCTCCCTCACTTCAGCTGTGAGATAGTCTTTTACCAGTAATACAACTCCTCCAACCTTTCACATCACCTTCTATGACACCTGAAACATCTAAATCATAGGACATACAGTTGTCCAGTCCTGTCCCTCTTTCAGCCAAGTCTCTGAAATCACAATAATGTCATAGTTCTAAGTACTAACCAAAGCTCTAAGTTCATCTACCTTCCCTGTTATACTTCTCGTATTGAAACATATGCATTTAGACCAGCTCCCCCACTGTTTTCAGCAGCATTTCCCTGCCTGTTCTTGTCCTTAGTCATGTTTGTCTTGGTTTCTATCTCTCCCTCAATTTCTGCATCTACCACACTACTCGTCTGGTTTCCATCCAGCTGCCACACTAACTTAAACCCTCCCTAACCACTCTACTAAGTGTTGCCCCCAAGGACATCAGTCCTAGTCCAGTTTGTACGGGTTCCACCTCGACCCAAAACCAGTCCCAATGTCCAGTGAATCTGAAACACTCCCCCTCACACCATCTTGTCAGCTACATGTTCACCCTGTATATCCTGCTGTTTCCACTCTAACTTGTGGCGCTGGTAGTAATCCTAAGATAACTACCTTTGAGGCCCTACATTTCAACTTTCTTCCTATTCTCTATAGTCTGTTTTTAGGTCTTTTCACATGATGACAAACATCACCAAAAGCAGACATCAGCATGTATAGAAACTCCTGTATAAACTCAGCATCTGTTCAGTGCAGCACCAAATACAAATGACTCACTGAGTCTCATTCTGATGAAGAAGACTACCAGATACTCAGTGGTTAGAAAAACAAGCACCTGGGAGAGGAGCCATTCCAGGGGTATTAATGAAGGTACTTCAATTAGCCTTGATGTCTCCGGTCTCTGGAAGAGGAGAATCAGCCAGGAATCCTGTTACTCATCAGTGAGCCCAACTGGGGAATTGGGGGAGGGCGGAATATTTCAGCTGTGACAGTCTCCATTGTCCCACACCATTCACTGTCTGGCTTTTCAGAAGCTGAACAGCCACTTGAACAGAGCCATAGAGGCCAAACTACATCCCCAGTCTGTCCTCCAGGTCTGTATCTTGAGGAGGGGATCAGTTAGCTCATTTGGCTGGATGGCAATTTGCGATGCAGAGTGATGCCAACAGCATGGGTTTAATTCCCACAATGGCTGAGGTTATCATGAAGATCACTCCTTCTCAACCTCTTCCCCCCTCCCAAAATGTGGTAACTCTCAGGTTAAACCACCACCAGTCATCTCTCTAATGAGAGTGTAGCCATTTACCTTTACCTTGTAGATTGGAGAGAACGTGATGTGACAGCAGCTTGCATTCACGTCACATCTTAATATACTTAATCATCTGACAGTGTTTCGTCAAGATGTAATCAGACAAAAATTAACACCAAGACAGAAGGAGGAATGGCCTTCAAATGCAATCAAAGAAGTTGAATTTAAGGAGAGTCCTAAATTTAGACAGACATAACTATGCAGCGAGGTCGAAGGAGGATATTCAAGAGGTCTCTTAAAATGCAAGGTGTGTCTGTTCCAACGACTGTTAACACAGGGTGTGGGTACTGTATAATGGAGAAACATTTTTACTGTAAGATATACATTAAAGTTTTTGTGTTTACTTTGAGCCTCCTGAGACTTCAGATTGTTCACACAGGAGAGGACCATTTCTGTATGTTGTGTGAGACAGACTGATCGTACTTCATAGAGTACCATGTCCCAGTCCTTCCCCCAGAGCACAAACGCCCTTTATCAGATAATCCAATTCCTTTTGAATGCCTCAATTGAAGCTGCTTCCATCTCACACTAAGGCAGCATATCCAGACTAGTGTCTGCATGAAAGTTTTATCTTCCTCAGCTGTCTCTTGCTTCTTTCTTCAATTCTCTTAAATCCCTCTCACTCTTGATCCTTACATGAGTGGGAGCAGTTTCTCCCATTTTGTTGACTGCCCCCTCATGAGTTTGAAATCCTGTACCAAATCCCTAGTCAACCTCTCTTCTTCAAGAAAACCATTCCCAATTTCTCCAATCCATCTACATCCTCATCCCAGATCTACATTCCCTTAAATCTTCTCTGCACCCTTTCCAATTTCTTTACATATTTCCTGAAGGATGATGCCCAGAAATAGGTGCAACACTCTGCTAGAGGCCAGACCTGTATTTTATCACTTGAACGAATAATCTATTGCTTTTATATTAATGTCCATGCAAATAAAGCCACTCTGTCAACCTCTCCTGGCAGCTTCAATGATTTTGCACATATAAATCCAGCTCCTTCTGCTCCTGCCCCTCCTTTAGAATCGTACCATTATTTTTAATCAGTGTTTGAGATCCTTCAACCAAAATAAATCATCTCCTACTTCTCTACATTAAATTGCTGCGGTTCATGTTTCTTACACTCAATTGCTCCTCATCCTTTTCCAACCTAACCCTAATGATACAATGGTGACTGTCTCCTAAGTGTTTCCCCACTGACAGATGCAGCTGTTCAGCGACATCCTCAACCCTGGTACTAAGGAGGTAACACACTATTCTAGATACACATCTCCAGTGGTGAAACTTGCCAGGTCTGGCAGCATCTGTGGAAAGAAAGCAGTGTTAACATTTCAGGTCTGGTGACTCTTCTTCAGAACTGAAGGTAGCTAAACAATGGTGGTATGTATGCTGAAGATGGGGTCAGGGTGGGTGCGGTGGTTTAAGGCATATGCAATCAATTGAAACAGAGCCCACAGGAAGAGGGAGAAACAGGCTGACAAGTGGGTGGATAATCAAAAGGAAGGAAAGCTGACAATCAGGACCAATAAGTAGTGAAAATGGGTCGGCCATACTAAAAATAGCCCATGTAAATGACAGGTTCCAATGAGGCAAGAACAGGCAGTAATTATGGGTCTGACCAGGCAATCCTGTTTGTGGATTTTGAGAAAAAGCCTCCTATCCTTATTACTGTGTTTACTGTCTAGCTCCGTACAGCTGAGTCAGCTGGGGTGCCATTAACTCCCCAGATCACCCATCACTTTCATCAAGATTCAGAGCTCAGTACTGCAGGGCTCCTGCACTACCTATCTTCCTGAGGCACTTCGTAAGCGCACACTGAACAGCTCAGCTCCCAATTTTAAAGCTGTAGCCTCTTGTGCTTATAAAATGAGTCCTGCTGTCAGGACTGGGTAAGGGATAAGATTCAGACTCTGCTTTAGTTGGGGATGTGAATTAAAGACAGATCCCGTTCAGCTGATGAGTGTTTAACTAATACTGAGGGGAATGTTTGTACAGTCCTGTCTGAGAGAGTTATAATCCTGAGTATGGTGAGTGAGGGGGTGGTGAGTCTCTGCAGTGCTGCATTCTCTCGGACCATCAAACCTCAATGTCTTAATGGTGTGATATCTTCATCTTACATTCTTCCAAGATTCATTTCATGTTCTAGGAATGATCTTGAGTCATTTTCAAATGCTTTGTTATTTTAGTTGATTCAAAGTTTGCTGTAACCTGTTTGTCCAATCAGTGTTCTGTATAGATTTTTAACTCAGAATAAATTATTTTTTATCTCAACCCAAACTAGATGATTTGTCAGCATGGCGTGTTTCCATTTACTGAAATACTCAGGGTCCTATAATTAGAGCCCCAGACATAATCAGTTGGTCAGGGTCACTGTGGACTGAGATATTTTCCTCATCAGTGGGTTTCTAATTTCCAGGAAGCAGAACATGTCTGAAAGAAAGAAGGAATAATTCACACATACTTTACAGCCTCAGGGCATTGAAAAGCTCTCCACAGCTAATTAACCGTTTCATCAAAGATAATGCAAATGTTTGATTTCATCAATCAAATGTAGCTGCAAATGTGCCAGCATCAGTGCTCAGGTCTCTAGATTTTCTTTATTCATTCAAGATGTCATTGGCTGAGCCAGAATTTATTGACCATCTCTATGTGCCCATGTTAAGGTGAAGGTGAGCTACCATCTTGAATTGGAGCAAACCATTTGCTTGGAACGGTGACAATTCCATTGAGGAGAGAGTTCCAGTATTTTGACACAGCAATATTGAAAGAAAGGTAATATATTTCCTATTTATGATGAGGAATAGTTTGGAGGGGAATTTGCTGATGGATTTGCCCTTGTCCTTCTAGTTGTAAGCAATCATGAGTTTGGAAGTTGCTGTCTAAGAAGCACTGATGAATTTCTGGAGGGTATCTTGTAAATAGAACACTGCTGCAACTAAACATCAGTGGTGGTGGGAGTGAATGTTTGTGGATGTGGTGCCCTGCTAATGTAAGCTTCTTGACAGTTATTATACCTATACTCATCCAGGTAAGTGGACACGATTCCATCACATTCACTCCTTATGTCTTGCCGATGGCAGGCAAGAGCAGCATTCACTATATACATAACATGCACTTCTGCTCCAAGGTTCTGTGCATAGCAATCAGTGTCATCATGACAGTTACAGCATTGACTTCCAATTCAGGGCATCATTGCCATTCATAGACCTAGGAGGGCGCACAAAGCCAGAACAGAGGTTAGAGGGAACATTGGATAGGAGGTAAGTTGCTCACTTTAAGATTCCTAGACTTTGACCTGCACTTGTAGCCAACGTATCATCTGGTCAGTGATGTTGCCAGGATATTGATAGTGGAGAATTCAATAATGGTTATGCTACCAAACATCAAGAGGCTATGGCCCCAACTCTCTTCTATTAGAATAAAGCAAAGGACTGCAGATTCTGGAGATCTGCAAAAGAAACAGAAATTGCTTTGAAAACTCAGCAGGTCTGACAGTATCTGTGAATTTAAAAAAAGTTTCAAGTTTAGTGACCCTTCTTCAGATCTTAGGCAAACATAATTCATGGTTGAAACAGTCCCAATAGCTGCCCCTGCCACTTCCCTGTCTTCCTCCAGCCCACCTGTACAAATCTCCATTAATGTCCCCCCAGCCTGAGCACTGAAATATCATCTTTCCCTTCATGCTATCTTTCTTCATGCCGTCTCTGAGCTCATTTTGTCCATGTGACCCACTTCCCTTTCCCACAACCCTATTCTTAATAAAGTGCTTCCACTCCACTTCCACTTCCAATAATCCACTTCCACTCCAGGTTGCAATGTTCACTGATCTTGCTTATAGTTTCTTGCTTTGATACTGTCCCTCTCTCCTTTATGTCTCATCAGCCTTCCCTTCTAAAAACCGACCCATAAACCCTTCTTCTTTACAAAATACTTTCTCCGGTAAACCTCACTTTCATGTCCAAAGTTCTTATACAGATCGTTGCCTCCTAAATCCTGGATGGGACATAGGGTCAGGTCAGCGCTGTGGAGTCAAGAATGGTGCAGCCTCATGCAAGGGTGAGAGGCCAAGAGAAGGTTGGTCATGAAAGGGACCGCTCCCCAAGTCATTGACCCAATAACAGAATCAAAGCATAGTCACTGTCCAAGCACAGGCCAAAGCACAAGCTCAATCCCTGAGCCGTGCTCCCTGTGCGTCTAACATGTACACATCCATCCAGTGTCTCGTCTCCCTTCTGTTTCTCCCTGCTGTACTCCATCATCCTGCGGCCCCTTTCTCCTCTGAACGCCACGATTATGTCGCTCCCCTCTGTGCCCCTCTCTGCTGTGTCCCTCTTTCCCCTGCTGATTCTACCACTGCATTATCGCTTTCTTGGGTGCTTCAGATCACCTTATTTCTGATTTACTGTTGGACACATCCGAGGCTACCATCCGACACTGATGCTATCAGTTTGAAATCATCTGACGATGAAGAATGCTATTCCCACACAAGAAATATCTGGCTCCCAAGCTTTACCAGGGGAACTGAGACAGCAGCTGCAGTAAGCGAGGTTTTATTCAGATGGGACAATGACAAGTTTAAATTTCCACCTGATCTGCTGCTCAAAGTCACCTCCATTTCACTGGTCAGTTTCCCAAGCTTCAGGAAACTCATGTTGCTGCAGAAATACTTGGATTGGCTGTGAGAGACGTCAATCAGAGAGCCCACCCGCCCTGCCCATTCTCTCCTCTTCCTCTTCCAGAGCTGGTTCATTTCCTATAGGGACTGAAAACCAAGTGAGGAGATGGTGAGTGAAGAAGCAGCTTTTATACAAATTGTATCCCATAATATCCACACCAATCTTCAGGCAGTCTGACTGTCCTGTGGGTAATCAGGGGTGGAAATGTCCCTTATGCTGAGAGAGCTGTTTACTCGGTGCTTTGTACTGAACTGTTTGATTGGAGCTGTGTGTTGGATATTGAGTGTGTTTAGTGGAAGAATTTCCCTCCTGATTTACAGACTGGGTTTTGTTGATGGTTTATTCCTGAATATAAGAAGGTGAGGTGTAATTATCTGGGAGGTGCACAGTGTGTGAGGAGGATTCTTCCTAATTTACTATTTCGGATTGCGTGGATTGTGAGTGGTCAGTTTTCTTTGTGTTGGGAACTGGACGTTGCCTGGCTCTTCAAATCCCTGCAAGACCTCCCAGAACTCTATTATCTGTTATCTCGGTGGAGAGCCTTTTATGACTGCTAGATGATGTAAAGGTCACTTCAGCCTTTTGAAGTATGGTCATTGTTGTTTTGTGAGAAATGTGACAGTCTGTGCCTGCACAAAGATCCTGCCACTTGTCACTTCACACGATAGGGAATCCTCTGTCAAGGTGCCTCTGTGTTGCACCATCCTTCCACGTTCCTGCAGCTTGTCTGCAATCACTCTGTGAACTCCACCATCTAACAAGTATCTTTTTAGTCTGTCCTTTGCTTTGTCGGCAAGACAGCAGTGCAAACATGATCAAATAATCTGTGTTGCATGATTTTGGCAAGAACAATATGTCCCTTGCTCTGCTTCATGTACTATTTTTTGTAAATACCCACCAGGTGAATGGAATTCTTGTTTTTTTATTCACTCATATGTTGTGGGCATCACTGGCTGGACCAACATTTCTTGACAACACCTTTGAGAAAGTCATGGTGAACTACCTTCTTGAGTTGCTGCCATCATAGCGTTATAGAGTCATAAAGATCTAAAGCACAGAAACAGCTCTTTGGCTCATTGAATCTGCACTGGTCAAAAACAACACCAAACTATTCTAATCACATTTCCGGTACTTCACCATAGCCTTAGCATGGCAAGTGTGCGTCTAAATACTTCTGGAATGATATGAGAGTTTCTGCATCTACCACCCTTATAAGCAGGGAGTTCCAGATTGACACCACCCTCAGATGAAAAAGAGTTCTCCCATATCACATTTAAACCTTCTACTTACTTTAAATCTATGCGGCCTAGCCATTGATCCTTCCACCAATGAGAAAAATAATTTTGTGTCAATCCTGTTTCTCCCCTCTTTATATTATTCATCTCAATCATGCGTCCCTTCATTCTTCTCTGCTCCAAGATAAAAACACCAATCTCTCTTCATAATTAAAATTCTCCAGCTCAAGCAACATTCTGGTAAATCTCTGCACCCTCTCCAGTGCAATTACATCCCTCCTAAAATGTGAATTCCAGAACTGCGGACAATACTCTATCTTCAACCTAACTAAGGTTTATACAGTTCCAACATCACCTTCCGGTTCTTAAAATTCATGTCTCAGCTAATGGAGGCAAGTAATGGCTTTGTCTATCTGTCCCACTATCTTAAGGAACCAGTGGACATGCACAGTGAGGTTCCTCTGATCCTTGGTGCTTCCCAGGGTCCTGTTGTTCATGATGTAATCCCTTGCCTTGTTTGTCTCACTCAAGTGCATCATCTTAGTCATCCACTGAATTCCCATTGCCATTGATTAGCTCACCTGACCGGCCTGACTATATCCTCCTGGATTCAAAAAATGCCCACCTCACTATTTATCATCCCACAATTTTCATATTTATGAAATTATTGATCAACCCTCCTGCATGCAAGTCTGCAGGACCATTTTCTCTCCGTAGACCTACAAAGCATCTGAGGGAAGGAATTCTGGGATTTTGACCTGTGCATGCTGAAGAAATGATAACATGGATGTGAGTTTGCTCGCTGAGCTGGAAGGTTCGTTTTCAGACGTTTCATCACCATTCTAGGTAACATCATCAGTGAGCCTCCGGTGTTCCGCTGAAATGATAAATGTTTTCAAGTCAGGATGATGAGGAACTTGCAGGTTATTGTGTTCTCATGGACCTGCTGTCCTTGTCCTTCTAGAAGGGTTTGGAGAGTGCTATCTAAGGATCTTTAGTGAATATCTGCAGTACATCTTGTGATGGTGCATAGTGCTGCTACTGACCATCAGTGTTGGATGAAGTGAAAACTTCCAATGCTCATCAAGTGAGCTGCTTTGTTCTGAATGGCATTAAGCTTCTGCAATGTAATTGAAAGTGTCTTGACATTGACTTAAAGTTTGGAGCTCTGCAGATTAACGGAACATTGGTGGTGGAGGCTTGGCTGTGATGCTAATCAAACAGACTGCCTTGTCCAGTGATAACAAGCTTCTTGAGTGTTGTTGCAGCTACACTTATCCAAGTAAGTGGGAGTATTACATCACAGTCCTGAGTTGCACCTTGGAGAGAGTGGACAGGCTTTGGTGTGTCAGGAGATGAGTTACTCCCGACAGTAATTTGAGCCTCTCCCCAGCTCTTGTATCCACATTGTTAAATGGCAGTGGCTCAGTGGTTAGCACTGATGCGTCACAGCGCCAGGGACCTGGGTTCAGCTCTACCCTGGGGCGAAAGTCTGTGTGGAATTTGCACATATTCCCTTTGTCTGCATGGGTTTCCACTGGCTGCTCTGGTTTCCTGTCACAGTCCAGAGATGTATAGGCTATGTGGTTTAGCCATGGAAAATGTGGGGTAACAGGGATAGGGTAGGAGAGTAAGTCTAAGTGTCATGCTCTTTAGAGGATCAGTGTGGATTCGATGGGTCAAATAGCCTGCTTCCACACTGTAGGGATTTTATGAGTCTAATTCAGATTCAGGTCAATGGTAACTCTCAGTATGTTGATAGTGGGGCATTCAGTGATGATAACGCCATTGAATTTTAAGTATCGGTGGTTAGATTGTATCTTGTTGCCAATGGTAAACATGTGACATTTTGTTGCATGAATATTACTTGCCTCTTGTCAGCACAAGCCTGGATAATGTCCAGACCTTGTTGCACGTGGGCATGGATTGCTTCAATGTCTGAGGAGTCAAGAATGATGCTGAACTTTGTGCAATCATTGGAGAACATCTCCATTTCTGATCTTATGGTGAAATGAAGGTCATTGATGAAGCAGCTGAAGATGGTTGGGCCAAGGCTACTAACCTGAGGAACTCCTGGAGCTGAGATAACTGACCTCCAACAATTGCAATCATCTTTCCATGTACCAAGTATGACTTTAACCAGCAGAATGTTTTCCTCTTGATTCCTGTTGAGTCCAGTTTTAAGTAGACTCCATCATGCCACATTCTGTCAAATGCAGCCTTGATGCCAAGGGCTATCACTCTGAACTCACCTCTGCAATTAAATTCTTTTGCCCATGTTTGAACAAAGGCTATAATGAGGTCCGGAGCTGAGTGGCCCTGGCCTTACCTAAACTGGGTATCATTGACCGGGTTGACACCCTGAGCTACTTGATAGTACTGCTGATGATCGAGAGTAGACTGTTGAGGTGATAATTTTCTGGATTGGATTTGTCCTGCTTTTTGTGTATAGGACATAGCTGAGCAATTTTTAACATTGTTGGCAAGATGCTAGTGTTGTACCAGTACTGGTATAGCTTGGATAAGGGTGCAGCTAGTGTTCAGTACTGTTGCTGGAATATTGTCAGAGTCTGTGGCTTTTACAGGATCCAATGCCTCTATTGAATTGGGTGAAGACTGGTGTCCGTAATACTGGAGCAGGCTGAGATGGATTATTCACTTAGCACATCTGGCTGAATTTGTCACAAAGTCCTCAACCTTATTTTTTGTACTGATATATTGCGGCTCCCTTATCTTTGAGAGTGGGGAAACTGAAAGCTTTGCTCTGATACATTGGTTGTGGGATTGCTTAGCTCTCTCTATCACATGATAATTATGCTGTTTGGCACATAAGTAGTCCTGTTTGAGAGCTTCAAGAGGTTGTCAGCTTATTTTTACGTCCGCCTGCTACTGGTGTGTCCCCCTACACTCTCTATTGAACCAGAGTTGATCCCCTGGCTTGTTTTTTGTGATTGAGTGGGTGCTATGACACACCATGAGGTTGTGGACCGTGTTGGAGCATAGTTCTCCTGTTGCTCATAACTCACAATGCCTCATGAATGCCCAGTTTTAAATTGCTAGATCTGGTAAAAGTCTTTCCCAGTTAGCATGGTAATAATGCTACACAATACGATGGAGATTATTGTCAATGTGAAGGCAGCACATCATCTCCACAAGGACTGTGCAATGGTCCCTCTTACTGATTCTGTCATGGACAGATGTATCTTCACCAGACAGTTAGTGAGGATGAGGTCAAGTATGCTTTTCCCTCATATTGGTTTCTTCACCAGCTGCTGCAATGTCTGGCATCTACATCCTGTCAACTTGACCGGCTCGATCTGTAATGCTGCTACTGAGCCACTCTTGGTAATGGATATTGCAATCATATATCCAGAATACATTCTGTGCCTTTATCACCCTTAATGCTTCTCCCAAAGTGTTCTCCAATATGGCACTGATTCTTTAGTTGCAAGAGGATGGTAAGTGATAATCTGCAAGAGGTTTTCTTGTCATACTGCACCCGATGCCAACAGATTTCAGGTTGAGGACACCCAGAGAAACTCCCTCCTTACCAGGTGTCCCTGTACCACCACCTTTGCTGGGTCTGACTTGCCAGTGGGACAGAAAATAATTAGGGATGGTGATGATATTGTCCGCAACATTTCCACAATGACGTTGAGGCTGTTGCTTGATTAGCCTGTGAGACAAATCTTTCAATTTTGGCGCTAGCCCCCAGAGGTTCATAAAGTCAACCTGCAGTTTGAATAGGGCTGCATTTACTATTGTCATTTCCAGTGCCTAGGTTGATGCCAGGTCTACCGTTTTTTTTTCCTTTCTAGCAGTTGATATGAATGACTTGCTAAAACATTTCAGGGGGCCAGTAGTGTTCACCTGTGTTGCTATGCATCTGGAGTTACTTATAGGCCAGACAATGTAAGAACAGTGATAACAAGGTGTAGGGCTGGATGAACACAGCAGGCCAAGCAGCATCAGAGGAGCAGGAAAGCTGATTTTTCAGGTCAAGACCCTTCTTCAGAAAGTTTTCTGAAGAAGGGTCTCAACCCGAAACGTCAGCTTTCCTGCTCCTCTGATGCTGCTTGGCCTGCTCTGTTCATCCAGCTCGACACCTTGTTATCTCAGATTCTCCATCATCAGCAGTTCTGACTATCAGTGTAAGAATAGTTGTTGTCTTCCCTAGAGGACATGAGTGAATCTTATAGGTTATATGGAGAGCAATGTATAATGCCGTGCTTTGTACTGTTTGCTGATCAATCAACTCTCTTAACCTTCTTCTCTCTAACGAAAACAGCCTCAAGTCCCTCAGCCTTTCCGCATAAGACCTTCCCTCCATACCAGGCAACATCCTGGTAAATCTCCTCTACACCCTTTCCAATGCTTCCTCATCCTCCCTATACTGCGGCGACCAGAACTGTACACCATACTCCAACTGCAGCCGCACCAGAGTTTTGTACAGCTACAACATGACCTCATGGCTCTGAAACTCAACCCCTCTACCAATAAAACCTAACACACTGTACGCCTTTTTAACAACCCTATCAACCTGGGTGGCAACTTTCAGGGATCTGTGTGCATGGACACCGGTGACCTAATAGAGACATACAAGATGATCAGAGGATTAGATAGGGTGGACAGTGAGAGCCTTTTTCCTCGGATGGGGATGGCTAGCATGAGGGGACATAGCTTTAAATTGAGGGGTGATAGATATAGGACTGATGTCAGAGGTAGGTTCTTTACTCAGAGAGTAGTAAGGGTGTGGAATGCCCTGCCTGCAACAGTATAGACTTGCCAAGTTTTTCAGGCTTTTAAATGGTCATTGGATAAACGTGTGGATGATAATGGAATAGTGTAGGTTAGATGGGCTTCAGTTTGGTTTCACAGGTCGGTGCAACATCAAGGGCTGAAGGGCCTGTACTGCGCTGTTATGTTCTATGTTCTAACTCTTTGTGGAATTAGAAATAGCTAGTTGATCTGTAGTCTTGCTTATGGAGACTGCTACAGTTCAAGAAGGTGGCTCACCATGACCTTCTCAAGGGCAATTTGGGATAGACATCAAATACTGGCCTTGCCAGTGATCCCCAGTCCCTGTGAAAATACGAATTATATAAAAAAAACTGAGGAACTCAGCCGCTTTCAAAAGGGAGGTTTGGAGGAAATCATGTTTCTTTTGGCTCTTTTACAGAAGGATTACACCATCCTACATCAGAGAATACACAGTGGATAGACACCAGCGATAGATCCTGACCATCACCAAAGGAGCAACTGCAGAACTGTGGGAAGCTATCCAATCCCTTCATAGCATTGCTCCACATGGAAAGGTTGAGCAATGAAACCATCATTTGGAAATCAATTGGATTGAAGGAGTTTTGATGTATCATCAGATCTGAAACTGGTTCCATCAGAACTAGCCGTTCTGAAGGTTCGGCTGTGGGTGATCAGTCAGTGTGAGTCTGGGAGGGAATGTGATGGACTCTAAATATGGTGAGTGCCACAAGAATCACTGACTCATTCCTACAGGAAATAGGCTGTTCAAGTGTGAGGTGAGTGAAGAGGTCTCCACAGGCTTAGAAAATCTCCTAACACACAAAGTGCATTGTTAACCTCCTGCAACACAAAGATAGCTACATGGAAGAGAAACCCTTCAAGTGTGACATGTGTGACCAAGCTTTCAGACAGTCATCAGTACTTGCTACTCATCGGCACACCCACATAGAGAAAAAGCTGTTCAAATGTGACCATTTTGCACAGTCACCTGGCCTGATCAATCACCGACCTGTTCACACTGGGAAGAAACTGTTTGCATGCGAGGTGTGTGACAAATCATTCTCATGGCCATCAGACCTTCATACACACCAGCACACTCACACAGGGGAGAAGCCCTTCATATGCGAAGTGTGTGACAAATCATTCTCAAAATCGGGAAACCTCCACATACACCAACGTATTCACACCGGAGAGAAGCCATACAGATGTAACGTTTGTGATCAATCATTCTCCCAGTTATGGAAACTTTGCAGACACCAACGCATTCACACAGGGGAGAAGCCATTCACGTGCAAAGTTTGTCACAAATCATTCTCTTATTCAACAGCCCTACACGTTCATCAACGTACTCACACAGGGGAGAAACCATTCACATGCGAAGTGTGTGACAAATCATTCACTTATTCGTCCGCCCTCCACATTCACCAACGCATCCACACAGGAGAGAAACCATTCACGTGCAAAGTGTGTGACAAATCATTCACCTGCTCAGGTGCTCTCTGTACACATCAACTCATTCACACCGGAGAGAAACCATTCCTGTGCAACGTGTGTAACAAGTCGTTCTCACGGTCATCGAAGCTCCATGCTCATCACCAGATTCACACTGGGGAGAAACCATATAGGTGTGAAATATGTGACAAATCATTCTCCCAATTAGGGAACCTCCACAGACACAAACGCACTCACACAGGGGAGAAACCGTACAAGTGTGAGGAGTGTGACAGATCATTTTCTGACCCATCAACCTTGCTGCTCCATCACAGAACACACACGGGGGAGAAACCGTACACATGTGAGGTGTGTGATAAATCCTTCTCACAGTTGGGGACCCTCCACAGGCACCAACGCATTCACACAGGGGAGAAAGCATTTACATGTGAGGAGTGTGACAAATCATTCTCTGACTCATCAAGACTGCTACTCCATCAGAGAATTCACACAGGGGAGAAACCATACTCATGTGAGGTGTGTGACAAATCATTCTGTCAGTTAGCACACCTCCGCAGACACCAACACACTCACAGCGGAAAAAGTCGCTTACATATGACATGTATAGCCGATCATTCTTAGTCTCATCCACAAACATGAGCAGATGACTTCTTCTGATTGATCATCCTCATGGATGAACTTTCCCAGGTGATTTGGTCATTTTGAGGCTGATCCAGACATCACCTCTGTGTATTTTGAACGTTGGTGTTTTAGTAAAGTGAGCTAGTTCTCAGTAGGTGTGGGATAAAATCAGACCCTTCCCCAGTTGATGATATGAGTTATGGACAAATCCTCATCAGATATCAAATGTTTGATTAATACCGGGGGGGTATATTTGTACTCTTCTGTCTAAGAAGACTACTATCTTGAGTATGGTGACCAAGTGGGGATGAGTCTATACAAACTCAAGTTCCCTCAGCCCATCGTACTTCATTGTAATAGTGGTACCTTCCACTCTTCCAAGTTTAATGTCATTTTCTGGAAATAATGTTGAGTCATTTTTCAAATGTTTTGTTATTTTGGTTAGTTGAGAGTTTTGTATAAGTTGAATTGTTGTATTGTTGTTTATCTGCTGTTTAATTAAATCTCATGTGTAGATTTATTCAATAAATTGGACCCAACCAAACTAACCCAGATTACTGCTGATTTGTCAGCATGGTGTGTACCCTGTTCAATAAAACTCTCAGGAGCTCACGGTAAGATTGTCACTTTTTGTAATGCAGAATACAATGGCATTTTATACATTGCATGCCCCCATGGATAGTAATGTGTTCATAACCAGCAAATCTGTTATTGAGGCATCAATATTATGATCCATTTTAGCCAGAACATCAGATATAACTACCATGGTCCTATATACCATAGTGTCATGAGAGCTTTTACATTTATTTGATAGCCCTAACACATCTGCAAGTTGATACCTGCGACAGTGCAGCTCTCCCTTAGCAATGTGCTATAAGCGTCAGCCCAGGGATTAATTTTCTGGGGTGAGATTTGAATCCACAATGTCTTCACTCAGAGACAAGAATGTTAACTGAGCTACAGCTGATGCTAAACTCTTCTGTTTCTATTTTATTAAATTCAAGTTCTTGGGGTGACAGCCCCTAGGCTGTGGAAAGAAGGTTTAAACTGGCAGCAGCAAGTTCAATTTGTTTGAAAGTGGTAACGAGTCAGAGCTGCAAATGTCTCCATTTTTTTTGTGTCCTGGTTCCTGTAGATGTGAAAGTTGGTAAATCCCTGGTGTCAGGAGAAGTAAAACTGATGGAGAAAAGTGGGTAGACTCTGGGAGTGAGGAACAATCTACAAATGAGTTACTGATAGAGGATTCCCATATCAACAAAAATACAACTATGCGAAATCCCACTGGTTCAAAAACAGCCACACTCCAGAATAACCATCTCCAATCTAAAGCCCCTGGTATTCTTCAGTGAGAGGTTAGCAGCACACCCTTCCATCATGAGATCAGTTGAGTCTAGAGGTCTCTCTCCCATATTCATCCAGATCCTGCTCCCAAAAACATGGCATTGATGAGGTGAAGGACATAGATAGAGCTTGCTTTGTCTTTTTTACTTACACATTTTGTGGGATGTGGGCATCACTGATTGGTCCGCATGTATTACCCATCCTCAGTTTCCCTTGAGAAGGTGGTGGTGAGCTACCTCCTTGAACTGCTGCAGAGGACCAGCTGTGGCTTGACCCACAATGCCATTAGGGACAGAATTCCAGGATTTTGACTAAGTGACAGTAAAGGAATGGTGATATATTTCCAAGTCAGGATGATGAGTGGCTTGGAGGGGAACTTGAGGGTGGTGGTGCTCCCATATATCTGCTGCCCTTGACCTTCTAGATGGAAGTGTTCATGGGTTTGGAATGTACTATCTGAGGATCTTCAGTGAATTTCTGCAGCGAATATTGTAGATGGTACACACTGCGGCTACTGAGCATTGGTGGCGGAGCGAGTGGATGCTTGTGGGTACCGTGTCAATCAAGCCGGCTGCTTTGTGTGGATGGTGTCAAGCTTCTTGGTGTCGTTGGGGCTGCATTCATCCAAGCATTGGGGAGTATTCCACTACACTCCTGACTTGTGGGCAGACTTTCAGGAGTCAGGAGGTGAATTACTTGCTGCTGTATTCCTAGCCTCTGACTTGCTGTGGTCAGTGATACCTCCCAGGATGTTGATTTTGGGGGATTCAGTGACGGTAACACTGTTGAATGGGAAAGGGCGATGGTTAGATTGGAAGATAATCTGATTAGATTGATCTGATGGGACAGTCAACAAGGAGAAATTATTATTTCAATACCCTAACCGAGTGTTCTTAAATGTGATGAGGGTTTCTACTGATATCACTTTTGCATACAGTGAGTTCCCAACCTGCGCCACCCACCAAGTGAAAATAGTAGTCCTGTGGTCCCTCTAATCCTATCATCCATTCCCTGAGAACTCTGCCCAGGAAAATAAGAGTGAAACAGTTCTATCAGTTGTCTCTGCCAGTTCCCTCCCTTCCACTATCCTGCCTGGACAAACTTCTATTCATACTCCCCAAGCTTTCACTCTGAAATTACATCTTTGTCTAGTTTCTCTCATAACTGAAAACCAAGTGAGGAAGTGAGTGAAGGAGCAGCTTTTATACAAAATGTATCCCATAATATCCACACCAATGTCAAAAATCATGTGTCACCAGGTTATAGTCCAACAGGTTTAATTGAAAATGCAAGCTTTTGAAGCTCCACTCCTTCCTCAGGCACAGTGTGAGAGAGGAAGTATAAGACACAGAATTTATAAGCAGAAAAGTAAACCCTAAAGTTAGGAAGGAAACTACTGATCGAAATGCAGCATCTGGATTTATTTCAAGATAACTAACCCGAGATAATTAAAGGTTTTATCAATGTACACAAGAGGCGACATCTCAGGTCAGACAATGCATTTTAGGTATGAGGTTTTGCTTTGAGTCTGTTTATGTTTTAAACTTGGGTCAGGTTTTTTTTTGAGCAAAACAGAATGTATCTTTAAGTGCACAAACATATTGGATGAAATAATTCATGTCTGTGTATGTGCATGTATGTGGTTGTGTCTGTGGGTGAGAGAAGAAGAGAGAGGGTGAGTATGTGTGTGCACGCATTTGAGAGCATGTGTGTATGAGAGAGGGTCTGTAAATGTGGGTGTGTGTGAGTGTTCATGTGAGAGTGTGTATATATGTCTGCATATATATGACTGTGTGTAGTGGGGTCACATATAGTGTGACATGAACCCAGCGCCATGATTGAAGCCGTTCTCATGGGTATATAACTTGATGATCAGCCCCTGCTCAGAAATCTTGCATTGTTATGTATCTCAAAGTCCACGTTGCAGCACACTTACCTGAAGTTTGGAGGTTGAATGTCCTTGACCTCTGAAGTTCTCCCCCACTGGGAGGGAATACCCCTGTCTGGTGATCATTGTGCAGTGACCTTTCGTAGCGTCTGCATGGTCTTGCCAATATATCATGCCTGAGGGCATCCTTGCCTATACCATATAAGATAGACAATTTTGGCCGAGTCACATGAGTATCTACCATGTATGTGACGGGTGGTGTTCCCACATGTGATATATGACGTAGTAACTATGCCGATGATCTGACATGTCTTGCAGAATTTGCCATGGCAGGGATGTGTGGCGTTGTGGTCCTCAAGGCTGGGTAGTTTGTTGCAATCAATGGCCTGTTTAAGATTTGGTGGTTGTTTGAAGGTGGGAAGTGGAGGCGGAGGGAAGATTGTGCTGACGTTCTCATTGTCGTTCTTAATGTGTTGAAGGCTGTGAAGAACATGGAGTAGTCTCTTTGCTGCAGGGAAGTGCTGGACAATGAAGGGTATCCTATTGGTCATATCTTGTGTCTGTTTTCTGAGGAGGTCATTAAGGTTTGTCATTCTGGCATGACGGAATTGGCAATTGACGAGTTGAGCATCATATCCCGTTCTTATGAGGGCATCCTTCAAAGCCTTCAGGTGTCCATCGCATGCCACATTTGGTCACATTTACAATATGCAGTTCTGGTCATTACAGTATAGGAAGGAAATGAAGTATTGGAGAGGGTGCATAAGATGTTCACCAGGATGTTGCCTGGATTGGAGTGTATTAGCCATAAGGTGAGGTTGGACAAACTTGGATTCTTTTCACTGGAGCATGAGAGGCTGAGGGATGACCTGAGGTTAAGCAGTTGAAGCCTTTCTCCTAGTGTAGAGATATATAACGGTCAGAGATATAAGTTGAAGGTGAAAGAAGGAACATTTAAAGGAGTTGTGAGAGGCAAGATTTTTACACAAAGGGTGATCAGTGCCGTAATGGTCTGCTAGAGGAGCTGCTAAAAACAAATATGAAGCATTTGGACAGTCACATGAACAGACAATGAATAGAGGGATATGGATCATGTACAGGCAAATGGGAGTAGAATGCCATCATGGTCAGTGCAGACATGGTAGGCCAAAGGGTCTGTGTCTGTGCTGTACTGTTCTTTGTTCTATGTTCTGTGCTGTATGTTTTATGTTCTATGATTACATTGTCCTCTCCTGGTGATCAGAGGCATTGCCACTGTCCTGTCTGGATCAAGGTGATTGTTACCATCTGCACTGCCCTTTCCTGGACCTAAGCGATTGGCATTGCCAACACTGTACACTCCATGGCCACAGTGAGCAGGACCATCTGCATTGCCCACTCCCAGTGATAACCACCATCATCTGCAACATCGTCTCCTAGGCCCCGATGACTAGCACGGTCTGCACCACCATCCAGACCCCAGAGAACCAGTATATTCTGCACCGCACGCGCCCAGACTCCAATGATCTGAACAGTCTGCATGACCGTCACCCAGACCCCAGAGAACAAATGCAGTCTGCACTGCCCTCACTCTGACCCCGGTGACCAGCATAGTCTGCACCGTGATCAGCACAGTCTGCACTTGTCACGGCCAGACCCTGTGACCAGTACAGTGTGCATTGCCATTACACAGACCCCAGTGATCAGCATCATCTGTACCTCCCTATCCCAGAGCCCATGGATCAGCACCATCTCTACCACATTCTCCTTGACCTCTGTGTGACATACTCTGGCTTTAAGAGGTCTATTTTGTCCTTTATTTTGAAGAATGATGTTAAGTCAGATGTACTGAGCAGTCTCCACAGAACCACTAGAGTAAACAGCTTGTGAGGCCTTTGGGTTTTTTAAAGTTGAACCAATAAAAGCAGCCTGAATGGGTGTGGTCAAGCTCTCACAGAAGCAGAATTTTTCGTTTCTTTTCTTTTAGTAGCAGTTGCTGATTTGATTTTGAAGAAGAATTTGCTACTTTTTCCCTCTGTTGTTGACAAATAAGAGCTGAGGCTTCTTTTCCTGATGCTGGAGTTGCATGTGAAACAATGTTATCAAATCAAGTACACATTCTTGCCAACTCCTGATAACTGCTGACTCACTTGTTAGTAAGAAGTCTACCTAATAACTAACTGAGCCTCTTCATGGCTCTGCCTCCATGGCTCTCATGCCGAACAGAATCAAGAAATTGGAAATTTCAGCAAAAGAGGAGGGATATACTTACAATGGCACAATTCTGAAAAGTTCCAAGAAAATACAGACTGAAGCCTGCGTATGTATAAATCTTCGAAGGTGGCAAGATTTATTGAGAGAAGGATAGAAAATGTTTCTTAAATGCATTGACAAATAATGTTGAAATTTTAGAAACTTCTGGTATTGTACCCAGAACTGGTCACTGCAGTTTGATAACATTATACTAGTCCTCGATGTGAGACAGAGGGGATCACCCAGAATGTATTCAGGATGTACAGATTTTATCTGTAAGGAAATGATCAAAAATTTGGGTTTAGTATTCTTGAAGAAATTAGGTTTTTTGTGGAAGTATAGTGGATTAGGTTATGGTTTGTATACCTTAGACAAGGAAACCCTGTTTCCATTTTCTGATCAAGCAAGTGTCTCATATTTAGCCTCATTGGCAATTTAAAATGAATTACTCATCAAAATGTAGCATTTGTGTAATATCTAAAAACTCAAGTGGAAATTAAGGTGAGCAGCAGGAAATTTGATTTAAAAAGGATTTCTGGTCAAGTCCAATGTGAGCTGGGGACTTGAGTTTAATTGATAGAGAGCAGTGCCAGGTGTTAAAAGAAGCAACAAAAGGATGGATGGAGTGTTCATCACGGAACATATGGATATAACTTTCACATGTTAGGTAAGGGGGAGGATGGCTGGGAAAGGATCTGCAGCGTGTAATGGGCATCAACAAAGAGAGCTGGGCATAAATTTACACTGTGACATGTTCCTCAATAAATGTTCACGTGGAGAATAGTGAGTCGTTCACTGTGATTTCTATTCTGATCCACTTTTAAAACAGATGCATTCAAGCCTGCCTGCCTTGGCATGGGCATTGGGTGTATGTATGTTACTCAAAAGCTAATGGGAAAGGAGACAGTAGAGTG
This sequence comes from Stegostoma tigrinum, assembly GCF_030684315.1. Taxonomy (NCBI): domain Eukaryota; kingdom Metazoa; phylum Chordata; class Chondrichthyes; order Orectolobiformes; family Stegostomatidae; genus Stegostoma; species Stegostoma tigrinum. Next base: position 2,774,409 of record NC_081387.1, read on the forward strand.
AGTGGTTACAATGAATTGCTTCCTTCGAATTTGATTCTGTTCTAGTCTCTTACAAATGCAATTTTATCCCTTTTATTGATGCAAGCTGTTCAGGAAGCAAATGGAATACCGTGTTGATCTAACTCTCCTATGTAGCCTAGGATGCAGCTTACTTGTTCTGAAGATCAGGTACCAATATTCAGCATTGTCACTTATTTATGTGAGTGAAATTACTGTCTGCTCATGCATACATTTGCCCAACCTCATAAAAATATTCAGTAAAAAAAATTGAATTTTCCATGTGCATTCTTAAGTTTTTATTTCATGTCATACACAGGTTCTTCCTGTCATGCATCAACATCAATATCCTGCCAAAATAATTAGTTCATTATGCACAGTTATCAAAAATATTGTCAAACATAATAAATCTTCTACTTAACCTTCACTTGACCTCAAGACTATAAATGATACTTAAAGTTATAACCTCTGCTCCGGATCAATTCCGGATTTCTACTGTTTACATATTTTCCCATTTAGAGTAAATAAATATTTCACACCATTTTTCAGCTCCTCTCTGAATTTTCTCTGAGTCAGTCCATAGATACAAGTGTTTGTGCAGCAACTGAGAAGCTGCAGCATGAACCCAACTTGCTGGGTAATATAAATTGGGTTGCTATAATATTTGTCGATGTAAAAAAAGTTGATCACAGGCCAGTTAATCGAATGTACAACATATAAAATCCACAAGACAATGAAATTGGCAGATAGACTGAAAAGTAAAATCATAGATTTTCTCCGATTTTTCATCTCAGAATCATTCTGATCCTTGGTTTTACTCTGGAGACCCCTGCGGATTCTATTAACCATAATAATATTTCTCACCGTTAAACCATTGAACAAGATAATTAATAGGATTGGTGTTAGAGGTGTGATGATGCTGTCTATCCACTCGAATGCCTTCCACAAAGGTGAAATGAGATACGCATCTGTTACAACACAGTGCCATGGCATGTTATCAATGGTGTAAGCAGGCTCAGTAATAAAGTAAAATGGAATACTCCTTACACAGCTAATCACAAACACAGAGGCGACAACCACATTTGCTGTTTCAGCAGTACAGTACCTTAACTGCAGTTTCGGACTGCAAATAGCTACAAACCTATCAAAAGTGAAAGTGACAGTGAACCAGACAGAGCAGTCTACAGCTACAATGTAGGCAACAAGATTTACTTTGCACACTGGAGTCAGAAGGAGGAAACTAATTGGTAAGTACATGCTGTTAATCCGGTGTAATATGACGTGGATGACCACCACGATGAGATCCGCTACAGCCATGGCCACCAGATAGTGAGTGATGCATTTGGAGAGACCACATTTGCCTCGTAACAGAATCACAATTGCCACCAGGTTAACTGTAAGAAGCAGGAAGAAAGAGATTTAACAACTTGACTGATATCATGCAGCATTGCTTGCTTTCTACTTCCAAATAAAACATAGTTAATTTAAAGAAAATACTATTCATGATTAGGGAAATCTATGGAGGAAAACAAATTAAGATGTGAGATGCAGTAGACAGAAATAATATTCATGATAGCAGAAGAGCAGATGATGGATGAAAAAGGCATCATTGTTCTGTCTGAAGAACTGAAGAAAAACAGAAGTTACTGGAAAAGCTCAGCAGGTCTGGCAGCATTTGTGAAAATAAAATAAATTCACAGATGCTGCCAGACCGGCTGATCTTTTCCAGCAACTTCTGTTTTGTTTCCCTTGTTTACAGCTTCTGCAGTTCTTTTGGTTAATGTTTGAAGAATTGGTTGTCTGAAACAGACAACTGTTATCACACAATCTTTGGCAAGTCCAATTGTCACCCAGTATTTTTTACCTGTTTAACTGTGGTCTCCACAGCCAAGAGACTAATGTGTCATCAAGACGCACTTTGATAGCGGAAATCAGGAGAGCACATTGTCACCCTGATTTGAAAAATTAATACAATTAATTAATACAATAAATAAAATATTGCACTCTCACTCTCTCACCAAATGTACAGTACAATGTGGAGAGCATTCATCATAGAGACTGCACTATTGCCTTGTGTTGAGCAGTCTGTGCACTAGAGAGTGCACACAAAAATTGCTATTTTGATTGCCAATGAAACCTACTTTGTGATAAAGCAAGAAACTGTGGATGCCAGTAATCTAAAACAAAAATACATGTTGCAAGATATGCAGATTTTCTCCAGCAATTCCTTATTTAAGCCCTACTCTTGCCCTGGTTATTCGCTTCACCTTATAAAATGGCTTTAAATTATCCTAAGTGTTAACCCGCTAGTGTTGTTTTAATGTCCCCTCTTCACGCTCCTAATTTAATTTTAGGCAATACTTTCTATGTTCTTCTAAGGCTTGCAGTCTTCTGAGCCTTACACATCTACCATAATAATCCGTTCTTATTCCTTGTGCAATCCTGTACATCCATTGACATCCAGGGTTCTCAATACTTTTGTGTCTCACCCTGCTACTTTATTGGAACATATTGGCCATGCAGTCCCATTACCCTTTTGAATACCACCCCCTACCTCACTTCAGATGGATTTTCTAAAAGATACATGGTCTCAGATTATGTTTTATCTTACAAAATTTTGCCTTGCCTAAATTCAGAATCTTTACTTCCTTTTCGCGATTGACATTATCCTTAATTACCTTAATTTCTACTGAATTATGCTGGCGAGCCACCCAGGTAGATAGAGTTGGCAAGAAGGTGTATGGTATGTTAGCTTTCATTAGTAGACGGATTGAGTTCAAGAGCCATGAAGTTCTGCTCCAGCTGTACAAAAGCCTGGTTCAGCCACACCTGGAGTATTGTGTCCAGTTCTGGTCGCCTCATTACCAGAAAGATGTGGAAGCATTGGAAATGCTGCAGAAGAGATTTACTAGGATGTTTCCTGAAAAGCAGGGAAGGTCTTGCTAGGAAAGGTTGAGAGAGCTAGGGCTTTTCTCTTTAGAATGACGAAGGATGAGAGATGACTTGCTCGAGGTGTACAAAAGGATCAGACGTATAGATAGAGTAGACAGCCAGAGACTTTTTCCGAAATTGGAGGTAGCTATTGCGAGGGGGCATAGTTTTAAGGTGAGTGGAGGTAGATATGGGGGAGATGTCAGAGATAGGTTCTTTACCCAGAGAGTGGTAGGGGCAGAGAATGCATTTCTCAAGAGGGTAGTGGAGTCAGCCTTATTAGGGGCATTTAAGCGGCTAATAGACAGGCATATGGATGATAGTGTAAGGTAGGAGTGGAGGTTAGATAGACCTTAGTTTTAAGGGAAAAGTTGGGCCCAACATCTTGGGCCAAAGGGCCTGGGCTGTGCTGTACTGTTCTATGTTCGAGCATCAAAATGCTTCATAACTTCTCCATCAGCAATTTGCCTGGATGTGTTCCCCAAAATCAGGCATCACAGTCCCAGTCAAAGTCGGACTTTGTATGTACTCACTTAAGAGGCACTTCCTGGACACCTTTCCTGAATTCTACCACGACCGAGCCTTTCACACTTTGTCTATCCCAGTTCATATTGGGAGATTGGAATTATCACCTTTTTTTTACATTTCTCTGTAATTTCCTGACTTATTTGTCTTTCCATCTCTCTCTCACTATTTATGAAACAACACTGCACCTCCAACTTTGTAATTGCCTACTTTTTTAGTTCATAACTCTACCCTCATGACCTCTTTTAAGGAAGCGCCTCAGATACTCTACCTTATTGCAGTCATCGGCATCTTGATCAACGTTACAATACCATTCCTTTTTCTCTTGAATGTGCACTACATTGCCTCCAAATTATGCTCAAGTACTCCAGCCCTTTATTCAAGCAGATAGAATCCACACTTCCTGCAGGTGTAACCATCCAGTTTGTCAGGAGCATCTAAGATTTCCCACAAAGTACAGGTCATGCAACACAAGGTTCTGAGCTCTCCTGCCACACCTAGTCTTAAAATCACATCCCTTCTGTGAACTTTAGTCTCCTTCCTTTACCCCGCATTTGACTCAGTTCTGACACAACATGGAATACTCCTTCCACACAATATAAGCATCATATAAACTGAAATTAAGAGCACACAAGCAAGAAAAAAAATTGCAAAGAAGCTAGATATAAATACAAAATAAAGTCTAAAGGATTTCTTATGTGCTAAAAAGCCCACATAACAAACATAACCCACTTGCAGACGTGAGGCGATTGAAAGTACTGATCGATTCCTGATCTGATATTGTTTTACCTCTGAGCATGAGGTTTGAAATGATATCAACATCACTTCAATATTCACTTCTAAATTAAAACTCACATAAAGAAAACAAAGCAATTATATTCCATTTGACTCAGACTGCCGAACGGGAATATATGACATCGCACTCTCACGTACATATACAATGTGTACTACCTTGTATCATTGGCTTACCAGGGATACTGAGGGCAGCAAGCATTGGGTAGTAAATCCGATCTATCTGGTAAATTACAGGGTATGCCATTGCTTGTGTTAAGCACTAGTGCCTGCCTTGTCAGACAAGGAACTTGATGATATGAAGAGAGATTTAGACCGATGGAGCCTACTTTATGGAAAGAGGATTGTCCACAGAGACCGCCACCAAGGCAGTTTGAGCAGAGCTATCAGTAACACTCCACGCGGTGAACCGTATTGATGAATCACCATTACTTCAGCAATTTGTACTCGATACAATAAACTCATTATTATGAAGTCGGCACTGACCCTCCAAAGAGCATCACACCCCTTCACTAACACTGTAACCCTGCATTTGCTATTACTAACCCACCGAGCCTGCACATCCCTGGACACTACGATGCAATTTAGCACAGCGAATCCGCCGAACCTGCACATCTTCAGACTCTGAGGGAAAACCAGAAAACCTAGTAGACACCCACATGACGCAAGGAGAATGTGTAAACTCCACACAGACAGTCACCCAAGGCTGGAATCAAACCTTGGTCCCTGGGTGCTATGAGGCAACGGTGTTGACCACTGAGCCACCATGTCACCCTCTTCCTGGAGACTTCCTGGCACCTCCATGCAATAGGGGGACCAATAAGGCACTTTTAGTTTGTGATTTCTCTTTGCAGGCTCAGTGTCTTTCTGTTACAATGGCCTCATACATCAATGGTCAGCTGGTCAGAAGCCAATGAAAATGGTCCTGTTAAACACATATTCCCTCCGTTTTGAATCTGTCAGCTTTTGGGTATCTGCGTTTGCTCTCACTGTTCCTGCAAGACCACAAAACTGAAATTAATTCAGGATTTGCTCTGCGAAACTGAATTTTTCAAACTGTAATTATTTGTTAATATAGTACCCCTGTTTGAAAGTGGTATCTTTCATTTTAGTTCACAGTCCAAAATAAACAAAATTAAATGACAAGGTATTTTACATAACAGACTGGAGAACACTGAGCTGAACTCAACAAAAGCAACTGGATTATCAAGTGGTGTTTGTTGAATGTATGAACTAGATTCCTCACAGAACACAGAAACATAAATATAGAAATGAAAACAGATTCGTGCCCAGTTCTTCTGGGAGAAAATAAGGTTGGCAGTGCCTTATTTCTTTCTAAAATTGATCTACTGAAAGGTTACTGGCCGGTACTTTCAGCCTCAATTTCTGAATCGATATCCACCTTTATCAAACCAAAATGAATTATAATAATGTCAGCTCATACCGTTTGGTTTGAAAACGCTGCATCAATGATTCCCAATACTTTTTGAAATGAGTCATAGCTGATGTACCCAACTGTGTAGTTTACTTTGACAATGTTGTTAAAATACAGCAACATATGCAAAGAACATATAAACTAATTGGATGGTATGTGTAAGCAATTGTAGTTAACTGGCTTTATTTTAAATAAATCTAGCTGAAAATGATTCACACGCGTAACTTACCTCGCATGTACCATATCACAAGTCTAAATATTGTGTAGAGCTTCACGTATGAACGGTCCACTTGGAATTCCTATTCCTCAAATTTACTATCCCTAATACTGAATGGGAAATCAGAACGACTTTAGGAACATAGCCATAGTGTTAATGTAATAAATAGTTTGAATGACAGTGTCGCTGTCACTGGACAAACACAGTGAAAACAGGCCTGGTGTTCAGACTTCTGTTTTAGGTTTTCAGTATCTGTTTCGTTTCTAATTCTCAGCTGAGCAGTTGAAAGGCAATCTAAAAGTGAGTGAATCAGCTATTTCTGTTCATATGTCTTCTGGTCTGAAACAGGGACAAAAGTTCGAATTCTGTATAGTGACAAAAAAACACGTCTCAATATTTTCAGTCCAAGGTGTAAGCAAGTGAGGAACTGGAGGACTTCCTTGAATGCTTTCATTGCAGAGAAACCTGTCAGCCATGTTAGACTGGCTGGAATTAATTAGCTCTTTTCCATTTTTCAGTGTATTTCCATGTCACAGATTTAAGGTAAGGGAGGTCTGTTTTTTTGTTGCCATTGTTGTTCTTCTCCTGACTGTAACAAATGTAGTGGAACAGATTGGTTTTCCCAGGCAGGCATTTTGATTGTCTCTGATGTTCCCTGCAGCTCTGAGCAAGATCAGCATTGTTACTCAAAACTATTCACATAACTAGGCCTCAAAAACGTGTGAATGGAAGTTGGTGCTGAATGTTGTGAACATCTGGGCTGGTTTATCCACTGACTTTAGCTACTTGTACAAACTGGTGACTGAAATGAGAAAGAGCTATTTTAAAAACCAGCTTGAATGTGTGGCTGCAGCTTTGAAAGGAAGTAACCTCGTGGTAGGCATTGTAAAGAACTGTTTGAACAAGCAGTAATTGAAGTTCAAATTGCAGATGATCTGAAGTCAAGGATGCATGCTGATGCCAGTCTTGTTGGCAGCAAGAAGTTGATTGGTGTGTGGATTAGTGAGTGGCAGTTATCAAAGACAGAGGGCTTCAGCTAGTCAACAACTGTGTGATTGTTTGTTGGGCGGCCAAACAGGGAGATGGAAACAAGGTGCAGAGGCACTGAGGGATGTGTACACTTCTCTCCCAGCCCAGAAGCTGTCTGCTCTCTGCACTCAAAACTCCCATTTCATCCTGAAGTAAACCGGTTACTTTCCCTGCAGCAGTTGCTGTAAGCCCTAACTTTTGAGCTGATAAAACCAATGCATTTGTCAAGTGAATCAGCCTCTCTGTGCTTTGTAGAAATTAATGAAAGCATCAGAGAAAGGCATTTGAACAGGAAGGAGTCTGACCAGCAGAAGAAAAATCATCTCAAAGTTGGAACAGGGAGGCAAAGACCATTGAACTGACTCCACAGGATCTCAGTATCTCTGCCAGTAATTTATTTTCCACATGTATTTGTCTTTGTCTGTTTGTGAAGAGGACTTTATGAAATGAGTACAGTTTAATTTAGTCATATTATGTGCTAATTGTCTGCATCTGTTTCCCTGTAGTTATAATCTGATTACTTGCAATAAATCATTGCTGTTGTTCAGTACAGAAACTGTGTTTTCTATTAGTCTTGCTTTGGTAGTTAGGGACATTGGGGTGACGTAATTATATATATTTTGAAAAATTTTAAAATTTGGTGCCACTCCGGGAATTGTGGATCTTCATTCATAGTTCACGACCTCTTGAGGTCGTGTAGTTTGTTAGATCTGTCATCGAGACTGGAAGGAGTGCCAGAGCATTGCTGGGAACGGTAGACAGCTCTGGTACTCTGTGCTCCAGCATGTACTTCTCTCAATTAGAGCTTTGTGATCATTGTATAACCATTTAGTAAGACCGAACTTTAAGCAGAGGATGACACTATCTCATACCTTCCCCCTACTCCCCACCCCTTCGTGTGCTTAGTCTCCTTTTGAAGAAACTTTTTCTTTTGAATCTCAGTGCTGGGGTGAATTTGGCCTGGAAATGTTGCATTCTAAAGCGCATTTCCACTTCCTTGCTAAAAGTTGCAATGCATTGAAAATCTCCCAGTGCACCAGGGAGATGTTGGGGTGGGGGCAATGTCATTCAACAATTAGTTCAATGACTTCAGTTAATTCTCTGGTAACATGAGAAGAGCGGCCAGAACTATTGAGGAAACGTAAAATAAAATCTGGTTGACAAAATGTCAGAACAGAAATGGAACTGTGAAAGATGATGTGATTGATTTGCTAAACTAGGCTGTCGGGTCAACTTGTGGGAGATTGAATGGAATGGAAAGGTTCTATCGGTTTGTGATGGAGGGTCACTTGATGTTTAATCAACAGGCCATTGTTGAGATGTCAGCGACACGAGTAAGAACTCGCTATTCATTCTCTAATTCTTCTTGGCATTGAGGTGACGGCAATGCGCTTCATTCGCTGTGGTGCACGGTGTGTTCAGAGTCCCAGGGAATTGACCCAGTAATTATGAAGGAATGGTGAATATTTCCAATCACAGTGGACTGTATGATTTTATTGGAATTGTACAGATAAACATGTTTCCATGCGTCTGTTACTTTTCTTTATCCCCTGGCTGTATGCAGTCAAACACCATGGAATGTGCTTTGGAAGACATTTTGACAAGTTCAAATTTGCGCAGCATCTCGACATGCAGGTAATCCCTGGCTTTCCACAATCAAATGGGGCATTATCTACTGGGAATTACTTCTTCCATACATTGCGGCCAACACAGCAGCATTGCCAATGTTCACATCTGCTTCTTTTATTTCCAGTGCTGTTTCTTGCTTCCATTTGTAAGGTGTTACTGCGAGAAATTCAATAAAAACACCAGCATGCTTTTGTAAAGCATCGATGGAGTGGAAAAAGATAAATGATGAAATAATTAATTTCTGAGGTGCAGATGCTTGTTTAATATTAACAATGAATAAACACGTTGAGGCTGTTGAAGGTGGTTGGCTCGCCGAGCTGGTTTCTTGTTTCGCAGGCGTTTCGTTACCAACTTCAACAACCACAATACCCACAACCCAAGCTACAAATGTATGCCAAAACCTTAATGAATAAAGACATTAGAAAATGAGGTGCAGCCAAAGGAGAGGAATGTGAAAGGTTCAAAATGGCAGAGCGAGGTCAGGTAGGTTTGTGTTGAGCTGGTTGAACACAGCAGGCCAGACATCATCGTCGGAGCAGAAAAGCTGACGTTTCGGGCCTAGACGCTTCATCAGAAATGGGGGACGGGGAGAGGGCTCTGAAGTAAATAGGTAGAGAGGGGGACACTCACCCCCACTGGCTCCATCCCCGCCTCTTTAATCTAACTGCCTCCTCACCGCCTACCTTCTCCTTCATCCATTTTCGATCCACCTCCTCACTTATTGTTATTTACAGTGCCTCGGTCGAAGTCCCCTGGTCCATTCAATTTTTTTTATGAGTCATTCTCCTGATTTTTATGTTGTGGCTTGCTGGGCCGTCACAGGGTACGTAAAAGTCTGAAGTAGCATGAAAACCAGAAGAGGTAAGCTGTTTCCAAAAAGATATTAGTGAACAACATTTTTTTATACAGTTGACAATGGTTTCATCATCATATTGAGACAATTATATTTCAGTTTCATGGTCTGCTGATTCACTTGGAGGATGCATTAGGGGCCCTGAGCAGTCAGGACGGAGGGAGTGAAGCAGCAGTTGTTACACCTTCTGGGATTGAAGGGGAAGGTTCTGGAGGGTAAAACATGACAGTGACAGAGGAGGCAACAGGACAGTGTATCAAGAGATAGCAGGAACTGCGGATGCTGGAGAATCTGAGATAACAAGGTGTCGAGCTGACTGAACGCAGCAGGCCAAGTCGCATCAGAGGACGAGGAAGGCTGACGTTTTGGACATAGACGCTTCTTCAGAAATGGGGGAGGGGAAGGGGATTCTGAAACCATTTTAACCCCACTACGAAGCCGCTTCTAATTCTTACCTTGAAGAAGTTACCCTCCTCCCTCCGGAGCCTATTTCTGATAAAGGGTCTTGGCCCGAAATGTCACCATTCCTGCTCCCCTGATGCTGCTTGGCTGGCTGTGTTCACCCAACTCTGTACTTTGTTATCTCAGTGTATCAAGACCCATCAGCACTTCAGTGTTAATGTAGCAGCGAGAAAGGAGGCAACAAGAGGATACATTGAGGTCCATTATGAGGATATAACACTTCAAGCTGTATGAGATAGGGTTTGACAGATGCCACTTCAAACAACTGTTGCTTGAGAAAAAATTAAGCAAACAGCGATATCACAGAGAAGTGATGATTTGTGATTTTATACTAACTGCCAAGGACAGGAATCAGTGAATGTCAAGTCCATGATTACAAAGTAATATAAATATGAGAAAGCAGTGAAAGCGAAATTGAGCAAAGTTGGTATAACGGAAGTAAGTTCAATTAGATCGAGATAGGTGGAGACAGGTTCGGTGTTCCTTCCAAAAATCCACAAACCTGACTGCCCTGGTCGACCCATTGTCTCCAACTCCTGCCCCACCGAACTTATCTCCAACTATCTCGACTCCATTTTCTCCCCCTTTGCCAGGAACTCCCTACCTACGTCTGTGACACTACCCACGCCCTCCAATTCCTAGAGAACTTCCAATTCCACGGTTCCAAACACCTCATCTTTACCAGGGACATCCAGCTGCATTCCCCATACAGATGGCCTAAAGGCCCTTCCACTTCTTACTGTACTGCAGGCCTGACCAGTCCCCCTCCACTGACACCTTCATCCGATGAGTCAAACTCGTCCTCACCATCAACAACTTTCAATTCCTCCCACTTCCTCCAGACAAAGGGGGTGGCCATCGGCCTGTGCGTGGGCCCAAGCTATGCCTGCCTCTTTGTAGGTTACATGGAACAATTCTCCTTATGTACCGACACTGCCCTAAACCCCACCTCTTCCACAATTATATTGATGACTGTATGGTGCTGGCTCGTACTCCCATGAGGAGCTCGAACAGTTCATCCACTTCACCAACACCTTCCGCCCCAAACTTAACTTCACCTCGACCATCTCTGATACCTCTGTCACCTTCCTGGACCTCTCTGTCTCCATCTCTGGCAATCACCTAGAAAACAATATCCATTTCAAGCCCACCGACTTCCACAGCTACCTAGAATACACTTCTTCCCACCCACCTTCCTGCAAAATTTCCCAATTCCTTCGCCTCCGCTGTATCTGCTCCCAGGAAGAGGCATTCCACACCCGAACATTTCAGTTGTCCTTGTTTATCTAGTACCACAACTTCCCCACCATCAGTGGTCAAGAGTGCCCTTGACCATGTCTCCTGCATTTCCCACACTCATCCCTCACAGCCCCTACACGCAATAACAACCAGAACTGAATCCCCCTCATCCCCACGCAACACCCTGCCAACCTCCGGATCCAATGGTTCATCCTCTGACCATCTGCAATCTGACCCCACCACCAAAGACATTTTTCCCTCCCCACCCTCAACTGGTTTCCAGAGGGACCTTCCCCTCCAACTCCTCCCTCACCCCCATCCCAGGGCCCCAGATGACTTTCCACATCAAACAGATGTTCACCTGCACATTTGCCAATGTGGTATACTGCATCTGCTGTTCCCGTTGTGGCCTCCTCTACATCGGGAAAACCAAGCAGAGGCTTGGGGACCACTTTGCAGAACAACTACGCTCAGTTCACAATGAACAACTGCACCTCCCAGTAGCGAACCATTTCAACTCCCCCCTCCCATTCCTCAGACGACATGTCCATCCTGGGCCTCCTGCAGCAACTCATATTCCACTTGGAAACCCTGCAGCCCAATGGTATCAATGTGGATTTCCCAAGCTTCAAACTCTCCCCTCCCACTACCCCATCCCAAAACCAGCCCAGTTCGTCACCACCTCGCGAACCTGTCCATCCTCCCACCTATCCCCTCCTCCCACACCAGGCCCCACCCCCACCTCCTCCCTACTAACCCCATCCATCCCTTGTTAGTACATTTGGCTGGACTCAATGAAGTTAGTGAGTACAACTGTGTTGCTCTGTGTCCTCTGTAGACTATCAACTCGTGGAAAATATGTATGGAGCAGCAGGGGGCAAATGCTCCTGAACTTCATGCAGAAGTTCTTCCTGTTCCTGGTCCAAAAGGATGAAGTGTTGAACCAAGCCCTTGGAAACAAAGTGCACGGAGATGATCGTGTGTCAGTTGGAGAGCATTTGAGAAATAATATTTGATGTGTTGTAAAGTTCAGTGATGATGGTGGAGAATGACATACAGCTATCCACAGTAAGAAAAGTCAGTCAGTCCACAGCGAACTTCAATAGATCAACAACAGATATGGGTAGGATGTCCTGGAACCAGAGGTTTGCAAAACAAACAGGAATTCAGCAATGGGTCACCTTCAATGATGCGGTGGTTCGGGTAAAACCAAGGAATATTCCCTCAAACGGGAAAGTTAGAACAAATAAATTCAGGGCACACAGAATGGCAGAGGAGTTAGAAATTTAGACAATGAAGAAAAATTGTGGTCGTGACAAGTGTCAGGTAGAAAATAAAATTGAGAACCAAGAGGAGCAGAAGATTTGGATGGAGCTGTTTTGTAAGGTGTGTTCAGGAGGGTTTCCTAACTCAGTACATTGACAGGCCGACGAGGGGAGAGGCCATTCTAGACTTGGTACTCGGAAACGAGCTGGGGCAGGTATCAGATCTTGTGGTGGGAGAGCATTTTGGTGATAGTGACCATAACTGCCTCACATTCTACATAGCTATGGAGAAGGAGAGGATTAGGCAAAATGGGAGGATATTTAATTGGGGAAGAGGAAACTATGATGTGATTAGACATGAGTTAGGAAGCATGGACTGGGAGCAATTGTTCCATGGTAAAGGCACTATAGACATGTAGAGACTGTTTAAGGAACAGTTGTTGCGAGTGATGAATAAATATATCCCTCTGAGACAGGCAAGAAGGGGTAACATAAAGGAACCTTGGATGACCAGAGCGGTGGAGCTTCTCGTGAAAAGGAAGAAGGTAGCTTATATAAGGTGGAGGAAGCTAGGGTCAAGCTCAGCTCTACAGGATTACAGGCAGGCGAGGAAGGAACTCAAAAATGGTCTGAGGAGAGCCAGGAGGGGGCACGAGAAAGGCTTGGCAGAAAGGATTAGGGAGAACACCAAGGCATTTTACACTTATGTGAGGAATAAGAGAATGGTCAAAGAAAGAGTAGGGCCGATGAGGGATAGCAGAGGGAACTTGTGCGTGGAGTTTGAGGAGGTAGGCGAAGCCCTAAATGAGTTGTTTGCTTCTGTCTATATGAGAGAAACGAACTATGTAGTGAATGAAATCTTTGAAGAGCAGGTGTGCATGCTGGAATGGATAGAGATAGAGGAAGCTGATGTGCTGAAAATTTTGTCAAACATTAAGATTGACAAGTCGCCAGGCCCAGACCAGATTTGTCCTCGGCTGCTTTGGGAAACGAGAAATGCAATTGCTTCGCCACTTGCGAAGACCTTTGATTCCTCGCTCTCCACTGGAGTCGTACCTGAGGACTGGAGAGGAGCAAATGTAATTCTCTCTTCAAGAAAGGAAATAGGGAAATCCCCAGCAATTACAGACCAGGAAGCCTCACATCTGTCGTCTGCAAGGTGTTAGAAAGGATTCTGAGGGATAGGATTTATAACCATCTGGAAGAGCATGGCTTGATTAAATGCAGTCAACATGGCTTTGTGAGGGGCAGGTCATGTCTCACAAAACTTATTGAGTTCTTTGAGGATGTGACTAGAAAAGTTGATGAGGGTCGAGCTGTGGATGTGGTGTGTATGGACTTCAAGTAAGGCATTTGATAAGATTTCCCATGGTAGGCTCATTCAGAAGGTCAGGAGGAATGGGATACAGGGGAACTTAGCTGTCTGGATACAGAATTGGCTGGCCAACAGAAGACAGTGAGTGGTAGTAGAGGGAAAATATTCTGCCTGGAAGTCAGTGGTGAGTGGTGTTCCACAGGGCTCTGTCCTTGGGCCTCTACTGTTTGTAATTTTTATTAATGACTTGGATGAGGGGATTGAAGGATGGGTCAGCAAGTTTGCACATGACATGAAGGTTGGAGGTGTCGTAGACAGTATAGAGGGCTGTTGTAGGCTGCAGCGGGACATTGACAGGATGCGGAGATGGGCTGAGAGGTGGCAGATGGAGTTCAACCTGGATAAATGCGAGGTGATGCATTTTGGAAGGTCGAATTTGAAAGTTGAGTACAGGATTACGGATAGGATTCTTGGCAGTGTGGAGAAACAGAGGGATCTTGGTGTGCAGATACGTAGATCCCTTAAAATGGCCACCCAAGTGGACAGGGTTGTTAAGAAAGCATATGGTGTTTTGGCTTTCATTAACAGGGGGATTGAGTTCAAGAGTCGTGAGATCTTGTTGCAGCTCTATAAAACTTTGGTTAGACTGCATTTGGAATACTGCGTCCAGTTCTGGTCGCCCTATTATAGGAAAGATGTGGATGCTTTGGAGAGGGGTCAGAGGAGGTTTACCAGGATGCTGCCTGGACTGGAGGGCTTGTCTTATGAAGAGAGGTTGACTGAGGTCGGACTTTTTTCATTGGAGAAAAGGAGGAGGAGACGGGACCTAATTGAGGTATCCAAGATAATGAGAGGCATAGATAGAGTTGATAGCCAGAGACTATTTCCCAGGGCAGAAATGGCTAACACGAGGGGTCATAGTTTTCAAGCTGGTTAGAGGAAAGTATAGAGGGGATGTCAGAGGCGGGTTCTTTACACAGAGAGTTGTGAGAGCATGGAAAGCATTGCCAGCAGCAGTTGTGGAAGCAAGGTCATTGGGGACATTTAAGAGACTGCTGGACGTGCATATGGTCACAGAAATTTGAGGGTGCATACATGAGGACCAATGGTCGGCACAACATGGTGGGCTGAAGGGCCTGTTCTGTGCTGTACTGTTCTCTGTTCAATGTTCTATGAATATGGCACTCCCAAGAGAGGATATGAGAAAAGCAGGCAAAGAGGAATTATGAGGAAAGTGTAGCAGCTGGCATAAAGACACATGCCAAAGTCTTCAATAAAGCAATAAAATGATGGTCAGGAGGAAGGGGAAATATCTCAAGTGTTAAATAAATACTTTGCATCTGTCTTTCCTCAGAGAGATACCACTCAGGATTAGTGACGGAGCAGAGACCTCAGTTGTTATATTTGTTTTCAGACACCCTCACGGACTTGCTGCAATAACAAGGCACTGACCTGTTTAGAAAAACACAAATCCTTTATTAATAAGCCAGTACAAGCCGTGGAGGATCACTGTACTCAACCCGGCGCAGAGCAGCGGACAGTCCCTGCTTTTTATACCTTAACAGGTGCATAATACATGAATCAATTTTACATCTTACAATGGCGTGATACATGAAACAATCACTGTATCAGATAATGACATGATACATGAACAATTACTCGATTGAAAACATGAAGACAGCAAGATGCAGAATTGATTGTTCGCGAAGTGGCTGCGAAAGACAGGAGGGGACTTCCAGCCGCCGAAGTCTCTGGCTTGAACAAAGGTCAGTGCCCTGGCCCCTTTAGCAGAAACAGAAGTTACCTACTTTACAGGATCTCAGAAGTCTCACATCTTTACAAACTCTTCCCACCTAATCTTATTTGAGACAGCTTCCACATGCCCCTGTGCAGGAAGATAAAGATTTACAAAGTTTATACCTAATTCTCGTCGGGCAGGAAGTTTTAAGGCAAGGTCTGCATACCTCTGTGGAAGCAGATAAAGAGCATTAAATTATAGAGAATATCGAAATCAATGGTTTGTTATCCTAATAACATCTCACAGTCACCAGAAGGATTCAAAATGATCGATGAGAAGTACTGGATACATAATTGGGATTTAAGTTGGCAGGGTAATACGACCGATGAAGTTCGTCAGACGATGGATAGTTGCATGTCATTCTCTCCGATCCCAAAATGATGCGCTAAAGTTTGGGGGAAAGCCAGATGCTGACACGACATAATGACGCCCATTTAATGAGCCATTTGCGGCAGGATGGGCACAATAACCTTCTCTGCCTTAACTGGTACGTGATTCCGTGAGTTGAGGAATTTTAGGAGTGATGATGGAGTGGACCATGGGGTAGCAGAGGGAACAATATTTGCAGAATGCTGACGGTAAACAAGAGAAGATATGTTTGATGTGGCCATCCCACTCGAGTTAGCAGAAATGCCAGAGGCTTGAGTGGAGAGTTTTGAATGCCGAGATGGATGAGTTGGAAAGTAAGCACAAGGGGAACGCTAACGTTATTCTTGTGAGGGGGCAAAGGCAAGGGCAGAAATGTGTGATAGCTTTAGAATTCCATCAAAAGCTATTCGAACGGACAATGGCTCATTGACTTCTTACTCATGGTGGTTCACTCTACTTTCTTGGGACCAGATCCCCTGGATACTGGAGATCACAGACTGAAAACTCTTCACGAGCACACTGTCAACTTGTGTGCCCATATCCAGCATCACTAAACTGGCAGTGCTCCTGGGACTTCTAGGACTTCGCAGCAGCCCCAGCTAAGTGTTGTTTGTGGGTTTCCATTGCTGTACTAAGTTATTGAATAGACCCAGGCTCCTTCCAAGTCTCCACGGCACACGTGACCTTTAATCTAGTGAGCAACACCTCGCTCTATCTATTCGCTCTTTCGACTCGTACTCAGATAGAGCATCGTTTTTGGAATGAAGCAATCCCCTCTTGCCCCCAGGCACGTGAGTGGCCACAGTCTGAGGGTCTCTCCAGTAGTTATGTCAACTGAAGCTATAGACATAAAATCTGAGCATCACGCCACTGCAAATGGTCACAGTATGCATAGGCTGTGTGCTTTCAGGTTGTCCAAAAATGAGGAGGATGTCATTTTAGACCTTGATTAATTGGCATATTATTGGATTCAGCCAACCATCCCAATAGGTGCCAGCATGTCAGCAAATATTAATATGGTCAGCAAATATTAAGAGGGAGAGACATTGGCACAGAATTGAAGCAATCACCCCATCTTTTTCGAAGTCCTTTCGTCAACTGTAGGCTACATCTCCCTTCACGTTTCACTTCATTTCCTCCTCCATCACATCATTAATGTTGTTGAAGCTCTGTCACAAATTCTTCGTCTCATCACTCTTACTGCTCTAAATCTGACTGTCTGCACTTCCCCGTTTCTGTCTCTATGCTGTGTTTCCCGATCGCCCTCTCTCCCACACTTTCAGATCTCCCGAAAGGAAGTGATCAGGGGACTGGCAATCTGAATTGATACAACATCAGTAGCACAATGTCGGTGTGTGTTTGTGTTTGTGTGAGAGAGAGAGATACAGAAATGATGTGGTTCAGGGGTAGGGGCAGGAAAGAAAAGTGAGAGAGTTTCAAAGATGAGGAAGAGAGAATGAAGATAAAGATGGATTTCATTTAAAAAAAAGTGAAGCAGGGAAAGTATAATGGTTGGAAGAGAGCTGAAAGAGGAAGAAAGAAAACAGCGACAGATAAATAATAGAGGAGACTGGGGCCGAACGGGAAAAAGGTAAGTATGTATGGAGCAAGTAAATTAGAAAGATGAGAAAACAAGGAGCGATGATGGGAAACATAGAAAATTAGAAAAAAAGAGTAAATTCAGAAAGTGAGATGTGGAGACAGAAATCAACGGACATCCTGAGAAATCTGCCGGGAAAGATATTGTGTTAGGTATCGGTCTCTCTCTCTCATTGACACCCGCCCCGCCCCCGCCCCCACCATATCCATTTCTCCCACTCTCTCCTCTTCCTCTGTTTCCCTTTCTCCCTCCTCTCACCAACGGTTTTTCAATCTCCAGCTCTCTGCAATCTACCCTTTGCTCTGATCCATGTACTCTGGGGAATTCGGCCGGTTGGTTCGAGCAGGGCACGGTCGTGGGTTCGATCCCTGTGCAGGCCATTCACTTTTCATTCGGGAGATCACATGAAGAAGCCTTCAGCAGCAGGATCACCAGACCTGAAACATTAACTCAGATTTCTCTCCGCACATGCTGCCAGACTGCCAGAGATTTTCCAGTAACTTCCATTTCTGATTTCGGTTTTCTGTTTTCATTAGAGTTCTGTTGTACCAGTAAGTCCAGTCAGTCAGTGCGTGAAAGGGATCTGCGGTCAGAATGAGCCAATTAATGCCCTTTCATACAGCAAGTGGCTCAGTGGTGAGCACTGCTTCCTCACAGCGGCCAGGACACGGGCTCGATTCCAGCCTTGGGCGGGCTTTGCACATATTCCCCGCGTCTTCTTTCTCTGGGTGTTCGTCTCTTCCACAATCCAGAGACGCACAGGTTATTTGGATTGGTCGTGTTCAATTGCTCTATAATGTCCAGGGATATACAGAAGAGTAGCTGTAATAAAAGTGGGATTAGGCTTTGGTGGCTGGGTCTGGCTGGGATGCTGTTCAGAGGGTTGATGCTAACTTGATGGCCCGAATGGTATTTTCCTGCTCCAGAATTCTAATTTTGCTCGTTGGCTTTGCCCAAGTCTGGCCTTTCAGTGAGGCCATTTTAGAAACAGTGATCACTACTCCTTCAGTTTTAAGATAACTATGAATAAGTCAGGAGCTTGTGGCAAGGTACTAAATTGGGGGAGGGCAAATTACGTCAGTAATAGGCAGGAGCTCCAGTGTTAATTGGTAGGGGCCGTTATCGGGCAAGTCTACATTTGACATGTGGGGGTTGTTTAATGACCTACTGATGAAAGTGCAGGACTCGCATGTTCAAGTAAGCAGGAAGGACAAGGATGGCAAGGTAAGGGATCCTTGAATGCTGAGAGAGGTTGTCAATTTAGTCAAAAGGAGAAAACAAAGCATATGCAAGGTTTAGGAAGCTAAAATTGGATTTGGCCCATGAGGAATATGAAGAAAGCAAGAAAGAACTCAATCAGGGTATTAAGAGAGAAAGATGTGGCTATGAAAAGAACTTGGCAAGTCGGGTTAAAGAGAATCCCAAGACATTCTATTACATGCATTAAAAATAAGCGGATAATGAGGAGAAGGTAGGAACACTCAAGGATAAAGGAAGCAGAGGATGTGGACAAGCTCCTAAATGAGTACATTGTTGTCAGCATTCACTCAGGTGAAGGATATGGAGGAGAGTAAAATTTGTGTGGAGCATGCTAATATGCTAGGGTATTTGAGATCATGAAAGAAGTGTTGTTGGGTTTCTTCAAGAGCATTAACATGGATAATGGTATCTAGCCCATGTTTTGAGAGACATAAGAAAAGAGATTGCTGGAGCCTGGATCAAGGTCTTTGTATTCATGTTAGCCACTGGAGAGGTACTGTAGAATGAGTGAGGAGCTAATGTTGTTCCTCTGTTCAATCAGGAAAATAGTGATAATCCAGGAAACTACAGAGCAGTGAGTCTCACATCAGTGGGAGAGAAGCCATTTCAGAAAACTCTGAAGGATATGATTTAAGTGTGCTTGGAAAAATATGGCCTAGTTAGGGATAGTCAGCATGGCTTTGTGCAGAGCAGGTCATGCCTTACTAACTTGTTATAATTGTTGGAGGTGGTGACAAAGGTGATCGATGAAGATAAATCAGTGGATGTTGTTTACATGGATTTTAATAAGGCTCTTGGAAAGATCCTTTATGGTAGGCTCATCCAGAAGCCTAAGATGTGTGGGGTCCATCATGAGTTGGCCATGTAGATTCAGAATTTAGTTGCCCATAGAAGGCAGAGGGTAGTGGTGGAAGAGCATTTTTCAGGCTGGAAGTCAGTCACAAGTGGTGTTCCACAGGGATCCATACTGAGACGTCTACTGGTTATGATATATAAATGAATTGGATGAAAATGTAGATGGCTGGATCAGTAAGTTTGCACGTGTACAAAGATTGGTTGAGTTGCAGATAGTGTAGATGGATGTGAATGGATACAGAGGGATATAGATCAGTTGCCGATATGGGCAGTGAAATAGTAAATGGCATTTAATCCAGGAGGTGTTGCGCTTTGGGAGATCAAATGTTAAGGAAAAATATACAGTTAATGATAGGACCATGAAAGTGGCCATGCAAGTAGATAGGGTGGTGAAGAAGGTTTATGGAGTGTTTATCTTCATTGGTCAGGAAATCAAGTAAAAGAGACAGCATATCATATTGCAGCTTTATAAAACTGTCTTCAGGCCACACTTAAGAGTATTACATTCTATTCTGGTTGCCACATTACAGGAAGAATGTAGAGGTTTTGGAGAGGGTGCAGAAGAGGTTTACCAGGATGCTAGATAACAAAGTGTGAAGCTGGATTAACACAGCAGGCCAAGCTGCATCTCAGGAGCGCAAAACCCGAAGTTTCGGGCCTGGACCCTTCATCAGAGACCCGAAATGTCAGCTTTTGTGCTCCTGAGATGCTGCTTGGCCTGCTGTCTTCATCCAGCTTCACACTTTGTTATCTTGGATTCTCCAGCATCTGCAGTTCCCATAATCTCTTACCAGGATGCTGCCTGGATTAGAGGGTATGAGCAAAAACTAGAGATTTGGACTCAGGTCAGGCAGAAAGGATTAGTTGAAATTGGCATCATGTTTGGCACAACATCGTTCCTGTGCTGTAGAGTTCTATGCTCTATGCTTACCTGCCTCTAGAATTTCTTTCGTATCTCAATCGCTGTTTCTTTGAAATTTTGCTTTCACGTTTTCTTTTTACCATCCCCCAATCACCACCACCTCAAATCGATCTTTCGAATATTTGCCCTCTATCTATTTACCCGATTGTCCCTCTGCTATTGTTTTCCGAGATTATTCCTATTATCTTTCTTCCTCCTAGTATTCAGTCTCTTATTTTGATACCTCTGTCTCTAATTCCTGTTACTCACTCAGACATTGACTAATGTCTAGCCACTGTCTCCAGTATTTTCTCTCCATATCTTCATCTCTATTTTGGTCCTTTTCTTCTGTATCCATTGGTTCTTTTTTTCTGTATCTGCGAATCCAAATATAAAGCTTTTCTTTACTTTTATGTTGCTTTTGCCTCTGTTTTTGATCCATCTTCAGAATTACCATTGCTAGTTCACCCTCTGTGCATATAGAAATGGGCTACAGCAAAATACTAGCAGGATGACACCAGCTGTGCTCAAACAAAAATGACAGAAATGGCCTTTAAATGTGAAGTTTATGTCATCTTCGCACAGTGGAGTAAACGGTAAATGATGATACTGGTCTGTCACAAAGACCCTGTAAGTGTCAGAGCATGGCTTGATAGCGATGGACTGTGTTTCAAAATGGACAGGAGCATTTCCAGTTTGAAAGATTACAGTCAAACGGCTAAGGCAATGCTTGACCATTCGATTGCCTTCCCATTAAGATCAGACCTGAATGGCCTGGACAGAGTGGATGTCGGGAAGGTGTTTCCATTAGTAGGAGAGACTCGGACCCAAAGCCTTGGCCTGAGAGGAAAGGGAAGACTTGTCAGAACGGAGATTAGGAGAAACTTCTTTCACCAGAGAGTGGTGAATCTATGGAATCCACTGTCACAGAAGGATGTGGAGGCCAGGCCATTGAGTATGTTTAAGATGGAGATAAATAGGTTCTTGATGGTCAAGCGGATCAAGCGTTATGGGGAGCAAGCGGGAGAATGGGGCTGAGAAATATATCTGTCACGATTAAATTGTGGGGCAGACTCAATGGGCTGAATGGCCTAATTTCGACACCTATGTCTTATGGTTTTATGGCCTCTGTCAGACTGTGAATACTTTTTTTCAATGATGTGTTTAATGTTTCTCTGGCAATGTGACAGTGACTGTTTTGAAAACTCTGATGGCCTATCCAAAACAGTGAGGGAGAGCACAATAGCAAGAATATGAAGCAGGATTGAATGCTTCTTCTGAATGATCTTCAGTTTGTCTCAGGATTTAGTACATCTGGCAAAAAACTGCAAAGGCAGGTTTCATAGTGTTCATGGTCTTCATCATGAAGTGAGACTAGTAACTTCATCATTATGATTATCTGTGCAGTGACCTAGACGCTGGAGCATAGGTCCAATTTCAGGTCTGAGGTCATATGGTGATATGGACCGACAATACAAAACCCACATTTCCAAGCAGAATATACCATATGCAATCATCAAAATACTAAAACACCCCAAGGCAACAAACTGGAAGATTTCCTTCGGCACTCCCTCTCTAGATCTTTGGCACATTGTCTACAGCTGTGATTCTGGAGTCCCTTGCAGTCACTGCTGGTCATTAAAATGTGTCAGATTGTTCATGCTTCATGGAGCAGAATCAAAATAAGTAGAATATGATTCAGGAGTTGGATTATTGTCCAAACTCGGACTCACAAACATTGACTGGTACCTCATAAAACCAGGCAAGATTCAAAAGGCAATATTAATCTGTTGATATAAATATCCAGACGGTGTTGTTTGAACAGATAAGCAAAGTCACTGGTGCTGATGCAATAGTTGCTGGTTTTCACGTGCAATATTTACTTTAATTCTAGCAGCACATGGTCAAAAAGCAATCAAAGGTGAAAGTGACAGTGAACAGGAGCCAACAGCCTGTCACTGCAGTAAGCGGGATATTACACAAAAACTTGAAGTGCATCTTAAAAATTCCAAAAACAAACAGGAATGCCAATAAATGAGACTAACTGCTAAATAGAAATTTAAATGTGCAATGTGATAAATATTGAGAGCAGCATGTTTTTCCTTAAAGATTTTTGCTGAGCTGATTTTTTAAAGAAAAATAAGAGATAAGTTTTATTTAGGGGAAACAAAATTAACGATCATGTTTTTTAGTTACATTCTGCTTCTTGTTTGGATCTGTAAGTACCAATCTGGTTTGTGTGGATATTGGCCCAATTCCAGTTTCTGATAATTAACAGATGGTTTGGGTTCTTGTGTCAGAGCTTTCATAGTGCACCTCTTCCTGGTAATTATACTTTAATCGTTGGTCATGTAGAGATTCAGACAATGTTCCTCTTCTTATTCATCACAAGCAATAGTGGAATTTGGAAGAATTGCAAACAGACTGCATTCCTGCATCTAGTTGCCATCCTGTAACTCTAGGTTGATGCAAGAGAAAGAAGTCAATTCCATTAATATTCAGTGACATTGAATTTATGTCCTGTTCTGGATGATGACCCAGTGAAACTTGTAATTATGAGGGAATTACTCTCAGATTCTCAACTTCATGTCACTTGTCAAACAGAAAGGAATTCAGACAAGAGTGTTTCTGCCTGATCTCTGTTCAGTGATTGTGTAGAGTGGAGGGACAACAATCTGGAATGAACTGTGAGGAACAGCAATTTCACAAGACCAAACATATAAAACTAATTAAATAAGATAATATTCTGATGCATGGCTTCCATTCCCAATGCAAAAGCTGGTGGAAACTGAGATTCAATGAATTGGTGCAGAATTGAGGGGCTGAATGCCCTATCCCTGTTCTGATATTATCATCTGCAGCCAGCTCTATATTATGCTGTGTACATGACTCATATGGGTGAGCTGAGTCTAATATGGTGTCCTTGGAGCAACATACTTTCTCACACAGAATGAGGATGAGAAAATACGTATAGTTGCTATGCCATGGCTCCAAAATAAAATCGCCACTGAATTTAGAAAGTGTGATTGAAGTGTGAAGCACTGAATAGGAAATACAGGGATGTTAGGGTATAAAACAAGTAAGGTAAGCTGTTGGTCAATGGAGCTCAATTTCAACAAAAAAAACTACAAACACAAGAAAAGTAACAAAATGGCAAATATTACATTGGAACTGGTTAATGTTTTGCTTGGAAATCAGTCACCAATTTGATAGTGCTTTGATTTGAAATTGCAGCCAGAAAAGAGATGCTGCATGGTAAAAAGAAATATCTTCTCATAAATGATGATTTCTGCAAAAACCAATGTTCCAAGGTGGTCACAAATGAGGTTTGTGGTTATGCACTATTGATTCTGATGTAATATAAACATTGCCCATTGGAAACTGCAAGTAATTCGAGATAAACACAGTTTGTTGGTTTTACTGACTTGAATTATTTCTGAACCCGACCCCATCTCAGGAATAAATGCATTTTCACTGCTTCATAATGGGACATCATTTCTCTGTCAGTTCAGCTCTTTTGTCCATGTTTGAAGAAAGGGCACAATGAGGTGAGAAGCTGAGTGGTCCAGGCGGAACACAATTGAGCAGTTTATTGCTGAGTGGGTGCTACTTGACAGCACTGTTGATGACACCTTCCATCACTTTCCTCATTGTCAAGTGTAGACTGAGGGATTAGTAATTGGCCGGGTTGGATTTCTTCCGCTTTTTTGCACAGGGACCATATTTCTATCAAAGTGTGGAGGCATTCTCTCAACTTGTAACTTAACCATATCTCTTAAGCATCTCAAACTTCATGTTCTGAAATCTCTCTTTGATTGCAAGTGGCGCAGTCTTCAGAATAATATATTTTAATATTGAAACTCCTTCTGTGCTTCCAGCTACTCACTGAAGAATAACAATTCTTGTTAAAACTGAAATAAGCAAACTGCTTTCATTGCATGCACAACCTAGAATGCAGGTATTATATTCACAATTAGTTAACATGTGTTTAGCCTCAGTTACTTGTTTGCCTCTGCCTTGAAAGGCATTCTCTGTTTTCAATAGACATCAGTGTCATATGTAGTTTTATTTGGACAACATAACATATATCAAGTTGATGTGACAGCCAGAGGCTCATTTATTTTTCCCTATAGAACAACTTTGACAAGCAATTTAACAAGCAGGACGAATGGGTATTTCATCATATTCTTCAACTCTGCTCGGAATTTATTCTGCATCACTGCGTAAATACAGATGTTGGTGGAGCAACTTAACAGCTGAAGTATGAATCCTATTTCTCTAACTATGTAATGTAATCTTACAGAACTGTATCCCAACCACCTCATCTGATAATCCACAGGGTATGTCAAAAAAACAGCCCACAATACAAGAAAATTTCCGGATACAGCAAACATGATAGTGATGGATTTTTTCCGGTTCATTATCTCTGAATCATGTTGATTCTCTGCAATTCGTTGGTTCCGGAATCTCTGTCGGACAATGTTGGCAGCTATGACGTGCCTGACCGTTAAAATATTAAACAGTAAAATGAGGACAAATGGGATACATGGATTGCAAACATAATGTAGTAGTTCAATTATTCTCCACAGCAGTGTAAAGCGCACATTCATGGTTACATAACAAAACCACGGATCATTGGCTAGCCGATATTCACTTGTGTACATTAAGTACCAGAATATATTCTTGAGGCAGCTCAGCACAGCCATAACTCCGATAAGTATAGTTGCCATTTTCTCTGTGCAATACTTAGTTTTCATCTTCTGGCAACAAATGGCTACAAAGCGATCAAAGGTAAATATGACAGTGAACCAGACAGAACAGTCTGTCGCTGCGTATAAGAGAACAGCATGGATGTTTCACACAGGAATGGATTTCACAAAGTAAAACTTCCACCAGTGAGCGATTGGTATGTGTCTCAACATCAGATCAAGGATAACGACCAATAGATCCGCCGCTGCCATAGCCACCAGGTAGTGGGTGGTTGATTTGCAAAGTCCACATTTACCTCGTGAGAGGATTACAATTGTCACCAGGTTAACTGCGTGGAGAGGGAATTAACAAAATGATTGCATAGAAGTTTGGCAGTTGAAGGAGGAGTTCAAAAGAGCTCAGACTAAAATTTAAACTTTGAAAGAATCGATGGATTTAATGATGAAATATCATTCTCGACTGATTTATACCAAACTCACTGACATTGAATACGACAAACCTGGTAAATGGGAGCAAGATGCAGAGTTGAGCTGAAACAAAACATTGCTGAACCAGATTGTTAAGGGTTAATCATTAAGGGTTAATTGGACATGAAAATTAACCAATTATGTAAAAGGCAGATTTGGTGCAAAAACGGCCTGTTTTGGTTGGGTGAGAAATATAATACTGTGTAGCTGACATAGAGAAATCCGGGGTCGTTTGCGTAACAATAAAATGTTTGGGACAGAACTGACAGTAGTACAAAGTGGTGGTACAGCACAAAACATCGGATTCAGAACAGGATTGATATTAGGGAATTTCCTCACTCACTGGACTTTCAACATTGGGCTGGAGTTTGAGAAATAAAGAGACCATGGACCTTCACCATCAGATCGGGGTTCCTGAGACCAGCATCATGGAACTGAGATCGAGCCCCAAGCGCCGGCTGTCACCCAGGAGTGCTTGTAGCAGAACATCAGAAGCCACTTGCTGACGATGTCTAAAGGAGTTTGAGCTGATATAGTCACTTATTAGTTTGTTTATAAACATGAAGCAAGAAGATTTGTTCATTAGTTTATACATAAAGTACATTGAGGTAATCCATTCGCTCATAAACATTAAGTAGATTAATCTAATAAATTTCCTCTTATCTTGAAGCGCATGTGTCTTCGTGTCATCATTTTGACTAGACCCAAAAGAACCCTTTAAGTACTTTTATGCAAAGAGCAGACAAGAGTAGGCCATTCGGCCCTTCGTGCCGGCTCCAACATTTAATATGACATGGCTCGTCATGCAACTCAGAGCTCTTTTCCCGATTTCTCCCCATACACTTTGATCCCTTTCGGCCTGAGAACGCAGGATTAATTTACATTAACTACAAGGCGAAAGACAAGAGAAAACAAATTGTGCCACACGAGAAAATAGTACATTCATGCGAGATACAGTAATTCATTGTCTGAAAAAAAAAACATGTCAGACATCAGACAGGATTTTGGGAAAAGGAGCAAGTAGTAAATCACGAAATTAAAAAATGGACAGATGCCTTGAATATCTTTTCTTTTTTGGAGGCTGGAAACAGCACAGGTTCCGCTGCTTGACTGTACACACTTATCCTGGGTTTATGGAGAAGACTTATTAGACGATCCGGCTCCTGATCTTTGTACAGCTGCCCGCAGCCAAGGAGAAGAATCACCGCAGTTGCCTGTTTCTGATAATAGTTCAAAGTTCATGGTGAACCTGTGATCGAGAGGAATCAGTTCAGGCTCCTTTTCGAAAGTAGAATCAACACAGGTTCCGCTTTCTGATCTCCAGACTCTTATACTGGGTCAGAAAGTTCGCGGTGAATTAAATTCATTTTAAGAAAATAAACAGCTGATTTATAAGTTATTATTGTCTTTAACAAGTTAAATTTGGACAAATAAGTTCTAAGCAGCTGATGCAATTGCAAATTTCTCTTGAACAGAAGCTTCGGTATATATTTGGAATAAAACTGAAACTAAATGTCCAATAGGAACGCGATAATATGACGAGCAATGAAAACGAGTGGAGTAGTGTTGTTGCTGGGATAATAATCGAAGAAACTGAAGCAGTTTTCTGGAACTTGAGTTCAGATTCCACCATGCGAGATGATAAAAATTGAATTCAATGACATCTGGAATTAAAAGTAAAACATTTCCATATTATTGTAGAAAAAAGTACGACATCTCATGAACGCCCCTGAGGGTTGCTGGTCTGCTGGACAAATGATTCCAAACACACAACAAAGCGGTTCCTGTGTCCACTGCTCGCTGAAATGGCCTTGCAAGCTATTCTGCTCTATCAACAGCTACAAGGCCTCAAAAAAGAAATTAAAATAAACGAGTACCTGTCATGGACCTCATTACCATGAACAAGTCACTTTTAACAATATCTGGGGCGAGTTTCAAAACCGGGAGATCCGTCTGACAGAATTTACTAGCACATCACAGAATCATTCCTTGAAGACAATAACCAAGACTACGCCATCCCTCCTTGGATATGTCTTTGTCCCACTGCACAATTCCCATGGCAACAATGTCCAATATTCACATACAAGGTACTCTCTCTCTATGCAATGAGGCACTATCACTGTGCGAAATGGGAAAGGCTTCGAACAGCTCAGGAGTAGACATTCATGAGGTTTTGTGAACTATAAGTTGGAGGAGAATTATACTTCAATATGAACTGCAACTTCGTGGGCTAGTTTATCCCCGAACCGACCATTCCCATCGGACAGTGAATCATCTCGGCGTCAATGATATGTTCAGGAGGGAATATCAGAAACAGCTTGGGGCATGCTGAAAGTTGAGGTTTTCATCTGGTGAAAAATACACCAAAACTATTTACTTCCCAAACAGCCGAAGCAGCAAGTGAGAGACAGAGTTAAGCTGGTTTTACGAAGAACGGATCAGATCTAAGCTCTGCAGTCCCACCATGTCCAGCGGTTACTCGAATGGCTGGAGGAACTGGGTGTTGCAAAGACGATGTGAACTTGATCCGGAATTTGCTATGCGCACAGGTAAGCTGTTCCAAAACAGCTATCTAAAGGAAATTTACCTGGCATTGGAGAAATGTGCCAGGAATGTTCTGTATACAGCAAGCAGAGCAAACATAACCCAGCCATTTCCGGCTCCATTGACTAAACCCAAACATCAGAAAAGTGATGAAAGATGTCATCAACAGCACTTTCAAGCAGAACTTAGCAATAACCAGCTCACTAAACCTGAGAGACAAGAACCGAAATTACGGATAAAAGTTCAGCAGGTCTGGCAGCGATAGATAGTAAAGTTAATGCTGACAATGTCCAAGACCACCATCACTATCCCTGGATATGAATACAAAAACAACGTTCAGGAATTAACTCTGCTTTCTCTCCACGGATACTGCCAGACCTGCAGGCTTTACCCAGCAATTCTGTTCTTTTTCCGCCTGATTTCCAACTTCCACGGTCCGTTCAGTTTTTTTTTACTTCACTGAACCTCAGTTTGTGTTCTGCCAGGACTGCTCACCTCCTGACCTCATGACGTACTTGGTTCAAAAAAGAATAAAAGAGCTTAATTCAAAAAATGCACTGATTGGAGTCACACCGAGCGCAAATGCAAGATATTTGTGGTGGCTGGATGTCTATCATCTCAGCATTAGCACATCTCTGCAGAATTTCCTCAGAGCTGTGTTCGATGTTAGCCGTATTCAGCTGCAACATTACAAGGTCAGAAGTGGGAATACCCCTGATGATTGCGCAAAGATATGAAATACTCGCAACTTCTCAGATACTGAAGCAGTCCATGCCTCAATCCACAACGACGGGCACAATACAGAGCTTTGATCATCAGTTGGCCAGTAACATTCATGCCACACATATGCTCGCTCAACAGGAGGGAACGTGACTGTGGCCTCTTGATATTCAATGGTATTACATTCATGAAAACCTCCACAATCAATAAACTGCGTTTTCATTCACCGTAATTGCCAGATAATCAGTGTTTACAAGACTAGTCAGAGGCGAGGCATACCGCAAACAGTAACTCATCTCCTGATTCCCTCGTGACTGCCCAGCATTTCGGAGTTTTTCGATGTGGACCATGATGGAATAATCTCCACTTGCCTATGTTAGTGAAACCCAAACAACGCTCTAGAAGCTTCACATTATTGAGAAAAAATCAGCTTTCATGGTTAGTATCATATCAGCAATTATTCCTTCCACCATTTCCAGACACAGCAGTGCGTACCATCTGCAAGCTGCATTTAGAAATGTACTTATACTCTTTGGAAATCTCCTTTCAAGCCCTGACCAATACCATCTCGAAGGACTAGTGCAGCATTAGTTGGGTTCACCAGCAACTGCGGCTGGCCCCCAAGCCAGCCACCATTCCATTTTGAAAATATATCGTTTTTCCTTCAGTGATGCACGGTGTTAATCCTGGAAACTGTTCCCCCACAGCATTGTGAGGTTACCTACACGAAAATGATTGCAGTGGTTCAAGAAGGCAGCTCATTCCGCTGATCTCAAGGGCAAATAGCGATGGGCAATAAATGCTGGTTCAGCCAATGACGCCCCCATTCTGTGCAAATATGTGTGCAGGTCAAATAAAGTGAACACTGTCATCCCACAATTACGCCCTGAAGCAGGAATCGGATTGACTTCAGGCGTTCGAAACGATGCAGGCTCCCCCCAACCCGCGATATGTTACACTTCTGCTCGTACTTTTGGTATCAAACTTGATTCTCTTAGCGTTTCTTTTGTCAAATATTCCCACTCATCAGGGCTTTTTTTCAAAAGCACCAGTGAATTCAAGAATAAAGTGTGGAGCTGGATGAACACAGCAGACCAAGCAGCATCTCAGGAGCACAAAAGCTGTCGTTTCGGGTCTCTGATGAAGGGTCTAGGCCCGAATCATCGGATTTTGTGCTCCTGAGATGCAGCTTGGCCTGCTGTGTTCATCCAGCTCCACACATTGTTACCTTGGATTCTCCGGCATATGCAGTTCCCATTGTCAGTGAATTCAAGAACAGTTATTTCTGGATCACTGTAGGCATTCAGTCCGGAAACATGTTCTGTACATTCGGTCATTCTATATGTTCATCTATAAATATATAAATCTGAATAAATTGTAAACAGGTGGGAATGAGCTCCTCATAGAGTACTATAAATTTCATAAAAGTAATGTGGGTAAACGTGCTTCGTGAATTAATATGTTAATCGACACCGAATCAAACACATCAAGGACAGTAATGAGAGCACATTACGTGAGATAACAGGAGCAGTGCGCTTCAGGGGCACAGAATAAATCACTAAGTATAAAGACTTACAGCAAACGCCAACAGCAGCGAGGAGAGGATAGTATACCTTCTCGATTTTCTTCAGTGACTGCAGGATCTGAACTTCCAATGGAACTGACGGTTTTTGCGGCGCTGCTTGGTTCAAGTGCATTTTTGTCCCTGTGTGCGTTTAGTCGTTTGCATCTGTGCTTCAGACCGCACTTGGTGTTGATCAGGGAATATTGAGAGGAGTACATTATTTATCACGAAAATAAAATCCCTTGTGAAACGTACTGCTCCCAGAGAGGTAGGTGTTAATCGCAGCCACTAAACAAACAGTGGGCAAAGTCTATGCTATCAGTCCTCCAAACTTTCAGGTGTAATGTCAACAATTGTTGGAATATCACCAGCCATTTGTGAAAGAGAATTCGAAATACCTGCCGTGATTTGCATGAATAATTATTACCCAAATTAACTCACAGCCCTCACCTCTTGGCTGTTGGAGCAAGAAGTGTAAGGCAGTGACAGTAGAGACCTGCCTCAAACAAGGGTAGGATTGAATGTTAAATACTCTTCAGTCCTGATTGCTTATTGACGTTATAGAAGGAAAGGAAACGAGAAGGGGCGTGATCTACTAGAGGATATGACAGAGCTGAAGAAGAAGAAGAATGTCAGATAATCAGAGCATCATAGAAGCTCCACAGCGCAGATGGAGGCTATTCGACCCATGACATCCGTAACAGTGAAAGGGGAGTGACAGGTCATAGTCCTGACCCTTACGGTTCTTTCAGGATACATCCTCTACCTTACAATTGTGATTAGATCTTATCCGTCTACCAACATTTCAGATAATCTGCTCCATTCCCACATCATGACTGAGCGAAAGCATGTTGCAAAATCTCCCTTCTAATTCATTTGACCAATTATTTTCATTCTGTAGTTCTGCTGAGGTCATATGTAAGCCTCCCATTGGGTTATAAACTTCAATTAAGTCGGTTTGCTGTTTCCTCTGTTCTACCAAAGAGTATCCAATATTTCTTCACACTTCACGCAGTCAGCAAGAAGAGGTCCCATTCAGAATGAGACACAGCCCAAGTGAGTAAATAGTTCGGGACATTTGTTGGCAACGTGGGAATTCGGTGCAGAATGGTGCCTTTGGTTTCCTTTGTTCTGGGGCTTATCGTTTGTAGGATTTTTTTAGAACTGGATAAAGCCCAGGGTCAGAGCCCAGCGCCTGAATGACATCACAGGCAAAGCGGAAGTTGGTCAGAATTACTAATTTGACTATCTCTTCTCGGTCACTTTCAGACTGAAGGTATATGGGAGAAATATTTTCAGGTCAGTCCAAAATTTTGGAAAAAAAAATCAAGTTTAGAATCAAGTTGCTTCAATTGTTCCGCGGCGGGAGTTGGGGGGAGGGAGAGCGCGAGGGCGGGTTGGGAAGGGAAGCTTCAGTGAGAAAACTCTTCCCCTGCGTGACTGTGGCCTTCAGGTGTTCAGCGGAGGAGGGGTCCCAGGGCGGGAGCGAATGGGTGGCTGGGCAACGGTTATCTTTCCCGCAATAAATCTGGGAAGTAACGAAGGGCATTCGGGCACTTTATCTGAATGCTCCGAGCATTTGAAACAAGGTGGATGATTTGACCGCGCAAATCATCACAAATGGGTACGATTTTGGTGGCCATTCCAGAGACAGGGTTACAGGATGGTCATGACTGGGAGTTAAATATCCAGGTGTATCAAACTGTTCAGAAGGACAGACAGGAAGGTAAGGGAGGTGGTGTTGCTCTGATTTTTAAGGATGAGACCAGGGCAGCAGTGAGAGATGATATAGGTGCTACTGAACAAAAGTTTGAATCCATTTGGGTGGAAATTAGGAACAGCAGGGAGAAGAAGTCTCTCAAAGGTGTGGTCTACAGGCCACCAAATAGTGACATCGTGGTGGGGTGGACAATAAACATAGAAATGGCGAATACCTGGAAAAATGGAACAGCAATTATCATGGGGGATTTTAATCGATATATCGATTAGTCAAACCACGTCGGTCATGGCAGCCTTGGGGAGGGGCTCATGGAATGCATCCGCGTTAATTTCTGTGAACAATATGTAATATCCCCTACGAGGGAGGAAGCTATCCTAGATCTAGTCCTGTGTCATGGGATAGGCATAATGAACGATCTCACAGTTAGGGATCCTCTCAGAAGTAGTGATCACAGTATGGTCGAATTTAAAATACTGATGGAGTGTGGGAAGTTGAAATCCTGTACAAATGTCATGTGCTTGAACAAAGGAGGCTATGATGGGATGAGGGAGGAGTTAGCTAAGGTCAAATCGGAGCAAAAACTTCACAGCGGGTCAATTAAGGAACAGTGGAAGACTTTCGCAAAGATTTTTCACTGTGATCAGCAGAACTGGGAAGTCTTTAAAGGGCAACGTCAAGCCACAAACAAAAGTTATAAAGAAAAGTAACAGAGATTATGAGAGTAAACTAGCTCAGAATATAAAAACAGGCAGCAAAAATTTCTCTAAATATGTAAATTGTAAAGCAGAAGGGAAGATAAACATTGGTCCTTTCAAGGATGAGGAGGCCAATTTAATAAGTGGGAAAGAGGAAATAGCCAAGGCTTTAAACAGTTATTTTGTGTCTGTCTTCGCTGTGGAAGACACAAATAAAATGCAGAAAATTGATGGCAAGAAGGCTATAGCAGGTGAGGACTTAGAAACTATCATTATCACTGAGGAGGCAGTGCTGGGCAAGCTAATGGGGCTAAAGGGAGACAAGTCTCCTGGTCCTGATGAGATGCATCCTAGGGTACTAAAAGAGATGAAGTGGGGAATATCAAATGCACTAGTATTTATGTACCAAAATTCACTGGACTCTGGGGTGGGTCCACAGATTGGAAAACAGCCAATGTTTACAAAAGGAAATAGGCAAAAGGCAGGTAACTCTCGGTCAGTTAGCTTAACTTTGGTAGTAGGGAAAATGCTTGAATCTACCATTAAGGAAGAAATATTAAGGCATCTGGACATCAATTCTGCCATTGAGAGCACCCTGGATGGGTTCCTGAAGGATAGGTCACGTTTAACCAATTTGGAGGAATTCTTTGAAGATATTACTTGCAAGGTGGAAATGGAGAACCTGTGGATGCAGTTTATCTGGATTTCCAGAAGGCATTTGACAAGGTGCCACACCAAAGGCTGCTACATAAGATAAAGATGCACGGTATCACAGGTAATGTTTTGGCATGGATAGAGGATTGGTTGACCAGTAGAAAGTAAAGACTAGGGGAAAGTGGGTGTTTTTCTGGTTGGCGGTCAGTGGCTAGTGGTGTGCTTCAGGGACTAGTGTTGGGACCACAATTGTTTACAATTAACACAGACAGCTTGGAGTTGGGGACTAAGTGTGGTGTGACAGAATTTGCAGATGACTCTCAGACAAGTGGTAGAGCAAAGTGTGCAGAAGACCCTGAATGTCTACAGAGGGATATGGATACTCCAAATGAGTGGGCAAAAGTCTGGCAGAAGGAGTACAATGTTGATCAGTGTGCGGTCATCTATTTTGGTCGGAATAACAGGAAAATGGACTATGTTTTAAATCGTAAAAAAAAATTGTAGCACTCTGCTGTGCAGAAGGACTTGGGTGTCCTTGTGCATTAGTCACTAAAAGTAGGATTGCAGGTGCAGCAGGTAATTAAAAAGGCAAATGCAATTTTGTCTGCCGTTGCCAGACGGTTGGAGTTAAAAAAAACAGGGAAGCTATGCTGCAGCTGTATAGGGTCCAGGTGAGGCCAAACCTGGAATACTGTGTTCAGTTTTGGTGTTCTTACTTGAGAAGAGATATACTAGCACTGGAGGGGTGCAGAGGAGATTCACTTGGTTGATTCCAGAGTTGAGAGGGTTGGATTATGAAGAAAGACTGAGTAGACTGGGATTATACTCATTGGAATTCAGAAGAATTAGGGCAGATCTTACAGAAACATCCAAGATTGTGAAGGGAATAGATAAGGTGGAGGCAGGGAGGTTGTTTCCGCTGGCAGGTGACACTAGGACAAAGGGGCATAGCCTCAAAATAAAGGGAAGCAGATGTAGGACTGAGGTCAGGAGGAACTTCTTCACCCAAAGGGTTGTGAATCTGTGGAATTCCCTGCCCAGTGAAGCGGTTGAAGCTACCTCACAGAATGTGTTTAAGGCAAGGCTAGATAAATTTTTCAACAGTAAAGGATCTCAGGAATATGGTGCATAGGTGGGTAAGTGGAGCTGAGTCTCTAAAAGATCAGCCATGATCTTATTGAAAGGCAGGGCAGGCTTGAGGGACAGGATGGTCGACTCCTGCTCCTAGTTCTTCTGCAAGTAATTATAATAGAGATGCAGGACCAGGCAATGTGTTGTACCTTCTTGATGTGGGAGCTGGTGGGCCCCATTGTGGTTCATAGTGACCACATCTGCAGCAACTGTTGGTTGCTAGAGGAGCTCTGGCTCAGAGTTGATATGCTGGAGTCTGATGTTGAAACACTGCAACATTTCAATGAGAGGGAAAGTTCCCTGGATTCTGTGATTCACGGGGCTGTCGCACCCCTTAGATTTGGAGGTAGATAATCTATCAGTGGTCTGAGATAGGAGGGTGTGACTACAAGCGAGGCAGGTCACATGATTCAGGAATAGTGCTGAAGGTGTCTCAGCCCTTGAGTTTGTCTAACAGCTTTGTGTATCTGCTGCCTCTGTGCTTGAGAGTTAGGGCCGTAGGAGAGTAAACAAACAGACCGTAGCACTGTAGTGCAAGGAGCCATTTGAGAGTGGTTTGGGTAGTGGGGATGGGGTGGAAGAGAAATTTAGTTGTAATTGAGGATAGTATATGCCGGAAATACACTGCACTGTTCTCACTGGCCAGGCTCAGGAGGCCCACAGGCTGCATTGGTTGCCTGGTGCCCAATTTGGGATATCTCATCGGGGTTGCAGAGGAATAGGGAGAGAGTGCAACGAAACACGTGGCTACAGGGCTGGTGGAGGAGGGAGGGCTTCCATTCTGTGGATCATTGGAGCGCATTCTGAGGAAGGTGGGACCTGCACAGTCAGGACGGGTTGCACCTGAACCGGAAGGGCACAGATATCTTGAGATGGAGATTTGCTTGAGCTATACGGGATGGTTTACATTAGATTGGCAGGGGTTGGGGAACCACATTTGTGATTCAGAGGATGAGGTATTCAGCCTTCCAGCAACACAACAGGGAGTGAGGTTGTTAATAAAGAAATGTGGTCGATGGAGCACAATTGTGGACATGGAAATGGATTGAGGTGTGTATACTTCCATGCTAGAAGTATAAGAAATAAGGTGAATTAACTTTAGAGCATGGGTAGTTACTTGGAACTACAATGTTGAGGCAGTTACAGAAACTTGGGTAACTCAGGGACAGGAATGGTTGTTGGAAGGTCCAGGATTTAGATACTTGAAAATAAATAGGGAGGGTGAAAACTAAGAAGCAGGTGAGTGGCATTGCTAGTCAGGGCTAGTGTAGCAGCGACTGAAAGGAAGTCTGAAAATGATACGTCTACAGAGTCAGTTTATGTTGAGGTCAGGAACAAATCAGGATAAATCACTTTGTTGGGGTTTTGTTTACAGACCCCCTAATAGTTGCAGAGAAGTGGAGGGGCGGATTGAGAGGCGGATACTGGAAAGGTGCCGAAGTCACAGGGTTGTAGTCATGGGTGATTTCAACTTTCCAAATATTGATTGGAAACATTTTTGTCCTAATAGTTCAAATGGAGTCGATTTTATCCAGTGTGTTCAGGAAGGATTCCTGACACCGTGTGTGGATAGACCAACACAAGGAGAGGCCTCTTTGTATTTGGTGCTTGGCATTTTGAGGTAGTGATCATAACTCTGCTACTTTCACAGTAGTCATGGAAAACGATAGGCACGTACAGCAGGATAAGGTTTATAATTGGGGGAAGGGTAATTACAATTCTGTTAGGCAAGAGCGAGGTAACAGAAAATGGGAACAGATGCTGTCAGGGAAGAGCACTGTAGAAAAATGGAGATTGTTTAAGGTATGCATATTGCGTGTGATCAATATGTTTGTCCCTAACAGGCAGGGAAGATGCAATCGAGTGAGGGAGGCTTGGTTCTCGAGAGAGGTCAAACAACTGGTTAGAGGAAGGTTTAGGAAACAAGGATCAGAAAAGGCTTTGGAGGGATACAAGTTATCCAGGAAGGAGCTGAAGAAAGGGCTAAAGACACCTATTAGGGGACATGAGAAAACATTGGCAGATAGGATCAAGGAAATCTCCAAGGCTTTTTACACGTACGTGAGGAATAAGAGAATGGCCAGAGAAAGGGTAGGGACCATCAAGGATTGTGAAGGGAATTTGTGCACAGAGCCTAAAGAGATAGTAGAGGTCCTTAATGAATACTTTTCTTTGGGATTCACAACCGAGAGGGACCTAGTTGTAGAGGAGGACAGTGTGAAACAGACTGGTAGGCGAGAGGAGGTTAATGTTAGTAAGGAATGTTTGCTAGGAATTTTGAGGAACTTGAAGATAGGTAAGTCCCCAGCCCTGATGGGATTTATCCAAGGATTCTATGGGAAGTGGCGGAAGAGATCATAGGGCCTTTAGCGATCATCTTTTTGTCCTCACTGTCCACGTGCTGGAAGATGAGAGAGAGGCAAATGTCATTCCCTCATTCAAAAAAGGGAATAAGGATAACCCCAGAAATTACAGTCCAGGTATGCTTATGTCAGTGGTGGTCAATTTATTGGGAAGGGCTCTGAGAGATAGGATTTATGATCACTTGGAAAGGCACAGTTTGATTTCTGATAGTTAGCATGGATTTATGAGGATCATGCTTCACAAATCTCATTGAATTCTTTAAAGATGAGGCTAAAGATGTGCATGAAGGTAGAGCAGTG
Source organism: Stegostoma tigrinum (assembly GCF_030684315.1). Classification (NCBI taxonomy): domain Eukaryota; kingdom Metazoa; phylum Chordata; class Chondrichthyes; order Orectolobiformes; family Stegostomatidae; genus Stegostoma; species Stegostoma tigrinum. The sequence goes on from NC_081387.1 coordinate 2,811,749, forward strand.
GATGTGGTACACATAGATTTAAGTAAGGCATTTAATAAGGATCCCCATGGGAGGCTCATGCAGAAGGTAAGAAGGCATGGGATAGGGGGAAATGTGGCAGATTGGATTCAGAATTGGCTGACCCTTAGAAGACAAAGGGTGGTAGTGAATGGAAAATATTCAACACCGTGCTCAGTTACGAGTGGTGTACCAGAAGGATCTGTTCTGGGTTCTCTTCTATTTGCGATTGTTGGAAATGATTTGGATGAATAAGTGGAAGCGTGGATAAGTAGGTTCGTGGATGATATGAAGGTGGGTCACGTTGTTGACAGTGTGGAGGGCTGTTCTAGATTACAAAGGGACATGGATAAGATGCAGAGCTGTGCTGAGAAGTGGCAGATGGAGTTTAACCATGAAAAGTGTGGGGTGATAAATTTTGGAAGGATAAACTTGAAAGCAGCATATAGAGTTAATGGAAAGATTCTTGGCAGTTTGGAGGAGCAGAGGGAACTCGGGGTTCATGTCCACAGTTCCCAAAAGGCTGCCACCCAGGTGGATAGAGTTGTTAAGAAGGCGTATGGTGTGTTGGCTTTCATTAATAGAGGGATTGAGTTCAAGAACCGTGACGTTATGCTCCAGCTATACATAAGCCTGGTTTGGCCACATCTGGAGTACTGCATGAAGTTCTGGTCGCCTCATTGCTGGAAAGATGTGGAAGCATTGGAAAAACGGCAGAGGAGATTTACCAGGATTTTGCCAGGAATGGAGGGAAGGATTTATGAGGAAATGTTGAGAGAGCTAGAGCTTTTCTCTTTAGCATGATGAAGAATGAGAGGTGACTTGATCGAGTTATGCAAAACTATCAGCGGTACAGATAGAGTAGACAGCCAGAGACCTTTTCCTAGGGTGTTGGTTGCTGTTACAAAGGGGCATAGTTTTAAAGTGATTGAACGTAGATCTGGGGGAGTCGTCAAATGTAGGTTCTTTATTCAGCGTGTTCGGGGCGTGGAATGCATCGCTGGAGAGGGTACTGCAGTCAGCCTCATTAGGGGCATTTAAACAGCCATTAGACAGGCATATGGATGATATTATAAAGTAGGTGTGGAGGTTAGATAGGCCTTAGGATCAGAGTAAAAGTTCAGCACAACATCATGGGCCGAAGGACCTGTACTGTGCTGTATGTTCTATGTGCTCAGAAGAGGTCATGTCTAACAAATCTATTAGAATTCTTTGAGGAGGTACCGAGCAAGATAGACAAAAAGAGCCAGTGGCTGTGATCTATTTGGATTTCCAAAGGGCAATGTGTCGCACAGGAGAATACAAAAGAAGGGAAGAGCCCGTGGTGTTAGGTGAAATGCATTGGCATGCATAGAGTATTGGCAGAACGTAGAGAAAAGGAATCAAGGGGTCTTTTCCAGGATGATAGCCAGTGACTAGCAGAGTACTGCAAGGGTCCACGTTGGGACAGCAATTATTCACATTATGTATTAATTATCTGTATGCTGGAACAGAGGGCATTTTGGCTCATTTGCAGATGGCAGAAAGATAGGCAGAGTGGCAGGTCGTGTTGAGGAAAAATGGATGCTCGTTAAAGACTTGGACATGCTTAGCAAATGGGCAAAGAAATGGCAGATGGAGCACAATGTGGGAAAGTGTGAGATTATGCACTTTGGCAGGAAGAACAGAGAAGCAGACTATTTACTGAATAGGGAAAGGCTTTGGAAATCTGAAGTGAGACGGAACTTTGGACTTTAAGTCCGAGACTCACTTCAGCCAACCACATACGATCAGTTGGCAGTTAGCAAGACAAATGCAATCTCAGCATTCATTCAAAGAATGAAAGGATACAGGAACAGACATGTGTTGCTGAGGCTGTGTAAGACTCTGATCAGACTGTATTTGGTATTTTATCAGCAGTTTGGAGCCCTGTATCGAAATAACGATGAGGGAGTTCAGAAGAGATTTACAAGAATGACCCCTGGAAAGAAGGGTGTATTGTATTAGTAGCACTTGAGGATTCGTGGTCTGTACTGGATGGAGTTTAGAAGAATAGGGAGGAACTGACTGAAACTTCAAGAAAACTGAAAGGCATGGAGAAAATGTTTCTAGTCACAGGACAGAATATGAACCACGGGCACAGCTTCAGAATGAAGTGATTTGAATGGAGATGAGGAGGAATTTCTTCAGCCAGAGGGTGATGATTAATCTGTGGACCATGTTGCGCTGAGTCATTGATGGTACTTAAGACAGAGATAGATGTCTTCTTGATTAGTAAGGGGGGGATTAGGCATGACAGGGGGAAGGCAAGAGAATGGGGTTGAGAAACATATCAGCCGTGAGTGATTTGCACAAGAGACTCAATAGGTTTGGTCTTATGATGAGTATTTAAATATCTTATAACCTTAAGTGTCTTTAAGGATCAATAGACATAGACACCAGCCTCCCAATATCCCTCATGCTTCTCAGTATCCTGTATCCTGAACTATCCCGTAGTCCCATCCTCCCAAAATCTATTAATTCATAATTCTCTGTATTAACTTATACTTTACACTGTTGTGTCCAGAGAAACAGACCTTTTTTTTCAGCAGACTAAAGCATTCCTCTTTGTTACGAATGATGAGTTCAATGTTTTCATAATGTCAAAATCTCTTCATTGTTTCACTATATTTTAGACTTGAATTTTTTTCAGAAAATGCGGCCTAATGTGATGCCCGTTCGATATGTTTACCGTCACAAACATCAGCTATTGGTGGTCGGGTCAATTTTGAGTCAATTTGTCACTCTTTGTCAGATCAAAGGAGTCTTTTACTCTTTGAAAAGACTGCTGTGGGAATTTTTTCAGGACGCTTTCTCAAATTCACATCAGTTTGTTATACCTGCCTTTTTTTTGTCAATATAGGCATTGGAAGGACATCTTGTAGCTGCACAGGACATTGTTTCTGCCAGTTCTGGAACTCTGTTCATTCCCGGTCCCCCTGATACAGGAAGGATATTGTGAAACTTGAAAGAGTTCAGAAAAGGTTTATAAGCATGTTCCCAGGCTTGGAGGGCTTGAGATATGGGGAGACGCTGAATAGGCTAGGACTATTTTCCCTAGAGGGTCGGAGGATGAGGGCTGACCCATAGAAGTTTATAAAATCCTGAGAGACATTGTTAGGGTAAATAACCAGGGTATTTCCACATGTGATCTGTCTGCCTGCACCAGACACCCCCGACCAACAATCGTCTCCACTCTGCTCCAAGCCTCCAATCCATACCGGCTCTCAGCTACTCCAAGGGATTTTTTTTCTTGGGTTCACTTTACCCAGACCGGCCTCTTCTCCAGGACTACTTCCCTGTGCCAACCTCTGCTCTGGGACTTGTTCCCCACAACAGCCTCTGCTCCTGGATTTGCTTTTGAGGTTTACCAGCTCCTGCAAACCTCTCTGGCTACTGGTTGGAAAAAAATACAGAAAGGGGGGAAAAAGGGAGGAAACAAGAAAATGAACAGGCAGAGCAGAGGGTGTTCCAATTGGACTTTCTTACTCTTCTGCCATCTTACAGGGTGGCACTACAGGTCTTCTCCCTCAGTGTTGCATTTTTGGTGCCCAGTAAGCTCTGCCTCTCTGCTCTTACAGTGCTTCAGAAAGAGCGTCTTAGAGAGATACAGCATGCAAACAGGCACTTCAGCCCAATTTGTCCGTGGCCATCCAGATTTCCTCAACTGAACTAGTCCTATTTGCTTACATTTGGCACATATCTCTCTCAAAAACTTTCCTGTCCATATGTATCTGTCAAAATACCTTTTAAATGTTGTAATTATACCTGCCTCAAACAAATCGTCTGGCAGCTGATTCCATACATACACCACCCTCTGTGGTGAAAAAGTTAACCCCGAGTTCCCTTTTAAATTTTTCCCGTCTCACCTTAAAACTTTGCCCTCTAATTTGGACTCCCCACAACCTGGGGTAAGACCTTGGCTATTCACCTTAACTGTGCCCCGCGTGATTTTATGAACCTCTGTAGGGTCACTCCCGCAGCTTCCTATGGTCCAGACTGAAAAGCCCCAGCCGATCCAACATCTCCTTATCACTCAAAACTGTTTTTGATTTTCTCCAATCTGACTGCCCAATATCTTTTCACTTCTACTCTTTGTTTTCCTAATGCCTGTTTTACTTCTACCCTCACACTGCGTGTTCCTGTTGGTATTCTACACTGTTAATCTCTTTCTTTGACATCAAGTTTCCCTTTGACCTGTCTTACCTTCTTCATACATTGTCATCCAGGAAATCCCAGCATTTGGTGTTTCACCCTATATTTTGTGAGACGAGATTACTTTTGAATTTTGTTACATTCATAAATTGAGGAGGAGTGTTTGAACCATCTTCAGACTGTTGCAGAGGTTGTGCTGTGAAGTTCCTTCAGAAAGATTATTCTGTCGACAGTGGATCAGTTTGGATGCATGCAAGATAGATTCATTGTCTTATTGCTTTGCTGAGCACAGATGAAATGAAAAACAAAAGACATTGAAGGTCATGTTTGAATTGGCCCATAATTCAGGTAAATATCAGAGTGTAAAACATGAACAGATTGTTCAATGTTATTTTGAATTGAATATTTCAAACTAACAGGAGGAAAATCAAAATCTAAAAGGGAAATTTTAACATTGTTCTCATTCCCTTTCGTTTTAATGGGCTTATGGAATGTGGTTATTGGGACATATGTAGGGATGGAAATCTCAGTGATGCTTACTTTGGGATCTGCCAGGTTACTTAGTTCCTGACCTGATCATGGACTTGGCTCAAACATGGACACAACAATTGAATTTCCGGTGGATGGTAAGAGTGATAGCTCTTCTCATCAAGGCCACATTTGACTGAATGTGGCATCAAGGAGTACTGGCAAAACTGAAATCAGTGAGTACTGGGGGCAAACACCATGCTTATTGGACCTGGCACTTGAGAAGGTGGTTGTGGTTTTTGGAGGTCAATTATCTCAGCAACAGGACATCTCTCCTGCAGTTCCTTAGGGTGGCATCCTAGGCCCAACCATCTTCAGCTGCTTGATGATCTTCCTTCTATCATAAGGTCAGAAATGGGGATGTTCATTGATGATTGAACAGTGTTCATGACCACTCATGACTCCTCAAGGACAGTAGTCCATGTACAAATGCAACATGACCTAGACAACATTCGGGCTTGGGTTGACAGGTGGCAAATAACATTCACGCCATATGTATACCAGGCAATGATTATCTCATGAAGAGACAATATAAGCACTGTCCGTTGACAGTCAATAGTGTCATCATCACTGAATACCACACTATCAACAACTGTGGGGTTACCATTGACTGGATACTCACTGGACTCGACACATAAACACAGTGGCTACAAGAGCAAGTCGGAGGCTAAGGAGACTGCAGCATGTAACTCACCTTCTGACTCCCCAAAGCCTGTCCGCCGTCTGCAAGGAAAAAGTCAGAAATGTGACACAATACTCCCCACTTGCCTGCATTGGTGCCTCACCAACAACACTCAAAAAGCTTAACACAATCAAGGATGATGCAGCTCACTTGATTGCCACTATGCCCACAAGCATCCACTCTCTCCAGACTCAATAGTGACAGTGTGTACTATTTACAAGATGCTCTGCAATAATTCACCAAAGATCCATAAACAGCACTAACCCATCCAATGACCACTTCCATCCAGAAGGACAAGGATGGAAAATACACGGAATTCCACCACCTGCCAGAACCCCTCAAACCTCCTCTTCATCCTGTGTTGGAAATATATCACCGTTCCCTCCCTGTGACTGGGTCCAAATCTGGACTTCCACACCTCCAAGGGCATTGTACGTTAAACTGTAGCATGTTGACTGCAGTGGTCCATGAAGGTAGCTCACCACCACTTTTTCAAGGGCAACTTGGTTTGGGGCAATTAATGCTGACATGTGATTTTCTGTGGGAAAAGGTGTGCAGAAAGTCATGGCTGCCTCTGTAGCTTTGATGCAATTTGCCAGGAAAGCTGCGAGCTGCAAGAATGCAAGAAACAAAAAGCTGAACCGTGGCAGTGCTCAGCAGGTTGGAGAAGATTAGTGAAGACTGATTCACTTTACTGGCTTTGTGCACTTTGAACAGGGAGGATGGAGAAGTCAAGGAGGCGGGATGAGGTTAGTGCGTAGGGAATGGGGGCGGGGCTTGAGGTGGGAGGAATGGTTCGGTAGGCGGGGACTCGCTGGGCTGGCTTTGGGATGCGGTCGGGCGAGGGCAGATTTTGAAGCTTGTGAAGTCCACATTGATACCCTTGGGCTGCAGGGTTCTCAAGCAAAATATGAGATGCTGTTCCTGCATTTTTCAGGTGGTGTCATCATGGCAATGCAGGAGGCCCAGGATGGAAATGTCGTCTGATGAGTAATTACTGGGGTGGGACATGAAATGGTTCGCGACCGGGAGGTGGAGTTGTTTGTTGTGAACTGAGCGTAAGTGTTCCGCAAAGCGGTCCCCAAGCCTCCGCTTGGTTTTTCCGATGTAGAGGAGGCCACAACAGGAACATCTGTTTGATGTGGGAGGTCATCTTAGGGCTTGGGATGGTGGTGAGGGGCGAGGTATGGGGCAGGTGTAGCAGTTGCTTTAGTTGCAGGGAAAGGTGCCGGGGGTGGTGGGGCTGGAGGGGAGTATGGAGCGGACAGAGTGTCAGAGTGACAGAGAGAGTGGTCCCTCCAGAAAGCACATCAGGATGGGGAGGGAAAAATTACTTTGGTGGTGGAGACAGACTGCAGATGGTAGAAATGTTGGAGGATGATGTGTTGGATTTGAAGGTTGGTGGGGTGGTAAGTAAGGACAAGGGTGATTCTCTTTTGGTTATTATTGCGCGAGCAGGTGTGAGGGATGAGTTGCGGGAAATGCAGGAGACATGGTCGAGGGCATTTTCCATCACTGTGGAGACAAAGTTGCAGTCCTTGAAAAAAAGAGGACACCTGGGATGTTCAGGAGTGGAATGCCTCATATCGGGAGCAGATGCGACAGAGGCGAAGGAATTGGGAATAGGGAATGGCATTTTTACAGGAAGGTGGGTGAGAGGACTATTCTAGGTAGTTGAATGCATCAATTCCTTCTTTCTTTTGTTGCATTTTAAGGATAGTGGATGAGTAAAATGTGTTTTGCTCTAAATCTGGTAACTTGACCAATCAAAATGCATCTGGAATGCAACGCTTTACATTTATGTTTAAAATAAGAAAAAAATTAGTGTCTTGACAGTGCATTGAGTTAATAATTTGGACTTGCACAAAAGCAAAATAAGAAGAATTCGTGACTATCTTCAAGTAGCAATCTTCAGTTAAAGCCACAAGGAAATTACTGACTTCACGGTTGCCACGTTATTTACATTGTCACAAGACAACAGGCATAAGTTAGTGCATGTTTTATTTTACAAAGTAATTGACAGACACTTCTATACAAAACAGCCATCACCCCAAACATGTCCTGTACCTGTCACCGTTCACTCATTGCCATTGCATAAACACAAAGCTGGACCATTTTAGCCAGTTGTTTTCTGTATCTCAGATCTCAATCACAGATTTAAAATGAAATTCTCACACATTACTTATGACATTAATCTCCGATTTCCCAATGCAGTGTGCTCTGCACGGTGTAGAGCTCAGAGATTCCAAACTCATTTTCAAGGAATTCTTTACCTCAGAGATTTCAAAATGTTTGGCGGTCCCGTGGGTTGAGAACTTGTCTCTTGACATGTTTGAAACTGTTCTATCTCCTTTTCAGAGTCCTTTCAAACTACCTCAGCATCATCCCCAGATTTTTCTTTCCCGTTTTGCAGCATCGTCCCTCTCACAACCTCCACACCACCTCACCCCACCATCAACTCAACCCACCCATCCGCTGATCCAACGTAACATTTATTTCACCTTCCACTGCACTCATTTTCTTGGGCACAACATTCCAAGTTCCAGGCAGGAACGGGAATGCCCTGATGTCTGTGCCCAGGCCCTAGCCCAGTTTACGACAATCCCCTGCACCTCAGGCAGACCACCACACTAATAGGCAGTGATCCCAGCAACTTGCTCACTTCAGCCCCATCCCATTGGCTGGTCCTCTCCCGTGTTTAAGGCTGAAGGGGTCACTAGTGTGCTCATTACAGCAAGTGCAGCTTAGGAACAGATTGTGCATGGAGAGCTAAGAGAGAAACTGAACTTCATGAGAGTGGGAGATCCACACAGCTTCCAAGGAGGGGTCACCAGTCCTGAAATGTTTTTTTTCTTCACAGATGTTGCCAGACCTGCTGAGCTTTTCCAGCAACTTCTGTTTTTGTTCTTGATTTGCAGCATTTACAGTTCTTTTGGTTCCTCCCAGATTCTGTTTCTCTCGAGGACAGGGACAACCTGGCCTTAATGGGCGATTTTTCAAAGACGGGTGGGGATTCCCTGAACTGAAGGTCCCTGGAAGAAGGAGGCCGAATGACCAGCACGATCTACACTTCCCTCTCCCCATGATCAGCACTAACTACATCTCTCTCTCCCAATGACCAGCACTGTCTACATTTCCCTCTCCCCATGATCAGCACTATCTACATCTCCCTCTCCCCAGACCAGCACTATCTACATCTCCCTTTCCCTAGACCAGCACTATCTATATCTCCCTCACCCAATGACCAGCACTGTCTACATCTCCCTCTCCCACTGATCAGCACTGTCTACACTTTCCTCTCCCAATGACCAGCACAGTCTACACTTCCCTATCCCAATGATCAGCACTATCTACTTCTCCCTCTCCCCATGATCAGCACTATCTACATCTCCCTCACCCAATGACCAGCACTGTCTACATTATCCTCTCCCCATGATCAGCACTATCTACATCTCCCTCTCCCCAGACCAGCACTATCTACATCTCCCTTTCCCTAGACCAGCACTATCTATATCTCCCTCACCCAATGACCAGCACTGTCTACATCTCCCTCTCCCACTGATCAGCACTGTCTACACTTTCCTCTCCCAATGACCAGCACAGTCTACACTTCCCTATCCCAATGATCAGCACTATCTACTTCTCCCTCTCCCCATGATCAGCACTATCTACATCTCCCTCACCCAATGACCAGCACTGTCTACATTACCCTCTCCCCATGATCAGCACTATCTACATCTCCCTCACCAAATGATCAGCACTATCTACACTTTCCTCTCCCAATGACCAGCACTATCTCCACTTCCCTCTCCCAATGAACAGCACTATCTACATCTCCTTCTCCCAATGACGAGCACTGTTCTCATCTCCCTCTCCCAATGACCAGCACTGTCTATATCACCCTCTCCCATGACCAGTACTATCAACATCTCCCTCTCCCCATGATCAGCACTATCTACATCACCCTCTCCCAATGATCAGCACTATCTACATCACCCTTCCCAATGATCAGCACTGTCTACATCACCCTCTCCCATGAGCAGCACTATCTACACTTCCGTCTCCCAATGACCCGCACTGTCTACATCTCCATCTCCCAATGATCAGCACTATCTACAACTCCCTCTCCCAATGACCAGCACCATCTGCATCTCCCTCTCCCAATGACCAGCACAGTCTACATCTCCCTCTCCCAATGACCAGCACTGTCTACATCACCCTCTCCCATGACCAGCACTATCTACATCTCCCTCTCCCAATGACCAGCACTTTCTACATCACCCTCTCCCAATGATCAGTACTGTCTACACCACCCTCTCACAGCCATCAACACGATGTGCAATGCCCTGCCCAGGACCCCACTGATGAGCAACCTCTTCACCGTCCTCTTCTGATGATCAGTACCATCTGTATCACATTGAACCAGGACACAGTGACCGGCACTGCATGTATCTCACTCTCCCAGTTCCTGCTGTTCAGCACCATCTGCACAACCCTCTAGTAGACAGCAGTGAATAACATTTTCATTGCCCCTTCCTGGTGATCAGCATTGACTGCTCTGCCATCACCTGGACCCCAGTGATCGAGACCGTCTGCACTCCCAGATTCCAGTGATCAGTATTGTATCCAGGACCTCTACCAATGAAAAGCATCAAATGCACTGCACTTTCCCACACCCTGGTGAATACAACCATCAGGAATATCTTGGCTGGTCCCCTGATTTGGAATGCAGTGACACCATCAACATGAGGTCTTTCCACCACTGGTTGAGACTACCATTGAAGATATTCTCAGTGCGGCCCCTCACCTGAGATGTGGTGACCCTCACCACCAGTCCTCTCTACCTAATGAGAGAGCAGCCCTCTGAGGCTGTGGTGGCTTTTACATTTACATGTCTCAGCGAATGAAGTACAGATTCCTGCCAAGTCCAGATAACTGCTGGCTCCCTTGTTAGTAAAAAGTCTATCTCAACCCAATTTAAACTTTTCAATGGCCCGACCTCTGCCGGTCTTGCAGGAGTGGGAATCTGAAAATTAGATATTTCAGCTGAAACTGAGTCATATTCTCAAAACTGTACCATTCTCACCCATTCCGAGCATGCATGTGCGTAAATCTTTCAAGGTGACAAGTCTTGTTGAGAACGGGGATAAGCAAGAGGCGTTGTAAATACATAGAGATCAAATGCAGGGAAATGATGCCAAAAATTTACAAGCTTTTAGTTAGATCACAGCTTCAATACTGTGAGCAGAACTGATCACTACAGTGTAAGAATAATATACTAGTCTTTGAGAGGATATAGGTGAAATTAGCCAGAATGCGTCCTGAGAATGCACTCTGATCTATAAGGAAAGGTTAAAAAATTTGGGTTTGTTATTGATGAAATGATGAGGTCTTTCTGTGGAGCTGTCAAGAATTACAGCAGGTTTGCATAACTTAGATAAGGAAAATCTCCTTTGCCCACGCTTTTACCCCTTTTAATGATGTGAGCTGATCAGGATGCAAATAGTATGCGTGGGTTGATCTAACACTGAAATGGTGTGCGCTATGGAGCGTTTATGCTCTGAGGATCTGGGAAACAGTGTTCAGCTTCATCACTTCTTTATGTGAATGAGATTATTGTCTGTTGGTACATCCACTTGTCCCAACCCTATAAAAATATTCGGCAAATTAACATTGAAATATTCCATGTTTCATTCAAGTGTGCTATATTTATCCTCTTTAGCACATCCCAAAAAAAACTACTCACTAAAAAGTAGTGTTTATGTAAAAACTACAAAGCATTTAGACATTCAGATGAGCAGGAGGAAACTGGTTCAATAAACAATTTTTCGGCAAGACCAAGGTGAGCTGGGGAGTTTGCTTTAATTGATGGACGAGCAAAGTTGTTCATGAAAAAAAAATGACGAATTCCAAGTCTGTCATAGAAAATGTGACTGAAATTCTCGCACGTTAGATGGAAGGGCCTAACTCGAAGAGGATCAGTGGAGTCAAAAAAGTGTGCAGGGTATACCTTTACACTTTAATATGGTCCTTGACAAATATTTAACTCGAGAATAGTGAGTCCTTGTTCATGAGTTCCACTTTGATCCACTGTCAGAACAAAGATGCTCAAATCTGCCTGCCTTTGCATGAAATTAAATGTAAGAATCCAAAGCCAGACATAGTATAATAGGGAAATCCCCGGCAATTACAGACCAGTAAGTCTCATGTCTGTCGTCTGCAAGGTGTTAGAAAGGATTCTGAGGGATAGGGTTTATGACCATCTGGAGGAGCATGGCTTGATCAAATGCAGTCAACATGGCTTTGTGAGGGGTAGGTCATGCCTCACAAAAATTATCGAGTTTTTTGAGGATGTGACTAGAAAAGTTGATGAGGGTCGAGCTGTGGATGTGGTGTATATGGACTTCAAGTAAGGCATTTGATAAGGTTCCCCATGGTAGGCTCATTCAGAAGGTCAGGGGGAATGGGATACAGGGGAACTTAGCTGCTTGGATACAGAATTGGCTGGCCAACAGAAGACAGCGAGTGGTAGTAGAAGGAAAATATTCTGCCTGGAAGTCAGTGGTGAGTGGGGTTCCACAGGGCTCTGTCCTTGGGCCTCTACTGTTTGTAATTTTTATTAATGACTTGGATGAGGGGATTGAAGGATGGGTCAGCAAGTTTGCAGATGACACAAAGGTTGGAGGTGTCGTTGACAGTATAGAGGGCTGTTGTAGGCTGCAGCGGGACATTGACAGGATGCAGAGATGGGCTGAGAGGTGGCAGATGGAGTTCAACCTGGATAAATGCGAGGTGATGCATTTTGGAAGGTCGAATTTGAAAGCTGAGTACAGGATTAAGGATAGGATTCTTGCCAGTGTGGAGGAACAGAGGGATCTTGGTGTGCAGATACATAGATCCCTTAAAATGGCCACCCAAGTGGACAGGGTTGTTAAGAAAGCATATGGTGTTTTGGCTTTCATTAACAGGGGGATTGAGTTTAAGAGTCGTGAGATCTTGTTGCAGCTCTATAAAGCTTTGGTTAGACTGCACTTGGAATATTGCGTCCAGTTCTGGTCGCCCTATTATAGGAAAGATGTGGATGCTTTGGAGAGGGTTCAGAGGAGGTTTACCAGGATGCTGCCTGGACTGGAGGGCTTATCTTATGAAGAGAGGTTGACTGAGCTTGGTCTCTTTTCATTGGAGAAAAGGAGGAGGAGAGGGGACATAATTGAGGTATACAAGATAATGAGAGGCATAGATAGAGTTGATAGCCAGAGACTATTTCCCAGGGCAGAAATGGCTAGCACGAGGGGTCATAGTTTCTAGCTGGTTGGAGGAAAGTATAGAGGAGATGTCGGAGGCGGGTTCTTTACACAGTGAGTTGTGAGAGCATGGAATGCGTTGCCAGCAGCAGTTGTGGAAGCAAGGTCATTGGGGTCATTTAAGAGACTGCTGGACATGCATATGGTCACAGAAATTTGAGGGTGCATACATGAGGATCAATGGTCGGCACAACATTGTGGCCTGAAGGGCCTGTTCTGTGCTGTACTGTTCTATGTTCTATGTTCTATGTTCTTCTATGGGAAAAGGAGACAGTAAAGCTCATGGCGACTGCTCATTGTTGCCTTAACATTTGATTCTATCTGGTCTGTTAGGATAGGAACGGAGGAATGAGCAGAGGAAGTGTGGAGTTTTTGATGAGGGATAATAATACTCTGTGCTCAGAAAGGATATTCCTGAAAGAATGTCTAGTGAAGTTATTTGCATGGAACTGAGAAATTAAAAAGGGATGGCCACCTGATTGGAATTGCACTACAGGCCCACTCACAGTCAGCAGAAAATCGAAAAACAAGTATGTAAGGAGATCTCAGATATCTGTAGCAAACTTAGGGTTGCACTGGTAGCAGATTTTAACTTCCAAACAAAAACTGAGAGCTCCATTGTGTTCAGCGGTTGGATGGAGAGGATTTGTTAAGTGTGTACATGAAAGCCTTCTGATTCAATATGTGAATGCATCAACTGGAGAAGACAAAACCTCACCTTCTCTTGGGAAATAAAACAGGGCAAGCAACGGTGGTGTCAGTCCAGGAGCACATTGGGCCAAGTGGTCATAATTCTATCAGTTTTAAAATAATTATTGAACATGATAGACCCAATCTAAACTTTAAAGTTCTAAATTGGAGTAATATATTCTCAGGAATTTCCTTGCTAATGTCAGTGTAATATTATCCCTCATCAAAAATGTCACACCTCCTCTGCTCATTCCTCCCTCTATCATTCCTATAGCATCTATACCCTGGAGCATTAAGCTGCCAGCCCCATCCCTCCCTGAGCCATTTTTCTGTAAAAGGGACAGTATTCTCATTTCAAGTTCACAACTATGCCCGTGGCTCTGCTGCCTTACATGTCAGGCCTCTCGCATCATCATAAATGCATTTTAATTTATCAGTCTTGCCACTTCTCTGCCATGTTCTTGCCTGTCTTGACTATATACCTTGATCCATTTATTGGTATTAGGTAGAAACTTTCAAAAGTTGATTGGGGAAGTCTATTCGAGGGTAAAAGGACAGTTGGTAAGTGAGAAGCCTTTAAAAATGAGATAACGAGAGTTCAGAGACTGTATGTTCCTATTAGAGCAAAGGGCAAGTCTGGTAGGTGTAGGGAATGATGGACGACGAGAGAAATTGAGGGTCTGATGAAGTAAAAGAAGGCAACATATGTTAATTATAGAGAGTTGGAATCAAGTGGATCCCTGGAGGAGTACAAGGGCAGTAGGCTATACTTAAGAGGAAAATCAGGAGGGTTAAAAGTAAATATTGGATAGCTTTGACAAATAGGATTGAGGAGAATCCAAAGAAATTCCACAACCACATTAAGGGAAAAAGAGAAACTGGGGAGAAGATTGGGCCCTTTAAAATCAATGAACCCATCTACGTGTGGAACCACAGGAGATGGGTGAGGTTCGAAATAGATATTTCACGTTGTATTTGCTGTGGAGAAGGAGAGTTAGGGGACTTGGGGAAATAAATACTGATGTCTTCAAAAGAATCTATACTACAGAGGAGGTGGTGTTGGAGGCCTTGAAACGCAGAGAGAGATAAATCTGCAGTGCCTGATCAGGTATATCCCAGAACTTTGGGAAACTAGGGAAGAGATTGCTGCACCCCTTGCTGTGATATCTGTCTCATCAACAGCCAGGGTTAAGGTGCCAGATGATTGAGCGTTGTCTAATGTGGTGCCATTATTTAAAAAGGTCTGTCAGGAAAAGTGAGGGAACTTCAGACCAGTGAGCCTTATGTCAGTGGTGGGGAGGGGATTCTGAGGGATGGAATTTTCATGTATTTGGAAAGGCAATGACTGATTAGGGATAGTCGATATGGCTTTTTACAAGGGAAGTCATGTCTCACTAAGCTTTCTGAAGAAGTGACTGAGAAGATTGATGAAGGCAAAGTGGTAGACTTTGTTTAAATGGACCTCAGCAAGGCGTTTGGCAAGGTTCCACAAGGGAGACTGATTAGCAAGTTTAGATCACATTGGATCCAGGGGCAACTAGCCAATGGATTAAAAATTGGCTTGAAGGTAGAAGATAGTGGGTGGTGTTGGAGGGTTGTTTTTGGAGGCCTGTGACTAGTGGTGTGCTGCAAAGATCGGTGCTGTATGCACTGCATTCTATGATTTATGTGGATGTGAATACAGGAGTTATGTTCAGCAAGCTTTTAGGTGACACTAAAATAGATGGTGCAGTAGACAGTGATTAGCTCAGAGTACAACAGGACCTGGACAATGGGCCGGGGAATAGCAGATGGAGTTTAATTTAATGAGTGTCGTGTGTCGCATTTTGTTAAGGCAAACCAGGCAGGACTTTTCCAGTTAATGGTGGGACCCTGGGGAGAGTTGCTGAGCAAAGACACGTCAGGGATCAGGTGTATAATTCTTTGAAAGTGGAGTGACAGGAACACAGGGGTGGTGAAGAAATTGTTTGGCATGCTTGCCTTCGTTGGTCAGTGCATTTGAGTAAAGGAGTTGGAACATCATTTTGGGATGGCTGCACAGGACATTTGTAAGGTCACTTTTACAATATTGCATTCAATTCTGGTCTCCATGCTCTAAGAAGGGTATTGAGAAAGTTGAAAGTGTTCAGAAAAGATTATCAAGAATGTTTCTAAGATTGGATTGTTGAACTGTACGGAGAGTTAAGCTGTGGTGTTTATCCCTGGAGTGGCAGAAGGTGAGGGGTGATTTGATTTGATTAACTTATTGTTATCACATGTACGTAGGGAGCTTGTTGTCTTTACACTATAGCCCTGAGCACTCTATCTCATTCCTGTGTACCTCCTCATCATTGTTTGAGACCCGCCCTACAGCGCTGGTGTCATCAGCAATCTTGTCAATAGAGTTGGGGTGGAATTTGACCACACAGTGATGAGTATTTCAGAAGCATATTTGGGGGCTGTGCATACAGCCTTGGGGGTCATCAGTGTTGAGGATGATGGTAAAGAAGGTGTTTTTGCTTATTCTTACTGATTACGGTGTGTGAGTAAGCAAGTCAGGGATCCAATGACAGAGGGTGGAGCCAAGACCTAGGTCTCAGAGTTTAGAGATGAGCTTTGGATTTATGGTGTTGAAGACAGAACTGTGGTCAACAAGCAGGAGCCCAAGAGATGAGACAATAAGAACTGTAGATGCTGAGAAGCCTGAGTCTACAGGTGTGAGACTGAAAAGCACAACAGGTCAGACAGCATCAGAGGAGCAGGAAAGCCAATGTTTCGAGTGAAAACCCTTCATCAGGACTAATGTCATCCAGATGTTCCAGGGATGAGTGTAGGGCAAGGGAGAAAGTGTCTGCTGTGGACCTGTTGCACTGCTAAGGGAATTCCAAAAGGTCAAGGCAATTTGGAAGGCTGGAGTTGATGAGATGATGCAGCAAGAAACTCATCTCTTGACTCCCCAGAACCTGTCCACCATCTACAAACTATGAGTCAGGAGTGGATGGAATACTCCCCTGTTTTCTGATGGGTGCAGCTTCAACAATATCACGAAGCTTGACAAAACAACTGTCTTGATTGGTATATCAGCAGCTCAGGGTACTGAAGTGGGTGATTTTAATTCTGCAACATTGACTGGGATTCTCTTCTGCCAAGAGTCAGAACTTGTTAAGTGCATCCAGGAGGGTTTGTTGAAACAAAAAGGAGATAGTCCTATCAGAAAAATGAGCTGGACTAGACTGTGAAGCAGGAAATGACCTGAACCAGGTGAACAAATTCTCAGTGCAGGGGTGTATTTTGGGAACAGTGATCATAATGCCGTAATTTGTTTTAGGTAGCTATGAATTAGGATAACGCTATTCCTCGGGTGAAAGCCCTAAATTGAGGGAAGGCTAATAACAACAGTACTAGGCAAGAGCTGCAGAAAATAGATTCCTGGCATCTCTTTGAGGGTAAATCTCCATCTGACATACAGGTGACTGCGAAAAAAGTTGCTCAGTAATCAAGACCCAAATATTCCTGTGAGGATGAAAGATAACAATGACAACAGGTGGAAAACCTGGATGACAAGAGACATTATAAGTTCAATGGAAAAGAAAGAAAAAGGCTTTAGGAAAGGTTTAGGGTAAGGTTTAGGAAACTAAAATCATTCAAGGTCCGTACAGAATATAAAAGAAGGAAGAAATACCTTAAGGAGGTCTAGTAATAGCCATGTACCCATGTTCTTGGCAAGTAGAATTAAGAAGAACACCAAAGCACTTTATATGTGTCTTCAGAGCATGAGAATAATTATGGAAATGGTATGCCCACTCAAGGACAAAGGGCAGAATTTATGTGTGGATCCAGAGGAGGTAGATGTGGCCATTACTGAGGACTTCACATTCTGCTTGGTGGGCTTGCCGAGCTGGTCATTGTTTCGCAGACATTTCATTACCCTGCTGGGGAACATCATTAATGATAGTTCCGATGAAGCGCTGTTGTGTCTTCCTGCCTGTTATTTAAACTTTGGTGTCCATTGATCTGGATTACCTCACTTCCAGTTTTCCTTTGCAATGGATTCTATATGAGGTCGAGCTCTATGTGTTTATTGATGGATCCTGGTGTTGACCCAATTGAATCGGTGGTTCTCCTTATCCATGTGGATAGAGAAGAGTGAGTACTGGTCATGTATTGTTGTTGCCAATTGATGCTCATGCACCTTTGAGGTGAATTTCCTTCCAGTTTGTCCAGTGTAATGTTTGTCACAGACTCTGCAAGGAATCTTGTATATGACATTGGCCCTGCCCATAGTATCCTGAGACAAGCAAAGCAGTGACAAGCACGGGAATCCCTAGAAGCCTGGTACTCCACTAAGAAAGCCATCAATAGACACATAGAACTTGATCCCATATACATCAAACTGCGGGGGGAAACCGGAAGAGAAGTAATCCAGCTCAACGGACACCAGAGTTTAAATAACAGGCAGGAAAACACAACAGCACTTCATCAGATAGCTGCACTGAAAATGTAACGCAGCAGGGTAATGAAACGTCTGTGAAACAACAAACCAGTTCAGTGAGCCAACCAACCTCAACATCCACAACCTGAGCTGCAAATCTACTCTAAAACCTAAGAGTCCTTCACATCAGTATTCACCAAGGAGGGTAACATGGATGATCGTAAAATCAGGGCAGGGAATATTGATATTCAAGGACATGTCAATAGTAAGACAGAGGATTGATGGATGTCTTGAGATACATCAGGGTAGATAAATCCTCAGGGCCCAATTAAATCTATCCCAGAATACTGAGGGAAGCAAAGGAGGGGATTACTCGGGCCTTGACAGAGATCCTTGTTTTCTCCGTGTCCATGTGTAAAATCCCAGAAGACTGGAGAATATCTAGTGTTTTCTTTTGTTTGAGAAGTTGATAATCCAGAAAATTCTAGACCGATGAGCTTTACTTCAGTTGTAGGGAAATCGTTGGAGAAGACTCTTAGGGACAGGATCCACTTAAATTTTGGGGAAAAAAAGGACTTTTGGAGGTAGTCAGCATAGTTTTTTTGGATGATGTCTCATCTCACAAATATGATAGAATATTTTTCGACAAGTGACAAAAATCATTGGGAAGGGTAGGGCAGTGGATGCTGTCTACATGAATTTTCCTCAACCCTTTGACTAAGCCCTCCATTGTAGGCTGGTCTAGAAGATTAAGTCATACAAGATTCACGGTGAGTTAGTAAAGTTGGATACAAAATTGGCTCAGTCATGGATAACAGAAGGTAGTTGTGGAAGAGTATTTTTCTGACTGGAGGTATGTGACCAGTGGTGTTCCACAAGGATCAGTGCGAGGAAGTTTATTGCTTGGAGCATGTGTAAGTTATTTGGATGAAAATATGTGGTTGAAGTAATTTAATTGCACATGGTACAAAAATGGGTAGAGTTGCGGGCAATGAGGAGGTTGTCATAGAATGTAGCAGATTTTAGATAGTTGGACAGATAAATAGCAGATTGAGGTTAATCTGGACAAATGTGATATAATGCATTTTAGGAGGTTATATACAAAGGAAAGTACACAGGAAATGTCAGGGTCCCTTGGAGCATTAACATACAGTGGGATCTTGCGGTACAAGTCATAGCTCCGTGAAAGTGGCAACTTGCCTTCATTTAGTCTGTGATAGACCAGGGAAATTAACAAGTCATGCTACAGCTACATAAAGTTTGAGTTAGGTCACATTTAGTCACATTTCCAATGTGCAGTTCTGGTCACTACAGTATAGGAAGGATATGAAGCATTGGAGAGTGCGCAAAAGATATTCACCAGGATGTTGTCACAGAGATAGTACGAACTGCCGATGCTAATCTGAGATAACATGGTGTGAAGCTGGATGAACACAAGCAAATTGGACCGCTGTGTTCATCCAGCTTCATACCATGTTATCTCTGTTTCACCAGGATGTTGCCTGGATTGGAGTGTATGAGCCATAAGATGAGGTTGGACAAACTTGGATTCCTTTCACTGGAGCATGAGAGGCTGAGGGATGGCCTGAGGGTAGGTAGCTAAAGCCTTTCTCCCAGTGTAGAGATATTTCATGGTCAGAGATATAAGGTGATGGTGAGAGGAGGAACATTTAAAGGAGATGTGAGAGGCAAGATTTTTACACAAAGGGTGATAGGTGCTGGAATGCTCTGCTAGAGGAGCTGGTAAAACCAAATATGAAGCATTTGGACAGTCACATGAACAGACAATGAATAGAGGGATATGGATCATGTACAGGCAAATGGGAGTAGAATGCCATCATGGTCAGTGCAGACATGGTCGGCCAAAGGGTCTGTGTCTGTGCTGTACTGTTCTTTGTTCTATGTTCTGTGCTGTATGTTTTATGTTCTATGATTACTTTGTCCTCTCCTGGTGATCAGAGGCATTGCCACTATCCTGTCTGGATCAAGGTGATTGTTACCATCTGCACTGCCCTTTCCTGGACCTAAGTGATCGGCATTGCCGACACTACACATTCCACAGCCACAGTGAGCAGGACCATCTGCATTGCCCACTCCCAGTGATAACCACCATCATCTGCAACATTGTCTCCAAGGCCCCAATAACCAGCACGGTCTGCACCACCATCCGGACCCCAGAGAACCAGTATATTTTGCACACCTTCACCCAGGCTCCAATGATCCAATAAAAGCAGCCTGAATGGGTGTGGTCAAGCTCTCACAGAAGCAGAATTTTTTGTTTCTTTTCTTTTAGTAGCAGTTGCTGATTTGGTTTTGTAGAAGAACTTGCTACTTTTTCCCTCTGTTGTTGACAAATATGAGCTGAAGCTTCTTTTCCTGACACTGGAGTTGCATGTGAAACAATGTTATAGTTATGGGATGTAATTATTTTGGAAAAGTCAATTAGTAATAGTTACTGTATATGTTTGTTGTTACGCATTTCAATAGAGTTGCAGCTGAGGCAATGCCTTTATTTTGTTTTATCTTCTTTCAATGTGTGCTAATTATAGTACATGAACAAGTTGTGTTTTTCTTAACATCAAACAGTTTGACAAATCGAATTGCATCTGGAATGCACCACCTCGTATATGCATTTAAAATAATAAATAGGTAAGGTCCATGCTAGCTTCTTAATATATTTTCAGCAAGATCTGGTCTACCCCATAACATTTCTGACCAGGACCTTCTCTGCACCCTATCCCAGATTCCAGTGATCAGCAGCACATAAACCACCTTATCCCAGATCCTGCAGATCAGCATTTTCTGCACCACCCGATCCCAGAACCTGGCAACCTCCACCATCTGCACCATCATCTCCCACACCTTGGTAATCAGCAACATTCTCACTGCCCCCTCCTGGGATCATCACTGACTGCACTGCATTCTTCTCAGTCCACGAATCAACACTAATTTCCATGCCCTCTCCCAGTGATACCAACGGTATGCAGTTTTTCTTGTCATGAAGTCCTTCTCAATGTCGCCCTCACTTTTGGCATGCTGAACTTCACCACCAATTGACTTTCTCTAATGAGGAAGCAGTCCCATGGTCCTCTCGAGCTGGATGAACACAGTAGGCCAAGCAGCATCTTAGGAGCACAAAAGCTGACGTTTCGGGCTGAGACTGTTCATCAGCGAGGGGGATGAGGAGAGGGTTCTGAAATAAATAGGGAGAGATGGGGAGGTGGACCGAAGATGGATAGAGGTGAAGATAGGTAGAGAGGACAGTATAGGTGGGCAGGTAGGGAGGGGATAAGTCAGTCTGGTGAGGACAGACAGGTCAAGGGGGCAGGATGAGGTTAGTAGGTAGGAAATGGTGGTGAGGCTTTAGGTTGGAGGAGGGGATATATGAGAGGAAGAACAGGTTAGGGAGGTGGGGACGACTAGGCTGGTTTTGGGATGCAGTTGGGGGAGGGGAGATTTTGAAGCTTGTGAAGTCCACATTGATGCCATTGGGCTGCAGGGTTCCCATGCAGAATATGAGTTGCTGTTCCTGCATTGTGGCACTGCAGGAGGCCCATGTTGGACATGTCATCTAAGTAATGGGAGTGGGCATTAAAATGGTTCATGGCTGGGAAGTGCAGCTGTTTATTGCAAACTGAGTGGAGGTGTCCTGCAAAGTGGTCCCCAAGCCTCCGCTTGGTTTCCGAATGTAGAGGAAGCCATAACGGGTACAGTGGATGCAGTATACTACATTGTCAGATGTGCAGGTGGACATCTGCTTGATATGGAAAGTCATCTTGGGCCCTGGGATAGGAGTGAGGGAGGAGGTGTGGGGTCAAGGAGGCATGGGCCCAAGCTATGCCTGCCTCTTTGTAGGTTATGTGGAACAGTCCCTCTTCCGCACCTACACTGGCCCCAAACCCCACCTCTTCCTCCTTTACATTGATGACTGTATCGGTGCCACCTCTTGCTCGCAAGCGGAGCACGAACAGTTCATCCACTTCACCAACACCTTCCAAACCAACCTCAAGTTCACCTGGACCATCTCCAACACATTCCTGACCCTCCTAGACCTCTCTGTCTCCAAGCCAGGCAACTAGCTAGAAACTGATGTCCATTTCAAGCCTATCGACTCCCACCCTCCCTCCTGCAAAAATTCCATCCCCTATTCCCAATTCCTTTGCCTCCGCTGCATCTGCTCCCAGGATGAGTCATTCCACTCCCGTCTATCCCAAATGTCCAAGTTCTTCAAGGACCGCATCTCCTGCATTTCCCGCAACACATCCCTCCCACCCCGCCCCCACAATAACTGCCCTAAGAGAATCCCCCTAGTCCTCACGTACCACCCCACCAACCTCCGGATACAACGCATCACCCTCCGACACTTCCGCCATCTACAATCCGACCCCACCACCCAAGATATTTTTCTACCCCCACTCTTGTCTGCCTTCTGGAGAGACCACACTGTCTTGGACTCCCTTGTCCACTCCACACTCCCCTCCAACCCCACCACACCTGGCACCTTCCCCTGCAATTGCAGGAAGTGCTACACTTGCCCCCACACCTCCTCCCTCACCCCCATCCCAGGCCCCAAGATGGCTTTCCATATCAAGCAGATGTTCACCTGCACATCTGCCAATGTGGTATACTGCATCCACTGTACCCGTTGCAGCTTCCTCTACATTCAGGAAACCAAGCAGAGGCTTGGGGAATGCTTTGCAGAACACCTCCACTCGGTTCACAACAAACAACTGCACCTCCCAGTCGCAAACCATTTTAACTCCCCCTCCCATTCCTCAGACGACATGTCCATCATGGGCCTCCTGCCGCGCCACAATGATGCCACCCGTAGGTTGCAGGAACAGCAACTCATATTCCACTTGGGAACCCCGCAGCCCAATGCTATCAATGTAGACTTCACAAGCTTCAAAATCTCCCCTCACCCCACTGCATCCCAAAACCAGCCCAGCTCGTCCCCGCCTCCCTAACCTGTTCTTCTTCTCGCCTATCCCCTCCTCCCACCTAAAGCTGCACCACCATTTCCTACCTACTAACCTCATCCCACCCTCTTGGCCTGTCCATCCTCACCAGACTGACTTATCTCCTCCCGACCTGCCCACCTATAATGTCCTCTCCACCTATCTTCTCCTCTCTCTATCTTCAGTCCGCCTCCCCCTCTATCCCTAATTATTTCAGAACCCTCTCCTTATCCCCATCTCTGATGAAGGTTCTCAGCCCGACACATCAGCTTTTGTGCTCCTAAGATGCTGCTTGGCCTGCTGTGTTCATCCAGCTCCACACTTTGTTGCCTTGGACTCTCCAGCTTCTGCAGTTCCCATCATCCCCGTCGTCTGAGCTATGGTGGTTCTTGCGTTTACATGTCTTCTCACATCAAGTACACATTCCTGCCAACTCCTGATAACTGCTGATTCACCTGTTAGTAAGAAGTCTATCTAATAACTAATTGAACCTCTTCGATGGCTCTTCCTCAATGGCTCTCATGGATAACAGAATCCAGAAATTGGAAATTTCAGCGGAAGAGGAGTTATATACTTAAAATAGTACAATTCTGAAAACTTCCAACAAAAAACAGACTGAAGGTTGCATATGTATGAATCATCAAAGGTGGCAGTATATATTGAGAGAGGGACAGAAAGTGCTTCTTAAATGCATTGACAACAAAAGGTGGCAAAAATGTTGAAATTTTCTGAAATTCTGGTGAGACCACAATGACAGTATTGTGGCCAGAACTGGTCACTGCAGTTTGATAACAACATACGAGTCCAACATCATAAAAATATTCAGTAAATAAACATTGAAATATTTCATTTTAAAAAGATGTGATATTTGAAATGTGCAATTTTCCATGTGCATTCTTAAGTTTTTATTCATGTCATGCACAGGTTCTTCCTCTCATTTATCTACATCAATATCCTGCCAAAATAATTAGTTCATTGTGCACAGTTATCAATAATGTTGTCAAACATAATAAATCTTCTATTTAACCTTCACTTGACCTCAAGACTGTAAATGGCATTTAATGTTATAATCTTTGCTCCAGGTCGATTATAGATTTCTACCGTTTACATGTTTTCCCATTTAGAGTAAATAAATATTTCACACCATTTTTCAGCTCCTCCCTGAATTTTCTCTGAGTCAGTCCATAGATACAAGTGTTTGTGCAGCAACTGAGAAGCTGCAGCATGAACCCAACTTGCTGGGTAATATAAATTGGGTTGCTATAATATTTGTTGATGTAAAAAAAGTTGATCACAGGCCAGTTGATCGAATGTACAACGTGTAAAATCCACAAGGCAATGAAATTGGCAGATAGACTGAAAAGTAAAATCATAGATTTTCTCCGATTTTTCATCTCAGAATCATTCTGATCCTTGGTTTTACTCTGGAGACCCCTGCGGATTCTATTAACCATAATAATATTTCTCACCGTTAAACCATTGAACAAGATAATTAATAGGATTGGTGTTAGAGGTGTGATGATGCTGTCTATCCACTCGAATGCCTTCCACAAAGGTGAAATGAGATACGCATCTGTTACAACACAGTGCCATGGCATGTTATCAATGGTGTAAGCAGGCTCAGTAATAAAGTAAAATGGAATACTCCTCACACAGCTAATCACAAACACAGAGGCGACAACCACATTTGCTGTTTCCGCAGTACAGTACCTTAACTGCAGTTTCGGACTGCAAATAGCTACAAACCTATCAAAAGTGAAAGTGACAGTGAACCAGACAGAGCAGTCTACAGCTACAATGTAGGCAACAAGATTTACTTTGCACACTGGAGTCAGAAGTAGGAAACTAATCGATAAGTACATGCTGTTAATCCGGTGTAATATGACGTGGATGACCACCACGATGAGGTCTGCTACAGCCATGGCCACCAGATAGTGAGTGATGCATTTGGAGAGACCACATTTGCCTCGTAACAGAATCACAATTGCCACCAGGTTAACTGGAAGAAGCAGGAGGAAGGAGATTTAACAACTTGACTGATATCATGCAGCATTGCTTGCTTTCTACTTCCATATCAAACATTGGTAATTTAAAGACAATACTATTCATGATGTCGGGAATCTGTGGAGTATAATAAATTAAGCTGTGAGATACAGTAGACAGAAATAATATTCATGATATCAGCAGAAGAGAAGATGATGGATGAAAAAGGCATCATTGGTATGCCTGAAGAACTGAAGAAAACCAGAAGTTTCTGAAAAAGCTCAGCAAGTCTGGCAGCATCTGTGAAAAGAAAATAAGAGTTGATATTTTGGGTCCAGTGACCCTTCCTCAGAAACTAGACCTGAAATGTTAACTCTGATTTTCTCTTCAGAGATGACACTAGACCTGCTGAGCTTTTCCAGCAACTTCTGTTTTGTTTTCCTTATTTACAGCATCTGCAGATCTTTTGGTTTTGGTTCTTTTGCAGTTCTTTTGATCACAGTTATCACACACCTGTTATCACACAATTTTTGGCACATCCAATTGTCACTCAATATTATTTTTTCCTATTAAAGTATGGCCTCCACAGCCAGAGAGTGCACTGTCACCCTGCACTATTACATTGTGTTGAGCAGTCTGTGCACTAGAGAGTGCACTGCCACCCTGTCATGAGTTCTGGCCACAACTATGTTGGCTGCTGTTCTGTACAGGGTGGAGAAGTCTGCTAAAAAGTTATACCTCCTCTCGCCACATGAGAATTTCTTTGTTCTTTAACAGGATGAGATTTCGCTGGCCAGGCAGCATTTACTGCCCACCCCTAATTGCCCAGAGGCCAGTTCAGAGTCAACCATGTTGCTGTGGGTACAGGCTCACATTCAGACCAGGCCCGGTAATGATGGCAGTTTCCTTCCCCAAAGAACATCAGTTTAATTGATTCAAGTGTATGACAAATTCATCCTCCCTGATTTCTCCACCTACTTAATGCGTAATGCATGACAAAATGTACTTACTCTCACATTATGATTTATCTTACAAAATTTTGCCTTGCCTAAATTCAGAATCTTTATTTCCTTTTTGCCCTTGACACTATCCTGAATTTCCTTCATTCGGACTGAGTTATGCTGGCTAGGCACCCAGGTGGATAGAATTGTTTTGAAGGTGTATGGTATGTTAGTTTTCATTAATAGAGGGATTGAATTCAAGAGCCATGAGGTTCTGCTCCAGCTGTACAAAAGCCTGGTTCAGCCACACCTGGAGTATTGTGTCCAGTTCTGGTCTCCTCATTACCAGAAAGATGTGGAAGCATTGGAAAAGGTGCTTTACCAGGATGTTTCCTGGAATGTAGGGAAGATCTTATGAGGAAACGTTGAGAGAGCTGGGGCTTTTCTGTTTAGAATGATGAAGGATGAGAGGTGACTTGATAGAGGTGTACAAAATGATCAGAGGTACTGATAGAATAAACAGCCAGAGACTTTTTCTGAGAATGGAGATAGTTAATATGATGAGGCATAGTTTTAAAGTGAGTGGAGATAGATATGGGGGAGATGTCAGAGGTAGGTTCTTTACTCAGAGAGTTGTAGGGGCATGGAATGCATTGCTGGAGAGGGTAGTGGAGTCAGCCTCATTTGGGGCATTTATGAGGGTAATCGAGAGGCATATGGATGATAGCATAAGGTCGGGGTGGAGGTTAGATAGACCTTAGGTTTAGGGGGAAAGTTGGGCCAAACATCTTGGGCCAAAGATCCTGGGCTGTGCTGTACTGTTCTATGTTCTAGCATCAAAATGCTTCCTCACTTCTCCATCAGCAATTTGCCTGGATGCGTTCCCCAAAATCAGGCATCACAGTCCCCGTCAAAGTTGGACTTTGTATGTACTCACTTAAGAAGCACTTCCTGGACACCTTTCCTGAATTATACCACGTCCGAGCCTTTCACACTTTGTCTATCCCAGTTCATATTGGGAAATTGGAATTATCACCATTTTTTTTTACATTTCTCTGTAATTTCCTGACTTATTTGTCTTTCCATCTGTCTCACACTATTTATGAAACAACACTGCACCTGCAATATTGTAATTGCCTACTTTTTTTGATCATAACTCGACCCACATGACCTGCAGGTGTAACCATCCAGTTTGTCAGGAGCATCTAAGATTTCCCACACAGCACAGGTCATGCAACACAAGGTTCTGAGCTCCCCAGCCACACCTAGTCTTAAAATCACGTCCCTTCTGTGAACTTTAGTCTCCTTCCTTTACCCCGCATTTGACTCAGTTCTGACACAACATGGAATATTCCTTCCACACAATATAAGCATCATATAAACTGAAACTAAGGGCATACAAACAAGAAAAAAATGTGCAGACAAGCTAGATATAAATACAAAATAAATTTTAAAAGATTTGTTATGTTGTAAAAAGCCCACATAACAAACATAACCCACTTGCAGACGTGAGGAGATTGAAGGTAATGATTGATTCCTGATCTGAGATAATAAAATGTGAGGCTGGACGAACACAGCAGGCCAAGCAGCATCTCAGGAGCACAAAAGCTGACGTTTCGGGCCTAGACCCTTCATCTGATGAAGGGTCTAGGCCCGAAACGTCAGCTTTTGTGCTCCTGAGATGCTGCTTGGCCTGCTGTGTTCGTCCAGCCTCACATTTTATTATCTTGGAATCTCCAGCATCTGCAGTTCCCATCATCTCTGATTCCTGATCTGATATTGTTTTACATCTGAGCTTGAGGTTTGAAACGATATCAATGTCACTTCAATATACACTTCTAAATTAAAACTCACATAAAGAAAACAAAGCAGTTACATTCCATTTGACTCAGACTGCCAGACAGGAATATATGACATTGCACTCTCACGTACATATACAATGTGTACTACCTTGTATCATTGGCTTACCAGGGATACTGAGGGCAGCAAGCATTGGGTAGTAAATCCGATCTATCTGGTAAATTACAGGGTATGCCATTGCTTGTGTTAAGCACCAGTGCCTGCCTTGTCAGACAAGGATCTTGATGATATAAAGAGAGATTTACGCCGATGGAGCCTACTTTATGCAAAGAAGATTGTCCACAGAGACCAACACCGAGGCAGTTTGAGCAAAGCTATCAGGAACACTCCAGGGAATGAGCGTATTGACGAATCACCATTACTTCAGCAATTTGTACTCAGTATGATATACTCATTAATGGATATGTGAATGAGCAACATATTTATACAACTAGGTCAAAACATCCTTCACATCAAAAGCCTTGGTACTGAGGTGGTGAACAATCTCAGCAATGATATCCCTGCTATTGATACATTATGCCTGCTGTTGATGTGATGAAGAGTCTCACTAACATTAGCCTTGGCGTTTTGGTGATGAAATGTCTCAGTAACAATGGCCGTGCTGTTGATTTCAGAATCAGTCTCAGGAATAGTTGAGCTAGTGTTGACTTAATGGACAGCTTCAGTAACAATCGCTCCAGAGAGAATTTCTGAACAGTTCCATGAACAATGGCCCTGCAGTTAAAGTGGTAAAAATTAGCCCTTGAGGAAAATACAAGAAGGAAGGAACGGGGAAAAAAATCTCAGGGAAATTCTATAGGTTTACTCAAGGAGTTGATGAGTTATTTCTTTCATTGTTTTCCCCGGTTCCTACCAGTTTTTTCTAATTCATTCAAGGTTGTTTTCAAATTGAAGCTTTCTCTGATTTGTTGGTCCTGAATTCACCCTTTCACTGTCTTTGAAGACATCTTCTTCTTCATTCAATAAAGGACTTGTGGGGGAAGGTGAGTAAACCACAGTTCTCTCTTAATAGAAGCTGGAGAGGGTAGTGGAGTCAGCCTCCAGTACAGGTAGAGCCCATCAAGTCAGCACTGACCCTCCAAAGAGCATCACACCTCTTCACTAACACTGTAACCCTGCATTTGCTATTGCTAATCCACCGAGCCTGCACATCCCTGGACACTACGATGCAATTTAGCACAGCCAATCCATCGATTCTGCACATCTTCAGACTCGGAGGGAAAACCAGAGAACCAAGTAGACACCCACATAGACACAGGGAGAATGTGTAAACTCCACACAGACAGTCACCCAAGGCTGGAATCAAACCTTGGTCCCTGGGTGCTATGAGGCAACGGTGTTGACCACTGAGCCACCATGTCACCCTCTTCCTGGAGACTTCCTGGCACCTCCATGCAATAGGGGGACCAATAAGGCACTTTTAGTTTGTGATTTCTCTTTGCAGGCTCAGTGTCTTTCTGTTACAATGGCCTCATACATCAATGGTCAGCTGGTCAGAAGCCAATGAAAATGGTCCTGTTAAACACATATCCCTCCGTTTTGAATCTGTCAGCTTTTGGGTATCTGCGTTTGCTCTCACTGTTCCTGCAAGACCACAAAACTGAAATTAATTCAGGATTTGCTCTGCGAAACTGAATTTTTCAAACTGTAATTATTTGTTAATATAGTACCCCTGTTTGAAAGTGGTATCTTTCATTTTAGTTCACAGTCCAAAATAAACAAAATTAAATGACAAGGTATTTTACATAACAGACTGGAGAACACTGAGCTGAACTCAACAAAAGCAACTGGATTATCAAGTGGTGTTTGTTGAATGTATGAACTAGATTCCTCACAGAACACAGAAACATAAATATAGAAATGAAAACAGATTCGTGCCCAGTTCTTCTGGGAGAAAATAAGGTTGGCAGTGCCTTATTTCTTTCTAAAATTGATCTACTGAAAGGTTACTGGCCGGTACTTTCAGCCTCAATTTCTGAATCGATATCCACCTTTATCAAACCAAAATGAATTATAATAATGTCAGCTCATACCGTTTGGTTTGAAAACGCTGCATCAATGATTCCCAATACTTTTTGAAATGAGTCATAGCTGATGTACCCAACTGTGTAGTTTACTTTGACAATGTTGTTAAAATACAGCAACATATGCAAAGAACATATAAACTAATTGGATGGTATGTGTAAGCAATTGTAGTTAACTGGCTTTATTTTAAATAAATCTAGCTGAAAATGATTCACACGCGTAACTTACCTCGCATGTACCATATCACAAGTCTAAATATTGTGTAGAGCTTCACGTATGAACGGTCCACTTGGAATTCCTATTCCTCAAATTTACTATCCCTAATACTGAATGGGAAATCAGAACGACTTTAGGAACATAGCCATAGTGTTAATGTAATAAATAGTTTGAATGACAGTGTCGCTGTCACTGGACAAACACAGTGAAAACAGGCCTGGTGTTCAGACTTCTGTTTTAGGTTTTCAGTATCTGTTTCGTTTCTAATTCTCAGCTGAGCAGTTGAAAGGCAATCTAAAAGTGAGTGAATCAGCTATTTCTGTTCATATGTCTTCTGGTCTGAAACAGGGACAAAAGTTCGAATTCTGTATAGTGACAAAAAAACACGTCTCAATATTTTCAGTCCAAGGTGTAAGCAAGTGAGGAACTGGAGGACTTCCTTGAATGCTTTCATTGCAGAGAAACCTGTCAGCCATGTTAGACTGGCTGGAATTAATTAGCTCTTTTCCATTTTTCAGTGTATTTCCATGTCACAGATTTAAGGTAAGGGAGGTCTGTTTTTTTGTTGCCATTGTTGTTCTTCTCCTGACTGTAACAAATGTAGTGGAACAGATTGGTTTTCCCAGGCAGGCATTTTGATTGTCTCTGATGTTCCCTGCAGCTCTGAGCAAGATCAGCATTGTTACTCAAAACTATTCACATAACTAGGCCTCAAAAACGTGTGAATGGAAGTTGGTGCTGAATGTTGTAAACATCTGGGCTGGTTTATCCACTGACTTTAGCTACTTGTACAAACTGGTGACTGAAATGAGAAAGAGCTATTTTAAAAACCAGCTTGAATGTGTGGCTGCAGCTTTGAAAGGAAGTAACCTCGTGGTAGGCATTGTAAAGAACTGTTTGAACAAGCAGTAATTGAAGTTCAAATTGCAGATGATCTGAAGTCAAGGATGCATGCTGATGCCAGTCTTGTTGGCAGCAAGAAGTTGATTGGTGTGTGGATTAGTGAGTGGCAGTTATCAAAGACAGAGGGCTTCAGCTAGTCAACAACTGTGTGATTGTTTGTTGGGCAGCCGAACAGGGAGATGGAAACAAGGTGCAGAGGCACTGAGGGATGTGTACACTTCTCTCCCAGCCCAGAAGCTGTCTGCTCTCTGCACTCAAAACTCCCATTTCATCCTGAAGTAAACCGGTTACTTTCCCTGCAAGCAGTTGCTGTAAGCCCTAACTTTTGAGCTGATAAAGCAGATGCATCTGTCAAGTGAATCAGCCTCTCTGTGCTTTGTAGAAACTAATGAAAGCATCAGAGAAAGGCATTTGAACAGGAAGGGGTCTGAGCAGCAGAAGAAAAATAATCACAAAGTTGGAACAGGGAGGCAAAGACCATTGAACTGACTCCACAGGATCTCAGTATCTCTGCCAGTAATCTATTGTCAATATTTATTTGTCTTTGTCTGTTTGTGAAGAGGACTTTATGAAATGAGTACAGTTTAAGCCAGTCGTGTTATGTGCTAATTGACTGCATCTGTTTCCCTGTAGTTATAATCTGATTACTTGCAATAAATCATAGTTGGTGTTCAGTACAGAAACTGAGTTTTCTATTAGTTGTGTTTTGGAAGTTAGGGACATTGGGGTGATGTATTTATATATTCTTTGAAAAACTTTGAGATTTGGTACCACTCCGGGAATTGTGGATCTTCATTCATAGTACACTACCTCATTAGGTCGTGTAGATTATTAGATCTGTCATCAAGACTGGAAGGAGTGCCAGAGCATTGCTGGGAACGGTAGACAGCTCTGGAACTCTGTGCTGCACCGTGTACTTCTCTCAATTAGAGTTTTGTGATCATAGTATAACCAATTAGTGTGATCGAACCTCAAAGCAGAGGATGAGACTATCTCACACCTTTACCCTATCCCCCACCCTTCGTGTGCTTAATCTCCTTTTGAAGAAACTTTTATTTTGCATCTCAGTGCTGAGGTGAATTTGGCCTGAAAATGTTTTTATTCTAAAGCGCATTTCCACTTCCTCACTAAAAGTTGTAATTGCATTGAAATTCTCGCAGTGCACCAGGGAGACAGTGGGGCAGGTGCAATGTCATTCAACAGTTAGTTCAATGACTTCAGCTAATTCTCTGGTAACATGAGGACAGCGCCCAGAACTATTGAGGAAACGTAAAATAAAATCTGGTTGACAAAATGTCAGAACAGAAATGGAACTGTGAAAGATGATGTGATTGATTTGCTAAACTAGGCTGTCAGGGCAATCTGTGGGAGATCGAATGGAATGGAAAGGTTCTATCGGTTTGTGATGGAGGGTCAACTGATGTTTAATCAACAGGCCATTGTTGAGATGTCAGCGACACGAGTCAGAACTCGCCATTCATTCTCTAATTCTTCTTGGCATTGAGGTGACGGTGATGCGCTTCATTTGCTTGATAACGGTGTGCTCAGAGTCCCAGGGAGTGGATCCAGTAATTGTGAAGGAATGGTGAATATTTTCAATCACAGTGGACTGTATGATTTTATTGGAATTGTACAGATAAACATGTTTCTATGCGTCTGTTACTTTTCTTTTTCCCCTGGCTGGATGCGGTCAAACATCATGGAATGTGCTTTGGAAGACATTTTGACGAGTTCAAATTTGTGCAGCATCTCGACATGCAAGAAATCCCTGGCTTCCCACAATCAAATGGGGCATTATCTACTGGGAATTACTTCTTCCATACATTGTACCCAACACAGCAGCATTGCCAATGTTCACATCTGCTTCTTTTATGTCCAGTGCAGTTTCTTGCTTCCATTTGTAAGGTGTTACTGCGAGAAATTCAATAAAAACACCAGCATGCTTTTGAAAAGCGTCGATGGAGCGGAAAAATATAAATGATGAAATAATTAATTGCTGAGGGGCGGATGCTTGTTTAATATTAACAATGAATAAACACGTTGAGGTTGTTGAAGGTGGTTGGCTCGCCGAGCTGGTTTCTTGTTTCGCAGACGTTTCGTTACCAACTTCAACAACCACAATACCCACAACCTGAGCTACAAATGTACGCCAAAACCTTAATGAATAAAGACATTAGAAAATGAGGTGCAGCCAAAGGAGAGGAATGGAAAAGGTTCAAAATGGCAGAGCGGGTCAGGTAAGTTTGTGTCGAGCTGGTTGAACACAGCAGGCCAAGCATCATCGTCGGAGCAGAAAAGCTGACGTTTCGGGCCGAGACGCTTCATCAGAAATGGGGGACGGGGAGAGGGCTCTGAAATAAATAGGTAGAGAGGGGGACACTCACCTCCACTGGCTCCATCCCCGTCTCTTTAACCTGTCTGCCTCCTCACCACCTACCTTCTCCTTCATCCATTTTCGATCCGCCTCCCCAACTTATTGTTATTTACAATGCCTCGGTCGATGTCCCCTGGTCCATTCAATGTTTTTTTTTGTGAGTCTTTCTACTGATTTTTATGCTGTGGCTTGCTGGGCCATCAAAGGGCAGGTAAGAATCTGAAGTAGCATGAAACCCAGAACAGGTAAGCATTTTCCAACAAGATATTAGTGAACGAGATTTTTTTTATACAGTTGACAAGGGTTTCATCGTCATATTGACAATTATATTTCCATTCCATCATCAACTGATTCACTTGGAGGATGTATCAGGTGTCCTGGGCAGTCAGGACGGAGGGAGTGAAACAGCAATTGTTACACCTTCTGGGATTGCACGGGAAGGTTCTGGAGGGTAAGACACGGCAGTGACAGAGGAGGCAACAGGACAGTGTACCAAGAGATAGCAGGAACTGCAGATGCTGGAGAATCTGAGATAACAAGGTGTAGAGCTGACTGAACGCAGCATGCCAAGCAGCATGAGAGGAGCAGGAAGGCTGACGTTTTGGACCGAGACCCTTCTTCAGGGAGGGGAGGGGATCCTGAAACCATTTTAACCCCACATCGAAGACTCTTCTAATTCCTATCTTGAAGAAGTTACCCTGCTCCCTCTGGAGCCCATTTCTGATGAAGGGTCTCAGCCCGAAATGTCACCATTCCTACTCCCCTGACGCTGCTTGGCCTGCTGTGTTCACCCAGCTCTACACTTTGTTGTCTCAGTGTATCAAGACCCATCAGCAATTCAGTGTCAATGTAGCAGCAAGAAAGGGGACAACAAGAGGATACATTGAGGTCCATTATGAGGATACAGCACTTCAAACTGTACGAGATAGGGTTTGACAGCTGCCACTTCAAACAACTGTTGCTTGAGAAAAAAATAAGCAAACAGGGATATCACAGAGAAGTGATGATTTGTGATTTTATACTAACTGCCAAGGACAGGAATCAGTGAACATCAAGTCCATGATTACAAAGTAATATAAATATGAGAAAGCATGGTAAGCGAAGTCGACCAAAGTTGGGATAACGAAAGTAAGTTGAATTAGATCGAGATAGGTAGAGATAGGTTCGGTGTTCCTTCCAAAAATCCACGAACCTGACTGCACTGGTCGACCCATTGTCTCCACCTGCTCCTGCCCCACCGAACTCATCTCCACCTATCTCGACTCCATTTTCTCTCCCTTGGCCAGGAACTCCCTCCCTCTGTCTGTGACACCACCCACACCCTCCAATTCTGAGATAACGTCCAATTCCACGGTTCCAAACACCTCATCTTTACCAGGGACATCCAGCTGCATTCCCCATACAGGTGGCCTAAATGCCCTCCACTTCTTCCTGTACCACAGGCCTGACCAGTCCCCCTCCACTGACACCTTCATCCGATGAGCCAAACTTGTCCTCACCATCAACAACTTTCAATTCCTCCCACTTCCTACAGACAAATGGGGTGGCCGTGGGCACACGCATGGGCCCAAGCTATGCCTGCCTCTTTGTAGGTTACATGGAACAATTCTCGTTCTGTACCTACACTGCCCTAAACCCCACCTCTTCCACAGTTATATTGATGACTGTATGGCGCCAGCTCGTACTCCCATGAGGAGCTTGAACAGTTCATCCACTTCACCAACACCTTCCGCCCTAACCTTAAGTTCACCTCGATCATCTCTGATACCTCTGTCACCTTCCTGGACATCTCTGTCTCCATCTCTGGCAACCACCTAGAAAACGATATCCATTTCAAGCCCACCGACTCCCACAGCTACCTCGAATACACTTCTTCCCACCCACCTTGCTGCAAAACTTCCCAATTCCTTCGCCTCCGCTGTATTTGCTCCCAGGATGAGGCATTCCACTCCTGAATATTTCAGATGTCCTCGTTTATCAAGGACCACAACTTTCCCCCCTCAGTGGTCAAGAGTGCCCTTGACCGTGTCTCCTGCATTTCCCATGCTCATCCCTCACAGCCCCTACATGCAATAACAACCAGAACAGAATCCCCCTCATCCCCAGGTACCAACCCGCCAATCTTTGGATCCAACACATCATCCTCCAACACTTCCGCCATCTGCAGAAGTCACCTCTCAACATTCTTCTCTCCAGTGAAAACAGCCTCAAGTCCCTGAGCCTTTCCTCGTAAGACCTTCCCTCCATACCAGGCAACATCCTAGTAAATCTCCTCTGCACCCTTTCCAAAGCTTCCAATCATTCTTATAATGTGGTGACCAGAACTGTAGGCAATACTCCAAGTGCGGCCGCACCAGAGTTTTGTACAGCTTCACGACAACCTCTTGGCCCCGAAACTCGATCCCTCTATTAATAAAAGCGAAAACACTGTATGCCTTCTTAACAGACCTGTCAACCTGGGTGGCATCTTTCAAGGATCTGTGTACATGGACACCGAGATCTCTCTGCTCATCTACACTACTAAGAGTCTTACCATTAGCCCAGTACTTGGCCTTCCGGTTACTCCTACCAAAGTGCATCACCTCACACTTGTCTGCATTAAACTCCATTTGCCACCTCTCAGCCCAGCTCTGTAGCTTATCTATGTCTCTCTGCAACTACAGCATCCTTCGTCACTATCCATAACTCCACCGACCTTAGTGTCGTCCGCAAATTTACTAACCCATCCTTCTACGCCCTCATCCAGGTCATTTATAAAAATGACAAACAGCAGTGGATCCAACACTGACCCTTGCTTTACACTACTAGTAACTGGTCTCCAGGATGAACATTTCCCATCAACTACCACCCTCTGTCTTCTTTCAGCAAGCCAATTTCCAATCCAAACTGCTATATCTCCCACAATTCCATTCCTCTGCATTTTGTACAATAGCCTATTGTGGGGAACCTTATCGAACGCCTTGCTGAAATCCATATACACCACATCAATCGGTTTACTCTCAACTACCTGTTTGGTCACCTTCTCAAAGGACTCAATAAGGTTTGTGAGGCACGACCTTCCCTTCACAAAACTGTGCTTTTTCCTAATCAATTTATTCTTTTCTAGATGGTTATAAATCCTATACCTTATAACCTTTTCCAACACTTTACCAACAACTGAGGTCAGGCTCACTGGTCTATAATTACCAGGGTTGTCTCTACTCCCCTTCGTGAACAGGGGAACCACATTTGCTATCCTCCAGTCATCTGGCACTATTCCTGTAGACAATGATGAGTTAAAGATCAATGCCAAAGGCTCGGCAATCTCCTCCCTGGCTTCCCAGAGGATCTGAGGATAAATCCCTTCCGGCCCAGGGGACTTATCTATCTTCACCCCCTGAAGTGTTTCTAATACCTCTTCCTCGTGAACCTCAATCCCACCTAATCTAGTAGACTGTATCTCAGTATTCTCCTCGACAACATTGTCATTTTCTAGAGTGAATACTGTTGAAAAATATTCATTTACTGCTTCCCCTGTCTCCTCTGACTCCACACACAACTTACCACTACTATCCTTGATTGGGCATAATCTTACTTTCGTCATTCTTTTATTCCTTAAATATCTATAGAAAGCCTTAGGGTTTACCCTGATCATATCCGCCAACAACGTCTCATGTCTCCTCCTGGCTCTTCTGAGCTCTCACTTTACATCTTTTCTGGCTACCTCGTAGCCCTCAAGTGCCCTAACTGAGCCTTCACATCTCATCCTCACATAAGCCTTCTTCTTCCTCTTGACCAGAGATTCCACCTCCTTCGTAAACCACAGCTCCCACACTCTACAGCTTCCTCCCTGCCTGACAGGTGCATACTTATCTAGGACACACAGGAGCTTTTCCTTGAATAAGCTCCACATTTCTAATGTGCCCATCCCCTGCAGTTTACATCCCCATCCAATGCTCCCTCAATCTTGCCTCATCTCATCGTAATTGCCTTTCCCCCAGCTATAACTCTCGCCCAGTGGTATACACCTATCCCTTTCCATCACTAAAGTAAACATAACAGAATTGTGATCACTATCACCAAAGTGCTCACCCACTTCCAAATCTAACACCTGGCCAGGCTCATTACCCAGTACCAAATCTAAGGTGGCTTCGCCCTTTTGTGGCCTATCTACATAGTGTGTCAGGAAGCCCTCCTGCACACACTGGACAGAAACTGGCCCATCTCTAGTACTTGAACTATCGTGTTCCCAGTCAATATTTGGAAAGTTGAAGTCGCCCATGACAACTACCCTGTCTCTCTCACTCCTATCAAGAATCATCTTTGCTTTCCTTCCCTCTACCTCTCTGGAACTATTTGGAGGCCTATAGAAAACTCCCAACAGGGTGACCTCTCCTTTCCTGTTTCTAACCTCAGCCCATACTACCTCAGTTGACGAGTCCCCAAACATCCTTTCTGCAACTGTAATACTGTCCTTGACCAACAATGCCACATCTCCCCATCTTTTAACATCTTCTCTGTTGTTACTGAAACATCTAAATCCCGGAACCTGCAACCACCATTCCTGTCCCTGCTCTATCCATGTCTCCGAAATGGCCACAACATCCAAGTCCCAGGTATTAACCCATGCTGCAAGATCACCTACCTTATTCCGGACGCTCCTGGCATTGAAGTAGACACACTTCAAACCAACTTCTGGCTTGCCGGTGCCATCTTGCATCCCTGAAACTTTATTCTGGACCACCCTTCTCTCAACCTTTTCTATAGTCGAACTACAATTTTGGTGCCCATCCAAAGAATCCTCCTGCTAAATTAGTTTAAACCCACCCAAACAGCCTTCGCAAATTCACCCCCCCCCCCCAGGATATCGGTACCCCTCTGGTTCAGGTGAAGACCATCTTGCTTGTAGAGGTCCCACCTACCCCAGAAAGAGTCCCAATTATGCAAGAATCCAAAACCCTCCCTCCTGCACCATCCCTGTAGCCATCTGTTCAACTCCTCTCTCTCCCTATTCCTCGCCTCACTAGCACTTGGCACAGGCAACAAACCAGAGACAACAACTCTGTTCATCCCAGCTCTCAGCTTCCATCCTAGCTCCCTGAAGTTCTGTCTTAAATCCCCATCTCTCTTCCTACCTATGTCATTGGTGCCAATGTGGACCACGGCTTGGGTCTGCTCCCCCTACCCCTCAAGGATCCCAAAAACACGATCAGAGACATCACGCACCCTGGCACCTGGGAGGGAACACACCAACCGTGAGACTCTCTCGTCCGCACAGAACCTCCTATCTGTCCCCCTAACTATGGAGTCCCCAATGACTAATGCTCTGCTCTTCTTCCCCCTTCCCTTCTGAGCAGCAGAGACAGACTCTGTGCCAGAGACCTGTGCCCCATTATTTTCCCCGGTAAGTCATCCCCCACAACAGTATCCAAAACGGTATACTTATTGTTGAGGGGAATGACCACAGGGGATCCCTGCACTGCCTTACGTCCCCTGACCGTAACCCATCTGACTTTTTCCTGTACTTAACGAGTGACTACCTCCCAGTAACTCCTCTCAATAACCCCCTTGCCTCCCGAATGATCCGAAGTTCATCCAGCTCCAGCTCCAGTTCCCTAACGCGGTTTTCAAGGAGCTGGGGTCGGGTGCACTTCCCGCAGATGTAGTCAGCAGGGACACTAGTGGTGACCCTTACCTCCCACATTCTGCAGGAGGAACGTTCAACTGCCCTGACCTCCGTTCCCATTATTCTAAATTCCCAAGTCTTAAAAAATAAAGAATAAAAAATAAACTTGTTACCTTACCAATCAGGCACACAGAACCTTTTTTTTGTTAGAGGAGGAGGATGGGTGGGACACACTACCCGGGTAGTGTTTCGGATAACGCAACCACACAAATATATTCCCTCACTCACTCGCCAGTCCCGTGTTGGCTCCTGCTCGGCGTATCTCCGCCTATTCACGAGGTAAGCTTTTTATAGATTCAAAAACAGTGACTCACCGGCTTCCCGACAGGCTCCTGCTCCAAGCTCCCGCTCGCGCTGCTGCTCAACCAGAAATGCTAGGTGTTCAAACATGAGTCACCTTCACAGATGCGGTGGTTCGGGTAAAACCAAGGAATATTCCCTCAAATGGGAAAGTTAGAACAAACAAATCCAGGGCACACAGAACGGCAGAGGAGTTAGAAATTTAGACAACGAAGAAAAATTGTGGTAGTGACAAGTGTCAGGTAGAAAATAAAATTGAGAACCAAGAGAAATATGGCACTCGCAAGAGAGGATACGAGAAAAGCAGGCAAAGAGGAATTATGAGGAACATGTAGTAGCTGGCGGAAAGACACATGCCAAAGTCTTCAATAAAGCAGTTAAATGATGGTCAGGAGGAAGGGGAATATCTCAAGAGTTAAATAAGTACTTTCCAACTGTCTTTACCAAAGAGAGAAACCACTCAGGAATAGTGACGGAGCAGAAACCTCAGTTGTTATGTTCATTTTCGGAGACCCTCACGACCATGATGCAATAACAAGACACTGACCTGTTTAGAAAAACACGAATCCTTTATTAATAAGTACAAGCCCAGGAGGATCACTGTACTCAACCCGGCGCAGAGCAGCGGACAGACCCCGCTTTTTATACCTTCACAGGTGCATAACACATGAATCAATTGTACATTTTACAATGGCGTGATACATGAAACAATCACTGTATCAGATAATGGCATGATACAAGAACAATTACTAGATTGAAAACATGAAGACGCAGAATTGACTGTTCGCGAAGTGGCTGCTAAAGACAGGAGGCGATTTCCAGCCGCCGAAGTGTCTGGCTTGAACAAAGGTCAATGCCCTGGCCCCTTTAGCAGAAACAGAAGTTACCTACTTTACAGGATCTCGGAAGTCTCACACCTTCACAAACTCTCCCCACCTACTCTTATTTGAGACAGCTTCCACATGCCCCTGTGCAGGAAGACAAAGATTTACAAAGTTTGTACCTAATTCGAGTCGGGCAGGAGGTTTTAAGGCAAGGTCTGCATACCTCTGTGGAAGCAGAAAAAGAACATTAAATTATAGAGAATATAGAAACCATAGGTTTGTTATCCTAATAACATCTCAAAGTCACCAGAAGGATTCAAAATGATCGATGAGAAGTACTGGATAGATAATTGGGATTTAAGTCGACAGGGTAATACGACCGATGAAGTTCATCAGACGATGGATAGTTGCAGAGATAATGGGAACTGCAGATGCTGGAGAATTCCAAGATAATAAAATGTGAGGCTGGATGAACACAGCAGGCCAAGCAGCATCTCAGGAGCACAAAAGCTGACGTTTCGGGCCTAGACCCTTCATCAGAGAGGGGGATGGGGAGAGGGAACTGGAATAAATAGGGAGAGAGGGGGAGGCGGACCGAAGATGGAGAGTAA
Source organism: Stegostoma tigrinum (assembly GCF_030684315.1). Taxonomy (NCBI): domain Eukaryota; kingdom Metazoa; phylum Chordata; class Chondrichthyes; order Orectolobiformes; family Stegostomatidae; genus Stegostoma; species Stegostoma tigrinum. The sequence continues at coordinate 2,852,194 of NC_081387.1, forward strand.
AGAAGATAGGTGGAGAGGGTGTAGGTGGGGAGGTAGGGAGGGGATAGGTCAGCCCAGGGAAGATGGACAGTTCAAGGAGGTGGGATGAGGTTAGTAGGTAGATGGGGGTGCGGCTTGGGGTGGGAGGAAGGGATGGGTGAGAGGAAGAACCGGTTAGGGAGGCAGAGACAGGTTGGCCTGGTTTTGTCATTCTCTACCATCCCAAAATGATGCGCTAAAGTTTGGGGGAAAGCCAGATGCTGACACGACATAATGACGCCCATTTAATGAGCCATTTGCGGCAGGATGGGCACAATAACCTTCTCTGCCTTAACTGGTACGTGATTCCGCGAGTTGAGGAATTTTAGGAGTGATGACGGAGTGGACCATGGGGTAGCAGAGGGAACAATATTTGCAGAATGCTGACAGTAAACAAGGGAAGACATGTTTGGTGTGGCCATCCCACTCGAGTTAGCAGAAATGCCAGAGGCTTGAGTGGAGAGTTTTGAATGCCGAGATGGATGAGTTGGAAAGTAAGCACAAGGGGAACCCGAACGTTATTCTTGTGAGGGGGCAAAGGCAAGGGCAGAAATGTGTGATAGCTTTAGAATTCCATCAAAAGCTATTCGAACGGACAATGGCTCATTGACTTCTTACTCATGGTGGTTCACTCTACTTTCTTGGGACCAGGTCCCCTGGATACTGGAGATCACAGTCTGAAAACTCTTCACGAGCACGCTGTCAGCTTGTGTGCCCATATCCAGCATCACTAAACTGGCAGTGCTCCTGGGACTTCTATGACTTCGCAGCTGCCCCAGCTAAGTGTTGTTTGTGGGTTTCCATTGCTGTACTAAGTTATTGATGAGACCCAGGCTCCTTCCAAGTCTCCACGACACACGTGACCTTTAATCTAGTGAGCAACACCTCGCTCTATCTATTCGCTCTTTCGAACCTCGTACTCAGACAGAGCATCGTTTTTGGAATGAAGCAATCCCCCCCGCACCCAGGCACGTGAATGGCCACAGTCTGAGGGTCTCTCCAGTAGTTATGTCAACTGAAGCTATAAACATAAAATTGGAGCATCGCGCCACTGCAAATGGTCACAGTATGCATAGGCTGTGTGCTTTGTGTTTGCCCAAAAATGAGGAGGATGTCATTTTAGACACTGATTGATTGGCACATTATTGGATTCAGCCAACCATCCCAATAGGTGCCAGCATGTCAGCAAATATTAATATGGTCAGCAAATATTAAGAGGGAGAGACATTGGCACAGAATTGAAGCAATCACCCCATCTTTTTCGAAGTCCTTTCATCAACTGTTGGCTACATCTCCCTCCACGTTTAACTTCATTTCCGCCGCTATCACATCATTAATTTTGTTGAAGCTCTGTCTCAAATTCTTTGTCTCATCACTCTTACCGTTCTCAATCTGTCCGTCTGCATTTCCCCGTTTCTGTCTCTACGCTGTGTTTCCCGATCGCCCTCTCTCCCACACTTTCATATCTCCCGAAAGGAAGTGATCAGGGGACTGGCAATCTGAATTGATACAACATCAGTTGCACAATGTCGGTGTGTGTTTGTGTTTGTGTGTGTGTGAGAGAGAGAGAGAGAGAGAGAGACAGCAAAAAAGAGATAGAGAGAGATACAGAAATGATGTGGTTCAGGAGTAAGGGCAGGAAGGAAAAGGAGAGAGTTTCAAAGATGAGGAAGAGAGAATGAAGATAAAGATGGATTTCATTAAAAACAAGAGAAGCAGGGAAAGTATAATGGTTGGAAGAGAGCTGAAAGAGGAAGAAAGAAAACAGCGACAGATAAATAATAGAGGAGACTGGGGACGAAGGGGAAAAAGGTAAGTATGTATGGAGCAAGTAAATTAGAAAGATGAGTAAACAAGGAGCGATGATGGGAAAGTTAGAAGATCAGAAAAAAAGAGTAAATTCAGAAAGTGAGATGTAGAGACAGAAATCAACGGACATCCTGAGAAATCTGCCGGGAAAGATATTGTGTTAGGTATCGGTCTCTCTCTCTCATTGACACCCGCCCCCACCATATCCATTTCTCCCACTCTCTCCTCTTCCTCTGTTTCCCTTTCTCGCTCCTCTCACCAACGGTTTTTCAATCTCCAGCTCTCTGCAATCTACCCTTTGCTCCCATCCATGTACTCTGGGGAATTTGGCCGGTTGGTTCGAGCAGGGCACGGTCGTGGGTTCGATCCCTGTGCAGGCCATTCACTTTTCATTCGGGAGATCACATGAAGAAGCCTTCAGCAGCAGGATCACCAGACCTGAAACATTAACTCAGATTTCTCTCCGCACATGCTGCCAGACTGCCAGAGATTTTCCAGTAACTTCCATTTCTGATTTCGGTTTTCATTAGAGTTCTGTTGTACCAGTAAGTCCAGTCAGTCAGTGCGTGAAAGGGATCTGCGGTCAGAATGAGCCAATTAATGCCCTTTCATACAGCAAGTGGCTCAGTGGTGAGCACTGCTTCCTCACAGCGGCCAGGACACGGGCTCGATTCCAGCCTTGGGCGGGCTTTGCACATATTCCCCGCGTCTTCTTTCTCTGGGTGTTCGTCTCTTCCACAATCCAGAGATGCACAGGTTATTTGGATTGCTCGTGGTCAATTGCTCTGTAATGTCCAGGGATATGCAGAAGATTAGCCATAATAAAAGTGGGGTGAGGCTTTGGTGGCTGGGTCTGGCTGGGATGCTGTTCAGAGGGTTGATGCTAACTTGATGGCCCGAATCGTATCTTCCTGCTCTAAAATTCTAATTTTATTCGTTGGCTTTCCCCAAGTCTCTGTCTTCTCTCTTTATGTTTCTATTCTTCTACTATATTTCTCTATCGCTCTGTCTCTCAGCTTCAAATATCATTCTCAATTGTCTGCCCAAAACCTCCTTAAATTCATTTCTCCCATTTATTCTGTCTTTATTTTAAGATTGATTTCCCCTCTCACACAGATTTCCCGTCATTCTTTCTCACATTCCTACTCTTTGTTGCCATAGTGGGTGGTTTTAACTTGCCCAATATTGACTGGGACTTGCTTTGCGTGAAACGCTTCGGCACGGCTTATTTGTGAACTGCATCCAAGAGGGTTCTGAAACAGGATGTGGATAGTTCAACTGAAGGAGGTGTTATACTGGGCCTTGTATTGGCAATGACCCTGGCTCAGGTGGCTGGCCTTTCAGTGAGGCCATTTTAGAAACAGTGACCACTACTCCTTCAGTTTTAAGATAACTATGAATAAGTCAGGAGCTTGTGGCAAGGTACTAAATTGCGGGAGGGCAAATTACATCAGCATTAAGCATGAGCTCCAGTGTTAATTGGCAGGAGCCGTTATTGTACAAGTCCACATTTGACATGTGTGTGTTGTTTAATGACCTACTGATGAAAGTGCAGGACTCGCATGTTCAAGTAAGCAGGAAGGACAAGGATGGCAAGGTAAGGGATCCTTGAATGCTGAGAGAGGTTGTCAATTTAGTCAAAAGGAGAAAACAAAGCATATGCAAGGTTTAGGAAGCTAAAATTGGATTCGGCCCATGAGGAATATGAAGAAAGCAAGAAAGAACTCAATCAGAGTATTAGGAGAGAAAGAAGTGGCTGTGAAAAGAACTTGGCAAGTCGGGTTAAAGAGAATCCCAAGACATTCTATTACATGCATTAAAAATAAGAGGATAACGAGGAGAAGGTAGGAACACTCAAGGATAAAGGAAGCAGAGGATGTGGACAAGATCCTAAATGAGTACATTGTTGTTAGCATTCACTCAGGTGAAGGATATGGAGGAGAGTAAAATTTGTGTGGAGCATACTAATATGCTAGGGTATTTGAGATCATGAAAGAAGTGTTGTTGGGTTTCATCAAGAACATTAACATGGATAATGGTATCCAGCCCATGTTTTGAGAGACATAAGAAAAGAGATTGCTGGAGCCTTGATCAAGGTCTTTGTATTCTTGTTAGCCACTGGAGAGGTACTGGAGAACTAGCGAGGAGCTAATGTTGTTCCTCTGTTCAAGCAGGAAAATAGTGATAATCCAGGAAACTACAGAGCAGTGAGTCTCACATCAGTGGGAGAGAAGCTATTTCAGAAAACTCTGAAGGATATGATTTAAGTGTGCTTGGAAAAATATGGCCTAGTTAGGGATAGTCAGCATGGCTTTGTGCAGAGCAGGTCATTCCTTACTAACTTGTTATAATTGTTTGAGGTGGTGACAAAGGTGATCAATGAAGATAAATCAGTGGATGTTGTTCACGTGGATTTTATTAAGGTTCTTGGCAAGATCCTTTATGGTAGGCTCATCCAGAAGCTTAAGATGTGTGGGGCCCATCGTGAGTTGGCCATGTAGATTCAGAATTTAGTTGCCCACAGAAGGCAGAGGGTAGTGGTGGAAGAGCATTTTTCAGGCTGGAAGTCAGTCACAGGTGGTGTTCCATAGGGATCCATACTGAGACGTCTGCTGGTTATGATATATAAATGGATTGGATGAAAATGTAGATGGCTGGATCAGTAAATTTGCACATGTACAAAGATTGGTGGAGTTGTAGATAGTATAGATGGATGTGAATGTATACAGAGTGATATAGATCAGTTGCCGATATGGGCAGTGAAATGGTAAATGGAGTTCAATCCAGGAGGTGTTGCACTTTGGGAGATCAAATGTTAAGGAAAAATGAACAGTTAATGATTGGACCATGAAAGTGGCCATGCAAGTAGATAGGGTGGTGAAGAATGTTTACGGAGTGTTTATCTTTATTGGTCAGGAAATTGAGTGAAAGAGACAGCGTATCATATTGCAGCTTTATAAGACTGTTTTCAGGCCACACTTAGAGTATTACATTCTATTCTGGTGGCCACATTACAGGAAGAATGGAGACGTTTTGGAGAGGGTGCAGAAGAGGTTTACCAGGATGCTAGATAACAAACTGTGAAGCTGGATGAACACAGCAGGCCAAGCAGCGTCTCAGGAGCACAAAATCTGACGTTTCGGGCTGAGACCCTTCATCAGTGACCCCAAACGTCAGATTTTGTACTCCTGAGATGCTGCTTGGCTTGCTGTGCTCATCCAGCTTCACACTTTGTTATCTTGGATTCTCCAGCATCCGCAGTTCCCATTATCTCTTACCAGGATGCTGCCTGGATTAGAGGGTATGAGCTAAAACTAGAGATTTGGACTAAGGTCAGGCAAAAAGGATTAGTTTAAAATGGCATCATGTTTGGCACAACATCATTGCTGTGCTGTAGAGTTCTATGTTCTATGCTTACCTGCCTCTAGAATTTCTTTTGTACCTCAATCGCTGTTTCTTTGAAATTTTGCGTTCACTTTTTCTTTTTACCATCCCCCAATCACCACCACCTCAAATCGATCTTTCCAATTTTTGGCCTCTGTCTATTTACCCGATTCTCCCTCTGCTGTTGTTTTCCTAGATTATTCTTATTACCTTTCTTCCTCCTAGTATTCAGTCTCTTATTTTGATACCTCTGCCTCTAATTCCTGTTACTCACTCTCTGTTACACACTCATGTCTAGCCACTGTCTCCAGTACTTTCTCTCCATATCTTCATCTCTATTTTGGTCCTTTTCTTCTGTGAGGAACAGCAATTTCATGAGACCAAACATATAAAACTAATTAAATCAGATAATGTTCTGAGGCATGGCTTCCATTCCCAATGCAAAAACTGGTCGAAACTGAGATTCAATGAATTGGTGCAGAATTGAGGGGCTGAATGCCCTATCCCTGTTCTGATATTATCATCTGCAGCCAACTCTATATTACGCTGTGTACATGACTCGTATGGGTGTGCTGAGTCTAATATGGTGTCCTTGGAGCAACGTAATTTCTCACACAGAATGAGGATGAGAAAATACATAACATTGCTGTGCCATGGCTTCAAAATAATATCGCCACCGAATTTAGAAAGTGTGATGAAGTGTGAAGCACTGAATAGGAAATACAGGGATGTTAGAGTATAAAACAAGTAAGGTAAGCTGACAGTCATTGGAGCTCAATTTCAACAAAAAAAATCTACAAACACAAGAAAAGTGAAAAAATGGCAGATATTACATTGGAACTGGTTAATGTTTTGCTTGGAAATCAGTCACCAATTTGACAGTGCTTTGATTTGAAATTGCAGCCAGAAAAGAGATGCTGCATGGTAAAAAGAAATATCTTCTCATAAATGATGATTTCTGCAAAAACCAATGTTCCAAGGTGGTCACAAATGAGGTTTGTGGTTATGCACTATTGATTCTGATGTAATATAAACATTGCCCATTGGAAACTGCAAGTAATTCGAGATAAACACAGTTTGTTGGTTTTACTGACTTGAATTATTTCTGAACCCGACCCCATCTCAGGAATAAATGCATTTTCACTGCTTCATAATGGGACATCATTTCTCTGTCAGTTCAGCTCTTTTGTCCATGTTTGAAGAAAGGACATAATGAGGTGAGAAGCTGAGTGGTGAAGGCAGAACACAATTGAGCAGTTTATTGCTGAGTGGGTGCTACTTGACAGCACTGTTGATGACACACTCCATCACTTTCCTCATTGTCAAGTGTAGACTGAGGGATTAGTAATTGGCCGGGTTGGATTTCTTCCGCTTTTTTGCACAGGGACCATACTTCTATCAAAGTGTGGAGGCATTCTCTCAACTTGTAACTTAACCATATCTCTTAAGCATCTCAAACTTCATGTTCTAAAATCACTCTTTGATTGCAACTGGCGCAGTCTTCAGAATAATATATTGTAATATTGAAACTCCTTCTGTGCTTCCAGCTTCTCACTGAAGAATAAGAATTCTTGTTAAAACTGAAATAAGCGAACTGCTTTCATTGCATGCACAACCTAGAATGCAGGTATTATATTCACAATTAGTTAACATATGTTTAGCCTCAGTTACTTGTTTGCCTCTGTCCTGAAAGGCATTCTCTGTTTTCAATAGACATCAGTATCATATATAATTTTATTTGGACAACACAACACATATCAAGTTGATGTGACAGCCAGAGGCTTATATATTTTTCCCTATAGAACAACTTTGACAAGCAATTTAACAAGCAGGACGAATGGGTATTTCATCATGTTCTTCAACTCTATTCGGAATTTATTCTGCATCACTGCATAAATACAAGTGTTGGTGGAGCAACTTAACAGCTGAAGTATGAATCATATTTCTCCAACGATGTAATGTAATCTTACAGAACTGTATCCCAACCACCTCATCTGATAACCCACAGAGTATGTCAAAAAAAGAGCCCACAACACAAGAAAATTTCTGGATACAGCAAACATGATAGTGATGGATTTTTTCCGGTTCTTTATCTCTGAATCATGTTGATTCTCTGCAATTCGTTGGTTCCGGAATCTCTGTCGGACAATGTTGGCAGCTATGATGTGCCTGACCGTTAAAATATTAAACAGTAAAATGAGGACAAATGGGATACATGGATTGCAAACATAATGTAGAAGTTCAATTATTCTCCACAGCAGTGTAAAGCGCACATTCATGGTTACATAACAAAACCACGGATCGTTGGTTAGCCGATATTCACTTGAGTACATAAAGTACCAGAATATATTCTTGAGGCAGCTCAGCACAGCCATAACTCCGATAAGTATAGTTGCCATTTTCTCTGTGCAATACTTAGTTTTCATCTTCTGGCAACAAATGGCTACAAAGCGATCAAAGGTAAATATGACAGTGAACCAGACAGAACAGTCTGTCGCTGCGTATAAGAGAACAGCATGGATGTTACACACAGGAATGGATTTCACAAAGTAAAACTTCAAAGGGTGAGCGATTGGTATGTGTATCACCATCAGATCAAGGATAACGACCAATAGATCCGCCGCTGCCATTGCCACCAGGTAGTGGGTGGTTGATTTGCAAAGTCGACACTTACCTCGTGAGAGGATTACAATTGTCACCAAGTTAACTGTATGGAGAGGGAATTAGCAAAATGATTGCATAGAAGTTTGGCAATTGAAGCAGGAGTTCAAAAGAGCTCAGACTAAAATTTAAACTTTGAAAGAATTGATGGATTTACTGATGAAATATCATTCTAGACTGATTTATACCAAACTCACTGACATTGAATACTGCAAACCTGGTAAATGGGAGCAAGATGCAGAGTTGAGCTGAAACAAAACATTGCTGAACCAGATTGTTAAGGGTTAATTATGAAGGGTTAATTGGACAAGACATTAACCAATTATGTAAAAGGCAGATTTGGTGCAAAAACAGCCTGTTTTGGTTGGGTGAGAAATATAATACTGTGCAGTTGACACAGAGAAATCCGGGGTTGTTTGCGTTACAATAAAATGTTTGGGACAGAACTGACAGTAGTACAAAGTGGTGGTACAGCACAAAACATCGGATTCAGAGCACGATTGATATTAGGGAATTTCCCCACTCACTGGACTTTCAACATTGGGCTGGAGTTTGCGAAATAAAGAGACCATGGACCTTCACCATCAGATCGGGGTTCCTGAGACCAGCATCATGGAACTGAGATCGAGCTCCAAGCGCCGGCTGTCACCCAGGAGTGCTTGTAGCAGAACATCAGAAGCCACTTGTTGAATATGTATAAAGAAGTTTGAGCTGATCGAGTCACGTATTAGTTTGTTTATAAACATGAAGCAAGAAGATTTGTTCATTAGTTTATACATAAAGTACATTGAGGTAATAAATTCGCACATATACATTAAGTAGATTAATCTAATAAATGTCCTCTTATCTTTGAAGCGCATGGGTCTTCGTGTCATCATTTTGACCAGACCCTAAAGAACCCATTAAGTATTTTTACACTAACTGCAGACAAGTGTAGGCCATTCGGCCCTTCGAGCTGGCTCCAACATTTAATATGACATGGCTCGTCATGCAACTCAGAGCTCTTTTCCCGATTTCTCCCCATACACTTTGATCCCTTTCGGCCTGAGAACGCAGGATTAATTTACATTAACTACAAGGCGAAAGACAAGAGAAAACAAATTGTGCCACATGAGAAAATAGTACATTCGTACGAGATACAGTAATTCATTGTCTGAAAAAAAATAACATGTCAGACATCAGACAGGATTTTGGGAAAGGGAGCAAGTAGTAAATCACGAAATTAAAAAATGGACAGATGCCTTGAATATCTTTTCTTTTTTGGAGACTGGAACCAGCACAGGTTCCGCTGCTTGACTGTACACACTTATCCTGGGTTTATGGAGAAGAATTATTAGATGATCCGGCCCCTGATCTTTGTACAGCTGCCACCAGTCACGGAGGAGAATCACCGCAGGTTCCTGTTTCTGATAATAATTCAAAGTTCACGGTGAACCTGAGATCGAAAGGAATCAGTTCAGCCTCCTTTCTACTGGGTCAGAGAGTTCGCGGTGAATTAAATACATTTTAAGAAAATAAACAGCTGATTTGTAAGTTATTATTGTCTTTAACAAATTAAATTTGGACAAATAAGTTCTAAGCAGCTGATGCAATTGCAAATTTCTCTTGAACAGAAGCTTTGTTATATATTTGGAATAAAACTGAAAATAAATGTCCTCTCGGAACGCGATAATATGACGAGCAATGAAAACGAGCGGAGTAGTGTTGTTAGATAATAAAATGTGAGGCTGGATGAACACAGCAGGCCCAGCAGCATCTCAGGAGCACAAAAGCTGACGTTTCGGGCCTAGACCCTTCATCAGAGAGGGGGATGGGGTGAGGGTTCTGGAATAAACAGGGAGAGAGGGAGGCAGGCCGAAGATGGAGAGAAGAAGATAGGTGGAGAGAGTATAGGTGAGGAGGTAGGGAGGGGATAGGTCAGTCCAGGGAAGACGGACAGGTCAAGGAGGTGTAGCATTTCCTGCGGTTGCAGGGGAAGGTGCCGGGTGTGGTGGGGTTGGAGGGCAGTGTGGAGCGAACAAGGGAGTCACGGAGAGAGTGGTCTCTCCGGAAAGCAGACAGGGGTGGGGATGGAAAAATGTCCAGGGTGGTGGGGTCGGATTGTAGATGGCGGAAGTGTCGGAGGATGATGCGTTGTATCCGGAGGTTGGTGGGGTGGTGTGTGAGAACGAGGGGGATCCTCTTGGGGCGGTTGTGGCGGGGGCGGGGTGTGAGGGATGTGTTGCGGGAAATACAGGAGACGCGGTCAAGGGCGTTCTCGATCACTGTGGGGGGAAAGTTGCGGTCCTTGAAGAACTTGGACATCTGGGATGTGCGGGAGTGGAATGTCCTATCGTGGGAGCAGATGCGGCGGAGGCGGAGGAATTGGGAATAGGGGATGGAATTTTTGCAGGAGGGTGGGTGGGAGGAGGTGTATTCTAGGTAGCTGTGGGAGTTGCTGGGCTAATAAGAGAAGAAACCGAAGCAGTTTTCTGGAACTTGAGCTCAGATTCCACCATGCGAGATGATAAAAATCGAATTCAATGACATCTGGAATTAAAAGTAAAACCTTTCCATATTATTGTAGAAAAAAGTACGACATCTCATGAACGCCCCTGAGGGTTGCTGGTCTGCCGGACAAATGATTCCAAACACACAACAAAGTGGTTCCTGTGTCCACTGCTCGCTGAAATGGCCTTGCAAGCTATTCTGCTCTATCAACAGCTACAAGGCCTCAAAAAAGAAATTAAAATGAACGAGTACCTGTCATGGACCTCATTACCAGAAACAAGTCACTTTTAAAAATATCTGGGGCGAGTTTCAAAAACCGGGAGATCCGTCTGACAGAATTTACCAGCACATCACAGAATCATTCCTTGAAGACAATAACCGAGACTCCGCCATCCCTCCTTTGATATGTCTTTGTCCCACTGCACAATTCCCATGGCAACAATGTCCAATCTTCACATACAAGGTACTCTCTCTCTATGCAATGAGGCACTATCACTGTGCGAAATGGGAAAGGCTTCGAAGAGCTCACGAGTGGACGTTCATGAGGTTTTGTGAACTGTAAGTTGGAGGAGAATTATACTTCAATATGAACTGCAAATTCGTGGGCTAGTTTATCCCCGAACCGACATTCCCATCGGACAGTGAATCATCTCGGTGTCAATGATATGTTCAGGAGGGAATATAAGAAGCAGCTTGGGGCATGCTTAAAGTTGAGGTTTTCATCTGGTGAAAAATACACCAAAACTATTTATATCACAAACAGCCGAAGCAGCAAGTGAGAGACAGAGTTAAGCTGGTTTTACGAAGAACGGATCAGATCTAAGCTCTGCAGTCCCGCCATGTCCAGCGGTTACTCGAATGGCTGGAGGAACTGGGTGTTGCAAAGTTGATGTGAACGTGATCCGGAATTTGCTATGCGCACAGGTAAGCTGTTCCAAACAGCTATCGAAAGGACATTTACCCGGCATTGGAGAACATGTGCCTGGAATGTTCTGTATACAGCAAGCAGAGCAAACATAACCCGGCCATTTCCTGCTCCATTTGGCTGATACCAAGCATCAGAAAAATGATGAAAGATGTCATCAACAGCACTTTCAAGCAGAACTTAGCAATAACCTGCTCACTGAACCTGAGATACAAGAACAGAAATTACGGATAAAAGTTCAGCAGGTCTGGCAGCATCTGTAGACAAAAAGTAAAGTTAATGCTGACAATGTCCCAGACACCACCATCACCAGTCCTGCATATGAATAGAAAAACAACGTTCAGGAATTAACTCTGCTTTCTCTCCACGGATACTGCCAGACCTGCAGGCTTTGCTCAGCAATTCTGTTCTTTTTCCGCCTGATTTCCGGCTTCCACGGTTCGTTCAGTTCTTTTTTCTTCACTGAACCTCAGTTTGCTCACCTCCTGACCTCATGACGTACTTGGTTCAAAAAAGAATAAAAGAGCTTAATTCAAAAAATGAGGTGAGAATGACTGCGTTTGAAAGCAAAGCAGCATTTGACTGACTATGAAATGAGCCAGACCAAACCTGACGTCAGCGGGTATCAGTGCAAAACCTGTACTGATTGGAGTCACACCGAGCGCAAAAGGGAGATACTTGTGGTGGCTGCAAGTCTATCGTCTCAGCATTAGCACATCTCTGCAGAATTTCCTCAAAACTGTGTTCAATGCCCAGCCATGTTCAGCTGCAACATGACAAGGTCAGAAGTGGGAATACCCCTGATGGTTGCACAATGATATGAAATACTCGCAACTTCTCAGATACTGAAGCAGTCCATGCCTCAGTCCAGAACGACGGGCACAATACAGAGATTTGATCATCAGTTGGCCAGTAACATTCATGCCACACATATGCTCGCTCAACAAGAGGGAACGTGACTATGGCCCCTCGATATTCAATGGTATTACATTCATAAAAACCTCCATAATCAATAAAGTGCATTTTCATTCACCGTAATTGCCAGATAATCAGTGTTTATAAGACTAGTCAAAGGCGAGGCATACCACAAACAGTAACTCATCTCCTGACTCCCTCGCGACTGCCCAGCATTTCAGAGTTATAAATGTGGACAATGATGGAATAATCTCCACTTGCCTCGGTTAGTGAAACCACAAAAACGCTCTAGATGCTTCACATTATTGAGGAAAAATCAGCTTTCATGGTTAGTATCATATCAGCAATTATTCCTTCCACCATTTCCAGACGCAGCAGTGCGTACCACCTGCAAGCTGCACTTAGAAATGTACTTATACTCTTTGGAAATCTCCTTTCAAGCCCTGACCAATACCATCTCGAAGGACTTGTGCAAGCGTTAGTTGGGTTCACCAGCAACTGCGGCTGGCATCCAAGCCAGCCACCATTCCATTTTGAAAATATATCGTTTTTCCTTCAGTGATGCACGGTGTTAATCCTGGAAACTGTTCCCTCACAGCATTCTGAGGTTACCTACACGAAAATGATTGCAGTGGTCCAAGAAGGCAGCTCATTCCGCAGCTCTCAAGGGCAAATAGCGATGGGCAATAAATGCTGGTTCAGCCAATGACGCCCACATTCTGTGCAAATATGTATGCAGGTCAAATAAAGTGAACACTGTCATCCCACAATTACGCCCTAAAGCAGGAATGGGATTGACTTCAAGCGTTCGAAACTATGCAGGCTCCACCCACGCCCCGATCTGTTACACTTCTGTTCGTATTTTTAGTAGCTACCTTGCTTCTCTTAGCTTTTATTTTGTCAAATATTCCCACTCATCAGGACATTTTATTAAAAAGCAGCAGTGAATTCAAGAACAGTTATTTCGGGATCAAGATAGGCATTCAGTCCGGAAACATGTTCTGTACATATATGTTCTTCTATAAATATACGAATATGAATAAATTGTAAACAGGTGGGAATGAGCTCCTCATAGAGTACTATAAATTTCATAAAACTAATGTGAGCAAACGTGCTTCGTGAATTAATATGGTAAATGACAACGAATCAAACACACCAAGGACAGTAATGAGAGCACATTACGTGAGATAACAGGAGCAGTGCGCTTCAAGGGCACAGAATAAATCACTAAGTATAAAGACTTACAGCAAACGCCAACAGCAGCGAGGAGAGGATAGTATACCTTCTCGATTTTCTTCAGTGACTGCAGGATCTGAACTTCCAATGGAACTGACGGTTTTTGCAGCGCTGCTTAGTTCAAGTGCATTTTTGTCCCTGTGTGCGTTTAGTCGTTTGCATCTGTGCTTCAGACCGCACTTGGTGTTGATCAGGCAATATTGGGAGGAGTACATTATTTATCACGAATATAAAATCCCTTGTGAAAGGTACTGTTCCCAGAGAGGTAGGTGTTAATCACAGCCATTAAACAAACAGTGGGCAAAGTCTATGCTATCCGTCCTCCAAACTTTCAGGTGTAACGTCAACAATTGTTGGAATATCACCAGCCATTTGTGGAAGAGAATTCGAAATACCTGCCACGATTTGCATGAATAATTATTACCCAGATTAACTCACAGCCCTCACCTCTTGGCTGCTGGAGCAAGAAGTGTAAGGCAGTGACAGTAGGGACCTGCCTCAAACAAGGGTAGGATTGAATGTTAAATACTCTTCAGTCCTGATTGCTTATGGACGTTATGGAAGGAAAGGAATCGAGAAGGGGCGTGATATTTATTAGAGAGGATATGACAGAGCTGAAGAAGAATGTCAGATAATCAGAGCATCATAGAAGCTCCACAGCGCAGACGGAGGCTATTCAGCCCATTACATCCGTAACAGTGAAAGGGGAGTGACAGGTCATAGTCCTGACCCTTACGGTTCTTTCAGTTATACATCCTCTACCTTACAATGTGATTAGATCTTATCCCTCTCCCAACATTTCAGATAATCTGCTCCATTCCCACATCATGACTGAGCGAAAGCATGTTGCAAAATCTCCCTTCTAATTCATTTGACCAATAATTTTCATTCTGTAGTTCTGCTGAGGTCATATGTAAGCCTCCCATTGGGTTATAAATTTCAATTAAGTCGGTTTGCTGTTTCCTCTGTTCTACCAAAGAGTATCCAATATTTCTTCACACTTCACGCAGTCAGCAAGAAGAGGTCCCATTCAGAATGAGACACAGCCCAAGTGAGTAAATAGTTCGGGACATTTGTTGGCAACGTGGGAATTCGGTGCAGAATGGTGCCTTTGGTTTCCTTTGTTCTGGGGATTATCGTTTGTAGGATTTTTTTAGAACTGGATAAAGCCCAGGGTCAGAGCCCAGCGCCTGAATGACATCACAGGCAAAGCGGAAGTTGGTCAGAATTACTAATTTGACTATCTCTTCTCGGTCACTTTCAGACTGAAGGTATATGGGAGAAATATTTTCAGGCCAGTCCAAAATTTTGGAAAAAAAAATCAAGTTTAGAATCAAGTTGCTTCAATTGTTCCGCGGCGGGAGTTGGGGGGAGGGAGAGCGCGAGGGCGGGTTGGGAAGGGAAGCTTCAGTGAGAAAACTCTTCCCCTGCGTGACTGTGGCCTTCAGGTGTTCAGCGGAGGAGGGGTCCCAGGGCGGGAGCGAATGGTTGGCTGGGCAACGGTTATCTTTCCCGCAATAAATCTGGGAAGTAACGAAGGGCATTCGGGCACTTTATCTGAATGCTCCGAGCATTTGAAACAAGGTGGATGAGTTGACCGCGCAAATCATCACAAATGGGTATGATTTAGTGGCCATTCCAGAGACAGGGTTACAGGATGGTCATGACTGGGTGTTAAATATCCAGGTGTATCAAACTGTTCAGAAGGACAGACAGGAAGGTAAGGGAGGTGGTGTTGCTCTGATTTTTAAAGATGATACCAGGGCAGTAGTGAGAGATGATTTCGGTGCTACTGAACAAAAGGTTGAATCCATTTAGGTGGAAATTAGGAATATCAGGGAGAAGAAGTCTCTCAAAGGTGTGGTCTACAGTCCACCAAATAGTGACATCGTCGTGGGGTGGACAAGAAACATAGAAATAGCGAATACATGTAAAAATAGAACAACAATTATCGTGGGGGATTTTAATCTACATATCGATTAACCAAACCAGGTCGGTCAGGGCAGCCTTGGGGAGGTGTTCATGGAATGCATCCGCATTAATTTCTGTGAACAATATGTAATGGAACCTACAAGGAAGCAAGATATCCTAGATCTAGTCCTATGTCATGGGACAGGAAGAATTCATGATCTCACAGTCAGGGATCCTCTCAGAAGTAGTGATCACAGTATGGTCGAATTTAAATTACAGATGGAGTGTGGGAAGGTTAAATCCAGAACCTATGTCCTGTGCTTAAACAAAGGAGGCTATGATGGGATGAGGGAGGAGTTAGCTAAGGTCAAATGGGAGCAAAAACTTCACAGTAGGTCAGGTAAGGAACAGTGGAAGACTTTCTCAATGATTTTTCACTGTGCACAGCAGAAGTATATTCCAGTGATAAGGAAGAACTGTTGGAAAAGAAATAGTCAGCCATGGAGTCTAAGGAAATAAAGGAAAGTATCAGATTTAAAAAATAAACATAAAAAAAGCAAAGATTAGTGGGAAACTAGTAGACTGGGAAATCTTTGAAGGCCGACGGAAAGCCACAAACAAAAGTTATAAAGAAAAGTAAGATCGATTATGAGAGTAAACTAGCTCAGAATATAAAAACAGGCAGCAAACATTTCTCTAAATATGTAAATTGTAAAGCGGTGGGGAAGCTAAACATTGGTCCTTTCGAGGATGAGGAGGCCAATTTAATAAGTGGGAAAGAGGAAATAGCCAACACTTTAAACAGTTATTTTGTGTCTGTCTTCATGGTGGAAGACACAAATAAAATGCAGAAAATTGATGGCAAGAAGGTTATAGCAGGTCGGGACTTAGAAACTATCATTATCACTGAGGAGGCAGTGCTGGGCAAGCTAATGGGGCTAAAGGTAGACAAGTCTCTTGGTCCTGATGAGATGCATCCTAGGGTACTAAAAGAGATGAAGTGGGGAATATCAAATGTGCTAGTATTTATGTACCACAATTCACTGGACTCTGGGGTGGGTTCACAGATTGGAAAACAGCCAATGTTTAAAAAAGGAAATGGACAAAATGCAGGTAACTCTCGGTCAGTTAGCTTAACTTTGGTAGCAGGGAAAATGCTTGAATCTATCATGAAGGAAGAAAAAGCAAGACATCTGGACATAAATTCTACCATTGGGAGCACCCTAGATGGTTCCTGAAGGATAGGTCACGTTTAACTAATTTGGAGGAATTCTTTGAGGACATTATGTGCAAGGTGGAAATGGAGAACTTGTGGATGCAGTGTATCGGATTTCCAGAAGGCATTTGACAAGGTGCCACACCAAAGGCTGCTACATAAGATAAAGATGCATGGTATCACAGGTAATGTTTTGGCATGGATAGAGGATTGGTTGACCAGTGGAAAGCAAAGACTAGGGGAAAGTGGGTGTTTTTCTGGTTGGCGGTCAGTGGCTAGTGGTGTGCTTCAGGGACTAGTGTTGGGACCACAATTGTTTACAATTTACACAAACAGTTTGGAGTTGGGGAGGCTCGTGCAGAAGGTAAGAAGACATGGGATAGGGGGAAATGTGGCAGCTTGGATTCAGAATTGGCTGACCCTTAGAAGACAAAGGGTGGTAGCGAACGGAAAATATTCAATACCGTGCTCAGTTACGAGTGGTGTACCAGAAGGATCTGTTCTGGGTTCTCTTCTATTTGCGATTGTTGGAAATGATTTGGATGAAGAAGTGGAAGCGTGGATTAGTAAGTTCATGGATGATATGGAGGTGGGTCACGTTGTTGACAGTGTGGAGGGCTGTTCTAGGTTACAAAGGGACATGGATAGGATGCAGAGCTGGGCTGAGAAGTGGCAGATGGAGTTTAACTATGAAAAGTGTGAGGTGATAAATTTTGGAAGGATAAACTTGAAAGCAGAATACAGAGTTAATGGAAAGATTCTTGGCAGTTTGGAGGAGCAGGGGGATCACATGGTTCACGTCCACAGCACCCTGAAGGCTGCCACCCAGGTGGATAGAGTTGTTAAGAAGGCATATGGTGCATTGGCTTTTGTTAATGGAGGGAGTGTGTTCAAGAGCCGTGATGTTATACCCCAGCGATACGTAAGCCTGGTTCGGCCACATGTGGAGTACTGTGTCCAGTTCTGGTCGCCTCATCACTGGAAAGATGTGGAAGCATTGGAAAAGAGGGAGAGGAGATTTACCAGGATGTTGCCTGCAATGGAGGGAAGGTCTTACGAGGAAAGGTTGAGAGAGCAAGAGCTTTTCTCTTTAGAATGATGAAGGATGAGAGGTGACTTTATCGAGACGTACAAAATGATCAGTGGTTCAGATGGAGTAGACAGCCAGAGGCCTTTTCCTAGGGTGTTGGTAGCTGTTATGAAGGGGCATAGTTTTAAAGTGAGTGGAGGTAGATATGGGGGAGATGTCAGATGTATGTTCTTTATTCAGCGTGTTAGGGGCGTGGAATGCATTGCTGGAGTGGGTACTGGAGTCAGCCTCATTTGGGGCATTTAAGCAGCTATTAGACAGGCATATGAATGATAGTATAAGGTAGGGGTAGAGGTGAGATAGACCTTAGGATTAATGTAAAATTTCGGCACAACATCAGGGGCCGAAGGACCTGTACAATTCTATGTTCTATGTTCTCAGAAGAGGTCATGTCTAACAAATCTATTAGAATTCTTTGAGGAGGTACCGAGCAAAATAGACAAAATGAGCCAGTGGCCGTGATCTATTTGGATTTCCAAAGGGCAATGTGTCGCACAGGAGAATGCAAAAGAAGGTAAGAGCCTGTGGTGTTAGGTGAAATGCATTGGCATGGATAGAGTATTGGCAGAATGTAGAGAAAAGGAATCAAGGGGGCTTTTCCAGGATGATAGCCAGTGACTAGCAGAGTTCTGCAAGTGTCCATGTTGGGACAGCAACTATTCACATTATGTATTAACGATCCAGATGCAGGAACTGAGGGCATTTTTGCTAAATTTGCAGATGGCAGAAAGATAGGCAGAGTGGCAGGTAGTGTTGAGGAAACAGGGATGCTGCAGAAGGACTTGGACATGCTGAGAAAATGGGCAAAAAATTGACAGATGGAACACAATGTGGGAAAGTGTGAGATTATGCACTTTGGCAGGAAGAACAGAGGAGCAGACTATTTACTGAATGGGGAAAGGCTTTGGAAATCTGAAGTGAGAAGGGATTTTGGACTTTAAGTCCAAGACTCACTTCAGGCTACCACATATGATCAGTTGGCAGTTAGCAAGACAAATGCAATCTCAGCATTCATTTAAAGAATGCAAGGATACAGGAACAGAGGTGTATTGCTGAGCCTGTGTAAGACTCTGATCAGACTGTATTTGGAATTTTATCAGCAGTTTGGAGCCCTATATCTAAAGAATAATGAGGGAGTTTGGAAGAGATTTACAAGAATGACCCCTGGGAAGTCGGGCGTATTGTATTAGTAGCACTTGAGGACTCATGGTCTGTACTCGATGGAGTTTAGAAGGATGAGGAGAATCTGCCTGAAACTTGCAGAAAACTGAAAGGCATGGAGAAGATGTTTCTAGTCATAGGACAGAATATGAACCACGGGCACAGCTTCAGAATGAAGTGATTTGAATGGAGATGAGGAGGAATTTCTTCAGCCAGAGGGTGATTAATCTGTGGACCATGTTGCGCTGAGTCATTGATGGTACTTAAGACAGCGATAGATGTCTTCTTGACTAGTAAGGGGGGGATTAGGCATCACAGGGGGAAGGCAAGAGAATGGGGTTGAGAAACATATCAGCCATGAGTGATTGGCAGAAGAGACTCAATAGGTTTGGTCTTATGGTGAGTATTTAAATATCTTATCAGCTTTAAGTGTCTTTAAAGATCAATAGACATAGACACCAGTCTCCCAATATTCCTCATGCTTCTCAGTATCCTGTATTCTGAACTTTCCGGTGGACCTGTACTCCCAAAATCTATTAATTTATACTTCTCTGTATTACCTTATACTTTACACTGTTGTGCCCAGAGAAACAGGCCATTTTGTTTTATAGCAGACTAAAGCATTCCTGTTTTTGACAAATGATGAGTTCAATGTTTTCATAATGTCAAAATCTCTTCAGTGTTTCATTATATTTTGGACTTGAATTTTTTTACAGAAAATAGGGCCTAATGCAATGCCCATTCGATATGTTTTACCGTCACAAACATCAGCTATTGGTGGTTGGGTCAATTTTGAGTCAATTTGTCACTTTTCCTCAGATCAAAGGAGTCTTTTACTCTTTGAAAAGAATGCTGTGGGAATTTTTTCAGGACGCTTTCTCAAATTCACATCGGTTTGATATGCCTGTCTTTATTGGTCAGTATAGGCGTTGGAAGGTCATTTTGCAGCTGCACAGGACCTTGTTTTGGCCAATTCTGGAACTCTGTTCATTCCTGGTCTCCCTGACACAGGAACGATGTTGTAAAACTTGAAAGAGTTCAGAAAAGGTTCTTAAGGATGTTCCCAGGTTTGGAGGGTTTTAAAAATGGGGAGAGACTGAATAGGCTGGGACTATTTTCCCGAGAGTGCCGGAGTCTGAGGGCTGACCTATAGAAGTTTATAAAATCCTGAGGGACACTGTTACGGTAAATAACCAGGGTATTTCCATATGTGATCTGTCTGCCTGCACCAGACCACCCCCACCCCACCCCGGGCCAACAATCGTCTCCACTCTGCTCCAAGCCTCCAATCCATACCAGCTCTCAGCTACTCCACGGAATTTTTTTTCTGGCATTCACTTTACCCAGACCGGCCTCTGCTCCAAACTACTTCCCCGTGCCAACCTCTGCTCTGGGATTTGTTCCCCACACCAGCCTCTGCTCCTGGATTTGCTTTTGGGGTTCACCAGCTCCTCCAATCCTCTCTGGCTAAGTCCAAGTAAGTGGTTGAGAAAAAAATGCAGAAAGGAGGGAAAAAGGGAGGAAGCAAGAAAATGAACAAGCAGAGCAGAGGTGTTCCAATTGGAACTTCTTACTCTGCTGCCATCTTACAGGGTGGCACTACAGGTCTTCTCCCTCAATGTTGCATTTGTGGTGCCCAATAAGCTCTGTCAGTCTCCTCTACTGTCTCCCTGGTCTTATCGTGCTTCAGAAAGAGCATCTTAGAGAGATACAGCATGCAAACAGGCACTTTTCCCAGTCTGTCCGTGGCAATCCAGATTTCCCCAACTGAACTAGTCCCATTTGCCTACATTTGGCACATATCTCTCTCTCAAACTTTCCTGTCCATATGTATCTGTCAAAATACCTTTTAAATGTTGCAAATGTAATTGTACCTGCCTCAAACAAATCCTCTGGCAGCTGATTCCATACATGCACCACCCTCTGTGGTGAAAAAGCTACTCCTGAGTTTTTAAATTTTTCCCATCTCACCTTAAAACTTTGCCCTCTAATTTGGACTCCCCACAACCTGAGGTAAGACCTTGGCTATTCACCTTAACTGTGCCCTGTGTGATTTTATGAACCTCTGTAGGGTCATTCCCGCAGCTTCCTATGGTCCAGACTGAAAAGCCCCAGCCTATCCAACATCTCCTTATAACTCAAAAACTGTTTTTGATTTTCTCCAATCTGACTGCCCAATAACTTTTCACTTCTTCTCTTTGTTTTCCTAATGCCTGTTTTACTTCTACCCTCACACTGCATGTTCCTGTTGGTATTCTACACTGTTAATCTCTTTCGTTGACATCAAGTTTCCCTTTGACCTGTCTTACCTTCTTCATACATTGTCATCCAGGAAATTCCAGCATTTGGTGTTTCACCCTATATTTTGTGAGATGAGATTATTTTTGAATGTTGAGGAGTGTTTGAAGCATATTCAGACTGTTGCAGAGGTTGTGCTGTGATGTTCCTTCAGTAAGATTATTCTGTCAACAGTGGATCAGTTTGGATGCATGGAAAGTAGATTCATTGTCTTATTGCTTTGCTGAGCACAGATGAAATAAAACGTCCAAAACCAAAAGACATTGAAGGTCATGTTTGAATTGGCCCATAATTCAGGTAAATATCAGAGTGTAAAACATGAACAGATTGTTCAATGTTATTTTGAATTGAATATTTCAAATTAACAGGAGGAAAATCAAAATCAAAAAGGGAAATTTTAACATTGTTCTCATTCCCTTTGGTTTTAATGGGCGTATGGAATGTGGTTATTGGGGCATATGTAGGGAAGGAAATCTCAGTGATGCTTACTTTGGGATCTGCCAGGTTACTTAGTTCCTGAACTTATCATGGACTTGGCTCAAACATGGACAGACCTATTGAATTTCAGATGGATGGTGAGAGTGATAGCTCTTCTCATCAAGGCCACATTTGACTGAATGTGACATCAAGGAGTACTGGCAAAACTGAAATCAGTGAGTACTGGGGGCAAACACCATGCTTATTGGACCTGGCACTTGAGAAGGTGGTTGTGGTTTTTGGAGGTCAGTTATCTCAGCAACAGGACATCCCTACAGCAGTTCCTTAGGGTGGCATCCTAGGCCCAACCATCTTCAGCTGCTTGATGATCTTTCTTCTATCATGAGGTCAGAAATGGGAATGTTCATTGATGATTGAACAGTGTTCATGACCACTCATGACTCCTCAAGGACAGTAGTCCATGTACAAATGCAACATGACCTAGACAACATTCGGGTTTGGGTTGACAGTTGGCAAATAACATTCACGCCACATGTATGCCAGGCAATGATTATCTCATTAAGAGACAATATAAGCACTGTCCGTTGACAGTCAATAGTGCCATCATCACTGAATACCACACTATCAATAACTGTGGGGTTACCATTGACTGGATACTCACTGGACTCGACACATAAACACAGTGGCTACAAGAGCAAGTCGGAGGCTAAGGAGACTGCAGCATGTAACTCACCTTCTGACTCCCCAAAGCCTGTCCGCCGTCTGCAAGGAAAAAGTCAGAAATGTGACACAATACTCCCCACTTGCCTGCATTGGTGCCTCACCAACAACACTCAAAAAGCTTAACACCATCAAGGACGATGCAGCTCACTTGATTGCCACTATGCCCACAAGCATCCACTCCCTCCAGACTCAATAGTGACAGTGTGTACTATTTACAAGATGCTCTGCAATAATTCACCAAAGATCCATAAACAGCACTGACCAAACCCATGACCACTTCCATCCAGAAGGACAAGGATGGAAAATACACGGAATTCCACCACCTGCCAGATCCCCTCCAACCTCCTCTTCATCCTGTGTTGGAAATATATCACCGTTCCCTCCCTGTCACTGTGTCAAAATCTGGACTTCCACACCTCCAAGGGCATTGTACGTTAAACTGTAGCATGTTGACTGCAGTGGTCCATGAAGGTAGCTCACCACCACTTTTTCAAGGGCAACTTGGTTTGGGGCAATTATTGCTGGCCAGTGATTTTCTGTGGGAAAAGGTGAGCAAAAAGTCATGGCTGCCTCTGTAGCTTTGATGCAATTTGCCAGGAAAGCTGCGAGCTACGAGAATGCAAGAAACAAAAAGCTGAACCGTGACAGTGCTCAGCAGGTTGGAGAAGATCGGTGAAGACTGCTTCACTTTACCGGCTTTGTGCACTTTGAACAACACATCATTGAGATCACAGCTTCCTATCTCATTCACATGTGGACAGCAGGTAGTTGTCCCCTGATGTGAACAGAGCTAAACCCTCAGCGCTGAAATGATTGATGCAACTGCTGGCTGGTTTAAACACAACATCCTGGAATTAACATTTCAAGAAAGCAACTGCTTGGCCAGTTGTGTGAGTGAAATATCCTGGGAAATAAATTATCAATCTTCTAAACTTTTTAATTCAGACAACGGAGGGCACTTGTGGATATACAAGTTTCCAAACAGCAGATTGTGATAAGAGGCGAGATATCTGAATGGTTGAACTGCTAAGTGAATCTTTCAATTTCCATGCAGGCGTTGGTTCGAATCTATCCACTTTACAGTCACTTTGATGGAAACAAAGTTCTGTTAATGTTAGAAGTCTAAAACAAAAATGTGCAGGAAATACCCAACAGGCCAGGATCCATCCGTAAAGTTATAGGAATAACAAATCAATTCTGATGAAATGCCAGTTGCAGTATTATCACTGATCGTGTCCTCAGATGTTGCCTGATCAGCAAGAGTAACATTCTGTTTTGATTTCACCTTTCGGTGTCCCTACAACACTCATCCTTTTCTCAGGTCACTAATACAGTTCAAATGATACACATGATACCCGAAATCATCGTCATTTACTGGAAGTTACGCTGAGTAGTGGTTACAGGATCTTTTTGTACCAAATCCTCTTCTCACACATGATGGTCGCTTGGCTATATCTTGGCAACACAAATCAGATAGACCCAAGATAACAAGGTGTGAAGCTGGATGAACACAGCAGGCCAAGTAGCATCAGAGGAGCAGGAGAGTTGACGTTTTGGGTCGAGACCCTTCTTCAGAAATGGGGGAGGGGAAGGCGATTCTGAAATAGGGAGAGAGGGGGAGGCGAATAGAAGACGGATAAAGGAGAAGATCGGGTGAGAGGAGACAGACAGGTCAAAGAGGTGGGGTTAGAGCCAGTGAAGGTGAATGTAGGTGGGGAGATAGATTGAGGATAGGTCGTTCCAGGCAGGACAGACGAGTCGAGATGGGATGAGGTTAGTGGGGAGGAGATGGGGGTGGGGCTTGAGGTGGGAGGAATGGCTAGGGAGGCAGGGACTAGCTGGGCTGGTTTTGGGATGTGGTTGGGGGAGGGGAGATTTTGAAGCTTGTGAAGTCCACATTGATACCCTCGGGCTGCAGGGTTCCCAAGCGAAATATGAGATGCTGCTCCTGCAGCTTTCAGGTGGTGTCATCATGGCAATGCAGGAGGCCCAGGATGGACATGTCATCCGAGGAGAAGTCAAGGCGGGGGCGCGAGGTGTTGAAATGAGGACTATTCTAGGTAGTTGAATGCATCAATTCCTTCTTTCTTTTGTTGTATTTTCAGTATAGTGGGTGAATAAAATGTGTTTTGCTCTAAATCTGGTAACTTGACCAATCAAAATGCATCTGGAATGCAACGCTTTACAAATATGTTTAAAATAAGAAAATAATGAATGTCTTGACTATCTTCTGAACATTTTGAGGGGGTTTGTTCTGTTCCAAACTTGTTGGGATCAAAATCTCCAATTCTAGTTTAGAATTAGGATTATTGGACTCAAAGGCAGTGAGTGGTAAGTATTAGTGTCTTTTATTTCGTGTGTTCAATTTAGTTGGTTGAGAAAGGTTGTACCTTGTGTAATAATGGCTCTTAGTCACTAAAAGTTTCCTGGGTGTGGAAGAGTTCACTCTGGGAGTCTTAGAGAAAGTGAGAAAGGCAAGTCTTTCAAATCGGCAAACAAGCTGAGTTGGGGTTACCTATGTCTGCGAAGAAAGCGGGGATGGCTGTGGCAATCACGCAGCATTTTCAATTGGCAGGAATGCCATCAGAATCTTTGGAAATGGCTAATATTCAGTTGAAAATGAAGCAGTTTGAGCACAAAAAGGAAATGAAACAATTTGAATTGCCATCAAAAGCAGAGGAAAAGCAGAAAGAGAGAGATTCTGGACTTCAGAAGTTGGCAATTAGAGAGAAATGCCTCTGAAAAGGGCTGTGGCAAAGGTAGAAGGCAGGCTTGCTAAGGAGGATAGTGATGTTGAGAAAACCAATCGTAGCCAAAGGCCTGGTGGGGATCTCTTTATAAATATCCAAATGTTGTCTAACTTCTACGAGGAGGATGAAGAATCATTTTTCATTTCATTCAAGAAAGTGACAGAACTAATTAAATGGCTGGCGACCATGTGCATATTGTTGATCAAACAACGTTGTTAGGTAGACCTAGTGAGGTATTTACATCACTATCTGAGGAGGTAAGAAGCCTACAGACAATGTTTCAGGAATCTAAGGAGAGACCATGGTCAAATATGCATTGAGTTTGAAAAAATCAAACAAAGTAATTTTGATATGTGGATAAGGGTTTTGAAAATAGATCAAACATATGATGCTCTTAGAGAGATATTTATTTTGGAGGAATTCAAAAATTCACTTCCTGAAGTAATGAGAACTCATTAGCAGGAGCAGAGAGTTAAAACAACAAAAATAGCAGTGGAAATGGCAGATGATTATAAGTTGAAAATGAACGAAAATTTGAATTCTGACATTAATTTCAGTCTGTGAGGGATAAAAGTTCGGGAAAAGATAAATCATCAGGTGGGAAGGGAAATGGAGATCTCATTGAAGATAATAAATATAGTTTACCACACGGTGAAGAGGAAACCCATGAGGGGGGAAGAGATGTTAAAAAAAGGTGTTTTCACTGTCACAAAGTAGGCTGCTGTGTTGGTGTTTTAGATAAAGCATTGGGAAGACAGATGTGGAAAAACAGAATAAGCCAGTGAGTTTTGTGGAATTGGTAAAGGAAAGCACAGTGGAAGATAAAAGGCTGCACCAGAATGTACACCCAGTAAAGGGCTGGCTGAGAAGAAAGTGCCAATGTCTTCAAAGAATTTACTTGCATGGTTAAGGTTTTCTTGTTTTTGCCAGGAGGAGCAGGTAAAGAAATTAAAATAGTAAGCGATAAGAGAACAAGTCAATATTTGATGATGACAGATGAGGAGACATGAAATTCAGAAGGAGTATTTCCAGAAAAGGTGGTAATATGTGGAATTCATGGTGAGAAGAGCAGTGTTCCATTGCATAAAGTGAGGTTCGAGAGCCCGGTGAAAAGTGGGAGGAGTAATTGAGAAATGCTTGGTTCTAGGAATACAGTTCATCAGTTATGATCCAGTTTATCAGCTTTGCAGTTATGAAATAGATGATTCGAGTGATGCCTACTGAGGTTAAAAAGCCAGTGGAAAATCAGGCAACTGAGGTTCTACAGGAATTATATCCTAGGATTTTTCCTGTCTGTGTGGCAACAAGGTCGCACAGCCACTCATTGAAGCAGAAGGAGAAATCAGAGAATAACGTTAAGGAAATTGAAGTTCATTTGTCAAAAACAATGTTTAATCAAATGGTTGAGAGCAAACAACAACAGATGAGGACAAATTGGATACTTTTTAGTTCAGAAAATTAACTGAATTATTGCAGAAAGATGATAAATTAAAGCAGATGTATCAAAACTCAAGCCAAAATACGAAAAGTTTTTTATTGGCCTCAACCTCATACAGTGTTAGGACAGTAGCCACATTTTAAAGCCTATGTCGAGGGGCTTATAGTCAAGTTTGTCCAGAGGATTGGGATAAAGGAATTCCATTTGTACTTTTTGCAATTAGGGATCTACCAAATTTAACCCATGTTAATGAGTTCTTGGGCATGAGGTGAAAGGACCACTGAAATTAATTCATGAGAAGTTGGTGAGTCAGAGTTCGGATACCACATATTTGTACTATGTGTCAAATTTTAGAGAAATATTAAATAAAATGGGTGAGTTGGCTGGACAGCATTTAAACGTAGCACAGCATGTGATGAAACAGGAAGCGTACAAGAAATCAAAAATTCACAATTTTGCTCATGGAAATAAAATGTTAGTGTTATTTCCAGTGGTTGGTGAACATTTAAAAGCAAAGTTTTGTGGACCTTATCACGTTGAAAGTAAATTGAATCGGGTGAAGTATCTGATAAGAACACCAGATAGAAAGAAATCTTCAAGTGTGTGAATATGCACAAAAGGTATTTTAATAGGGAAGGAAAGCAAAAGGAGAATGTATTACTTGTTGCAACACAGAGTGAATAAACAAGTTCAGATGATACTAAATTGGGCTTTCCTCACATTAACTTGGACAATGAGGAAGTTCTCAAGAATTGTGACAAATTACTGAGTTCCCTTCCAGAAGAAAATTGAAATGACTTGAGAGAGTTATTACAATCACATGGGGAGATAACTGGGAATAAGCTGGAATATAGGGAATGCTGTTCCAATTAATCAACATCTTCATGCACTTAACTCTCTAAAATCGGCACAGATTCAAAAGGAGATTGAACGCATGCTCAAAGACAACAATATCAATATAAGTTGCAGTGACTGGAACTCCCCTATAGTAGTGGTGCCGAAACCAGAAACCCAATGATTGTCTGAACTACCAAAAAGACAGTGCATTTCTAAATCTTATTTATATCCTATTCCATGTTCAGAAGACTGTATTGAGAAGTTGGGGCAAGTAACTTATATTTTAAAGTTGGATCTGCTCAGAAGATATTGACAGGTACCTTTATCTGAAAGAGCGAATAAAGTTTCAGCTTCTGTAACACCGGATGGACTGTACCAGTTTAAAGTTGTGCTATTTGGTAAGTCATTTCTGGATTACTCAAATGTGTCATATACATCGATGACCTGGTGGTTTTTAATCACACGTGGAAGGAACATTTGCAGCATCTGTTGGAATTGTTCGATTGATTTTGGGAGGCGGGCTTCATGACAAACCTGGCTAAGAGTGAATTCTCAAAGGCCCAAGTTGTATTCATGGGCCATGTCATTGGAGATGGATAGGTGGCCCCAGGGGATGTGAAACAAAGGTTATTGTGTAATTTCCCATACTATCAATGAATAGGGCCATACTACAATTCCTGGGATTGAGTGCTTTTTTTTTGTAATTGGAAGTTCACACTGAATTTTAGCAGCCTGTTTGCTCCACTGACTCACTTACTGAATAAGTGCAGAAGATTCTAGTGGACAGAGGATTGTCCAAAGGCATTTGACAGCATGAAAGCTGTGTTAACCATTGCCCCTGTGTTAGCCACACCTAATTATGCAAAATCATTCAAGGTGGCTATCAATGCAAGTGGGTGTTGGTGCTGCACTCAACAAGAGAATAGAAACACCTATTGGGTATTTTTACAGAAACTTTAATAATCATCAACAGAAATATTCTACACTTGAGAAGAAGATTTTGAGCTTAGTGTTACAACATTTCAACATTTATATTGCCAGTAATGTGTCTGAGACAATTATACATACTGATCATAACCCATTAAGGTTTTTAGAGAAATTTAAGAACAAAAATTCCATGCAGTTTAGATGAAGCTTATTATTGCAAGCATTTAAGTTTTTGAGTAGATCTGTACCAGGGTTGTGGGTGAGGTAACAGACATGCTCGCCGAGCCAGTGGGTTTTGTTGCAAACATTTCATCAGCCTGATAGGTAACATCTTCAATGTGTTCTGTCTGGCTTGTTATTTATACAAACACCCCAACAAACTGAGGCAAATAAATAACAAACGGGGCAGAACGCTGCTACCGCACCAAGGGTGCACTGACAATGTTACCTCGCAATGTTGCAACCAAACACTCCAGCTCAGCGAGCAAGTCTACAGCCTCACTACAGCCATTTAGTTGAAAATTATAACATGGCAGGATGATGGAACATAATTGCTGACTTTGATGAAGAAAGAGGGACATGTTCAGTGGCAGAAAGAAAACAGACTGAAATAGGCTGTAATAGTGAATGTTTGCATGTTCAGAGTCAATGTAATGTATACTTGTTGTGTACTATTAGCGTAGGACCAAAGCTTTTTGAAAATGAAACCATCGTTGCATAATGATGGTTCATTCATTAAGGCGGGGGGAGGTGTGACAGCACTTTGGCTTGAAGAGTTGTGTTTTGTCCAGGATTTTGTTTAAAGAGAGGATTTAAGGCAGAAGTACCAAGAAACCTTCCAGAGCAATAGAGTAAACGGCTTGTGAGGCCCTGGGATTTTATTTTATAAACTGAGACAATCTAAGCAGGCTGAATGGGTGTGGTGATACAATGCAAGTAATACAATTACATTATTCCAATTCCTTCTTTATTTTGTCGCATTTTAACTAAAGTAGTTGAGTAACGTGTGTTTTGCTTTAAATCCAGTAATGTGTCAAATCGAATTGCATCTGGATGTCTTGCATTTCCCTTTAAAATAAGAAAAACTTAGGGTCTAGACTATTTTGCGAATATTTTGAAGGGGTTTGGTGTGGTCCATAATATGAGTAACTGTCTTGAGACTACTGAGGAAAAAGTATAAACAGAAAGAGAGTGAACCAATCCAGAGGGCCAAGGGACATTCTTTTTAATGCACTAACTGATTTCTTTCCTGTTTCAATTAAGAAGACACAAAAGTAAGCTTATTCCTGATGAATAGTGTTTTGTGCTAGCTTCCACATCACTTGTTTCACCCATTACCCTTCCATTTCCAACAATTGTAAATAAATTACAGAACAAGGGTGAGGAAATGTTTGAGAAAGCCAATTTATTTTCATGATCTCTGATATTCCTTCCAGTTTAGTTTAGGTGGACATCTGAAATTTAATTAAGTTGTAACAGCCACTGAAAACATTGTTTCCTGACAGACCAAAAACCTTTTTGCAAGAGCTTGTTGTGGTAGATCTCGAGTGATCAGACAGTACAGGTACATTTCCTGGTGGAAAAGGTAGGTATGCCACACTACTTACAGAAAAGCTTCCCCATTTACTGCCTCAAAGATAATCATTCAAAGGATCCTCCTCAGCCCCAGTTTTCAATGGTTGAGACCTTTCAGAATTATAATGTGATTTTCTGAAAGGTAACATGATATTCAATGTGTAACTAGTTCAAGAAATTACAAGTAACTTTGTCAATCTCTAGGAATCACAGCGAGTTGGACAGCATCCATGGAGAGACAGTAAGCTAACGTTTCAAGTCTAGATGACTTCAGTGGAGCTGAAGTGAAGTGTGAAGGGCATTGCATTTATGCTATAGTTTTGAGGGGGGAGGATGAGGGAGTAGGTGCAGGATACTGGTGGAGGAGAGATGTTGACAGTTCAGCTTAAATGATCAGAATGTGAGAATGGCAGAGCAATGTTGTCTGACCCATTGTGATCTCCGGCATTGGTTGTTTTCACTACAGATCCCAGCTTCTGCAGTAATTTTCTACTCCATAGTGTCAATTTCTGGACTTGTCTTGTTTTGCCCTTACCAAAGTGTTTGTGTCAGCAAACCGTGAAGACTTATGGAGCATCCGTCCAAATTTGGCTGCCCTCAAAAATGTTCTACCCATTCATTGGTGACATATAAATTCTAATCATCAGCCACGGCAATTCCACAAACCTGATCTCAGTACTAACTGTGTCCAACACACAGGGCTTGCACAAAGCCTCTCCATTTTATCCATTGCAATAGTGCTGCTCACATGCAGAAAATTAATTACAGATATGGATATATGTGATAGAACAGATGGGGATTTATTTGACTTATATAACCATCAATTCAAGACCAAAACCTCTAAAGATATTATTAAGTAACACCTGCCTAACTGTTGGCAGAGACGACAGATCGTGCAATGGGTGCATTAGCTATTTTAGAACCCTGTAGTGAAAAATGTATAAGTTGTTTATTTTTTCATATAATTCTTGGAGTTCGGATTTCAGAACTGTGGCGTTGGTTACTTCTATGAAGAGTTTTCTTTTTATTAAAACAGAGCACAGAAATCCTTCTGGAATGGCAACCTAAACAAGTCTCTGTCAGAGAGTAGGTAATCGCAGACTCCTGTGATGTAATTAGAAAGATGTCTACATTGCGTTTTGAACAGATTGATTAAGCACGGATTACCATTGGCTTTGTTTTCAGGTCAGAAGAACCGAGGATGTGCGCTTTTAAAAACAAAAAAAAAGTTTCGTTTCAGTTCAGAAGACCCTCTGTTGAGTTTAGCAGCAAGATTAATTTCTCTCCAAGAGTAGAATAGAAGGCACTTCAGAGAATAAGTTACCTCAGCCGTAGGGTATCGTTTGTAGAGTTTCCAAACCAGGAAAGTTTGGTTACAAATCCACAGATTGCTGAGGCTGAGGAAGTATAGACTTTCAGTTTTGTGAGACTGTTCTATCAGCAGATATGGAAAGACTCTGGAATTGTCTCACAATCACAGCAGAGGTGGCGGTGTGGCATTGTTAGTCAAGGACAGTATTACGGTGGCAGAAAAAATGTTTGATGAGGACTAGTCTACTGAGGTAGTATGGGCTGAGGTTAGAAACAGGAAAGGAGAGGTTGGCCTATTGGGAGTTTTCTATAGGCCTCTGAAAAGGTCCAGAGATGTAGAGGAAAGGATTGCAAAGATGATTCTGGATAGGAGCGAAAGGAACAGGGTAGTTGTTATAGGGGCTTTAACTTTCCAAATATTGACTGGAGATGCTATAGTTCGAGTACTTTAGATAGGTCAGTTTTTGTCCAATGTGTGCAGGAGTGTTTCCTGACACAGTATGTAGATAGGCCAACAAGAGGTGAGGCCGCATTAGATTTGGTACTGGGTAATGAACCAGGCCAGGAGAATTGGAGGTAGGTGAGCACTTTGGTGATAGTGACCGCAACTCAGTTACGTTTACTTTAACGATGAAAAGGGATAAGTATATACCACAGGGCAAGAGTTGTAGCTGGGGGAAAGGCAATTATGAGGCGATTAGGCAAGATTTAGGATGGGTAGGATTGGGAAGGAAACTGCAGGGGCTGGGCACAATTGAAATTTGGAACTTGTTCAAGGAATACCTACTGCATGTCCTTGATAAGTATGTACCTGTCTGGCAGGGAGGAAGTGGTCAAGCAAGGGAACCATGGTTTACTAAAGAAGTTGAATCTCTTGTCAAGAAGAAGAAGGAGGCTTATGTAAAGATGAGGCATGAAGGCTCAGTTAGGGCGCTTAAGAGTTACAAGTTAGCCAGGAAGGACCTAAAGAGAAAGTTAAGAAGAACCAGGAGGGGACATGAGAAGCCTTTGGCAGGTAGGATCAAAGAAAACCCTAAAGCTTTCTATAGGTATGTCAGGATTAAAATAATGACTCGAGTAAGATGAGGGCCCATCAAGGACAGTAGTAGGAAGTCGTGCGTGGAGCCCAAAGAGATAGGAGAGGCATTAAATGAATATTTTTCGTCAGTGTTCACACAGGAAAGAGACAATGTTGTCAAGGAGAATACTGAGATACAGGCTATTAGACTAGATGGGATTGAAATTCATAAGGAGGAGGTGTTAGCAATTCTGGAAAGTGTGAAAGTGGATAAGTCCCCTGGACCAGATGGGATTTATCCTAGAATTCTCTGGGAAGCTAGGGGTGAGATTGCAGAGCCTTTGGCTTTGATTTTTATGTTGCCATTGTCTACAGAAATAGTGCCAGAAGACTGGAGGATAGCAAATGTTGTCCCCTTGTTCAAGAAGGGGAGTAGAGACAATGCTGGTAATTACAGACCAGTGAGCTTTCCTTCGGTTGTGGGTAAAGTGTTGGAAAGGATCATAAGAGATTGGATTTATAATCATCTGGAAAGGAATAAGTTGATTCGGGATAGTCAACACGGCTTTGTGAAGGGTAGGTCATGCCTCACAAACCTTATTAAGTTCTTTGAGAAGTTGACAAAACAGGTGGATGAGGGTAAAGCGGTTGATGTGGTGTATATGGATTTCAGTAAAGCATTTGATAAGGCTCCCCACGGTAGGCTATTGCAGAAAATACGGAGGCATGCAATTGAGGGTGATTTAGCAGTTTGGATCAGAAATTGGCTAGCTGTAAGAAGACAGAGGGTGGTGGTTGATGAGAAATGGTCATCCTGAACCATTCAGTTACTAGTGGTGTACTACAAGGATCTGTTTTGGGGCCACTGCTGATTGTCATTTTTATAAATGACTGGATGAGGGTGTATACGGATGGGTTAGTAAATTTGCAGAAGACTCTGAAGTTGGTGGGTTTGTGAATTGTTCATCGAGGGCTGAAGTGCCTGTACTGTGCTGTAATGTTCTATGTTCTAAAACCCAACAGAGTTGAGATAGGAAATATAATTTCTCTTGATTTCAGCCTCTGTCATAGATGTTGCAAGTTGCAGAGAGACATAGATAAGCTGCAGAGCTGGGCTGAGAGGTGTAAAATTGAGTTTAATGTGGAAAAGTGTGAGGTGATTCACTTTGAAAGGAGTAACAGGAATACAGAGTATTGGACTAATGGTAAGATTCTTGGTCGTGTGGATAAGCAGAGGGATCTCATTGTCCATGTACATAGATCCCTGAAAGTTGCCACCCAGGTTGACAGGGTTGTTAAGAAGGTGTACAGTGTGTGAGATTTTATTGGTAGAGGGATTGAGTTTTGGAGCCATGAGGTCATGTTGCAGCTGTACAAAACTCTGGTGGGGCCACACTTGGAGTATTGCGTACAGTTCTGGTTGCCACATTTTAGGGAGGATGTGGAAGCATTGGAAAGGGTGCAGAGGATATTTACCAGGATGTTGCCTGGTCTGGAGGGAAGGTCTTATGAGGAAAGGCTGAGGGACTTAAGTCTGTTTTCATTAGAGAGAAGAAGGTTAAGAGCTGACTTAACAGAGACATACAAGATGATCAGAGGATTAGATAGGGTGGATGTTGATGGCTAGCATGAGGGGACACAGCTTTAAATTGAGGGGTGATAGGTATAGGACAGATGTCAGAGGTGGGTTCTTTACTCAGAGTAGTAAGGGCGTGGAATGCCCTGCCTGCAACAGTAGTAGACTTGCCAACTTTAAGGGCATTTAAATGGTCATTGGATAAACAGATGGATGATAATGGAATAGTGTAGGTTAAATGGGCTTCAGATTGGTTTCATAGGTCGGCGCAACATCGAGGGCCGAAGGGACTGTACTGCGCTGTTGTATGTCCTATGTTCTATGTTCTAAAACCCAACAGAGTTGAGATAGGAAATGTAATTTCTCTTGATTTTGGCTTCTGTCATAGATAGTATCAGGAACAGCAGCTTGCATTTATATAATACCTTTAAATGGTAAAACATCCCAAAGTGTTTCATAGAGACATAATCAGACAAAAAATTAACGTGACAGAGAAGGAGGGGTGACTTTGACCAAGCTGGTGAATACACTGTTGCCAAATTCACAGAAGACATAAAAAAAGACAAGTCATGGGAATGACACAAAGAGTCTGCAGAGGGATGTGGACAGGCTCTGTGAGTAGGTAAGCATAATGTGGGAAAATAGGAGTTACACACTCTGGCAGAAAGAGGTGAATAGAGAAAGACTGCAGAAGGCTGCAGAACAGAGGGATTTCAATGTTCTCATGGGCGAATCACAAAAAGCTAGTATCCAAGTTCACTGGGTAACAGGGAGGCAAGTGGAATGGTGGCCTTTATTTCATTGGGAATGGACTTTAAAAATAGGGAGGTCTTGCTAAAATTATACAATGCACTAGTTAGAGCACTGCTGGAATGCTTTGCATAATTTGGTCCCGTATTCAATGAGAAAAATACACTGGCATTGAATGCAGTCCAGAGAAGGTTCACTCAGTTGACCCCAGTTATGGTGAGATAATAGGAACTGCAGATGCTGGAAAATCCAAGATAACAAAGTATGGAGCTGGATGAACACAGCAGGCCAAGCAGCATCTTAGGAGCACAAAAGCTGATGCTTCAGGCCTAGACCCTTCAACAGACCCTTTTCCGATGAAGGGTCTAGGCCCGAAATGTCAGCGTTTGTGCTCCTAAGATGCTGCTTGGCCTGCTGTGTTCATCCAGCTCCACACTTTGTTATCTCAGTTATGGTGAGATTTTCTTTTGAAGAGTGTTTGAATAGGCTGAGCTTGTACTTATTGGAGTTTAGAAAAATGAGAGGACACCTTATTGAAACACATAAGATTCTTACTAGTTGACAGAGTAGATGTGGAGAGGTTGTTTTCCCCTGAGAGAAAACCAGAACTTGAGGACAGGACCTCAAAGAAAGGGGCCATCTAATTAGGTCAGAGATTAGAGGAATTTTGTTCTCTCAGGAGATAAAGGATCTGCACAATACTTGAACCAGAGAGGTGCAGAGGGTTGGCCCATTTTCAAGTCAGACAGGTTTTTAATCAGTAAAGGAAATTAAAGATTCTGGTGAGGATAATCAGATCAGCCATGGAGTTACTGAATGGTAGAATGGACTAGATGGGCTGAATGGCCTTCATCTGCTCCTATGTCTTATAATCTTATAAAGTGGGGAGGTGATGGCCTAGTGGTATTATTTCCAGAGACCCAGATAATATTCTGGGGACCCGGCTTCAAATCCCACCATGGCAGATGGTGGAATTTGAATCCAATAAATATCTGGAATTAAGAATCTACTGGTGATCATGAATCCATTGTCAATTGTTAGAAAGAGCCATCTGGTTCACTCATGTCTGTTAGGGAAGGAAATCTGCCATCCTTACCTGGTCTGACCTACATGTGACTCCTCCAGACCCACTATAAGGGGTTGGCACATAACTGTCCTTTGGGCAATTAGGGACAGGCAATAAATGCTACCTAAATGCAGCGATGTCCTCATCCCATGAATGAATAAAGAAATCTTATGACCAAATGTTTGGTCAAAGAGGTGTAATTGAAGGGGAATGGTGAATTAGAATAATAATAACTATAAAAAGGTGCAGAGGTGTTAATGAGGGAATGGGTGAGCATAGAGCTTGGGCGACTGGAGCCCAGCTGTCAATGGTGACGACGGAAATGGGCAGAATTAGAGGAGCACAGATACCTCAGTGAGAGATAGGTCGAGAGGTGACAAAGATCAGGATAGGGTGAGGAAATAGAGCAATTTGTACTTGAGCATGAGAATTTTACACTGGAGGCCATGGGGCACTGGGAACCAATGTGGGTCAGTGAGCACAGGGGTGATAGGTATGTCAGTTAGATGGGGAGATGAAGTCTTTGAAAACCAGAAGGTGAAAAGGTGGACAGGATAGCATTAGAATGGTCTAGTCGAGAAACCACAGCAGCCTGGATGCGGGTTTCAACAGCA
This sequence comes from Stegostoma tigrinum, assembly GCF_030684315.1. Classification (NCBI taxonomy): domain Eukaryota; kingdom Metazoa; phylum Chordata; class Chondrichthyes; order Orectolobiformes; family Stegostomatidae; genus Stegostoma; species Stegostoma tigrinum. The sequence goes on from NC_081387.1 coordinate 2,888,331, forward strand.
GATGGACAAACAGATGGATGTAGATGATGTTGGAAATTGTGATGTTACAGACAGGACAGCATTCTGTCTGCTCTGTCAACTTGATGAATCATTTCAAGCATATCAGTTAGATCATCTCTTACTTTTCCATATTCAGGGGAATACAAGCTCAGTCTGTGTAATCTATCTTCATAATTAACCCTTTCAGCCCAGAACATTCTGGTGAATCTACACTGCACTCTCTCCAAGGCTAATATATCCTTTCTGAGGAGTGGTGCCCAGAACTGAACTCAGTTCTCCAACAAGGGTCTAAATAGAGCTCTGTACAACAGCAACATAACTTGCACAAAGTCACAGTTGGTTTTGGGCGGAGAGTTTCTGGGTTATCTTTTCTCTTCTGGATGTGAGAAGCACTGAGAGCGACCAGGAAGGGAAAAAAGAAAGAGAGCCAAGGTGTTCTTTCAAATGGGGATGTTGAAGATGGATATGAGGGAGTGACCACAGCAGAGTGACAGTGACAGAAACATTGTGGTGAGTTGAAGGCCGAAGGACAGAGAGTCAAGAATTAGAAAGCACTGTCCATCTCACATGGGGAAAGAGAGGCTTCCAAGAATGGAAACTGATTGGGCAATGACCCACATGATCACTGACTCTCTGTAACCATTGGTGCGTTTGTATGAAGGAAACAAACTCCATACTGTGTTACTAAAGTTGTGTCATTTCTGACCATTGGAATTGGGAGCCAGACTAAAGCACAAGAATTTTAAAGAAATTTCTATCTCTAGTTTTCTGAGAGAGTACCCCCTGATGTGAGTTACGTGAATTAGTAAAATGAGCCATCTGTCAGGAAAGGGTATGGGTTAGAATCAGACCCTGTTTCAGTTGGGGATGTGAATTACAGACAGATCCTGTTCAGGTGACAGATGTTTGACTAATAATATGGGGAATGTTTGTACTCTCCTGTCTGAGAGGATGACTAATCTGAAGAATGATGAGAGAGTGGGGGCAAGTCTCTCCAGACCAGACTTCCCTCAGCTCATCAGAGCTAAATGTAATAATGGTGTGATATGTTCACCTTACACTCTTCCAAGATTCATTTCATGTTCTGGGAAAAACTTGAGCCATTTTCAAATTTTTAATTGTTCTGTTTGATTCAAATTTAAAAATCATTTTCAAATTTATTGTCTGTAGTTTATTAATCCTTTGTAATTTAACTTTTATCCAAACTACTTTACTGTCATCATGGTGTATTTCCTATTCACTGAAACATTGAAGATCTTACAGTAAGGCTCCTGTACACTGTATATTGGAAAATTCAAAGGAGATGTAAGGGACAAGTTTTTTACACAGAGAGGTAGGTGTCTGGAACACACTGCCAGGGATGGTGGTGGAAGCAGATATGATAGGGGCATTTAAGGAGCTTTTAAATAAGCACATGAATAAGCAAGGAATGGAGGGATATGGACCATGCATGGGCAGAATGGATTAGTTTAACCTGGCATCATGTTCAGCACAACACTGTTGGGCCAAAGAGCCTGTTCCTGTGTAGTACAGTTCTATGTCCTATGAAGTGCAGTCCATCTCCAAATGGACTATTCCATGGATTAATGTCATTGTTGGGGTTGCATGAAGAATTCCTGAGACTCTGGGCTCTCAGAGCAAATAGCTCCTTTTCTCCCCAACTTATGTTGACTGGAGCACAGCTACATTGTAAAGTGAATGAGGAAATTCTAGACATTTCCCCTTTTACTTGGACTATCTACCTTTTAGATTCTGGTCTTACTGTGGATACACAACAATGCCCCCTTTTAGATTCTGGTCTTACTGTGGATACAGAACAATGCCAAACAAGTGTGTTGTGTGATTAAGCTTCTTTATTGAGTACACATTCACATATATATTCATGGAGGCTGCTACAAGTAAACTCATAAAGCTGACGTTTGGCCTTCCCATGGATAAGGGTCTGTCTTCAAACTGCTGAATGAGACCTTTTTACTACCTTAGTGATTAACCAGACCAATTCCCCTCAAAGATCTCACTGCCCTCTAAAGCTCTTAATGTTTGTGAATTATGTCACTAAGATTGATGTTCACACACCCTTCAGGATATTGGGACAACAGTGGGAGATATTTTACCCAACCCTGTCTAACCTGGTGTTGGTGCCAAGTGGTAATGTTCATCTTCTCTCCTGTCCAGCGTTTGGCTTTTTCTCATGGTAAGCCAGTCTTTGAGGGTTAATCAGAATTTGAGCCTTCATTAGGAAAATTGACTTGAACACTTTTTATCCTTCTTAAAGGTAAATAGTCTTAGGCTATTCCAGCTGGAAATATCAAGATCTTGTAGATGTTTGATGCAGAAAAATACATCTTTTTTTTGTCCCTTGTCCATTAAGTAGTAATCAAAAGGCTGTTTTGTAGATTTTTTACATCATTGTTGCCTTCCTCACCTCAACCACCCTTTCATCCAACCCCACATGCATGATTGTAGAGAGCTGTCTATAAATGTATATCTAAGTCCAAAATCCTTGACGGACTTCAGTGAGGCATTTGACAAGATTCCTCATAGTCGACTGGTTAGCAAGGTTAGATCACATGGAATCCAGGGAGAACTAGCTATTTGATATAGAACTGGCTTGAAGGTAGGAGAGAGAGGGTGATGGTGATGGGTTGCTTCTCAGCCTGGAAGCCTGTGACCAGCGGTGTGTCACAAGGTTTGATGCTGGGTCCACTGCTTTTTGTCATTTATATAAATGATTTGGATGTGAATTTATGTAGTTAGTAAGTTTGCAGATGACAACACAATTGGAGCTGTGGTGGACAGTGAAGAAGGTTACCTCAGAGTACAGCAGGATCTTGATCAGATGGGCCAATGGGCTGAGGAGTGGCAGATGGAGATTATTTTAGATAAATGTGAGATACTGCATTTTGGAAAGGCAAATCAGGGTTAGACCTATACACTTAACAATGAGGTCCTGGGGAGTATTGCTGAACAAAGAGACCTGGGAGTAGAGGTTCTTATTTCCTTGAAAGTGACAGGTAGACAGGATAGCGAAGGAGGCATTTGTTGTGCATGCCTTTATTGGTTAGTGCATTGTGTATAGGAGTTGGGAGGTCAAGTTGTGACTGCAGGGACATTGGTTGGGCCACTTTTGGAACACTGCATGCAATTCTGGTCTGCCTGTTATAGGAAGGATGTTATCACACGTGAAAGGGTTCAGAAAAGATTTACAAAGATGTTGCCAGGGTTGGAAGGTTTGAGCTATAGGTAGAGGTCAAATGGACTCGGTCTATTTTACCTGGAGCATTAGAGGCTCAGGGGTGACCTCATAGAGGTTCATAAATCATAAGGGGCATGGATAGGATAAACAGACAAGGTCTTTTCTCTGGGATTAGCAAGTCCAAAACTAGAAAGCGTAGGTTTAATGTGAGAGGGGAAAGATTTAAAAGGGAACTTAAGGGCAAGTTTTCCGTGCAGAGGGTGGGGTGTGTATGAGATGAGCTGCCAGAAGAAGTGATGGAGGATGATACAATTACAACATTTAAAACCCATCTGGACGCATAGATGACTGTGGAGGGTTTGTAGGGATATGGGCCAAATGCTGGCAAATGGGACTAGACGTATTTAGGATATCTGGTCAGCATGGATGGGTTGGACCAAAGGATCTGTTTCTGTGCTCTCAATGACTCTGTAAGCCTCACAAAATTATCTAGTCAATGTACACAAAATAAAATTTCGTCACCCTTCTATAGGAAGTTGTTAAACTTGAAAGGAGTGTGGAAAATATTTACAAGGATGTTGCTGGTACCAGAGGGTTTGGATTATAGAAAGAGGGTGAATAGGCTGCAGCTTTTTTCCCTGGAGTGTAGGAGACAGAGGGCGAACCTTGTGGAGCTGGAGGAACACAGTGGGCCCGGCAGCATCAGAGGAGCAGGAAACAAGATTTTGAGACAGATCTGGTAAATGTTATCATCTATTCTTCTATTAGAGGAAGGAGTTGAAATTTTGGATTATTTTGTGTGAAACCCGCTCTAATGGTCAGTGTGAATGTGGAAGTTGTGGACACAGCTTTTATAGAGACATAGTTAGTGTCCAATTTCTTTTCTCGTCCCACCAGATAAAACTGAAGAGAAAACACAGGTGACCATGGGCCAATTTGTTTAGAATCAGTTAATAGGGAAAATATTAAACTCTGTTTTAGATGATTTAATTGCAGAGCCTTTAGAAGTACATCTCAAGGGCAATAAGTGATGGGAACAAATGTTGATCTGATGCCCACGTCCCATTAGTGAATATAAAACTGAAACCTGTGGGTCCGTACACTAGAGACCTTGGTGTTTATAATCCTATCGATCATCCTCAGTAAGTAAAATGTCTTATTTTAAATATATATTTTATTCATAATCAATAAGTACATACAGATATTCATACAGCACATAACAGACTCTTTGGTTCAACCCTCCATGCCGATCTCAATCCCATCTTGTCCCACCTGCCTGTTCCAGGCCCACATCTCTGTATACATTTCTTATTCATGTACTTAAACAAATGTCTCTTAAATGTTGCAACTATACCCACATCCACCACTTCAGTTCTACACAGTATTTACAGAGAACAAAAAATAAACAAAACATGCAATTATTACATTTCTGAGAGCTTCCCTAGATTTGCAAAACAAAAGTCATTTTCTACTTCTGTAGGAAGCAATTTGGAGGCATCAAGAGCATCTGAAAACAGAACAGATTCTCATTATACTCTGGCACAAAGACTTTAAACAGTAGTCTTTCCCATTGCACCTTGGTGCATTCCTCAGCAGATTGTCCTGAACATTGAAATGTGCCAGTCTGCAATATTCAGTCCAGGTCAACCCTTTACACTGTAAGGCTAATAAGTTTCAGGCAGACTGAAGAACATCTTAAACTCAGTTGATGGTCCTCCAGCCACAGTTGACATTGGTCTCGGTGTGCCTCCCAGGGAACAGCCCATAGAGCACAGAGTCCTGCGCATAGGAATGCTCAGGACAAACCTTCACAGACACCACTGTATCTCTCTTCATACCTTCTTGGCAAAGGCACATTCCAGAAGATGAGTGATATCACAGCTGTACTGAAGGAGGGCACCATGGAGGATTCGAGCAGTGAGACAATATGGGCAGAACTCAGAAATAGGAAGGGTGCAGTAACAATGTTGGGGCTGTACTACAGGCCTCCCAACAGTGAGCGTGAAATAGAGGGACAAATATGTAAACAGATTATGGAAAGGTATAGGAGCAACAGGCTGGTGGTGATTGGAGATTTTAATTTTCCCAACATTGACTGGGATTCACTTAGTGTTAGGGGTCAAGATGGAGCAGGATTCATAAGGAGCACCCAGGAGAGTTTTCTAGAGCAGTATGTATGTAGTCCAACTCGGGAAGGGGCCATACTGGACCTGGTGTTGCGGAATGAGCCTGGCCAGGTGGTTGAAATTACAGTAGGGGAGTACTTTGGAAATAGTGACCACAATTCCGCAGGTTTTACAATACCCATGGACAAAGATGAGAGTGGTCCTAAAGGAAGAGATCTAAACTGGGGAAGGCCCGCACAGCCCGCTTCTATCTCCTTCCCAAAATCCACAAACCCGCCTTCCCTGGTCGACCCATTGTCTCCGCCTGTTCCTGCCCCACCGAACTCATCTCCACCTATCTGGACTCCATTTTCTCCCCCTTGGTCCAGGAACTCCGAACTTACATCCATCACACCACCCACACCCTCCACCTCCTCCAGAACTTCCAATTCCCTGGTCCCCAACACCTCATTTTCACCATGGACATCCAGTCCCGATACACCTGCATTCCCCATGCAGATGGCCTTGAGGCCCTCCACTTCTTCCTGTCCCACAGACCCGACCAGTCCCCCTCCACCGACACGCTCATCTGCCTAGCCAAACTCGTCCTCACCCTCAACAAATGCTCTTTCGATTTCTCCCACTTCCTACAGAATAAGAGGGTGGCCATGGGTACCTGCATGGGCCCAAGCTATGCCTACCTCTTTGTAGGTTACATGGAACAGTCCCTCTTCCGCACCTACACTGGCTCCAAACCCCACCTCCTCCTCTGTTACATTGATGACTGCATCGGCGCCGTCTCATGTTCCCAAGAGGAGTTCGAACAGTTCATCCATTTCACCAACACCTTCCATCCCAAACTCAAGTTCACCTGGACCATCTCCAACACATCCGTTACCTTCCTTACATTTTTCCATCCCCACCCTTGTCTGCCTTCCAGAGAGACCACTCTCTCCGCGAATCCCTTGTTCGCTCCACACAGCCCTCCAACCCCACCACACCCGGCGCCTTCCCCTGTAACCGCAGGAAGTGCTACACTTGCCCCCACACCTCCTCCCTCACCCCTATCCCAGGCCCCAAGATGACTTTCCACATCAAGCAGATGTTTACCTACACATCCGCCAATGTGGGATACTGTATCCATTGTACCCGGTGTGGCTTCCTCTACATTGGGGAAACCAAGCGGACAGAACACCTCCGCTCGGTTCGCAATAAACAACTCCCCCTCCCATTCTTTAGACGACATGTCCATCATGGGCCTCCTGCCACAATGATGCCACCCGAAGGTTGCAGGAACAGCAACTCATATTCCGCTTGGGAACCCTGCAGCCCAATGGTATCAATGTGGACTTCACCAGCTTCAAAATCTCCCCTTCCCCCACCGCATCCCAAAACCAGCCCAGTTCGTCCCTTCCCCCCACTGCACCACACAACCAGCCCAGCTCTTCCCCTCCCCCCACTGCATCCCAAAACCAGCCCAGCCTGTCTCTGCCTCCCTAACCTGTTCTTCCTCTCACCCATCCCTTTCTCCCACCCCAAGCCGCCCCTCCATTTCCTACCTACTAACCTCATCCCACCTCCTTGACCTGTCCGTCTTCCCTGGACTGACCTATCCCCTCCCTACCTCCCCACCTGTACTCTACTCTCCACCTGTCTTTTTTTTCCCCTCCATCTTCGGTCCACTTCCCCCTTTCTCCCTATTTATTCCAGAACCCTCACCCCATCCCCCTCTCTGATGAAGGGTCTAGGCCCGAAACGTCAGCTTTTGTGCTCCTGAGATGCTGCTTGGCCTGCTGTGTTCATCCAGCTTCACACTTTATTATCAATGGATGGAAGGCTGTTTTGGGTGATGGACAGGGCTATGTTTACAATTCTCTACAGTTTCTTGCAGTCTCAGAAACAGCAGTTGCCATAGCATGCTGTGATGTGTCCAGATAGGATGCTTTCTATGGTGCATCTATAAAAATTGGTCAGAGTAATTGTGGACAGGCTGAATTTCCTCAGCTTCCTGAGGAAGTAGAGGCATTGTTGGTCTTTCTTGACTGTTACATCACCACAGTTCTGCATGAGTGACATACCACACAGAAGTGATAGAAATAGTCAGAAGGAACGAAGCACAGTAGGATTTACTATTGAAGAATAGTAAATATACTTAACAAAAGACAAAGTAGACAGCATGGATTAATCTTCAAATGCAGATCCTCTGAGTTTCTGACAGCACAGACAAAATCTTTGTCCTCTTCCTGATTTGAACTGTGTGTCAGGAAGATTTTTTGTTCAATCTGTGATTCTTTTTTATTCACTCATGGGATGTGGGCATCACTGGCTAGGCTAGCATTTATTTTCCATCCCTAAATTCCCTGCTTGAGTCGGTGGCAGCTGTTTTCTTGAACTGTAGCAGTCTTACATGTAGGGACACACAGTGCTTTTAAGGAGATGATTCCAAGATTTTCATCAAGCAACAGTAAAGGAATGGCAATAAAGTTCCATGTCAGGATGGTGTAACTACAGGTGGCGCCTTCCATGTCTCCATTCACCTTGTCCTACTTGGTGTTCAGGGTCACAGATTTGGAAGGGGACACTGCAGAGTGATGGTGGTGACTGTACCAATCTTGACATTTCTATGTTTATCATTCATTCAGAGTGTTTCTGTGCCATATTTGGATATGGGTTGTAATAATCCATTCAGTTGGTTAAATGTGAGTCGCCAGCATTTTCTCATCCAGATGGCTCATCCACATGAACACTAACTGAAAACAGACGTTCATTCCTCGTTCTCAATAGTATCTAGATGTTCATGGAATCATCAGACCCCTACAGTGCAGAAATAGAAACAGAGGAAGACAGGAATTAGGAGCAGGAGAGGGTCATTTGAGCCTGCTCTACCATTTTACACGATCATGGCTGATCTTATCCTGGTGTCAGCTCCACTTTCTTGCCTGCTCCCAATAGCCTTTTATTCTGCTTTCCATTATAAAAAATATCTATTTCTTTCTTGAATCTGTTGATTGATTCTGCCTCCACTGCACTCTAGGGCAGTGAGTGCTGAAGATTCCCCACCCCCTAAAAAGAGTAATTTCTCTTCATCTCAGTTTTGAACTATCTCCTCTCACTCTATTTCTGTGGCCTCATGTTCTACACTGACCCACAATGAGAGTATCTGTTAAATGTCCACTTTATTAATCCCCTTTAGTATTTTATATACTTCAGTCAGATAACCCCTCATTCATCTGAACTGCAGGGAGTACAAGCCCAAGCTATTCAATTACTCCTCGTACAATAGTCCTTTCATCCCTGGAATCAGTCCAGTGAACCTCCTCTGAACAGTCTCCAGAGTCACCACATACTTCCTCAAGTATGGAGACCCAAACTGAACACAATATACCAGATGCGTTTTCTCCAGTGCCTCAGCACCACTTCTTTACTTTTATAATCCAGTTCTTTTGCAATAAATGCCAAGATTCCACTTGCCTTTCTTATTATATACTGCACTTGCACGCCCACTTTCTGCAATTCTGCACAAGGATGCCCAGATCCCTCTGCATTGACACACTTTAAATCTACTTCCCATTTAAATAATAGTTTGCCCTTTTGTTTCTCCAACCAAAATAAATAACCTCATACTTATCCACATTAAGCTACATCTGCCAGTTTCTGGCCCATCCTGCTAATCTATGAATATTTATCTGTCAGTTCAACCTGTCAATGTTTGCAGACTATTTATATAGATTGTAAATAGTTAAGGTCTGAGAACAGAACCCTGTGGCACCCCACCAATTATAGTTCGCCGCCCACAGAATGACCCATTTCTTCAAACATACTACTTTCTGTCAGTCAGCCAATCCTCCATTCAAGCCAATACTCTACACTTAACTTCTGGGATCTAATCTTCTGGATCAGTTTTTAACACAGCATCTTGTCAGATACTTTCTGGAAATCTAGACATCCGATATCCACCAAATCTCCATTATTGACCTTGCTGGTTACATCCTCAAAGAACTCCAGCTAGTTTGTCAAGCACAATTTTCCCTTCATGAACCATGCTAACACTAATGATTGAGCTTTGTTTTTCCAACTGTTCGGTTATCTCCTCCTTTATGATTGACTTGAACAACTATTCAACCACAGAAGTCAAACTAACTGTTCTACAGTTTCCACTTTTTGTGCTTCCAATAAATCGATACTTTTCCAGAATCCAGGCAATTTTGGAATATCGTAACTAATACATCTACTATCTCTGCTGCCACCTCCTTTAATACCGTAGGGTGCAGGCCACAAGCCCCAGGAACTTCTCTCCCTTAATCTAACCTAATCAATTTACTTAATACCTTCTCCGTAGTTAAAATAATTTTAGAAAGTCCCTCTGTAGTAAAACGAAAGAAGCCATTTGGCCCATTAAGTCTGCACTGACCCCTCCCCGCCAATGTTTATCCCACCTTAGATCCCCACTCTATCCTTGTAATCCTGTATTTGCCATAACTAACCCACCTAGCCTGCATGTCCCAAGACACTATGAGGCAATTTACCTTGGCCAAGCCAACTAACCTGCACCTCTTTGCACTGTGGGAGGAAGCGCACACAGACTTGGGGAGAATATGCAGACTCCACACAGACGGTCACCCAAGGCTGGAATCAAACCAAAGTGCCTGCCACAGCAAGGCAGCAGTGCTAACCTACCTGCCATGCATAAAAAAACCATGCTGCTTCATTATAAGAATATCTAGTCATTTGGTGTCTTCAAACTGTTTACACACACGCATTGGACTTGCTCTTCTGAACTGTTGTCAAACATATCGGAGGACACACATCCCACACTGATGCTGTCAGTTTGAAAGCCTCTGAGATGAAGAATGTTGCTGCCACACTAGATGTCTCTGTCAAACATTTACCAGGGGAAATGAGGCAGTGGCTGCAATAAGTGAGGTTTTATTCAGATGGGGACAATGACAAGTTTAAATCCCCACCTGATCTGCTGCTCAAAGTCACCTCCATTTCACTGGACAGTTTTCTAAGCTTCAGGAAACTCCAAGCAGGCCAGGCAGCATCAGAGGAGCAGTAAAGCTGACATTTCGGTTCGGGACCCTTCTCCAGAAATGGAGGAGGGGAACGGGCTCTGAAATAATTAGGGGGGGTCGGGCTGAGGAACGTAGGTGGGATGATGATAGGTGAGAGCAGGTAGGTAGTGGTGGGGATTGGTCAGTGAGGTGGCTGGAGCAGGTAATTGGGAGAGAAAACGGACAGGTCAAGGAGGCGGGGTGAGAGGGAGGGTTGGTCGAGGGATGATACTGGGGGTGGGGAGAGTTTGAAGCTCGTAAAGTCCACATTGAGACCATTGGGTTTTAGGTTCCCAAAGAGGAATGCATCGTGCTGTTCCTCCAGTTTCCGGGTGCTGTTGTTGTCACACTAGAGGATGCACAGATTGGACATGTCGTACAGGGAGTGGGAGGGGTATTTGAGGTGGTTCTCGACTGGAAGGTGTTGTCGTTTGTCACAGAGTGCAGGTGGTCTACAAAGTGGTCTCCGAGCCTCCGCTTGGTCTCCCTGATGTAGAGGAGGCCCCATCAGGAACAGCCAGTGCAATAGATCACATTAGGGGTTGTGCAAGTGGACATCTGTCTGATGTGGAAGGTTTGTTTGGGGCCTGGGATGGAGGTGAGGGGGAGGTGTAGGGGCAGGTGTAGCACCTCTTGCGGTTGCAGGGAAAGTTGCCGGGGGTTCTGGGGCTATTGGGAAATGTGGAGCAGACAAGGGAGTCGCAGAGCGAGCAGACCCTCTGGAAGGCAGCTAAGGGTGGGGAGGGAAATATATCCTTCGTAGTGGGATCAGTTTGCAGGTGGCAGAGAATGATGCGTTGAATCTGGAGGTTAATGGGGTGATACGTGAGGACAAGGGGGATTCTGTCTCTGCTTTTATTGGGGGGAGGGGGCGTGAGGACAGAGGCGTGGGAAATTCAAGAGGCGTAGTCGAGGGCTTCCTGAAGGAGGGAAGCTGCGGTCCCTGAAATGCAAGGACATCTGGGATGTTTGGGAGTGGAACACCACATCTTGGAAGCAGATGAGGCGGAGGCAGAGGAATTGGGAGTGGGGGATCATATTCTTGCAAAGGTGGGTGAGAGGAGGTGTAGTTTCGGTAGCTGTGGGAGTTGATCAGCTTGAAACGGATATCAGTTTTGAGACGATCATCAGAGATGGAGACAGAGAGGTCCAGGAAGAAAGAGAATTCTGAGATGATCCAGGTGAACTTGAGGTTGGGGTGGAACATATTAATAAAGTTTATGAACTGTTCGAGATCTTCATGGGAGCACGAGGCGATGTTAATACAGTCATCGACGTAGCAGAGGAAGAGATGGGGGATAGTGCAAGTGTAGCAGCAGAAGAGGGACTGTTACATGAATCCGACAAAGAGGCAGGCATAGCTTGAGCCCATGCAGGTTCCCATGGCCAGCCCCTTAGTCTGTAGGAATTCGGAGGAGTTGAAGGAGAAGTTGTTAAGGGAACTGAAGGACCAGCACCTCATGTTCCACCTTGGGAGCTGACAAACTAATGGTCTCAATTTCCCAGCTTCAAAATCTACTCATCCCAAGGCGAACCCTCTCTCTCATCCCCGCCTCCTTGGCCTATCCGTCTTCTCTCCTACATGACCGCTCCTCCCACCTCACTGACCAATCCCCAACACCCCCTCCTTCTCTCACTTATCACCATCCCCCCTACCTTCCCCAGCCCAACCCCCGTCTCTATTTATTTGAGCCCCCTTCTCCTCCCCTATTTCTGAAGAAGGGAGCCGACTTGAAATGCCAACTTTGCAGCTCCCCTGATGTTGTCTGACCTACTGGTTCCTCCACCTCCGCACTGTGTTATCTCAGACTCTAGTATTACCTCTCTGGAAACTCATGTTGCTGCAGAAATACTTGGATTGGCTGTGAGAGACGTCAATCAGAGAGCCCACCCACTCTGCCCATTCTCTCTTCCTCTTCCAGCGCTGGTTCACTTCCTCTAGGGACTGAAAACCAAGTGAGGAGATGGTGAGTGAAGGAGCAGCTTTTATACAAATTGTATCCCATAATATCCACACCAGTCTTCAGGCAGTCTGACTGTCCTGTGGGTAATCAGGGGTGGAAATGTCCCTTATGCTGTGTGAGAAGATCCAGCTGAGAGAGCTGTTTACTCGGTGTTTTGTGCTGAACTGTTTGACTGGAGCTGTGTGTTGGATATTGAGTGTGTTTATTGGAAACATTTCCCTCCTGATTTCCAGGCCGAGATTTGTTGATGGCTCATTCCTAAATATGAGAAAGTGTGGTGTAATTATCTGGGAGTGCAGAGTGGCTGAAGAGTTTTACTGATTTCCAAATATTGAGTTCTGTATAGTTTGGGAGCTGATTGTTGTGCAGGGATCTGTGAATTGTCTCTGGAGTAAAATCCTGCGATTTCCTTACTAGCTGCATTTTAGGTTTAACATCCACAGCAACCCTTCCCTCTCAAGCTTCATGCTACACAGGGATACTTCAGCATCACTTTCTGAAGGTGAGTTATAAATGGGCAACAATGCTGATCTTGTCAGTGATAGCCACATTCTGTGAACCTGTGATTAAAACTGGGAAATCAGCTGATTTGCAAAGAAGGAGAGGGAGTTGGTGAAAATCATATTTTCTTTTCCTGTTTTACAGAAGAATTGCACAATACTACATAAGAGAATAGACACCATAGATAGATCCTGACATTACCCAATAAATAACTGCACAACTGTGGGAAGACAGTGAGTCCATTCACAGCATTGCTTAACACAGAGAAATTGGGCAGTGAAACCATCAGCTGGAAATCAGGCGGGTCAGGGGACCTTTGACGTATCACCAGATCTGAAACTAGTCAGTGGTGTGGAGCCTTCAACACAGCTGATCTTTCTGAAGGTTTGGCTGTGAATGATCAGTCAGGGTGAGGCTAGGAAGAACTGTTGAGTGGCTTCAAGTGTGGTAAGAGCTTCAAGCATTTTCATGAAACAGTGACTCATTACTACAAGTGAGCAGCTGTTCAACTGTGAGGCGTGTAGGCTGAAAGGCTGTCTTAACACAAAAGGTGCTTTTGTTACAAATCTACTAAAACAAAACTGCTAATATAATAGTGGATAGTCTCAACTGCAAGTGACCTTTTGCAAAGTCACTTCCATTCATGAAACACTCATGCACTCATTCTGGGGAGTAATAGTTCAAATCTGGGATATGTAACCAAGATTTCCCATGATCATTCTCATGAATGACCAACACATTCACATGGGGATAAAATATTCACGTGAGGTTTGTGACAAATCATTCTCAGTGTCATCAATCCTCCTCAGGTATCAAATCATTCACACAGGGAAGAAGCCAGTCATGTGCAGACAGTGTGGTAAATTGTTCTCCCAGTCATCAAAACTCTACATACACCAACTTGTCCACACAGGGGAGAAACTATTACAGTGTGGGGTTTGTGACGAATCATTTTCGCAATCAGGATACCTCCATGTATATCAATGTATCCATGCAGAGGAGAAACCCTTCCATTGTGAGGTGTGTGACAGATCATTCTCCCATTCAGGATATCTGCACAAACACTAATGTGTCCACAGGGGAGAGAAACCCTTTCCATGTCGAGCATGTGACAAATCATTCTCATAGTCAGTTTAGCTCTACATACACCATTGTATTCACTTAGGGGGGAAACTGTTTAAACGTGAGGTGTTTGACAGATCATTCCCCACATCATCGAAACTCCTGCTCCATCAGAGGATTCAAATAGGGGACAAACCATTCAGGTGTGAGTTCTGGCACAAATCATTCACACAGGAGGAACCCTCGGTATACACCAATGCATCCACAAAGGACACTTTCTGATGTGAGGTCTGTGACAAATCATTCTCACAGTCAGGAAACCTCCACACACCTACTAACCTTATCTGAATCTAAACATCCTACAATTTCAACAATGCATTCTTTTATAATTTCCACATAGCTAAATTGATTACCTCTTCTGCCAAGTATTCCAGTGCTATTTTATAAGTTTCTTCAGTGATGTCAGTCCCTTGTCCTGATGTTGTTTTAAATACTTGCTGCTGCTTTTGATCTATCATTTTCTTAAGTGCAGACTTTAGGGGTTCTCCTTCCAGTTTAGCATATTTGTGGTGCTCATGAGTTGCATAACGCTGATGCGCTTTGTGTTTCTTCACTATTGCAATTATGGTGTGGCAGAGCAAACACATCATTTTATCTTTCACAGCAACTATGTCATATTGCAATTCCCATTCTTCATTGAATACCCTGTTCTCTTCCTTTAATGCTCTTTTCTTAGATTTTGACATGACTGGGTTACCAGTAAAAAAGTGTTTTTAAATGGTACACACATTTCAAAAGGTGGATTGAGTATTTGCGGACAAATAGGCAGGAGGCCGCAACTAGTGCCTAAAAGGCCCATGTGAGGCATGTGACAAGTCATTCTCATGGTCAGGAAGCCTTCACACACACCAACACACAGAAGAAAAAGTGAGAGATTTGTAATAACTCATTCTCAACTGTTGTGAAGTTGGATAAGAGTACTTGTGGATTGAGAGGCAAGAAGTTAGAATTTGGTGTTTGTAAAATGCTAGAGGGGAAAGTATTGCATGGTCCCTTTAAAGATGATATGCTTTTTCTGTGTGTAGAGATTTAAATTGGATGTTTGTGAGCAGCAGCTTGAAAGTTTGCTAGCATACAGAGAGGACCTGAATTGAAACATTTTGTTTCAAAAGGCTGTACAGTTAGCAGGTCAAATAGCAGTATTTTATTTTACCAAGACAGTAGGCTTTTGAATTTAGCCAGTCAATTTGAACCAGACACTTAGATACCAAAACCTATTAGACTTAAGTATGATGGTTTTGACAGCATAGGACCAATCCTATTGTAAAGAAATATTGATAAGTCATCAAGGGTATAAAAAGAAGGGGGCATTTGGAGAAAGCCCAGAGCCAGCTGCCATCTGCCAGACCTAATGTCCCTCAGCTTTCAAGAGAATTGCTGGCTCTCACATTCTTCTTTGTCTTAAGGAAAGCACTGTCTAAATACCAGTGGTACCAATGGCACAGCTAGATAATATTTCTGACAGAAGAATCAACAGAAAAGATGCAGAACATTCCAGAAGACACGTAATCTAGCTGTAATTTTGAGAGACTAAATACTTTCTTTTATATAGGTGGGATTTGTATTTATTGGAACAGCATGCCATTAGAATCTTGCTTTATTCGGGCATAGTTGGCAGTTAGAAGGGGTTTTTCAGTTTGTTAAAGCTTCAGTTAATTTGTTCACTGTTAGAGTTAGTTAAGTAAATTGGTACTTGTTGACTTTAAAGTGAGTGTCAGGAAGTTATTTCACCACTTTAAGTTGCTGAACGACAGGTTACACCATGTTTCACATTCCTTTTAGAAATTGAGGTGAAGTGCTCCTGTTTTGGTGCTTTGGTTTTAGTTCTCGGAGTAGGGAGTCAACCTCCACTTTATAACACATTGAGGGCTCATCGCCTGGGATTTGGACAGATACGGACAAATTTGGACAGATTTGAACAGATTTAGGGTATGAAAGGTCCCAGCAAATTTAAACAGACTTGGGAGCTAGTGTCCTAGATCTTTAAAAAGAACTTAAGTGAGAAGTAGAAAATCTGTTTAATTTCGGTAACATATTGGTTAAATCAAAAGTGGGGAAATGGCTCATAACATTACTAAAGACGTTCAGGGGGTCAAGGATGCTTCCCAGATTTGCTAAGAAAATTTAGAAAGCTAGAAAGAGGTGACGCTTTTTGAATTAGCAAACAGGCTAAAAATTGGTTTTAACTTGAAATAATAAGAAAGCTGAAATTGTAGCCAAGTTAGCCAAGCATTTAGATATTTTGGTGAAACAGTCAAATACAATGGAACGAAAAAGTATAAAATTGCAAATGAGACAACTGGAGTTAGAGGACAGAGAAAGGAAAATTTCTCAAAATGTTAACAAGACATTGTAGAGATAGATGCACAGGAACATCTAAAAACTTCCTAAAGCAGGATGAAAGACTGGGTAGATAGACATGCAATGGCCAGAATTTTTATATCTGGAGATCAAATTTTGGTAATGTTGTCTTTACAAGGTGAGCCATTCAAAATAAAAATCAGTGATTCAGGGAACATAATTAATTGATACTCCTGATTGTAGGAGAAAGAACTGATTGTCTTCTCCACATTAGTACTGTTTAACATATTGACATGACACAATGAGGATGTACATGTGTATGAAGTAGTGTATTAGAGGAAGATGTAAGAAAAAAAAGAATCAAAGAGAATTAGACAATTTCCAAAGTGAACTTCCTACTATTGGTTGAACAAATTTGTAAGTATTAGAGAATTGAGACACTGTACCTTCATATCTGGAGAAAATTTGAGAGATATAGTGAGATTTCTCAGAAAATACAAAGTTTGCAAAGGTACACTTGGATGTACCACATTAACTAAATATGACATGGATGTACCTAATTTGGACCCAGTAAAACAAAACCCAAATCAGTTACTCCCAGAGAAACAAACCAAAGTAACGAAGGTAATTTAGTATCAATTGACCAAACCAAGCCAGAGTAATCAGACTTCTTCCGCAGTCTTAGTTTCCAGACCAGAAGGTTTAATAAGATTATGTGAAGACTATAGGAATATAAATGCAGCCACAAGGATGGATTCATATTCTCTTACCAGACTGAAAGATTGTATTGGTAGGGATAATAGTGTGTCTTTCTTATTAAAAATTGATTTTTAACTGGATATTGGCAAGTACCG
The DNA here is from genome assembly GCF_030684315.1 of Stegostoma tigrinum. Classification (NCBI taxonomy): domain Eukaryota; kingdom Metazoa; phylum Chordata; class Chondrichthyes; order Orectolobiformes; family Stegostomatidae; genus Stegostoma; species Stegostoma tigrinum. The sequence goes on from NC_081387.1 coordinate 2,905,428, forward strand.
CTGGCACGCAAGCTAGGAAAATTTCAGTGTTTCACCGAATGTATTATATCTATTTTGAATTATGCCACTTGGGTTTAAGAACATGCAAGCCACATTTCAATAATTAGAAAGTAGAGCTATTGCTGAAGGGCTGAATTGGGTACTTTACTTGCATGACAGCGCAATATAAGGTACTACATGGAAGGAATGTATGGAATGGTTAGGAAACTTATTTACACAATTACAATCAGCCGAGTTGATGTTAATTCTAGCAGAAAGTGAATTTGCAAAAGCCAAGGTGATATATTTTAGACATGCTGTACAACGACAGGTGTCACCCATAATGGCAAAGGTTAAAGCTCTAACTTTCTCACCCCAAATGGAGAGAATTAGGTTTTTGGGAAATATGTGGATTTTATCAAATGTCTGTGCGTAATTTTAGTGCAGTAGGGATGCCTTTGACTAATTTGCTACAAAAACAAATGAAGATGGTATAGTCTACAGAATGCCAAGCTGTCTTTGGCAAGTTAAAAGCAATTTTAATGAATGAACCTGTATTAACAGCACCGAACTTTAACAAACCACTTAAATTAGATGTAAATGCTAGTGACTTTGGAATTGGAGCAGTACTCTTATGGGATGACTAGATTGGAATGGAAGAGCCCATGCTTATTTTTCAAAGAAATTGAACAGGCATCAACAGAAGTACTCAAACAACCGAAGAGGAACCATCATCAATATTAACAGCTTTTCATAACTTCAAATTTTAGATTTTAGAGGTGGACACTTTGAAACTGCCATTTTTTCAGACCATATTCCCCTGTGATTCGTGGAAGAATTTAATGGTAAGATTCCAAGGTTGTTCAGGAGCTTAGATCTGCAGGTATTTAACAAAAAAATTGCATATATTTCTGGGCAAGGTAATGTATTTGCTGATGCCTTACCTAGAATATAAGCCATCATCAACTTAAGAATGTGACCAAGAAAGTTGAATCGTGAACAAGAATCCAGCAGGAGGAAGAATGAATGGCTGAGAGGTTTGTGTTTCATTTGACATTAGGGAGAGAATTATCTTTAAGAATTGATGTTATAGTCCTTCAGCCAGTCATTCAATGCAAGTGAAAGCTGCTTCTTGTTCTGCGCCTCAATATTACTGAACATTCTGTGTGAGAAGCTCAGTTTTCACTCAAAATTGTCCTCTGATAGAACCTTCTTTTATGTGTCTCACAATCTGATTTTTTCCTGAAACAATTGGCCTGATGGTGGGAGAGGTTTAAGACAGACAATGCTTTGGAATGATACCTTCCCTGTGTAAGCACTGGAGGCTAAACAACACAGACAACACTCCGTGCACGTGAAACACATGACCTGGCTCTGAGTCTGTGCGGAGATGCTGGTATATAGTAGGAGAGGAGCAGCAGGTGAAACAATCCTGACACATGTCATACGGTAAGGGTTTGGTCTCCCATGTAGGCTCACTAATGTTCTAGTTCAACCTACAACAGTGAAATAGCTTTATTACAGAATTCACTCTGAAAGGGTTTCTCCCTTGTGAGCACATTAACGGACCAGGAGATACACTGACTGAATAACAACATTGCATCTGAAGAATTTCTCCCATGTGTGAATCTGAACTGGTTCAGAAGAAGAGTTGTATTGGACTGCTGAGTTTCTCCAGCATTTTCTGTTTTTATTTTAGATTTCCAGCATCCACAGTATTTTGCTTTTATTTTAGTCTTTACTCAACTTCGTTTACTCCACATAATATCAAGAAATGGACCATAGTATGAAAGGGTTAAAAAGAATCTTGCACAGTTATTTTAAAAAGTGAAATAAATGCCAAGTATTAGTTGCTAGCTGTGAATAAAATACAAGTACACAAAACTGCAGGAAGTCAGTTCAAACAATAAGGGATTGATTGTACCTTACCCTTGACTCTCATGCCATGTTGCCTATGAGACAGCAAAGAAGTGATAATCTTGAAAGAAGTCATTCAAACAGCAGGGATATTGAGCAGGGGAGGCTAATTGATATACACAAGTTAGATGTAAATTGCTATGTTAAAAACAATTGTTGCCAGAAGTAAGATTAGATTTGGTAGGCTGTACCTGCATTCACTCCAGTTATATATTTAAGTAGATATTATATATATATATATATATATATGTAGATTTGGGTGCCTTTGTTGTGATTGGCTAGTTATATGCACAATTCAAAATTAATCAATAATATTGATTGGGTTGAGATAATTTTCCAGCTTTGAATTGGTGCATACTGATTTCTTGTCACTGAATTCAAAAGTATAACTGACTTCGTAATCCTTTGCTCGAGGTCTGCAGCGTGTCATGGCCTAACTTTCTGGGATCCTTACTGTAGCATGCAAAAGAGCCATTATAAACACTAAAGATCTCTGTCTAGTCAGTCTCAATTGATAGGGGAAAGAGGATAACTGATAGCTATCAGGCTCTGGAAATGCCTGCAACAGTGTATAACTTAGCTATGGTAGCAAAGAGTCAAGATCTGGCACCTACCAGGAGGATGGACCGAGTCCGCAGGGACACCATGTACAAGGACCTGGGAAATGGGGGAAAGGGCGTACCGAACGCCACCCTCGCCCTGATGGCTACCTTTGGTGCGGCTGCATCAAGCTGTGCATAGATCCTCAGTAAGCAAACACCATGTGTCACTACTTACTGAGGTTCTGCCTGTCCCCGGTGTTGCGAAGGATGGGCCTGGCCTCGTTGCCGGGGAACGTTCTGAGTAGTTGGACCGTCCCATACCACCTGTTCTTCGTAGAGAAATTTTTGAAAGGAAACACCTTTGACCACAAGGCCGTCAGGCAGTGGTCAGCACGTAGTATCCTCGAGACCCTTCGGGAAAGGAGAGGGTGGATCCCATCGTGTGGTTCCCCACGCAGCCTGCCAAAGTCATTTGGCAGAATGCCTCATCGCCAGAACTTTCAACCAAGCACAAGGACCTTGCTTGGCTGGCGGTGAGAGGGGCTCTGCCAGTGAGATCCTTTATGCACGCCCGGAATCTCTGCGCCACCGCATGCTGCCCTCGAGGCGGCTGCGGGGAGGACGAGACTGTCAATCACCTCCTTCTGGAGTGTGCCTATGCGCAGGAGGTCTGGAGGGGGATGCAGTGGTATTTGTCGAGGTTCGTCCCGAGCAGCTCCATGACGCGGGACTCCATGCTCTACGGGCTGTTTCCCGGAAGGCACACCGAGACCGACATCAACTACGCCTGGAGGACCATCAATGCGGTGAAAGATGCTCTTTGGTCTGCCCGCAACTTGCTGGTCTTCCAGCTGAGAGAACTGACCCCAACCAAGTTTTGCAGACTGGCACACTCTGAGGTCCAGGACTACGTGCTGAGGGACGTGCTAAAGCTTGGGGCAGCCACCGCCAAGGCGTGGTGGGGAAAGACCACCGTATGAAACCCCTCGTCCAGAATAGAAACAAGGGCCCTATCTGGTAACTGGGCCCAGCTGGCGCCTTCCCCAACTGGTCAGGGGGCCAACGGGGACTGTGCGGGGAGATGACTGCCAGGTTTTTTTCTTTTTTTTCCTTTGTTTTGTTTTTTTTTCTTTTAGTTGGTGTACGTACCCCCTGGGTAACCTGGAGCGGCTTGCATGACTGGGTAGGTGTATAAATATGTTTTTTTTGTACATTCTATGAATAAATTATATTTTTTCAAATAAAAGAAAAGATCTGGCACCTACCGGAGAATTGCTCAGATATCTTTTGTCCAGATCTTTCACAAACTCAGTCTGTCCAAAAACACCCTTCAGCTGATCAAGTGCACAGTGAAATTTAGCCACTTCTCGGGGAATAGGATTGGGGGGTGGGGTGAGGAGAAGGATGGGGAAAGAAAAGGACGAGAGTGAAGGTGCTGGATTGATTACACTCACATGGTATTGAAGGTCACCTGAGAAGTCTCACATTGCTCCCTGAACAGAAAGCAATTTCCATCCTTCATCTCATGTGTGATGGCTGTCTGAGACGACTCCTTGTGAACCCGTTCAAACTGGATCATCTCACAATGCTTTCATTGTCAGGAACTCGGGCATCACACCTATATTCGGAGAAGGTGAGACGAGGTCCATCTCTTCCTTCCGTGGCTGATGTCACCATTCAATGCAGCACAGACTAAGGCAGAGATATTGTTTATTCTCACCATCTCTTTCCGGGGCAGTTCACAGAGAGAAGTGAATGGGATATCTTGAGAGAGCTATTTCAGGAGAGGCAAATCTACCGGTGGAGGAAGTAGATGAGGTGAATGTTAAGCTGAGAAATTACAGTTGAGGGGATGTGAATCTTCACAACAAGCAAACTCATTATAGGCCAGGGATGTCACATATCAACTCATGGGACTGACAGTCACAAAATGAATCCCATCTCACTACCCTGTTACAGTGGAACTCCTCCAGCATCTTATCAATCTGTAAGCTCCCTTGTGTGCCATTCCCTCCTGTGCATGTGCCATCCTATCAATGCACATCTTTGTCTTGGATGCAGGAGGTCTTCCTCTTGTGTTCTGCTGTAAAACACATCCCACACTGATGTTGTCAATTTGAAAGCCCCCGAAAATGAAGAATGCTATTCCCCCGCGATAAATCTCTTGTCAAACATTTACCAGGGGAACTGAGACAGCAGCTGCAATAAGTGAGGTTTTATTTAGATGGAGCAATGACAAGTTTAAATCTCCACCTGATCTGCTGCTCAAAGTCACCTCCATTTCACCGGTCAGTTTCACAATCTTCAGGAAACTCATGTTGCTGCAGAAATATTTGGATTGACTGTGAGAGACGTCAGAGAGCCCACCCACTCTGCCCATTCTCTCCTCTTCCTCTTCCAGAGCTGGTTCACTTCCTACAGGGACTGAAAACCAAGTGAGGAGATGGTGAGTGAAGGAGCAGCTTTTATACAAATTGTATCCCATAATATCCACACCAATCTTCAGGCAGTCTGACTGTCCTGTGGGTAATCAGGGGTGGAAATGTCCCTTATGCTGTGTGAGAAGATCCAGCTGAGAGAGCTGTTTACTCGGTGCTTTGTGCTGAACTGTTTGACTGGAGCTGTGTGTTGGATATTGAGTGTGTTTATTGGAAACATTTCCCTTCTGATTTCCAGCCTGAGTTTTGTTGATGGATAATTCCTGAATATGAGAAGGTGAGATGTGATTATCTGGAAGGTGCAGAGTGTCTGAAGATTCTTGCTGATTTCCTGTTGCTCTGCGTTTGTGTGTGTGTGTTGGGAGCTGGTTATTATCCTGTGGAATGGGAATGATTAGCTATGTCAATGTGTTGGAAATTGGATGTTGTCTGGCCTTTCAAATCGCTCCAAGTCCTCCTCCTCACTGTCCTCCCAAGCCATAGCTCTGTAATTTCCTCAGAAAACAGAGATTTGCATTAATATTGAGCAGTTCATAACCACCAGATGCCTCAAAGGTAATTTCAGCCAATGAAGTACCTTTGAAATGTAATCACTGTTGAAATGAGTTGTTTTGTATAACTACTCCAGATATTAATGCTGGTGATCACTGTGACCAGTTGAAGAACTTGGTCAGTGCTCGGAACTGAGATTCTGCTTTGAAATTGAGTGAGGAAGAGATAAATGGAATCTGATTTGGAGAGAAATATCTGATACATTGCTTTATCCTGTTCCCTGATCATTCAGCTGTCAAGTGGGACTGAACTGGCTCATGAAGACTATGTACTTAAGTTTGTCTGTTGCAGAGAGGCTGAGCTAACCTGGAGAATGATCAGTGAAGAAGTTTGGAAAGCATATGGAAGAGATTTACCAAATTACTTCCAGGAATTAGAATAACGGGGAGAGATTGAGTTGCGAAAAATCATGAATGAAGTCTGAGCTAGGCTGTGAGGTTGTGGTGGAATGAAATCCTGTTGCTGCTGGTGGCTCACTGCAGCTCATGGACACCAAGTTTTGGAATCTGTCTTTGGTCTACTTCCCTCATGATGATGAACACAGTGAAGGAGACGTTCATCAGTTGGGACGGAAGTGGTAGTTTTCCTTGAACATGTTTGATCTGTAGCCATTGGACCCCATGGAGACAAGATTGAGAATTTCCCCCACCACCGGTGAGATGGGTCATTCCCAGGGATGGCGATAAAGGAGATATGATTCAGAGGGTATCACTGTACCTTACCAGTCTGTGGACAGCTTTCCTCATTTGGGGATCTGTTCTCAACCCATAATAGTTTTGCCCACTGCTGCAGCTGACAGCTGAATTTGACTGATAGCTGAAGATGTGCAGGCTGAGTGAGTACAGTGTAACTGATTTCCCAGGATAAACCAGAACCCCTCCAATCAGGTGCACTGAAGCAATGTTTTCCTCAGCTTATAACACTTATAACTCAGTGTGTCTTCAAATAATTATAGCTTACAAAGGAGAAATTTCAGAATCTAGTGAAGTAACATTTCTCCTGAGTGATTTTTATGTCAAACATCAACTCTAACATGAAAAGATACAATGGTGGGAAAGTTGTCCTGGCACTGTATTTGTAATGCAAAGGCCCAGTTCAGTACTCTGGGAACAGGAGTTTACATCCCACCTGTAAGAATGGAAATCTGCTATTCATCTCTTGTTGGCTTATTTGTGACTCCAGACCCACAGCAATGTTGTTGGCTCTTAAGTGACCTCTGAAATGGCTTTGCAAGCCTACCAGTTCAAGGACAATTCAGAATGTGCAACACTTGCTGGTCTTGCCATTGACAGCCACATTCAATAAAAATAAAAAACTGAAACTACATTGACTTGTTCTAGAACATAGAACATAGAACAGTACAGCACAGAACAGGCCCTTCAGCCCACAATGTTGTGCCGACCATTGATCCTCATGTATGCACCCTCAAATTTCTGTGACCATATACATGTCCAGCAGTCTCTTAAATGACCCCAATGACCTTGCTTCCACAACTGCTGCTGGCAACGCATTCCATGCTCTCACAACTCTCTGCGTAAAGAACCTGCCTCTGACATCCCCTCTATACTTTCCACCAACCAGCTTAAAACTATGACCCCTCGTGCTAGCCATTTCTGCCCTGGGAAATAGTCTCTGGCTATCAACTCTATCTATGCCTCTCATTATCTTGTATACCTCAATTAGGTCCCCTCTCCTCCTCCTTTTCTCCAATGAAAAGAGACCGAGCTCAGTCAACCTCTCTTCATAAGATAAGCCCTCCAGTCCAGGCAGCATCCTGGTAAACCTCCTCTGAACCCTCTCCAAAGCATCCACATCTTTCCTATAATAGGGCGCCCAGAACTGGACGCAGTATTCCAAGTGCGGTCTAACCAAAGTTTTATAGAGCTGCAACAAGATCTCACGACTCTTAAACTCAATCCCCCTGTTAATGAAAGCCAAAACACCATATGCTTTCTTAACAACCCTGTCCACTTGGGTGGCCATTTTAAGGGATCTATGTATCTGCACACCAAGATCCCTCTGTTCCTCCACGCTGCCAAGAATCCTATCCTTAATCCTGTACTCAGCTTTCAAATTCGACCTTCCAAAATGCATCACCTCACATTTATCCAGGTTGAACTCCATCTGCCACCTCTCAGCCCATCTCTGCATCCTGTCAATGTCCCGCTGCAGCCTACAACAGCCCTCTACACTGTCAACGACACCTCCGACCTTTGTGTCGTCTGCAAACTTGCTGACCCATCCTTCAATTCCCTCGTCCAAGTCATTAATAAAAATTACAAACAGTAGAGGCCCAAGGACAGAGCCCTGTGGAACTCCACTCACCACTGACTTCCAGGCAGAATATTTTCCTTCTACTACCACTCGCTGTCTTCTGTTGGCCAGCCAATTCTGTATCCAAGCAGCTAAGTTCCCCTGTATCCCATTCCTCCTGACCTTCTGAATGAGCCTACCATGGGGAACCTTATCAAATGCCTTACTGAAGTCCATACACACCACGTCCACAGCTCGACCCTCATCAACTTTTCTAGTCACATCCTCAAAAAACTCTAAGGTTTGTAAGGCATGACCTACCCCTCACAAAGCCGTGTTGACTGTATTTGATCAAGCCATGCTCTTCCAGATGGTCATAAATCTTATCCCTCAGAATCCTTTCTAACACCTTGCAGACGACAGACGTGAGACTTACCGGTCTATAATTGCCGGGGATTTCCATATTTCCTTTCTTGAAGAGAGGAATTACATTTGCCTCTCTCCAGTCCTCAGGTATGACTCCAGTGGAGAGCGAGGATGCAAAGATCTTCGCAAGTGGCGAAGCAATTGCATTTCTCGCTTCCCAAAGCAGCCGAGGACAAATGTGATCCGGGCCTGGCGACTTGTCAATCTTAATGTTTGACAAAATTTTCAGCACATCAGCTTCGTCTATCTCTATCCATTCCAGCATGCACACCTGCTCTTCAAAGGTTTCATTCACTACAAAGTTGGTTTCTTTCGTAAAGACAGAAGCAAAAAACTCATTTAGGGCTTCCCCTACCTCCTCAGGCTCCACACACAAGTTCCCTATGCTATCCCTGATCGGCCCTACTCTTTCTTTGACCATTCTCTTATTCCTCACGTAAGTGTAAAATGCCTTTGTGTTTTCCCGGATTCCTTCTGCCAAGCCTTTCTCGTGCCCCCTCCTGGCTCTCCTCAGACCATTTTTGAGCTCCTTCCTTGCCTGCATGTAATCCTCTCTAGCTGAACTTGACCCTAGCTTCCTCCACCTTATGTAAGCTACCTTCTTCCTTTTCACTAGAAGCTCCACCACTCTCGTCATCCAAGGTTCCTTAATCTTACCCCTTCTTGCCTGTCTCAGAGGGACATATTTACTCATCACTCCCAACAACTGTTCCTTAAACCGTCTCCACATGTCTATAGTTCCCTTACCATGGAACAACTGCTCCCAGTCCATGCTTCCTAACTCATGTCTAATCGCATCATAGTTTCCTCTTCCCCAATTAAATATCCTCCCATTCTGCCTAATCCTCTCCTTCTCCATAGCTATGTAGAATGTGAGGCAGTAATGGTCACTATCACCAAAATGCTCTCCCACCACAAAATCTGATACCTGCCCCGGCTCGTTTCCGAGCACCAAGTCTAGAATGGCCTCTCCCTTCGTCGGCCTGTCAACGTACTGCGTTAGGAAACCCTCCTGAACACACCTTACAAAAACAGCTCCATTCAAAGCTTCTGCTCGAAGGAGGTTCCAATCAATATTAGGAAAGTTAAAGTCACCCATTACAACAACCCTACTGCGTGTACACTTTTCCAAAATCTGTCGACCTATGCTTTCTTCAATCTCCCTGCTGCTATTGGGGGGCCTGTAGTAAACCCCTAACGAGGTGACTACTCCCTTGCTGTTCCTAATTTCCACCCATACTGACTCAGTAGGCAGATCTTCCTCGACAAAGGAAGCTTCTGTAGCTGTGATACCCTCTCTGCTTAGTAGTGCTACACCCCCTCCTCTTTTTTCCCCCCTCCCTATTCTTTTTAAATGTTCTAAACCCTGGAACATCCAGCAACCATTCCTGCCCATGAGAAACCCATGTCTCTGTTATGGCCACAACATCATAGCACCAGGTACTGATCCATGCTCTAAGTTCATCACTTTTATTCCTGATACTCCTTGCATTAAAGCAAACACACTTTAACCGATCCCTTGGTTCCTTCCCAGGAAAATCCTTCCCACTAGCTGGTCTACCCCTTGCTACTGCCTCGCCTGCATCAACGCTCACCTCTGGTATACAGCTCAGGTTCCCACCCCCCTGCCATACTAGTTTAAACCCTCTCGAACTAATCATACAATGTTTTTCTAAGTACATTGTTAAGATTTTCAGAGAACACAGTAACTCTGAAGACATAAATTGCATTTATTTCAGTGCATGGGGTCTTACAGGTAACTCAGGGCATGTTTGGGAACATGGAATCATAGCTATTATGGAAACTTGGCTGAAGGATGGACAGAACTGGCAGCTCAGTATTCCAGGTTTCAGATGCTAAAGGAAGTATAGAAAGAGAGGCAACAGAGGAGGGGAGTGACTTTTTTGATTAAGGAAAACATTACTGCTGAACTGGATAAGGTATTTCTGAAAAATCATCCAAAGAAAATAAACAGGTTGAAATTAGAAATAAAAAAGAAATGATCACCTTCATGGGATTGTACTATAGACCACCAATTGTCAGGGGAAAATTCAGGAACAAATATATAGAGAGATCTCAGATATATATGTAAGAATAATAAGGTTACAATAGTGGGTGATTTTAATTTTCCAAACATTGACTGGGACTACCACAGTGTTAAAGGTTTCAATGGTGAAGAATTTGTAAAATGTGTTCAAGAAAATTTTCTTTATCAATATTTTAAATGTTTCTTTTGGAGAAGGAGCAAAACTTGACCTTGTCTTGGGTGATAAGACAACACAAATGACTGAAGTGATAGGGGAATGTTTTGGATCTAGCAACCATAATTCTATTTGTTTTAAAATAGGAATGGAAAAGGATAAGCCTTCCATAACATTAAATTTTTTAATTGAAGTAGGACAAGTTTTAATTGTTTGCGAGAGAGTAGGGCCCCTTAAAGATCAAAGAGGTTGTCATTGTGTTGAACCTCAGGACATGGGAGAGGTATTAAATGGATATTTTGAATCAGTTTTTACCATGGAGAAAGAAATGGAGACTAGAGATCTCAGGGAAATAAATATGGATGCTTTGAAAACAGTTCCCATTACAGAAGGGGAATTGCTGGAGGTCTTAGAAAATATAACAGGACCTGATCTGGTGTATCCCAAGACATTGTGGGAAGTCAGGGAGAAATACTTGTATCATCTACACTATAGGTGAGATGCCAGATGAGTGGAGAGTGGCTAACGTTGTTCCTTTGTTTAATAAGGGATGTAGGGAGAAGCCTGGGAACTACAGTTCTGAGAGTCTGACTTGGGTGATGTATAAGCGATTGGAAGTCATTCAGAACGATAGGATTTATATGCATTTGAAGAAGCAAGGGGTAATCAGGAATAGTCAGCATGGTTTTGTGCAAGGGAAATTATGCCTCTTGAACTTGGTTGAGCTCTTTGAAGAAGTAACCAAGAAGATTGATGAGGGCAGAACAGTAGACACTATCTACTTGGACTTTAGTAAAGCTTTTGATAAGGTTCTGCATGGCAGACAATCTAGTAAGATTAGATCACATGGGATTCAAGGTAAGCTTGTCAATGCGACACAAAATTGGCTTAATGGCAGGAGACAGTGAGACCTGTGACCAGTGGTGTTCCACAAAGATCAGTGCTGAGTCCACTTTTGTTTGTAATTTATATAAGTGATTTGGATGAGCATACAGAAGGCATGGTTATTAAGTTTGTGGAGGACACTAAAATTGGTGTTATAATAGACTGTGAAGAAAGTTATCTAAGATTACAGAAAGACCTTGATTAATTTGGTCAATGGGCCAAAAAGTGGTAGATGGAGTTTCATTTGGAGAAATGAGAGATATTGCATTTTGGTAAAACAAACAAGAGCAGGACTTGTACAGTTAAAAGTAGGACCTTTGGTAGTATAAAAAGCAGAGGTCCTTAGGGTACATAATTCTTTGAAGTTTGCCTCTCATATAGATAAGATCAAAAAGGCATTTGGCATGCTTGCCTTCATTGCTCAGACCTTAGAGTATAAGAGTTGGGACATTATGTTGACGTTGTACGGGATGTTGGTGAGGCCTTATCTGGAGTACTATTTCTAATTCTGGTTGCCCTGTTATAGGAAGGATATTAAGCTGGAGAGGGCTCAGAAGGGATTTACCAGAATTTGACTGGGAATAAGGGTTTGAGTTAGAAGGAGAAGCTGGCTAGGCTGGGACTTGTTTCATTGGAGCATACGCGGTTCAGGGAAGACTTCATAGAGGTTTCTAAAATCATGAGGGGCAAAGGGAAGGCGAATGGCAGGTATCTTTTTCCCTAGAGTGGAGGATTTCAAGAGTAGGGAGCATATTTTTAAGGTAAAGGATGAAAGATTTAAAAAAGGCGGGTAATTTTTTTACACAGAAAATGGCTTATGTGTGGAATGAATTTCCAGAGGAAGTGATGTATGTGAGTATAGTTACAACATTTGAAAGACATTTAGACAAGAACATGAATGAGAAATGTTTCGAGGCCTTGCACAGGCAGGTAGGTAAGGGCTAGTTTAGTCTGAAATTATGATCGACATAGACTGGTTGGACTGAAGGGTCTGTTGCCATGTTGCAATTAATAAATTCACCATTTCCCCAATAATTGATATTTGGGTGACTATCTGCAGGTAGCTCCTTTAGATTCCAAGAGTGTAGGCTGTCAGGTCCTGGGAATTTATCAGATTTTACTCCCTTCAGTTTCTCTAATACTTCTCCTCTGTTGATATTAATTTCCTCACATTTTAGCCCCTACGTTACTGTCCATGTCCTGAATTAAACTTGTCTTCTGCTATGAAAACAAATCCAAAGCATTATGTTATGTCTTATTCCCCACAATATTTTCTCTCTATCTTTGCTTATAAGGGACCGATGTTTATTTGAGACACTCTGTTTCTGTTTATTTACATATAAATGCTTTTACAATCTGTTATTACAGTTTTGGCTAATTTAGTCTCAAATTCTACTTTTTTTAAACTTTTAATCAAATCTTTAGTAGTCCTTTGCGTTTTCAAAATACACTCCCAAACTGGTTACTTTTTCCATTATAAGCCTCTTCCTTTCATCTTAATACTATCCTGAACTTCCTATGTGTTTGCTTGCTGAGATTTTGTTTCTCAATGGAAATCACACTTGTTGAGCAATTTGGGTTGTTTCTTTAAATATTTTTCGTTGCTCGGTTACATCCATACTTCTGAATCTATTTATCCATTTAACCTGAGAAATGACCTCCCTTGTACAACAGAATTGGCATGACATTGAAGGTTGTGTTTGTAAGAAGTCACTCTCAAACTGAAGCTAGAACTCAAAGATATTATGATCACTATTTTGCCAAAGTTCTTTGACTGTGACATGACTAACTAACCTGCTTCATAATTTTGCAGATAGATCCTAACCATCACCTATCATGTTTCCTTTCCCTATTTTACAGCAGGAATACACCAAACTACACCAAAGAGTACAAAGGGGATAGATACCGCAGATAGATCCTGACCATCACCCAAGGAACAACTGCACGACCCTGGGAAGACATCACTCCTTCACAGCATTGGTCAACATAGAGAAGGTTGGGCAGTGAAACCATCATCTGGAAATTGGTCAGGTCAGGAGAGCTTTGACATATCATCAGATCTCAAAACTCGTCAGTGGTGTGGAGTCTTCCATCAGAACCAACCTTTCTGAAAATTTGGCTGTGGGTGGTTGGAAGAAGTGTGATTGGCTCCAAGTGTAATGAAAGCTTCAATCGTTCATCAAGTCTCTCAAATCACTAACTCTTTCTGAAAGGTGAGAAGCTGCTAAAGTGTAAGGTAAGTGAGGAGGGTTCCACAGGCACATAAAGTCTCCTAATACTCAAGGTGTATCTGTGGAACAACTGTTAACGTAAGTACAGCTACATGGAACCAAAACCCTTCAAGTGTGAGGTGTGTGATCGAGCTTTTGGACAATCATCAACACTTGTGAATCACCGACGCATTCACACAGGGGAGAAACCATTCAAATGTGAAGTATGTAACCAGAGCTTTGCCCAGTTATCGGGCCTCGTGAATCACCGGCCCATTCACACAGGGGAGAAACCATTCAGGTGCGAGGTTTGTGGCAAATCATTCTCACAGTCATCGACACTGCTCGTGCATCAACGTGTTCACACAGGGGAGAAACCATTCCGGTGTGAGGTGTGTATCAAATCATTCTCTGATTCATCGACCCTCCGCAGACACCAACGCATTCACACGGGGGAGAAACCATTCAATTGTGAGGTGTGTAACAAATCATTTTCAACATCCTCAGACCTCCGTATACACCAACGCATTCACACAGGAGAGAGACCATTTATATGCAAGCTATGTGAGAAATCATTCTCATCATCATCAGACCTCCACGTACATCAACGCATTCACACAGGGGAGAAGCCATTCAGATGTGAAGTCTGTAACAAATCATTCTCACAGTCAGGAAATCTCCGTACACACCAACGCACCCACACAGGTGAGAAACTGTTCAAGTGTAAGGTGTGTGACAGATCATTCTCTGACTCAACAAGGCTCCTGCTTCACCAGAGGATCCACACAGGGGAGAAACCATTCACTTGCGAGGTGTGTAATAAATCATTCTCTGTATCATCAAGCCTCCGTGTACACCAACGCATTCATACAGGGGAGAAACCATTCACATGCGAGGTGTGCAACAAATCGTTCACCAGGTCATGGAACCTCCTGTTCCATCAAAGGATCCACACAGGAGAGTGACAGGTTTGTCATGGAACTTTCATGAGATCTTTGACTATCCATGGCACCGCAGGATTCACACAGGGGAGAAACTCTTCAGGTACAATGTGTGTGACAAGCTTTCACACAGTCAACGTATCTCTTCTCCATCAGCACACTCACCCAGAAGAGAAATCGTCTCACAATAACTTGTGTAATGAAGCCTTCACACAGTTTATGGACCTTGTGGAGCATCAGTGAACCCACACAGGAATGACCTACCATATTTTTGTCACTCTGTCCTCAGAATGTATGAACTTTTACACAGTCTCTCAGTGCAGGGTGTTCAGTGGGACTGGGACGCAGAACAAGAAGCAGCTTTCACTCCCATCAAACACCTAGTGATGACATCACCAGTGCTGAGGGATTATGATGTCGACAATGGAACCACCCTGCAGTGTGATGTCAGTGACACAGGACTTGGAGTAATCCCCATGCAGTGAGGGCAACCAGATCATTTACACTAACTTGAAAACACTACACAGATGAAGAAAGTGAGGCTGGATATTGTCTTTATTTGTGAGGAGTTCAATGTGTATATGTTTGGGAAAGAGAAAGTAATGGTGGAGTCTGACCACAAGCCATTTCAAAACATCATTGTATCTGCTTCAGAGCATTTGCACATGGAGATTTTGTTTGGAAATAAAGTACACTCAAGAAAAGCATATGTCCATCACTGACATGCTGTTGAGAGCTACTTACTGTTTCAAGTTTCTGATGCTTGTACAGAGCATGAAACCTTCCCGATTTACTACAAGAAAAATCAGTGCAACGTGCTGTGGAATTATGAACCCAGCAGTGACATGGAGACATCTTCTGGTCTCCAGATTATTGGAGTCCAGAGGTAAGGTATTGGAGCCACTCACAGTGAATCCATGAGAATTATCAGGGAAATTAAACATCCAACAAGGAATTCCCCAGCTTCCAGAATCCTCTGAGTGGTCTCCAACTCCAAGACATCAGACAGTCACAAGTATTGACCTGGATAGTTACCCAGGAAATCTTAGACAAGAAGAAACCTTGTCCAACTACTGGGTGCCTATGCAGCTTACCCACCAGAACTAACTCTGACCTCTTGACCACCCCACTAACAAAACCCTCTCCCTTACTAAGGCCTGGCCAGAGAGCACCACCACCATAACAGACTCAACCTGTCCCGCCCCTACTATCCCAAAATTAACAAATTCCCAACCTGACAATCTCTCCTTACCCAACCTAACTAATTCTGAACCAAACAAACCCCTTCAACTCACTCAGCTGCTGACCTATCGACCTGCCATCCCAATCTTCTGATTCTCTTCACTGCTCTCTGTGTGGATTCCTGCTCTGATTCTCTTTACTTCTGTCTGTATAGATTCTAGTAATAGGAGAGTTCTTTTGGCTGCTGCTTCAGAAGTTATGCCAGAAAGTTGACATCTGCATAAGTGGGGAGTTTTCTCTCTGTTCAGTGTCAAAAATAGAGGTTCTGACTTAGGATTTGGGGTGAATCTGACAGATTTAGCAAACTATCCAACAAGTTGCAACTCTTCAAATGTTACAAAACGTTATGCTGAAAGTATGGCCTGAAACCATCAAAGGCATCCTTGTTACTGTAAGAGAGAATTGGACAAATAGACACAAACAGATTGCCAAAGATAGCATCTTGTGCAAAACGTGCAGGGTTATTATGCCTAAAGAGATGAGAATAGAACAGTATTTAAAACTCAAATTGCTCCAATTATTTCTGGAGCAACATGAGAAATATTTGACAGATTTCTAGTGTGAGAACAGCATTCTTCATCCTCGGAAGCTTTCAAACTGACAATATCAGTGTGGGATGTTTAGCCCCAGATGTGTTTTAGAGCAGATCAGAAGAGGAAGACCCCCAGCAACCAAGGTAGTGATGTCATGCAGTGGTGGGATTATCACATATACAGGAGGTGGGGTCACAGAAGGGAATCAAACAGGATAGAGAAATACAGAAGAGGAGGGAGGATGGAGCAATTTGCTTTGCTCTGTTCTCCTCCTCCTCCATCTGTCCTTCCTTCTCAATCTTCTTCCTATTTTTCACTCATCTCTCTCTTCTCTCTCAAACTCCGCCATTACAATAATGAGGAATGGTGAGAAATTGCACAATTTTAAACTCTATCATGAATGTAAAAGGTAAGCAGAAACTCTATTCAGTATTATTAAGGCAACAATGTTATTATGACTAGATTTAACTATTTATCCTGTTATGTGACACAAGTCTATGGGACTTGCTGAATTAATTGCTGGCCAAGCATGTACACTGCTGATGAGGGTTGTTGATGTTGTCTGATGTGCCCACTCTACTGTACCAGCTCTCAGACATTTCCTCCTAGCTCCCTCTGGACCATTGGCCGAGCACTATTCCTCAACTGGTGTTTACTGATCTCATCTCATCTGGAGATCTTCCCTCCACAGCTTTCTACCAAATAGTTCCCAACTCCAAAGAGCCCTTCTTCCCACAATCCATGAACAAGACTAATCCAACAGACTCATCATTTCAATCTTTTCCTGCCCCAATAAACTTTCCTCTTCTTATCTGCAGTCTATTCGTCTCTCCCCCTTGTCCAGTCTCTTCCCCCTCAGCCAATTTCTTCCACTCGCATTTGTGATTCTTCTGAAACTTAGTATTGGTTCCAAAATTTCTAATTTGTTTGCCCCAGCAGTCTCTCTTCAACATGGACTATAAAATCCCTCACTTGTCCATCCTCCAGCAGAATCATCTGAAGGCTGTGCACTTCCTTCTTGAAAAGAGGCCTGAACAATTTCCCTGTCCATCGCCCTCCACCTGGTTGAGCTCCTACTTACTTCGAATATTTTCTCCTTTAACTTGTCTCATATTCTCCAAGTAAAAGGTGTAGCGATGAGTATCTACCTGAATCCCATTGTGCAACTCTCTTTCACGGGTATGTGGAACATTCCTTCTTCCAGTCCTACTCGGACCCCCTCCTATAACTCTTTTTCTGATATAGTGAAGCCTCCTGGTCTCAGCTAGAATTAGAAAAATTCATTGGTTTTGCTTCCAGTATCCATTTTTCTCCATCTTCATCTGGCCCTACTCTGACTCTACCCCTACTTTTCCTTGACATTTCCATTTTTTGGGGATAGGCTGTCCATTAGTATCTATTACAAACCCATCAACACCCACTTGATTATATTTCATCACAATCTTCCTGTAAGGACTCCTGTAATGGCTACTTGCTGAAAGTGTTAACACTTGCCCTTTTACCTTTTCCCTTCTCACTGCTCCACGCCCCAAACACACCTTGCAGATGATGCAGCAATTTATTTTAACTGCAAGTGTTTTGTGAACCAGCACCTGTGGAACCACGCGTGTGCCGTTTGATCAAATGTTCCAGTTGATCAAGAGGTCCATATAGTCAATGTAAAACACATGAAAATCATAGAAGCATAATGCAAGGAGTATACACATCACTCTTATACTTTGTTTACAGCATAAATCCATAATAATGCAACTTTCCTTAAATTTGCTGGTAAACAGCATTCTCACTCACACCCTCAATTGACTACTTGGGCATCACAGACATCGCAATAATACAATGAACTGCCAGTATTGAGGTACATAATTTTTGTCATTTGATGGAGTGTGGGTTCATAAGGTGCCATTAAAATAAAGTTTGCTGCACTTCTTTTAATCGAGTCTACTCAATGCTGACAATGCAGTTTACATGGTGAGACTAAACACCTGGTCAGTGACCACTTAGAGGAGCACCTCACTATCTGTGACAATGACCCTAACCTTTCAGTCACTATTTCAGTACATCATCCCATACTAACATTTCTGTGTCATTGTGGAATGCTGCAATTTTCCAGCAAGACCTTGTGCAAACTGGAGGAATAGCACATCATGTTCTGCTTTGGAACTTTACAGCCTTTAGGAGTCAACAACTTCAGCCATGAACTCTGTCCTCTATTTTGATTATAAGCCACCCCCTCTGCCGCAGAATCTTGTTTGCTGTCAGCATTGCTGACCTATTTTTAACTGTTCACACATAGCATTTTCTGCATCAATATTACTTCTCTACCATTAAAATTCCCTTTGCCGTTTGCTGTGAGCATTCTCAGTATCTGTTCCATTCATTCCTCCTTCCACTTTGTCAAAAACATAAAACCACACATATTCCAGCTCCTATCAGTTCTGGACAAGACTCATATTGGATTCAGAACATTAACTGCCTCTTTCTGTACAGTGCAGTCAGACCAGCAGAAGTTGTTGAACATTTGTTTTTTTTATTTTATATGTCGACTTGATTCATGAATATGATTGACTATTTTGTGCCTCAGAAAAGTCTTGAGTATAATTTGAAGAGCTGTCTCAAATACAGACAATCAGCAGAAACTCAGCACTCTCACTATTCCTGTCCAGTGCCATTTCTGTGTTTGGAACCAGCTTCCTGGCTGATGTTTAATAAACTGATGCTGAAGATCGATAAAGTTCAATTCACACTTAATGTTACTGACACTTAAAATTCCGAATACTGCCACTTTCAACCAGGTTACACTGATAAACCTGCACCCAAAACATAGCACAAACTCTTGACTGTAATTGGTATGCTTGTGCTTGTTGCAAATTTGTCCAAAGGCTTTACTAAAGCAAATATTTTTTAAGTGCGTTTGACAATAGAAGCAGTTATTTTTAAGGGTGGTATATCATGATCTGATTTGTTTCATGATCAATGCAGTGTGTAAACATCCACTGGATAATTTTCTGAGACTTAAGATATATTTTAAATTCTCATTTCATCGACTTTTAGCCCAGAGAATTTTTCATCTTAGTAATTTATGTGCTATTTTTTCTTAGTATTTTGTCCTGGCTTTTGTACTTAGTTCCTCAGTTGTAGATGGTTCATGGTGGTCTTGTATGTGGGGAATGGACAAAAGCACAGCTGAAGAGAAGAAGGAAACAATGACTGAAGATATCTACAGCCTTGTGATCACTATTAGTAGACAAGAGTCAAAAAGATGTGTTTTTCTTATTCCAACATCTGCAAGACCTTGTTATTTTCCAACTAAATCTGACAAGATCAGAACTGAGATTATTCACCTTTACGAAGGCCTTTGATAATAAGTGCTGACAATATTTAACTAACTGATGAATCTACAAAAAATCTGCTTTAATGTGGGAGAAAGCCACAAGATTGGCAGGGGCAAAGGGGAATACCACTGGCAACAATCCTAGGTCAGAGGGGATTTAATAAAATTATGTGCTATTGTCATCTGATGTCCTGAAGGGGTGTGAACATTGGTCTGAGTGACATACTTCACACGATAACCATCAGGAGATTGTCAGGGGAAGTGGTCTGGTTAATCACTCAGGTCGTGAAAGGGTTTCATTTAACAGTTTGACCATCTAAGGACTGACCCTTGTCACAGAAGAAGGCCAGTTTTGTAAGTTTACTTGTAGCAGCTCTATATACATATACATGTGGACATATACTCAATAAAGAAGCATAATTACACTACACACACTTGTTCTGCACCATTGTGTATTGAGAGTAAGACCAGAATCTAGAAGTGGTCTGTCTGGGGAAAAGCAGAAACAGCCACACTTTCTTCACCCATTTTATGACGTGACTATTTCAGTAAACATAGGTTGGGATGAGGGGTCATGTATCTACAGGAAGCCCTGAGCCTGGGGACTTATTCATGGAATCCTAACAATCCTTGAGCACAAAGGCTGATACTCTAGTGCTCTAGTGAGAGAATGTTGCGCTGTTAGAGATACTATTGTTCAGTGAATTAAACCAAGGTCCATTCTGTCTTCAGACATGAATGTAAAAGATCCCCTGATACAATGTCAAACAAGAGCGGGGCAGTTCACGCAGGCATTCAGACCAGTATGGATCCCACAGTCAATGTCACAAAAATATAATCAGGTCATTATCACATTTTGTAGGACCACAATTTGGCTGCTCTGTTTGTTATATTGCATCAATGTAACTATTTCAAAAAGGAATTAATTTGAGATGTTTCAGGTTGGACGAGATTATGCAAGTTTACATATAAGTGCGGTCTTTCCTTCGCAAGGGAAAAATAATATTTCTAGATTAACAATAATATAACTGGAAATTATAAACCCTTTGATGAACAAAGTAACCCAGAACATGGTGACAATGACCAAAAAATCTGCATATATGGTTCTTAGTGTAGAATCCTATGAGTTTCATTGAATAAGAGCTCATGAAAACTGGCTCACTTTACTAATACACACACGTTCATACTAGGGGAAATTCAGAATACTACAGATGTTTTTTTTTTAAAATCCCTGTGCTTTAGTCTGGCTCCCAACTCTAATGGTCAGAAATTCCACAGAAATTCAGTGGTACAAAATGGAGCTTATTCCATTATACAAACTCACCAATGATCACGGAGATCCAGTGATCACATGAGTCAATGAACCAATCAGTTTCTAGTCCTGAGCACACCCCCCTGGTGAGTTAGACAGTGCTTACTAATGCTCAATTCTGTTCTTCGGCCTCTGTTCACTACAATGTTTCTCTAAGCATCAATCTGGCTTAATTTCTCCCTCACATCCACCATTTTAGATACTTGTTCCTTAAAATTACAATTAGTCTCTTCACTTATGCTGATCCTCATGATTTCCATATCCTGGGGTGAAAATCTGAGCCTTTCTGGTACACAACTGATTTGACTGTGCATCACCAGTTCTGAGTGGACCACATCATGCACCAATAGTCCTGCATTCCTCTGTCAAAACTATTTGTTACGACAGGACAACCCTGAGAAGACATAACCCACAACTTATCCTCCCCAAAAATAACTGTGTTCTTGGGGAAGTTATGTTCCAGGTGTACAGAGTCCTGTTTAGAGCCTAATTGGAGAGCAGTGTTCAGTTCTGGGCACTGCACTTCAGTTGGCCTTGGAGGTAGTGCAGCATAGATTCACTATAATGTTCCTGGCCTTAAGGGTTTAATCATGTGGGCAGGTCACTCAGACTGAATTTAATCAGCCCATTCAGGCGTGCCAAGATACATAACCTGAAACCGATAGGACTTAAACTTGGACTTCCTGGCTTAGAGGCAGGGATACTGAGTTTGCATTCCCTTCAAATTTGAAAATTAAGCAGTATATAATTATGGTTTTTAAGATGATTAAACAAGTTAATACAGTACTTTGTCCAAAACAATGGTGAGAGCATTAAAATTTGATCAAGGGGCTCTTGTGTTGTAGTGGTAGTATACCTTTTGTAAACGAGGATACCTCTGCTCCAATTTGTGTACTAACATCTCTCAACAGGTTGATTCAGAAAATATAAAACCAGAACAGGGCTGCTCAAGGTGATGTCAACAAACACAAGAAGGGGACTGGAAATCTGGAACACTTTCCACACGCTGGGGGTCAATTAAAAGTTCAAAGCTGAGATTTTATTATTTATTGCTAAACAAGGGGATTAAGGGTTAAAGTCTAGTCAGGTAGACAAAATTAAGATAAGGATCAGCCATGATCTAATTGAATGGTAAAAGTCAAAAATCACATGACACCAGGTTTTAGTCCAGTAGGTATATTTGAAATCACAAGCTCTCAGAGTGCAGCTCCTTTGTCAGTGCAGTGAGACGAGACCACACAAACATACAGTTTTATAGGCAGAGAGATGAAAGGATCATACAACTGACTTCCTCCTGTTGAATATTTAATCGGTCATACATTCCTGTATTATAGAAATTGCAGAAGCAAAATATGGAAAAATCTTCAAAGATCCCAGAAGTGCCAATGCTGGAGAATCTGAGATAAGAAGGTGTAGAGTTGGATGAACACAGCAGGCCAAGCAGATTCAGAGAAGCAGGAAAGCCGATGTTTCAGGTCTGGACCTTTCTTCCAGACTCAAAACGTCGGCTTTCCTGCTGCTCTGATGCTGCTTGGCCTGCTGTGTTCATCCAACTCTACACCTTCTCATCTATGGAAAACTCGTTAGTTTTGATGAATTAAGATGCAAATTCCAGAATCTGTTTCAAGTTACTGCTCCAAGATAATTAAAGTATGCCTAACTTTCCAAACTTCAAACAGGCAGAGTGATCTGAATAGGCAACATCTCTGGTCAGACTCTGAACTATAGGTGTGAGGCCTTGTCTTGAGTCTGTCTCAGAGTTTTAACCTGGAATCAGGATGGTTTTGTTCCAAAAGCAGGAATTTATAAAATGCCACACTGACTGACTGTGACTACAAATTGTGTGTTTCTTAAACAAAATAGACTGTATCTGCAAATAAACAAACATCTTGATTCACCCAAGATAATAAAATGTGAGGCTGGATGAACACAGCAAGCCAAGCAGCATCTCAGGAGCTGCTTGGCCTGCTGTGTTCATCCAGCCTCACATTTTATTATCTTGGAATCTCCAGCATCTGCAGTTCCCATTATCTTGATTCACCCCATAGGTTTGTGTGTGTGTGTGTGTGAGAAAGTGTTTGTGCGAGCATGTGAGTGTGAAAGAGTATATGTGAGACAGTGTGTGTGAGGGCACGTGTGTGGGAAAGTGTAATAAGTAATCCAAACTAATTAAGGTAGAGAAATCAAAACAATTTATCAAGGTGTTGCTGTCAAAACAGGACAATAAGGAGATGCTGCCAGACCTGCTGAGCTTCTCCAGCAACTTTGTTTTTGTTCAAGATTTTACAGATGCAGAAGTGTGTTACCTGTTACAGTGTGTTACAAGGATTACCTGTAGTGCGACATGAACCCAAGATCACGGTTGAGGACATCTTCACAGGTACAGAACTTGGCGATCAGTTCTACTCATATCATCACACATGGGGACACCACCCACCATATATCCGGCAGATACTCATGTAACTCAACCATGGTTGTCTATCTCATACACTGCAGGCAAGGTATATTAGCAAGACCATGCAGATGCTATGATAATGGATGAATGAACACTGTGCAACAATCACCAGACAGGAGTGCTCCCTCCCAATTGGGAAGGTCAAGGGCATCCAGCCTCTGATCTTCAGGTAAGTGTCCTTCAAGGCAGATTTCAAGATACACAACAGTGCAGAATCACTGAGCAGAGACTGATAGACAAGTTCCTACCCATGAAGATGGCTTCAACCATGATCTTGGGTTCATGTTGCACTATAGGTAACCCCCAACACATTGTTCTGTATCTATAAAATCTTTCTTTCTGTCCTGTTTTAACAGTATCACCTTGATAAATTGTTATAATCGCTGTACCTTAATTAGTTTGTACAGTTTTGGATTACTTCTTACACTCTGTCACACATGAACCATCAAACACGCACACACTTACACTGGCATATACATATACTCTGTCACGCACACTCAAGCGTGTACACACACTATCTCTCGCACTCACACAGACACACACACATGCATACATATACAGTTAAACACATGGGGTGAATTATTTCATCCAAGATATTTGTTCATTTGCAGATACATTAGGTAATAGAATGTCCTATTATCTCACATTATAGAATATATCTATTTTGTTCAAGAAATACAATTTGTAGTCAGTCAGTCAGTGTGGCATTTTATAAATTCCTGCTTTTGGAACAAAGCCAGCATGATTCCAGGTTACAACTCTGACACAAACTCTAGACAAGGCCTCACACCGACAGTGCAGTGTCTGATCTGAGATGTCATCTATTGTATGTTCTTATCGTTCTGCCTGTTTGAAGTTTGGAAAGTTAGGCAGACACCAATGAAAGTTTTAGTTATCTTGGGGCAGTAACTTGAAACATATTCTGGAATGTGCATCTTAATCAATCAAAACCAACTGAGTTCTTAATATCCTGCTTCTACAATTTCCAGAATGCAGGAATGTATGATTGATTAAAGATTCAGCGGGAGGCAGTCAGCCAGCTACTTTAGATTTGTTTGCTCCACTCACACCAGTTGTATGATCCTCTAATCTCTCTCTCCCTATAAACTGTGAGTTTGTGTGCTCTTCTCTCTCACAGCACCTGACAACGAGGCTGCACCCCGAAAGCTAGTGATTTCAAATAAACCTGTTGGACTAGAACTTGGTGTTGAGTGATTTTTGACTTTATCCACCCCAATCCAACACCAGCAGCTCCATATCATCAATGAATGGTGTAACAGATTCATGCAATTACACCAGTTCCTACTCCCTTAATTCCCCTCTATTGTCTTCTCTACTCTCAACTCCAACAACAATTGGTCAATGTTGTCCTCTCCATCACAAAGGCTTCTTACTTTCCTATTTGTGAGTGTGTCAGGAGACGCACTGACTGTATGAAAGCATTCTTATACACCGAACACCTGAATGGTTTCTCCAGAATGTGAATGGTTTGGTAATTACTGAGTATCATGCACAGCCCAGTACAGGCCCTTCGGCCTATGATGTTGTGCTGAGCTTTTACCCTAAACCTAAGGTCTATCTAACCTCCACCACTACCTTATACTATCATCCATATGCCTATCTAACAGCCTCTTTAATGAGACTGACTCCACTACCCTCTCCAGCAATGCATTCCACGCTCCAAACACTCTCTGAGTAAAGAACCTACCTCTGACATCTCTCCTATATCTACCAACACTCACTTTAAAGCTATGCCCCCTTGTAATAGCTATCTCCACCCTAGTAAAAAGTCTCTGGCTGTTCACTCTATCTATACCTCTGATCATCTTGTACATCTCTATCAAGTCACCTCTCATCCTTCATCATTCTAAAGAGAAAATCCCTAGCTGTCTCAACCTTGCCTCATAAGACCTTCCCTCCATTCCAGGCAACATCCTGGTAAATCTCCTCTGCACTTTTTCCAATGCTTCCACATCTTTCCTGTAATGAGGCGACCAGAACTGGACACAATACTCCAGATGTGGCTGAACCAGGCTTTTGTATAGCTGAAGAATAACTTCACAGCTCTTGAACTCAATCCCTCTATTAATGAAAGCTAACACAGCATAGGCCTTCTTAACAACTCTATCCACCTGAGTGGCAGCTTTCAGGGAACTGTTGACATGAACCCTGAGATCAGTCTATCTGCCACTTCTCAGCCCAGCTCTGCATCTTATCAATGTTCCCATGTAACCTAGAACAGCCCTCTGCACTGTCCACAACTTGACCCACCTTCATATCGTCCGTGAACTTACTGATTCACCCTTCCACTCCTACATCCAAATCATTTACAAAAATCACAAATAGAAGAAGACCCAGAACAGATCCTTGTGGTTCACCACTCATAACTGAGCACCATGTTGAATATTTTCCATCCACTACCACCCTTTGTCTTCTAAGGGTCAGCCAATTCTGAATCCAATCTGCCACATATCCCCCTATCCTGTGCCTCCTTACTTTCTGCATGTGCCTAAGAAGGGGAACCTTATCAAACGCCCTACTTAAACCCATGTATACCACATCCACTGCTCTACCTTCATCCATGTGCTCGGTCACCTGTTCAAAGAATTCAATGAGGTCTGTGAGGCATGATCTACCCCTCACAAATCCATGCTATCACAAATTAAACTGTGTCTATCCAAGTGATCATAAATCCTATCTCTCAGAGCCCTTTCCAATAACTTGCCTCACTGAAGTAAGATTAACTGGCCTGTAATTTCCAGGGTTATCCCTAATCTCTTTTTTGAACAAGGGAATGACATTTGCCACTTTCCAATCTTCCAGCGCTATACCCATGGAGAGTGAGGACAAAAAGATCATCGCTAAAGGACCTGCGATCTCTTCCCATAGAATCCTTGGATAAATCCCATCAGGCCCGGGAGGCTTATCTATCTTCAAGTTCCTCAAAATTCCTAGTACATCTTGCTGACTAACATTCACCTCCTGTAGCCTACCAGCCTGTTTCACACTGTCCTCCCCTGCAACTAAGTCCCTCTCAGTTGTGAATACCTTAGAAAAGTTATCATTAAGGACCTCTTCCTTCTCTTTCGGCTCCGTACACAAATTCCTTTTCCAATCCTTGGTAGGCCCTACCCTTTCTCTGGTCATTCTCTTATTCCTCATGTACATGTAAAATGCCTTGGCGTTTTCCTTGATCCTGTCTGCCAAGGTTTTCTCATGCCCCCTTATAGCTCTCCTAAGCCCTTTCTTTATCTCCTTCCTGGCTAACTTGTATCCCTCAAGAGCCTTTTCCAATCTTTGTTTCCTAAACCTTACATCAGCATCTTTCTTGCTCTTAACCAGTCATTCAACCTCTCTTAAGAACCAAGGCTCGCTCACTCAACTACATCTTCCCTACCTGCTAGGGACAAACATATAGAGCACAAGCAGTAGCATTCCTTCAACAATCTCCACATTTCTATAGTGGTCTTCCCTGACAGCATCTGTTCCCATTTTATATTACCCAGCTCTTGCCTAACAGAAATGTAATTACCCTTCCCCCAATTCTACACCTTACCCTGCTGTATGTACCTATCCTTTTCCATGGCTACTGTAAAAGTAACAGAGTTATGCTACCACCAAAATGCTCTCCTACCCACAGGTCTGACACTTGGTCCAGTTCGTTGCCAAGCACCAAATCCAAAGTAGCCTCTCCGTGTGTTGGTCTATCTACATACTGTGTCAGGAATCCTTCCTGAAATTGATGACAGTGTGAAAGCTTTGGCACACGCATCAGACCCGAATAGTTTCTCCTATGTCAACCGTCAGATGCAGCAACAGCTTCAATGTGCCGAAGAAGGATTAGTTTCACACATCACAAATGAATGGTTTCTCCCAGTATGAATGCATTGGTGCACATGGAAGCTCAATGACCTTGAGAATTAATTGTTTCATGCCTCACACATGAATGGTGTCTCCCATTTGAATGCATCAATGACTGACCAGGATTGATAATTGTGCAAAGCCCCTATTACACATCTCACACTTGAATGCTTTCTGCCCAGTGTGAATCCTCTGGTATATCAGGAAGTTCAGACTTCACAAAAGTTCTATTACAACTTCACAGCTGAGCAACAGTTCCCCAGTACGAATATATTGGTATCTGTAGTTTGATGACACTGAAAACAACTTGTTGTGTACTTCACATGTGCATGGCTTCTCTCCTGTTGGATGCACTAGATCTGATGATGGTATAAATCCCCTGTCATAAACCTCACAAGTAAATGGTTTCTCCCCATGTAACTGTTTTGGTGATTCGCAAGTGTTGATTCTTCATCACACACTTCACACTTGAATGGCTTCTCTTCCGTGTAGCTGTGTCTGTATTTACTGTTGTACATAAGAGTTGGGTGGGAGGGTGAGCTGTGACGAGGATGCAGAGATCCTTCAGCATGATCTGGACAAACTGTATGTGGGTAAATCAATGCAGATGCAATTTGGATAAATGTGAGGTTATTCACACCAGAAGCAAAAGCAAGAAGGCAGATTGCTACCTGCATGGCTGTAAATTGGGAGAGGGGAGTGTGCAGCAGGACCTGGGTGTCTTAGTGCACTAGTTGCTGAAGATAAGTGTGCAGGTGCAGCAGGCGGTAAAAAAAAGCAAATGGTACGTTGGCCTTCATTGTGAGAGGTTTCGAGTACAGAAGCAGAGATGGGTTGTTGCAGTGACACAGGGACTTGGTGAGACCACACCTAGAATTTGTGCAGTTTTTGTCTCCTTTTCTAAGGAAGGATGCTCTTGATCTAAAGGGACTGCAGCAAAGGTTTATCAGGCTGATTCCAGCGATGGTGGGACTGACATATGAGGAGAGATTGACTTGGTCAGGATTGTTTTGGAGTTCAGATGAATGAAGGGGAATCTCATAGAGACTTATAAAATTCTAACAGGGTAGGTGCAGGAAGGTGTTCCCAATGGTGGGTGTGACCATAACCTGAGGTCACAGTCTGAGAGTGCAGGGTAGACCATTTAGGACTGAGATGAGGGGACATTTCTTCACCCAAAAAGTGGTAAGCCTGTGGAATTCATTACCATAGGAAATAGTTGATGCCAAAACATTGAATGTATTCAAGAAGCGGCCCTTGGGGTGAATGGGATCACAGCTTATGGGAAGAAAGCAGGATTAGGCTATGGAGTTGGACAATCAACCATGATTGTGATGAATGGCAGAACAGGCTCGAGGGGCTGAATTTCCTTGTCATATCTCCTTTGCTATTTTTCCAAATGCCTTGTGTGTTCAAGAAACAGATTTGAGCCTGTGGAACACCCCACAAGAACTTCACTGCCTTGGATGCTGTTGGTCTTCTTCCTCTAATTTGCTGTTAAACAATGAGGCATCTATTCCCACACTGGAAATCTCTGTCAAACTTTTCCTATATTAACTGTGGCTGCAGCTGCAATAAATGAGTTTTATTCAGATGGGACAATGACAAGTTTAAATCTCCACCTTATCTACTGCTCAAAGTCACCTCCATTTCACTGGTCAATTTTTCAAGCTTCAGGAAACTCATGTTGCTGCAGAAATATGTGAATTGACTGTGAGACACGTCAATCAAAGAGCCCAGAGATAACGAGGATGAACACAACAGGCCAAACAGCATCAGAGGAGCAGGAAAGCTGACATTTCAGGTCTGGACCGTTCCTCAGAAATGGGGGAGGGAAGGGAATTATGAAATAAATAGAGAGAAGGGGGGAAGTGGATGGAAGATGAATAAAGGACCAGATAGGTGGAAAGGAGACAGACAGGTCAAGGAGGCGGAATGAAGCTGGTAGGCAGGAGGTGGGTTGCGGGTTGAGGTGGGAGGACCAGGTAGGTGGGAGAAAGGACGAACAGGTCAGGGAGGCGGGGATAAGGTGAGCTGGTTTTGGGATGTGGTCAGGGGCGGGGAGATTTTGAAGTTTGTGAAGTCCACATTGATACCCTTGGGCTGCAGGGATCCCAAGCAAAATATGAGAAGCTGTTCCTGCAACCTTCAAGTGGCATCGTTGTGGCACTGGAGGAGGCCTAGGATGAACATGTTGTCCACAGAGTGGGAACTGGGAGTTGCAGTGGTTCACGACTGGGAGATATAGTCGTTTGTCACGAACCGAGCATAGGTGTTCCACAAAGTGGTCTCCAAGCCTCCACTTAGTTTCCCTGATGTAGAGGAGGCCACATTGGGAACTGGGATGGGGGTGAGGGGAGAGGTGTAGGGACAGGTATAGCACTTCCGGCAGTGGCAGGGAAAAGTGCCGGGGTGGTGGGACTAGTGGGGAGTGTGGGGTGGACAAGGGAGTCACGGAGAGAGTGGCCTCTCCGGAAGGCAGATAAGGGTGGGGAGGGAAAGATGTCCTTGGTAGTGGGGTTAGATTGCAGGTGGCAGAAGTGGCGGAGAGTGATGCATTGGATCCGGAGGTTGGTGGGATGGTACGTGAGGACAAGGGGGATTCTGTTTTTGTTGTTATTGCGGGAAGTGGGTGTGAGGGAAGCATTGCGGGAAATGCAAGCAATGCAGTCGAGGGCGTTTTTGACCACTGGGGAGGGGAAGTTGTGATCCTTGAAAAATGAGGACATCTGGGACATCCAGGAGTGGAAAGCCTCATCGTGGGAGCATTGTGGCGGAGGAGAAAGAATTGGGAATGGGGCAATGGCGTTTTTGTAGGAAGGTTGGTGACAGGTAGTGTATTCTAGGTAGCTGTGGGAGTTGGTAGGCTTGAAATAGATTTTGGTTTCCAGGTGGTTGCCAGAGATGGAGACAGAGAGGTCCAGGAAGGTGAGAGAGGTATCGGAGATGGTCCAGGTGAACTTAAGGTTGATGTGGAAGTGCAATAACAACAAAAACAGCTCCCCCCTCACCCCCATCCCAGGTCCCAAGAAAACCTTCCACATTAAACAGATGTTCACCTGGACATCTGTTAATGTGATATACTGTATCCGCTGTCCTGATGTGGCCTCCCCTACACTGGGGAAATCAATCGGAGGCTTGGAGACTGCTTTGTGGAACGCCTACGCTTGGTCCATGACAAACGACTGCACCTCCCAGTCGCGAACCACTTCAACTCCCCCTCCCACTCCTTGGACGACATCCTGGGCCTCCTCCAGTGCCACGACGATGCCACCCAAAGGTTGCAAGAACAGCACCTCATATTTTGCTTGGGAACCCTGCAACTCAATGGTATCAATGTGAACTTCACAAGCTTCAAAATCCCCCCACCCCTGACCACATCCCAAAACCAGCCCAGTTTGTACCCGCCTCCCTGTCATCCTATCTCCCACCTATCCGCTCCTCCCACCTCAAGCCCCATCCCCACCTCCAACCTACCAGCCTCATCCCTGCCTCTTTGACCTGTCCATCTTCCTTTGACCGAGTAACCCCATCCTAATTCACCAACTACACTCACCTTTACTGGCTCCACCCGACCTCCTTGACCTGTCTGTCTCCTCCTCACCTATCTTCTCCTCTATCCATCTTCTATCTGCCTCCCCCTCTTTCCCTATTTATTTAAGAATCCCCTTCCCCTCCCCCATTTCTGAAGAAGGGTCCAGACCCAAAACGTCAATTTTCCTGCTCCTCTGATGCTGCTTGGCCCGCTATGTTCATCCAGCTTCACACCTTTGTTATCCCAGATTCTCCAGCATCGCAGTTCCTACTATCTCTGAATCAGAGAGCCCACCCACTCCGCCCATTCTCCCCTCCTCCTCTTCCAGAGTGGGTTCATTTCCTGTATGGACTGCAAACCAAGTGAGGAAGTGATGAGTGAGGAAGCAACTTTTGTACAAATTGTATCCCACAATATCCACACCAGTCTTCAGGCAGTCTGACCATCCTATGGGCAGTCAGGGGTGGAAATGTCCCTTATGCTGTGTGAGAAGATCCAGCTGAGAGAGTTGTTTACTCAGTGTTTTGTGCTGAATTGTTTGACTGGAGCTGTGGGTTGGAAATTGAGTATATTTATTGGAAGCATTCTGCTTTCCAGGCTGAGTTTTGTTGATGGCTCATTCCGAACAATGAGAAGGTGAGGTGTCATTATCTCTGAGGTACAGAGTGATTGAGGATTCTTCGTGATTTCTTGATGTTGTGTTCTTTGAGTGCGTTGGGAGCTGGTTATTATCCTGTGAACTGTTATCAAGTCATAGAGATGTACAGCAAGGAAACTGACCCTTGGGGTCCAATCCATCCATGCTGACCAGACATCCTAAATAAATCTAGTCCCATCTGCCAGCATTTGGCCCATATCCCTCTAAATCCTTCCTGTTCATCTCCCTTTTAACTGCCTTTTCAATATTATAATTGTATCAGTCTCCACCACTTCCTCAGACAGCTCATTTCCATATACATACCACTCTCTGCATGGAAAAGTTGCCCCTTAGGTCCTTTTTAAATCTTTCCCTTCTCACCTGAAACCTACACCCTCTAGTTTTAGTCTCCCTCATACCAAGGAAAAGACCTTGGCTATTTAACCCATCCATGGCCCTTTTGATTTTATAAAACTCTACACAGTCACTCCTCAGCTTCCGAAGCTCCATGGAGTATAGCCCCAACCTATTCAGTCTCTTCCGATAGTTCAAACCCTCCAACCTTGGCAACATCCTTGTAAACGTTTTCTGAACCTTTTCAAGAATCACAACATCCTGCCTATAGCAGGGAGATCAGAACTGCACACAGTATTTCAAAAGTGGCCCAATCCATGGTACAGCTCCTCCCATGACCTCCCAACTCCTATACTCAATAATGACCAATAAAAGCAAGCAAACCAAATGCCTTCTCCACCATATTATCTGCCTGGGACTCCATTTTCAAGGAACTATGAATCAGAACTCCAATGTTTCTATGTTCAGCAACACTCCCCAATCGTATCATTAATTGTTTCATTTGCCCTAATTTGCTTTTCCAAAATGCAGCCCTCACATTTATCTAAGTTAAACTCCATCTGCCACTCATTGGCCCATCTAATCAAGATCCCGTTGTACTCTGAGGTTACCTTCTTTACTGCCCTTTGCACCTCCAATTTGATGTCATCTTTTTTCCCTGTATTCATTCAAGGAGTGAGGGCATTGCTGACTAGGTAGCATTTATTGCACAGACAGCAGTTAAGAGTCAACCACAATTCTGTGGGTCTGGAGTCACATATAGGCCAGACCAGGTAAGGATGACAGTTTCCCTCCCTAAAGGACATTAATGAACCAGATAGGTTTTTCCAACATTTGGCCATGGATTCACGGTCATCATTAGACACTGCTGTGGCCGGATTCACCCCCAGGTCCCCAGAACTTTCCCTGGGTCTCTGGATTAATAATCCAGCGATAATACCACTAGGCCATTGCCTCCCCATCTGCAAACTTGCTAACCATATCTGGATGTTCACATTGAAATCAGTTATATAACTGAGGTAAAACAGTGGACCCAGCACCAATCCTTGTGGCACACCGCTGGTGACAGGTCTCCAGTCTGAAAAGCAATCCTACATCACTGTCCTTTGTCTTCTTCCTTCAAGACATTTCTGTATCCAAATAGCTAGTTCTCCCTGCATTCTATGTGAACTAACTTTGCTAACCCATGAGGAAGCTTTTTGAATGCCTTACTGAAGTCCATATAAATCATGTCCACTGCTCTGCCCTCATCAATCCTCTTCATCAGTTCTTCAAAAAACTTAATCAAGTTAGTGTGACACAATTTCCATTCACAAAGCCATGTTGTCCATTCCTAATCAGTCCTTGTCTTTCCAAATACATGTGAATTCTGGCCCTCAGGATTCTCTCCAACAACTGGCCCACCACTGATGTCAAGCTCACTGGTCTATAGTTCCCTGGCTTTTCCTTACCACTTTTCATATATAGTGGCACCATGTCTGCCCATTTCCAGTCTTCCAGCCACTCACCAATGGCTATCAGTGATACAAACATCTGAGCAAAGGTTGCAGCAATCACTTCCCCAGCTTCTGACAGAGTTCTAGGATACATCTGATCAGGTCGCAGGGATTTATCCACCTTTATTATGTTTCAAGATATCCAGGATCTCCTCCTCTGTAATATGGACTTTTTTCAAGATGTCGCTATTTATTTACCCATATTCTCTACCCTCCATATTCCTCTCCACAGTAAACACTGATGCAAAATATTTGTTTAGTATCTCCCCATCTTCTGCCATTCCACAATTAGGCAGCCTTGCTCATCTTTAAGGGGCTCTATTCTCTGCTCAGTTACCCTTTTGCTGCTAATGTATTTAAAATCCCTTTGGATTCTCCTTAACTCTGTTTGCCAAAAATCCCATGTCCCTTTTTGCCCTCCTGATTTCCCTCTCAAGTATACTCCTACTGCCTTTATGCTCTGCTAGGGATTCACTTAATCTCTGCTGTCTATCTCACATATGCTTCCTTCTTATTCTTGACCAAAACCTCAATTTCTCTAGTCATCCAACATTCTCTACTCCTACCAGCCTCGCCCTTCATCCTAACAGGAACATACTGTCTCTGGACTCTTGTTATCTCATTCTTGAAGGCTTCCCATTTTCCAACTGTCCCTTTACCTGCAAACATCCGCCTCCAACCAACTTTTGAAATTTCTTGCCTAATACCATCAAAATTGATCTTCCTGCAATTTAGAACTTTAACTTCTAGACCCAGTCCATGCTTTTCCATCACTATTTTAAAAATAATAGAATTATGGTCATTGGCCTCAAAGTGTGCCCCCACTGACATCTCAGTCACCTGCATTCCCTTATTTCCCAACAGTAGGTCAAATTTTGCACCTTCTCTAGTGTGTACGTCCACATACTGAATCAGAAAATTTTCTTGTGCACATTTAACAAATCCGTCTCCATCCAAGCCCTTAACACTATCACAGTCCCAGTCTATGCTTGAAAAGTTAAAATCTTTACCACCCTAGTATTCCTACAGATAACTGAGGTCTCCATACAGATTTATTTCTCAATTTCCTGCTGACTGCTGGGGGGTTCTACAGTACAATCCCCTTGTTATTTCTCAATTCCAACCAAATAACTTCCCTGGACATATTACCAGGAATATACTCCCTAAGTACAGCTGTAATGTTTTCCCTAATCAAAAATGCCACTCCACCTCCTCTCTTGTGCCCCCCCCCCCCCCCCACCAACTTTGTATCCTTCCTATAGTGCTGAAACCCTGGAACATTAAGCTGCCAGTCCTATCCATTCCTGAGACACATCTCTATAATTGGTATGCTATCCCAGTCCCATGTTCCCCACCATGCCCTGAGTCCATCTGCCATACCTGGTAGACTCTTGCATTGAAATAAATGCAGTTTAATTTATCAATCCTACCTTGTTCTCTGCTTTGTTCCTGTCTGCCCTTACTGTTTGACTTGCTCCTTTTCTCAACTGTACCAATCTCAAACTGATCTCTGTCCTCAGTATCTCCATGGGTGCCACAAACCCCCCACTTACAAGTTTAAATCCTCCCAGGCAGCTAAAGCAAATCTCTCTCCCAGTGTATTTGTCCCCTTCCAATTCAGGTGCATTCTGGCCTTCTTATACAGGTCACTTCTACCTCAAAAGAGATTTCAATGATCCAGAAATGTGAGTCCTTCTCCCCTATGCTAGACCGTCAGCCACACATTCACCTACACTATCTTCCCATTCCTACTCTCACTAGCTTGCGGCATCGGGAATGATCCAGATATTATGACTCTCAAGGACCTCCTTTTTAAATTCTTGCCTTACTTCCTATATTCTCTCCTTGGAATCTCATCCTTTTCTCTTCCTATGTTATTAGTTACAATGTCTACGACAGCCTCCTGCTGGTCCCTGTCACCTTTGAAAATATTCTGCACTCTCTCTAAGATACCATTGATCCTGGCACCATTCTGATGTCTCACTGCCGGCCGCAGAAACATGTGTCTGTCTATCAAAATTGAACACTTGGAACCTGACATCCCCTCATTACATTAAAGCCAGCTTCGGCACCAGTGCAACATTCCCCTGAGAGTTCATCCCCCTACATTTTCCATAACAGCATATTTGTTTCAGAAGGGGATAACCACAGAAGACTCCTGCACAACCTGCACCCCCCTCCACCCTTCCTTTGACTA
The DNA here is from genome assembly GCF_030684315.1 of Stegostoma tigrinum. Taxonomy (NCBI): domain Eukaryota; kingdom Metazoa; phylum Chordata; class Chondrichthyes; order Orectolobiformes; family Stegostomatidae; genus Stegostoma; species Stegostoma tigrinum. The sequence continues at coordinate 2,940,722 of NC_081387.1, forward strand.
TATCTTCAGTTTATCTCCCTTCCTGCAACTGCCATCTGTCACATCCCAGCTCTTGTAAATTCCTCATTGCCTCTGACTGCCTCTCCAGCTGATCCATACAATCCGATTGGATTTGCAATCAAACCCACTTCATGCAGACATAATCATCAGCAACATGGAAACTCTCCCTTATCTCCGACATCCAACAGGATGAGCACATCATTCTACTAAAGGCCATCTTTGCACCTTAACAATCTACAGACCCAAAAAATAGCACAGTCTTACTGCTCTAAAAACACTGCTCCAGGGTAACTTAGTACCTACGTTTTCATATTTTTAAAGTTAAATCAAGAGCAAATCTCAATTAAAAACAGGTCATCAAGAAAGAACCCACTCTACTCATTATTTTCAATTTATGAAAGAAAAACAGTAAAGATATACTTTAAAAAATGAGCCACTTGGCTGTTCCCCTGCTGTGAGCTTCCCCACACAGGTTTCTCCAAGGTCAGCTGTGAATTTCTCTGTTTGTTTTATTTTCTTCAACAAACTCTGATGTCCAAAGATACTTGAAATCAAACAGCAGCGGCAGATTCCCTACTGCATCAGACAGCTGTACAGGTTTATTTCTCCATGTGATTCACTTCTCATGTGGTCACTGCCTTTGCCTCTCTTCCTCATGTGTAAAATGCCATTGTTTTGATCTCTTTTTTTCTCAATGTTCCAAAACAATGCAACAGCTTATAAAACAGTAATTACTACTCCTGGAATTCAAAGAAATCAGCTCCAACACTGAAAATACATCAAAAAAGGAATAGCTCACACAGCCACAATTCTTTTCCATCCTCCATCTTGGATTATTTGTTGAATTTTCTCCACTTTCCATGTCGGTGCAGCCCATCTATAAGGGCAAGAGAAATGCATTAGTGGAACACTAATCCCTGTAAGTTCACCATTAGCTTACAAACTGTCCTGGTTTGAAACTGTATTGGTATTTCTTCTCTGTGACTGCAGTAAAAGATTTTGAATCCCGTAAGACCATAAGACATAGGAGTGGAAGTAAGGCCATTCGGCCCATCGAGTCCACTCTGCCATTTAAATCATGGCTGATGGGCATTTCAACTCCACTTCACTGCACTCTCCCCATAGCCCTTGATTCCTTCTGAGATCAAGAATTTATCGATCTCTGCCTTGAAGGCATCTAACGTCCCAGCCTCCACTGCAATCCGTGGCAATGAATTCCATAAGCCCACCACTCTCTGGCTGAAGAAATGTCTCCTCAGTTCCATTTTAAATTTACCCCCTCTAATTCTAAGGCTGTGCCCATGGGTCCTAGTCTCCCTGCCTAACGGAAACAACGTCCCAGCATCCTCCCTTTCGAAGCCATAAATTATCTTGTAAGTTTCTAATAGGCCTGACCTCAACCTTCTAAACTCTAATGAATACAATCCCAGGATCCTTAGCCAATCATCATATGTTAAAACTACCATTCCAGGGATCATCCATGTGAATCTTCGCTGGACATGCTCCAGTGTCAGTCTGTCCTTCCTGAGGTGTGGGGCCCAAAATTGGACACAGTATTCTAAACGGGGCCTAACTAGAGCTTTATAAAGCCTGAGAAGCACATTGCTGCTTTTATATTCCAACCCTCTTGAGATAAATGACAACATTACATTCGCTTTCTTAATCACAGACTCTACCTGCAAGTTTACTTTTAGAGAATCCTGGACCAACACTCCCAGATCCCTTTGTACTTCTGCTTTACGAATTTTCTCACCGTTTAGAAAATAGTCCATGTCAGTATTCTTTTTTGCCAAAGTGCAAAACCTCGCATTTGCTCATGTTGAATTTCATCAGCCATTTCCTGGACCAGTCTCCTAAACTGTCTAAATCTTTCTGCAGCCTCCCCACCTCCTCAGTACTACCTGCCGGTCCACCTATCTTCGTATCATCGGCAAACTTCGCCAGAATGCCCCCAATCCTTTCATCCAGATCATTAATATAGAAGGCGAACAGCTGCAGCCCCAACACTGAGCCCTGTGGGATACCGCTTGTCACCAGTTGCCATTCCAAAAAAGAGTATTTTATCCCAACTCTCTGCCTTCTGTCAGACAGCCAATCCTCAATCCAAGCCACTAGCTCATTTCAAACACCATGGGCTTTCACCTTGCTCAGCAGCCTCCCGTGAGGCACCTTACCAAAGACCTTTTGGAAGTCTAGATAGATAACACCCACTGGGTTTCCCTGGTCTAACCTACTTGTTACCTCTTCAAAGAATTCTAACAGGTTTGTCAGGCATGACCTCCCCTTACTAAATCCATGCTGACTTGTTCTAAACTGATCCTGCGTTTCCAAGAATTTAGAAATCTCATCCTTAACAATGGATTCTAGAATTTTACCAACAACCGAGGTTAGGCTAATCGGCCTATAATTTTCCATCTTTTGCCTTGATCCTTTCTTAAACAAAGGGGTTACAACAGCAATTTTCCAATCATCTGGGACTTTGCCTGATTTCAGTGACTTTTGAAAGATCACAACCAAAGCCTCCGCGATTTCCTCAGCCACCTCCCTCAGAACTCTAGGATGTAGCCCATCGAGGCCAGGAGATTTATCAATTTTTAGACTTGTCTAGCACTTCCTCTTTTGTAATGCCTACCATACTCAACTCTGCCCCCTGACTCTCCCTAACTATTGGCATACTACTCATGTCTTCCACTTTGAAGACTGACACAAAGTACTTATTAAGTTCTTCAGCTATTTCCTAATCTCCTATCACTAGCCTTCCAGAAATTTGAAGCGGCTCAATGCCTACTTTTGCCTCTCATTTGTTTCTTATGTATCGAAAGAAACTTTTACTATCATTTCTAATATTACTAGCTAGGCTACCTACATATTTGATCCTCCCCTTCCTTATTTCTCTCTTTGTTATCCTCTGACTGTTTTTGTAGCCTTCCCAATCTTCTGATTTCCCAGTGCTCTTGGCCACTTTATAGGCTGTCTCTTTTTCTTTGATACATTTCCTGACTTCCTTTGTCAGCCATGGCTGTCTAATCCCACCCTGGATAATCTTTCTTTTCTTTGGGATGAACCTCTGTACTGTGTCCTCAATTACACCCAGAAACTCCTGCCATTGTTGCTCTACTGTCTTCACCACTAGGGTCTGCTTCCAGTCAACTGTAACACCATTATATCCGATTTTGCCTTCTCTCTTTCAAACTGCAGACTGAACTCTGCCATATTATGATCACTGCCTCCTAAGTGTTCCCTTACTTTAAGATCTATTATAAAGTCTGGCTCATTACATAGCACTAAGTCCAGAATAGCCTGCTCCCTTGTGGCTCCTTGTGGGAATCCCAACAGCAATGTGGGTATATCTATACCCTGCCTACCCTGCAGGTGATTCAAGAAGGCAGCTCATTCTGTGAAAGGCATTTATGCGTCTCCTGTGCAATGACACCTACACTCAGTGAAAAATCTGAGGAGTCAGCCCCTCTAGCAAGGGAGGAGTGGGAATTGGAGGAAATCATGTTTCCTTTTCCCATTTTACAGAAGGAATACACCGTACTGCACCAAAGAATACAGAGGGGATAGATACCACAAATAGTTCCTGACCATCACTCACTGCTGGATCACACAGCTGTGCAGGTTTATTTCTCCATTTGATTCATGAACAACTGCACGACTCTGGGAAGCTATCCAGACCAACGTTTCTGAAGGTTTAGCTGTGGGTGATCAGTCAGGGTGAGGGTGAGAAGAAGTGTTAGTGGGCTGCAAGTGTGGTGACAGCTTCAATTATTCATTGAGTCTCATAACCCACTTACTGATTGCTACAGGTGAGAAGCTGTTTGATTATGAGGAGGGCTCCATATGCTCAAATGATTTCCTAACACGTAAGGTGTGTGTGTGTGTGTGTGTGTGTGTGTGTGTGTGTGTGTGAGTGAGAGAGAGAGAGACGATCAGTGCTGCATTAAGAGCACTGACATGGATGAAAAATCTTTTAACTGTGATGCAGGCGACAAATTATTTTCCCATTCCTGTCACTTCCACATATACCAACGCATTGATACATTGGAGAAGCCATTCTCTTGTGAGGTTTGTGACAAAACCTACATGACATCGTCAAGCCTCATTAGACACCAGGAGAATTCACACGGGGGAGAAGTTGGACATGTGTGAAGTGTGCGACAAATCCTTCACACAAATTTCGTGTCTCCTGGACCATCAAACAATTCACACAGGGCAAAAGCCTTTCATTTGTCAGATTTGTGGTAGATTTTTGTGACATCTTCGAGTCTCCTTCGTCACCAGAGGAATCACACTGGGAAGAAACCCTTCCAGAGATGGCTTTTACCTAATCCTCTGACCTTCTGATGCACCACAGAATTCACATGGGGGAGAAACTTTTTAAGTGTGAGCTCTGCAACCAAGCCTTCACATGGTTGTCCCACCAACACCAACAATTCACACTGGGAAGAAGCCATTCAAATGTGAGGTTTGTGACAAATCATTTTCGCATTCATTAAACCTCTGCAGTCACCAACGCATTCACACAGGAGCAAAATCTTTCATGTGTGAGATGCGTGACAAATCATTCACAGAGTCATCAAACCTTCATGCACATCAATGCATTCACACAGGAGAGAAACCATTCCAGTGTGAGCTGTGTGAAAAGGTTTTCACTAACTGCTCTGATCTCCTGAAACACCAGAGGATCCACATGGGTCAGAAGCCATTCAAATGTGATGTGTGTGAGAAATTATTTTCAGAGCCATCAAACCTCCACACACATCAACGCATTCACAAGGAAGCAAACCATTCCGGAAGAGAGATTTGTGAGGCTTTTAGCCACTCCTCTGATCTCCTGAACTACCAGCAGGCTCACCTTGTGAGAAACTATCCAGCTATGACTGGTGGCACACAGGGTTAGCGATGTTTGTCAACACCAACACCAACTGAGTTGTGGGTCAAAGCCTTCACAAAGTCAATACACCTGCCACCCCATCACAGGACCAAATGGGGGAGTAACCCTTCAAGTGAGAGGTTTACGATAATGTATTTCTGAAACCTTTGAAATTCTGGAGACACCAGCAGATCCAGGCTAGAGAGAAACCAGTTGAGTGTGATGGATATGACAAGACTGTCACAGTTAGCATATCCCTTTTGATTGTGGGATCTATATTTAAAACATCAGGGATTACCCCTCTGCTGTTCTACAACACAGTGCCATAGGATCTTTAACATTCACCTTAGAGGATAGATGGGCCCTTTGTTTAACTCATCTGAACCCTGGTATCTCTGACAGTGCAGCACTTCTATATAAATAAAACTAATTGATTTGCTCAGAGATAATATATTTAACTGTTTGTTTCAGTAAAATACATACCAACTACAGGCACATAAATTGTGGCTGATGGTTTACTTGTGTTTGTATGGGATTTATCAGCGTAATCCAGATGAAATTGACCATATTGGGAATTGCAAATGTCACGTGTGTCGAGTGTAAATGTTTTTGATTTTTGTGATCGTTAATGATGATTTATTAAACAGCCAAGAAGCTGGTGCCAAACACAGCCCCAGGTGGGAATAATGAGAGTGGTGAATTTCTGCTGATTGAGTTTGTTTGAGGCAGCTCTTGAAATTACACTCAGGGTGATGAGGTTTTTGGGTGATCAGACACCACCAGTCAGTCATATCCAAGGCTCTAATCTACATTCTGTGGCCAGCAATTATTTCAGTAAACAGGTCTGCAGGTAATTGTTTACATCTGTTGAAACAGAAAAAATATTTCAACTAATTTAATATAGTTGTCATGACATTGTTACATCAACAATATAGAGTTTCTCCTTTGTGTTTTCACTCATGCTTGGGTTTAAAATGCTGCAATTCCTCTCAATCCTCATCTTTATGATGCTGGAGGTGAAATGGAAAGAGATGAAGACAAAGGGGATGAGGGGTAAGGGGAATGACAGGATAGGAGAAAGGTACAGGAAAGTGAATGGGAATGAAATTAAAGAGATAGAGAATGGGGGGAAGAGAGAGAGTAGAAGAGGAAAGAAAAGGACACAAAGGGAGATGATGAAAGGTTGCTTTTTGGACTGAGACCTGTGACAAGCATTGTGTGCAAGGATCGATGCTGGGTCCACTGCTTTTTGTCATTTATACAAATGATTTGGATGTAAATATAGGAGGAATGGTTAGTAAGTTTGCAGGTGACATCAAAGTTGGTGGTGTAGTGGACAGTGAAGAAGGTTACCTCAGAGTACAACAGGACCTTGACAGATAGGGAAAGAGTGACAAACATAGTTTAATTTAGATAAATGTGAGGTATTACATTTTGGTAAGGCAAATCATGGCAGCACTGATACACTTAATAGTAGAGCCTTGAGGAGTATTGCCAAACAAAGAGGCCTTGGGTGCAGGCTCATTTTTCCCTGAAAGTAAAGTCACAGGTAGACAGGACAATGAAGAAGATGTTTGGTATGTTCGGCTCTATTGGTCAAAACATTGTATACAGGAATTAGGAAGTCATGTTCAGCTGTGCAGGACATTGATGAGGCCACTTTTGGAATACTTTGTTTAATTCTGGTTTCCCTGCTATAGGAGAGATATTGTTAAACGTGTTGCTGTTGTTAGAAGGGTTAAGCAATTGGGAGGAGACTGAATAGACTGGGGCTTTTTTCGCTGGAAGCATCAAATGCTGAGAGATGACCTTACAGAGGTTTACAAAATCATGAGGGGCATGGTTAGGGTGAATAGCCAAGCTCTTTTTCCCATGGTAGGGGAATTCAAAACTAGAGGGCATAGCTTTAAGGTGAGAGAGGAATGATTTAAAAGAGACCTAGGGCAGCTTTTTTCATGCAGAGGGTGGTACGTGTATGGAATAGAGCAAGAGGTGGAGGCTGGTACAGTTACAACATTTAAAAGGCATTTGGATGGGTACATGAATAGGAAGGGTCTAACAGGCATATAGGCCAAATGCTGGCAAATGGAACAAGATTAATGTTGAATACCTGGTCGGCAGAGATGATTTGGACTGAAGAGTCTGTTTCCATGCTGTACAACTCAATGAGTCTATGAGAATAAATTACTCAAAAGTAAACTACTTTGTTAAATATAATTAACACTCAGCAGCTGCAGAGGTTGCTGGTGTTTTATTGAATGGCTGTTTTCCCAAGGTACTGGCAGTGATTGATTATACACACACGGTATTGAAAGTTAGCTGAGGAGCTTTACAGGGCTCCCTAAACAGAAAACAATTCCCTTCCTTCATGTCATGTATTCTGGCAATCTGGGAATACTCCATGTGAACCCATTCACACTAGATTATCCAACAATGCTTTCATTGTCAGGAACTCAGACATCACACCTACTTTTGGGAAAAATGAGGAGGGTGATGGCCAGCGGGTTAGGGATGAAGTCCAGCCTTTCCTTCCATGGCTGATGTCACTATTTCATGCAGCACAAACTTAGCAGGAGCTGTTGTTTATTGACAACCGTACCTGTCTGAGGCAGCTCACAGAGATAAGCAGAATGTTTTAGAATTGTTTCAGGTATCGGTTGTACCCGTACGTGTTGCAGTTTCCCCAAAGAGACAGAATGGCCATAATCATCCTATTGAACTGCATACTGAACAATATAATGTATTCAGGCAGGCTGACTATCCTGTGGGTAATCAGGGGTGGAAATGCCCCTTATGCTGTGTGAGAAGATTCAGCTGAGAGAGCTATTTACTTTATGCTGAGGAAGGGTCACTAGACCCGAAACGTTAACTCTGATTTTTCTTCACATTTTCTGCCAGACCTGATAAGCTGTTCCAGCAACGTCTGTTTTTGTTCCTAATTTACAGCATCTGTGGTTCTTTTGGTTTTGTTTATTGGGTGCTTTGTGCTGAACTGTTTGACTCGAGATGTGAGTTGGATATTGAATGTGTTTAGAACATAGAACATAGGACATTACAGCACAGTACAGGTCCTTCGGCCCTCGATGTTGTGCCGACCTGTCATACCGATCTCTAGCCCATCTAACCTACACTATTCCATGTACGTCCATATGCTTATCCAATGACGACTTAAATGTACCTAAAGTTGGCAAATCTACTACCGTTGCAGGCAAAGCGTTCCATTCCCTTACTACTCTCTGAGTAAAGAAACTACCTCTGACATCTGTCCTATATCTTTCACCCCTCAATTTAAAGCTATGCCCCCTCATGCTCACCGTCACCATCCTAGGAAAATGTCTCTCCCTATCCACCCTATCTAAACCTCTGATTATTTTATATGTTTCAATTAAGTCACCTCTCAACCTTCTTCTCTCTAATGAAAACAGCCTCAAGTCCCTCAGCCTTTCCTCGTAAGACCTTCCCTCCATACCAGGCAACATCCTAGTAAATCTCCTCTGCACCCTTTCCAAAGCTTCCACATCCTTCTTATAATGCGGTGACCAGAACTGTACGCAATACTCCAAGTGCGGCCGCACCAGAGTTTTGTACAGCTTCACCATAACCTCTTGGTTCCAGAACTTGATCCCTCTATTAATAAAAGCTAAAACACTGTATGGCTTCTTAACAGCCCTGTCAACCTGGATGGCAACTTTCAAGGATTATTGGAAGCATTTCTGTTCTGATTTACAAGTTGAGCTTTGTTGTTGTCCATTCCTGAATATGAGAAGGTGAGGTGCAACTATCTGAGGGCTGTTGAGTTCTGTGTGTGTGTGTGTGTGTGTGTGTGTGTGTGTGTGTGTGTGTGTGTGTGTGTGCGCGCGCGCGCATGTGTGTTGGGAATGGTCACTATACTGTACAATGTTAATTTGACAGTTGCTCTGAGGGAATGTTGGAACAGCAGAGGGATTATTGTCTTCTTAAAGAATAGCAGTGGGAAGTATTTTGCCTCCACTATGTCCACCAATCACTGAGACCAAACTCCATATTACTGCGTTTCCCTGGATCCTGTCAAGCCTGTCAAGAACCAAAGTCTCAGGTTGAATATCAGCAATTGATTTAGCATTAATAGTCTTTTGTGAAAGTGAGTTCAATCTCCTGCCACCTTTTTGTGTGTCAAAATGTTTTCTCATTTCATTCCTGAAAGGTGTTCCTCTAATTTTAAGAACAAAAAAATAAAAACCAGCATTCCATTATTTCTTTCTACCCACTCATGATATTTTCATGATCTCGATACATGGGTCCCCAAGTATCTTCGAACCTCCACTATGTGACTGTTCCTTTCTTGGGCCTGGATATGTGCAGCTCTAAAAACACTCAGTGAGCAACTACAGGATAAACACCCCATATGACGTGAATCCCATCTAACATTTAGAGCATTCACTCTGTACATTGTGGACACTGAGCAGCAGCAGTTTGTGCCATCCACAAAATACATGGCAGCAATTCATTCATTAACTTCACCTTCCAAACCCATGACTGCTGCCATCTAGAAGGACAAAAGCAGCTGATGCATAGGAACACCACCCACATTCCCCTCCAAGTTACACACCATTCTGATTTGGAACTTTGTCACTATTCCTTCGCTGTCACTGGGTCAAAATGCTGGAACCCCCTTCACAACAGCAGGAGGAGTGTACCTACTACCTCAAGCTACCTAATGACCCCAGTGGTTCAAGGAGGTTGCTCAGCATCACTCTCTGAAGCACAATCTGTGACAAATTATTTTTACAGAGTACGTCTGCACAATCCAATATATCCATACAAGAGAAAGTATTTCACGTGGGAAGTATGCAAAAGATCAATCTGGCAGTCAGGTAACATTCATACACACAGAAGAGAGTGTGTCTATGATGAGGCCTTAGCACTTTTTTTGGGGTCTGGCAAATCAGTCACCCAGTCACATGGGAAGAATATATGATAACTCATTCTTGAAATTAGATGAACTGTGAACAGCAACATATTCACATACACAAAGAAGGAATTGTTTACCTGCGAGGTATGTGAGGAACCATTCTCAGTCTGACAAATATTGCAGAAACCAAAACTTGCGTGCTGTGAAGAAACTGTTCACGAATGAGGTGAGTGAGAAATCATTCGCACATTCGTTCATCCTCCTTGTATACCAGCATTTTAAAAAATAAACACTTTTTTCTTCCAAACCTTGGACTGAAAATGGGGAAATGGACATTGCTTTAAAAGAGAAAGAGTGTATTAAATTTCTTTTGCAACTTAGAAACATAAAGTGAAATGTCTAAGATAATATTTATTCCTGGGATAGATACTTCCTAATCAACCTGTTCAATGATGTTATTATTCACGTCTAGAGCAGGTGGAACTTGAACCCAGGACCTCTGGCTCAGATGTGCGGACACTACTATTGTGCCACAAGAGCCCTTAGTTCTTGAGACAATGTCCCCATACAAAGTAGCATCACCTGTGTGTGTTGAGGGCGACTTTACACAGAGATAGTCTTTTGATTGGCTTTTCAATGGGCACCGTCTGTTGTTAGTTCAGGGAGCTCAGCACTGTTATGGTCTTCAGATTGGTCTGGCTGCAGCTTAACCCTGTGGGTAACTGCTTGGTCAGAAATGTCCTGCAAGTAATGAACATCTCTCTATTTATTTGCTGATTGCTCTCTTTCTCACTGTCTCTGGCAAGAGAAGTTGGACAAAGAACCAAAAGAATTGCGGATACTGAAAATCAGAAACAAAGGCAGAAATTGCTGGAAAAGCTCAGCAGGTCTGGCAGCATCTGTAGAGAAAAAGCATAGGTAATGTTTCAGGTCCAGTGACCCTTCTTCAGAACTGAATTTGGATACTACATTCAGAGAATCTGAAAAAAATTCTAAATAATAAAAGGAAAGACCAGAGTTCAACCAATAAACCAGTGAATTGAAAACTTGACCATCACTTTGCAGATAGCATCACAGCGCTATCACTAAGAAACAAGAGGATTATGAGAAAATCCATCCTACTTCGATGGCCTGAAATTTTTGTGTTTATGGAACTGTGCTTTCACAGACTGTACAGGGGTGCAAATGTCCCTTATGCTGTGTGAGAAGATCCAGCTGAGGGAGCTGTTTCCTCAGTGCATTGAGCTGAGTTGTTTGACTGGAGCTGTGTGTTGGATATTGAGTGTGTTTATTGGAAGCATTTCTGTTGATTCCCAGGCTGAGTTTTGCTGTTGTCTCATTCCTGAATATGAAAAGGCGAGGTGCAATTATCTGGGAGGTGCAGAGTGTCTGAGAATTCTTACTGATTTCCTGTTGTTGAGTTCTCTGTGTGTGTGTGTGTGTGTGTGTGTTCAGAGCTGGATATCATCTTGTGGACTGTGAACGTAGTTCTCTTGGATGCGTGCACTCGGATCTGGATGTTAACTGTCTTTTCAAAGTAGCTTTTCTGTGAGACCTCTCACCAACCTATCTCTGTAACCTCCTCAGAAAACAAGACTATTTTGTCACTGTTTGGATGTGGGTATAGCTGGTTGTGTCACCATTTGTTGTCCATCCCTAATTGCTGCCATTATGAACTGCTGCAGTCCATTTCATAGAACCACAAAATGTCACAGCACAGAATGTCATTCAATCCAGCAAGCCCACAGTGGCTCATCATATTAACTTCAGGTCCACCTTCAACACCATAAATTCCAACCAAACTCATCGCTGAACTCAGAGACCTTGTTCTCCACCACCACCACCACCAACGCACCCCCCCACCCCACCCTACCCAACTGGATCCTCAACTTCCTGATCCACAGACCACAATCAGTAAGGATTGGCGATAACACCTCCTCCACAATAATCCTCAACATCAGTGCCTCAAAAGGCTGTGTACTCAATCCTTATTATACTCCTTATAGACATATGGCTGTGTGGCCAAATTCAGTTCTAACTCCATTTCCAAATTGGTGGGTCAGATCCCAAACAATGATGAGACAGAGTACAGGAAGGAGAGAGCTTAGTGTTACTGTGTGAAGACAATAATCCCCCGCTCAATATCAGCAAAAATAATGAGTTGGTCATCAACTTCAGAAAGTGGAATGGAAGACACGCCCCTGTCTGTATCAATGATGCTCAGGCGGGTGTGGTCAAGAGCTTCAAGTTCATAGGAATAAATATCACCAACAATCTATCCTGGTCCATTCACATCGATGCTCCAGTCAAAAAAGCACACCAATGCCTCTACTTCCTCAGAAGGCTAAGGAAATTTGGCATGTCCACAATGCCGCTCATCAATTTTTATAAATGTACCAGAGAAAGCATGCTATCTGGATGCATCACAGCTTGATATGGCAATTATTCTATCCAATACCACAAGAAATTACGGAGAGTTGTGAATTCAGCCCAATCCATCACAAAAACCAGCCTTCCTTCCATTGAGTCTGCGTATACTTCCCGCTGCCTCAGGAAAGCAGCCAACATAATCAAAGACCCTTCCACCTCGATAATACTCTCTTCCACTCTTTTCTGTTGAGCAGAAGATGGAAAAGTTTGAAAACATGTACCAACGCATTTAAGAACAGCTTCTTCCCCATTGTTATCAGATTTATGAACAGACCTCTCATATATTAGAGTTAATCTTAATCTGCATCTTCTGTGCAGCTAGAACACTACGTTCTACATTCTGTTCTGTTATCCTGATGTACTTATGTAAGGTATGATTTGTCTGGTTAGCTTGGAAAACAATATTATTCACACTATCTCAGTATATGTGAGAATTAAGTGAGCATCATTACCTGGTGTCAAACTCCTGTTTTCCCTATATCTTTGCATGTTATTTTTATCCAAATAAACACCCAACTCTCTCTTGAATGCACCAGTTGAAACTCCCTCCACTCCACCTCCAGGCAGAGCATTCCATATTCTAACTACTCACTGAGAGAAAATATCTTTCATCTCTTCACCCTTCAGTATTTTCCAGATGATTTTAAGTCTGTGCCCTCTTGTTCTTTTTACATATGGGAACAGTTTCTCCCTATCAACTCCATGCAGCCTGCTCATAATTTTGAAAACTTCCATCAGATCTCCTCTCTGGCTTTTTCTCACCTAGAAAAGTACCACTTAACTATACCATTTGGTGTGGGTATGTCTGGAATGCCATTAGGGTATGCTTCTATGAAGAGCTTTTCATAATCAACAACTAAAGACCACCCCCCAATAAAAATAAATACAAAGTCCCCCTGATCCTCGCATAGCACCCAACCAACCTCCGCATCCAGCATATCATCCTTCGCCACTTCGGCCACCTGCAATCCAATCCCACCACCATAGATATTTCCTTCTCCACCCCAAATGCCTTTTGCAGGGGCTGCTCACTCCACGACTCCCTTGTCCCCTCCACACTCCCCACCACACCCAGCACCTTTCCCAACCACAGAAGGTGCTACACCTGCCCCTACACTTCCACTCTCACCTCCATCCAAGGCTCAAAACAAATTTTCCATATCTTATGGGTTCCTCTGTACATCCTTCAACCTGATCTCTGTATCCATTGCTCCCGATATGGCCTTCTCTACAGCTGTACATAAAATCAGCAAAACCTTCGGGTTGCCATTTTAACTCCCCCTCCCACTCCCTTGATGACATGTCCACCCTCAGCCTCCTCCAGTACCACAATGATGCCACATGCAAACTAGAGGAGCAACGCCTCATATTCCGCCTCGGGAGCCTACAGCCTGAGCACAGAATTCACCAGTTTTAAAATCTCCCCACCCCTGGCCTCATTCCCACCTCTTTGACCCGATACAACCTATCCATCTTCTTCCCCACCTATCCGTCCCACATTTCCCACTGAACAATCACCACCAATCACCATCCTATCTATCCTTCCCCAGCCCCACCCCATCTCCCTCTACTTATTACCCAGCTCCCCAGTTCTGATGAAAGAACCCAAACCGAAACACTGACATTCCTGTGCCTCTGATGCTGCCTGACCTGCTGTGTTCCTCCAACTCCACACTGTTGACAGTAGCTAAACCAAAGCTCATAACAGCTCATGGAATTTTTAAAGCGTAGTCACTGACTTAATATAGGACAGCCTGAGACAGCCAGTGCCTGTATAGCCAGCTCCCGCAAGCTCCTTCTGCAGGGGATCTGCTGGAACCTCACCCGTCTGATTTGCACCAATCACCCACATCCTCTGCAGCTCATCAAAGCCATCTATAATCTTCCTCATCTGACTACAAGCAGGTTCACTTATCTTTCTACAGCCTTGAGCCATGTCTTGAAACAGCAGTGTGAGAATGACCAGATAATCTGCATTTCACTGGTGCTAATTTAGGGATTAATGTTGGCAGGGTACAAGGAGTAACTCCCCTGCTCTGCTGCACCACCCACTGGGTGAGTGGAATCTGATATGATGGAGAGAAGTATTGTACTGTTTCTGATTGGAAGTTAAGAGCAACATATCTGTTTTATGATGTCAGTGTAGTAACTCAGTCCAGAATGCTGAGACATACAGCATGGAAACAGACCCTTCAGTCCAACTCATCCGTGCTGATCAGATATCCTAAATTAATCTAGTGCCATTTGCCGGCATTTGGCCTATATCCCTCTAAACCCTTCCTACTCATATAACCATCCAGATGCCTTTTAAGTGTTGTAATTGTACCAGCCTTCACCCCTTCTTCTGTAAGTTTATTCCATACACACACCACCCTCTGCATGGAAAAGTTGCCGCTTCGGTGACTTTAAATCTTTACCCTCTCATCTTAAACCTATACCCTCTAGTTTTGGTCTCCCCTACACTGGGGAAAAGACATTGACTATTCATCCTATCCATGACCCTCGTGACTATAATTCAGCCTCCAACACTCCAGAGATTATAGCCACAGCCTATTTAGTCTCCCCCTATAGCTCAAACCCTGCAACCCTAGCAATTTAGCGAAATCTTTTTTGAGCAGTGGCTCAGCAAAAAGTACAGGTAAACTAAGGTAAAATCCTTTTAACTTTCCTCTTTAGTCTTTGAGCATTTGCAATGGTCATAAAAGCTGCAGCATGCTCCTCCTGCAGGATGTGGGAACTTGGGGAGACTTTCATCATCCCTAATGGCTACACCTGTGAGAGGTGCACTCTGCTGCAGCTCCTAGAAGATTGTGTTAGGGAGCCGGAGCTGGAGCTGGATGCACTCAGGGTCATCTGAGTTTTAATGAGGTGGTCACACCTAAGGTGCAGGCAGAGAGTAGTTGGGCGACCATCAAGAAAGGCAAAGGAAGTAGGCAGACAGTGCAGGAGTCCCCTGTGGCCATTGTCCTCAAAAACGAGCATATCGTTTTGGATACTGTTGGGGGAATGGCCATTCAGAGGAGAGCAGCAGTTGCGAAGTCAGTGGCACTATGACTGGCTCTGGGGCACAGCAGGAAAGGGTTAAGGTAAACAGGACCTCAGTGATAGGACACATGATAGTTAGGGAGACAGACAGTTGATTCTGTGGCCGTGGATGGGAATCCAGGATAGTGTATTGCTTCCTGGATGCCAGGGTCCAGGATGTCTTGGAGCAGCTGTTCTCAAGGGGTAGGGTGAGCAGCCAGAAGTCATTGTGCACGTTGACACAAATGACATAGGTAGAAATAGGGATGAGGACTGGCAGAGAGATTATAGGGAACTCGGATAAAAGTCAAAAACTAGGACCTCAATGATGGTAATCTCTGGATTACTTCCAGTGCCACATGCTAGAAAGGGTAAGAACAGGAGAATATGGTAGATGAATGCATGGATAAAGAATTGGAGCAGAGGACAGGGATTGAGTATTCCTGGATCATTGGGATCTTTTCTGGGGCAGGGGCATGTTTCACCTGAACTAGATGGGGACCAATCTCCTGGCAGGCAGATTGACTAGTGCCACAAGGGAGGGTTTAAATGAGATTAGCAGGGGGTGGGATCCTCAACAGCAGGCAGGCAAGTGTGAGGATGGAAGGAGGTACAGTAATCAGAAATAACAAGTTCAAGAGACAGGTCAGGCTGCAACATGACAGGGAGCGAGGAATGTCTGTTGGATTAAATTGCATCTATTTCAATGTAAGAGGGCTGATAGGTAAGGCTGATGAGCTCAGGGTGTGGATAGGTACGTGGGATTGGAGATTATAGCCACTACAGAAACATGGGTAAGGGAGGGCCAAGACTGGCTGCTTAATGTGCCAGGGTACAGGTGCTTCAGGCAGGACAGGCTGGGGGAAAGAGGGGAGGAAGGGGAGTATCACAGCAGTGGTCAGAGATGAAGTAACAGAGATGAAGTAACGAAGGGGAATATCACAGCAGTAGTCAGAGATGGTAACTGAGGGATCATCCAGTGAGGTGGGTAGAGTTAAGAAATAAGAAGGAAATGGTGACATTATTGAGATTGTACTATAGGCTCCCAAATTGTCAATGGGAAGTAGAAGAACAAATATGCAGGGACATTGCAGAGACTTGCAGGAGAAATAGGATTGTCATAGTCGGGATTTTAATTTTTCCAACATAGACTGGGAATGCCATAGTGTTAATGGTTTAGGTGGGATGGAATTTGTTAAATGTTATCAAGAAAGTTACCTCGAGCAGTATAGAGACTTACTCGGGAAGGGAAAAACGCGACATACTCTCAGGAAATATGGCAGGACAGGTGACCGAGGTGACAATGGGGGAGCACTTTGGGGCCAGTGCATAGTTCTATTAATTTTAAAATAGTTATGGAGAAGGACAAAACTGGTCGACAGGTTCAAATTCTAAATTGGGGCAAGGTGAATTTTGATGGAATTAGACAGGAGCTTGCAAGGGTTGATTGGAGTAGTTTGTTAGCAGGCAGAGGAACCTGTGGCAAGTGGGAGGTCTTCAAAAGTGTGATAGATAGTGTTCAACGTATATATCTCCCTGTGAGGATGAACAGCAAGGTTGGCAGGAGTACGGAACCCTTGATGGCAAGACATATTGAGGCTTTAAGCAGTATAAAGGGGGAGGAATGGCTCAATCACAGGCAGCTGGGATCAAGAGAATCCCTGGATGGATACAGGGGATACAGGAGTTAAATGAAGAAGGAAATCAGGTGAGCAAAAAGTGGGCTGTGAGTTAGCTTTGGCTGAGAAGATTAGGGAAATCCAGAGAGATTCTTTAAGTATATTAAAGGAAAAAGAATAACTGGAGAGAGAAAAGGACCTCCCAAGGACCAAAGTGGATATATATGTGTGGAACTGCAGGAAATGAGCGAGTTCCTCAATAAATATTTCTCCACTGTGTTTACTGTGGAGAAAGACATGAAGACTTGGGAACTTGGGGAAGTTAGTGATGATATCTTGTGAACAGTCCATATCACAGTACAGGAGGTGTTGAAAGCTTTAGAATGTACAAAGGTAGAGAAATCTCCTGGTCCTGACCAGATACATCCATGACCCCTGCAAGAGGCTAGAGAAGAAATTGCAGGGGCCCTGGCTGATATATCTGCATCGTCGTTAGCCACAGGTGAGGTCCCTGAAAATCAGAGGGTAGTGAATGTTGTGCCTTTATTCAAGAAGGGCTGCAAAGAAAAACCTGGGAATTAATAGACTAGTAAGCCTAACGTCTGTTGTAGTTAAGTTACTTGAGAAGATCTGAGGGATAAGATATACGTGCATTTAGAAACACATCGTTTGATTAGGAGTAGTCAGCATGGCTTTATGCCTGGGAGATCATGCCTCATAAATTTGTTAGAGGTCTTTGATGAAGTGACCAGGAAGGTTGAAGAAGGCAAGGTGGTAAACAGAGTCTATATAGATTTCAGTAAGGCCTTTGATAAGGTCCTACATGGTAGGGTACTCGAGAAGGTTAGATTGCATGGAATCCAGGGAGAGCTGGCAAGTTGTATACACAATTGTCTTGATGGTAGGAAGCAGAGAGTAATAGTGAATTGGTGCTTGTCAGACTGGAGGCCTGTGACTGCTGGTGTGTCTCAGAGGTTGGGCCCATTGCTGTTTGTTACAAATATCAATGATATGGATGAGAATGTATAAGGCATGATTAGTAAATTTGCAATTACACGAGAATAGGTTGTATCATGGACAGTGAGGAAGGTTATCAGAAATTGCAACAGGATCTTGAAAATCTGGGGAAATGGGCCAAGAAATGGCCAAGTGTGGGGTGGTGCATTTTGGAAAGTCAAATCAAGGTAGGAGTTTCATGATGAAACTTAAGGAGTGCAGTGGTACAGAGGATTCCTCGAAGTTCAAGTGTAGAGTTCTCTGAAAGTGGAGTCACAGGGAGATAGGGCAGTGAAGAAGGCTTTTGGCGCACTGATCTTCATTAGTTGAGGCATTGAGGATAGAAGTTGGGAAATTATGTTGTAGTTGTACAAGACATTGGTGAGGCCTCACTTGGAGTACCGTGTTCAGTTTTGGCCACTTTGCTATAGAAAGGATGTTCTGAAACTGAAAAGAGTGCAAAAGAAATTTACAAGAATGTTGCCAGGACTCAAGGAACTGAATTATAAAGGTTGGACAAGCTAGGACTTTTTTCTTCAGAGCATAGAAGGCTGACAGGGGAATCTTACAGAAGTGTATAAGATCATGAGAGGCATGGACAGCGTGACTGCACTCAGTTTTTTCCCAGGGTTGGGGAATCGAGAACTAGAGGGTATCGGTTTAAAGTAAGAGGGGAAAGAATACATGGGAACCTGAGGGGCAACTTTTTTACACAGAGGATGGTACGCATATGGAATCAGCCGCCAGTGGAAGTGGTTGAGGCAGGAATATTAACAACATTTAAAAGGCATTTGGATGAATACATGGATAGGAAAGGTTTAAAAGGATATAAGTCAAGTACAACTCCGTGTCTGTCCAATTCTCGTTCTCTCTCTTTGGGCTCTATCCTATCATTTACTCCCCACCCCACCCACCTCCCTAATTCTGCACATAAAGTGACGTTTTCCCAGCCACCATCAGTTCTTAGGAAAGTTCACTGGACCCGACATGTTACCTCTGTTTTGTCCTTCACAGATGCTGCCAGACCTGCTGAACTTTTCCAGCAACTTTGTTTTTGTTCCTAACATGAAGATAGACTGGCTGGTGAAATGGGTAGACAGTGGAATAAATAGTATGCAGTAAAGACTAAAATGTGGGGATTATCTTTGCATTCCAAGATGCTGCTGTAATAGTGAACACTTTTAACAGAACAGAACAGGACCCTATATAACAAGGTGTAGAGCTGGATGAACACAGCAGGCCAAGCTGCATCTTAAGGGCAGGAAAGCTGATGTTTCGGGCCTAGACTCTTCATCAGAAAATGATCTGATTTTCAGAAATTATCTGATGAAGGGTCTCGGCCCGAAACGTAAGCTTTCCTGCTCTTAAGATGCTGCTTGGCCTGCTGTGTTCATCCAGCTCTACACCTTGTTATATCGAATTCTCCAGCATCTGCAGTTCCTATTATCTCAGAACAGGACCCTGTTGCACTTTATGTGAAGCAGCTAGATCTGGCAGTGAAAGTGAAACCAGTTCTCACCATTATCTTTCAAGTCTGTATCCCTTGGAGTCAAGAGTGGATATGAAGATTATATCCAGCAAAACTGCCAGGGTGACAGAGAGGAATGTTTTTACTGGCAATTCAGGATCACACGTGGAAGTGAGGCTGGGGTTAACTAAATCAGTAGGTACAGTAATATTGTGGTAAGAAAGGGGCAAAGGCCAAGAGGCAGGACAAGCATGGAAACTTTGAGAAAGACAACAGTTCCTCACATACAATTGATACTTTGCAGTATTAATTACTAAGTCACAAAAAAAGCATATCCCGATCCTGTCAGCTCATTTCTAGAATTGATCCAAGTAGGTTGTGTTTGAAAAGAAAGAGCCATCCCACAAAAAGACATTAAATTTGGCATCAATTACATCGAGGTCAAATCTACCCCAATCTAAAGCACTGGCCTAAACCAGGGACTGTGGGCTCAAGTCCCATCTGGGGTAGAGTAGAGTTTGGCCAAGAAATAAATTTCAAAGCTCCCTTCTCTTGACATTATCACATTGTGTGACAGTGAGAGAAAGTATTGTTTGAACGGATCAAATAATCTAGGCAGTTCCCATTCAACCCCTTCTTTCTCCGTCACCTGCTTTCCAGTGACACAAATCACACAATACTTCTCCCAAGGTGAACAACAATCTCACCTCCATTTCTGAGATAAATCCTATCCTTTTAGTTGCTGTGATAAATCAAACACCCAGCACAATTACCACTTTGAAATGTCATCTGATCATATGAAAAATTCAGCTGAGAGATTTATGTCAGGAAGGATATTAGGAATATGAAACCATATCGATAGATTGGGTTAACATACAAATCAGTCACTCTAAATGAATGGTGATACAGGCTTGAAAGGGTTCAGGAAAGATTTACGAAGATGTTGCCAGAGTATGAGGGTTTGAGCTATTTGGTGAGGCTGAATAAGCTGGGGCTACTTTCCTGGAGCACCGGAGGCTGAGGGGGTGACCTTATAGAAGTTTATAAAATCATGGATAAAATAAATAGGGCATGGATTGGGTAAATAGGCAAGGTCTTTACCCAAGGTGGGGGAGTCCAAAGCTAGAAGTTGACAGGTCTAAGATGACAGGGGAAAGATTTAAAAGGGAATAGTGGGACAACTTTATCATGCAGAGGGTGGTACATGTATGGAATGAACTGCCAGAGGAAGTGGTGGAGACTGGTACAATTACAACATTTAAAAGGTATCTGGATGGATATGAATAGGAAGGGTTTAGAGGGATGTAGGCCAAATGCTGGCAAATGAGACTAGATTTATATATATATATATATATATATGGTAGGTATGGATGAATTGGATTGAAGGGTCTGTTTCTGTGCTGTATATTTCTATGATTTTAATTACTCAACATATCTCGAATCTTTCCATAAATTACGCTAAATCCCTGCTTCCTGGTTATTGACCTCTCTGCTGAGGAAAATAAGATTGAAACGATCCTATAGTTGACTCTGCCACTTCCATCCCACTAACCAACCCAGACAAACTCACATAGTGCTCCCTACGGTCCTAGCCCTGAACCCACATCTTTCTCTAGTTTCTCTCTGATCTTCCCTCATGCCCTCTCTGTGCATATTTTATCCATGAGCTCCATTTATTATTCCTCAATCCTATTCTCACTAAATTGTTAATCATCAACCTTCCCTTCCTACTCCTCATGTTAGCAGGTCATATTCACAACTCCCTCTCCTTAAATATTGTCCTATACTTCCGTAAACTTGTTGTTATTACCCCTGTCAACGCCTCACGTTTAAACCCGCTATTCTAGCAAACTACTGTCATTTGCCTCTCCAAAATCTTTGATGTGTTGCTGTCTCCCAAATCCTGAATCGTGTCATGGGCTCAGGCAACATGCGACAGACAGAGCGACCAAACGGGATCAGGGAAGTAGCTGACAGAAAAGGGTGGTGAGGAGTGAGGGCTCACTTCCTCGCTCACAGAATCAATGTCTGAACCACAGTCACAAAACAAGCATAGGTTGTACGCCAAGCAAAGTCCCTTCCCTGGAGCCCCTCCCCTTTAATACTCCCTCCTTTATTCCCTTCCCTTTGAATCTAACTTCTGTATCCTACCCCTCCTGTGTCCAGTCTTTGCTGTGACCTGTTGTCCTTCGTCCCTGTCTCGTGTGTCCCGTCTTTCCCTCATACTGTTTCCATTCCTCCAATCCCTACCTCCTGTACTCCTCTCTCCTGTACATGGGCTGTTCCCAGCACTACACACCATCGCAGCCTTGGATATTCTATCTTCCTCTTCGGATCTGTTGTCAAACACATCCAAGGATACGCATCCCACACTGATATTAAGTCTCCGAGGATGAAGAATGTTATTCTTACACTAGAAATCTCTGTCAAACATTTACCGGGGAAACTAAGTCAGCAGCTGCAATAAGTGAGGTTTTATTCGGATAGGTCAATGACAAGTTTAAATCTCCACCTGATCTACTGCTCAGTCACCTCCATTTCATCGGTCAGTTTCCCAAGCTTCAGGAAACTCACGTTGCTGCAGAAATATTTGGATTGACTGCAAAGGACGTCAATCAGACAGCCCCCTCACTCTGCCCTCTTCCTCTTCCAGAGCGGGTTCATTTCCTATATGGATTGCAAAGCAAGTGAAGGGGATGGTGAGTGTAAGAGCAGCTTTTATACAAATTGTATCCCATAATATCCACACCAATCTTCAGGCAGTCTGACTATCCTCTCGGCAATCAGGGGTGGAAATGTTGTTTATGCTGTGTGAGAAAATCCAGCTGAGAGAGCTAATTACTAGATGCTTTGTACGAACTGTTTGACTGGAGCAATGTGTTGTATATTGAGTGTGTTTATTGGAAGCATTTCCCTTCTGATTTCCAGGCTGAGTTTTGTTGATGGCTCATTCTTGAATGAGACGGCAAGGCGTAAATATCTGGGAGATGCAGAGTGTGTGAGGATTCTTACTGATTTCCTGTTGTTGAGTTTTGTGTGTGTTGGAACTCGTTATTCTGCGGATTATAAATAGTCAGTTCTCTTTGGTGTTTGGATCTGATGGTTCCTAGCTTTTCAAGTCGCCCTAAAACATCATATCACTGTACCTCTGTAATCTGCTCAGAAAAGGCAGGGGAAGGGGAAACTCCTATTCATTGAGTGTTTCACAACCATTAGATATCCCAAAGCTTTCTACAGCCAATGATATTCTTTTGTGATCATTGTCTTGATGTGGAAAACAGACAGCTCGTGTCCTCACAGCAAGCTCCTACTGCTAGGGATCTGTTGTTATAGTGGCATCCTTACCTGTCTTCCTCCATACTTCCACACCCACTGTCACTTATCTGCAACCACCCTGTGATTGCCATCATCCAAATACTTTCTTTCTTACTTCCGTTGAGAAGAGTCACATGTAGGCCAAAGCAGACAGTTGTAGCAGGTTCCCTTCCTTGAAGGACAATATTTGGGGTTTTCAGAAAACTTGAATGTTTTCATGTTTTTATTCTGAATGTGTTCAACAAAAATTAATTCTCTTCCACAATACGGAATGGTTGAGGTAAAATGAAAGAGCCATTAAGGGGAAACTAGATAAACACATGAGGGAGAAAGAAATAGAAAGATTTGCTGATAGGGTGAGATGGAGGGTTGAGAGGAGGCTTATGTGAAGAATAAACACCAGACTGGTCAATTGGACCCAATGGCATGTTCCCACTGTAATCCTATGTTTGTAACTATCTGTGGTTGGATTTAAACTCTCAATTTCTGGATTGTTAATCCAGATCCATAGCAGATCAACTGCTCGGACTGGAGATATTTAGTGGCCTTCTTATGCTTTCTTTCAAGATTTTACCTGAAGGCCAAAGCCTTCCCCAAAAATCTGGGCTTAGATTTGATAGTTTTGCCCAGTGCTGTGGCTGATAACTGAGTTTGGCATGTGCAGTGTGAGTGAGTGCATTGTATTGGATTTCCCAGGATAAACCAGAACCTTTAAATCACATACTGTGAACAAACATAATCCTCAGCTTATAGCATTTCCTGCCCAGAATTTACTTATTATCTGACACTCCACTCTCACCGGTTGTATGATCTTTTGATCTGTCTGCTTGTAAATTGTGTGTCTGTGTGTTTTCCTCTCTGACCGCACGTGATGGGGGGACTGCATTCCGGGAGCTTGTGTGATTTCAAATGGACCTGTCAGATTATAACCTGATGCCATGTGACTTCTGACTTTGTCCATCCTAGTCCAACACCAACACCTCCACATTATAAGTGTTTGGAACCAAGTCAGTGCAACAGGCATATGTCGAACATTTGACTTCGGAAGGATGCCTAGTGTCAACAAATTCATGTGATAAGGTTCCCCATGGTAGGCTCATTCAGAAGGTCAGGAGGAATGGGATACAGGGGAACTTAGCTGCTTGGATACAGAATTGGCTGGCCAACAGAAGACAGCGAGTGGTAGTAGAAGGAAAATATTCTGCCTGGAAGTCAGTGGTGAGTGGGGTTCCACAGGGCTCTGTCCTTGGGCCTCTACTGTTTGTAATTTTTATTAATGACTTGGATGAGGGGATTGAAGGATGGGTCAGCAAGTTTGCAGACGACACAAAGGTCGGAGGTGTCGTTGACAGTGTAGAGGGCTGTTGTAGGCTGCAGCGGGACATTGACAGGATGCAGAGATGGGCTGAGAGGTGGCAGATGGAGTTCAACCTGGATAAATGCGAGGTGATGCATTTTGGAAGGTCGAATTTGAAAGCTGAGTACAGGATTAAGGATAGGATTCTTGGCAGCGTGGAGGAACAGAGGGATCTTGGTGTGCAGATACATAGATCCCTTAAAATGGCCACCCAAGTGGACAGGGTTGTTAAGAAAGCATATGGTGTTTTGGCTTTCATTAACAGGGGGATTGAGTTTAAGAGTCGTGAGATCTTGTTGCAGCTCTATAAAACTTTGGTTAGACCGCACTTGGAATACTGCGTCCAGTTCTGGGCGCCCTATTATAGGAAAGATGTGGATGCTTTGGAGAGGGTTCAGAGGAGGTTTACCAGGATGCTCAGGATGCTGCCTGGACTGGAGGGCTTATCTTATGAAGAGAGGTTGACTGAGCTCGGTCTCTTTTCATTGGAGAAAAGGAGGAGGAGAGGGGACCTAATTGAGGTATACAAGATAATGAGAGGCATAGATAGAGTTGATAGCCAGAGACTATTTCCCAGGGCAGAAATGGCTATCACGAGGGGTCATAGTTTTAAGCTGGTTGGAGGAACATATAGAGGGGATGTCAGAGGCAGGTTCTTTACGCAGAGAGTTGTGAGAGCATGGAATGCGTTGCCAGCAGCAGTTGTGGAAGCAAGGTCATTGGGGTCATTTAAGAGACTGCTGGACATGTGTATGGTCACAGAAATTTGAGGGTGCATACATGAGGATCAATGGTCGGCACAACATTGTGGGCTGAAGGGCCTGTTCTGTGCTGTACTGTTCTATGTTCTATGTTCTATAATATTTTCTTCACAGTATTTGTGAAAACAAGAGGAGAAGGTTCATTATATGTGTTCATTTAACATTTCTCATATGAGATTTTTGAGTTAAACACATGCTCTAAGCTGGAAACTAATCTTCGCCAGCAATACAGAAGCTTATAATAAATTAATGTAACAAGGTGTAGTGCTGGATGAACACAGCAGGCCAAGCAGCATCAGAGGAGCAGGAAGGCTGATGTTTCGGCCTAGACCCTCCTTCAGAAATGAAGTGTCTAGGCCTGAAACGTCAGCCTTCCTGCTCCTCTGATGCTGCTTGGCCTGATGTGTTCATCCAGCTCTACACCTTGTTATCTCAGATTCTCCAGCATCTACGGTTCCTACTGTCTCTAGTAAATTGATAGCCTGTTTTCTTATCCCATATGACTATCTTATGTCCAGGAAGATTGATGTGCTGGGCAGGGGGTTAAAAGCAGCCAGATTATCTGCTCCTGGTCACTATCCTCCGTTTCCAGCAGGGATACTGGATGTGTGACAGTCAAGTGAGGAAAAAGAGAGGAGTTGATTCTGATCTCACCCCAACCCACAGAGGAAGGGCAGACTCACTGTGGAACAGTCTCTAACTGAGGAGTCAACCCCTTCAGCAAAGGAGGAGAGGGAGTTGGAGGTAATCCTATTTCCTTTTCCTGTTTTACAGAAGGATTGCACTGTCTTACACCAGGGAATACAGAGAGAATAGATACTGCAGATAGATCCTGACTATCACTCAAGGAACAAGTGGACAACTGTGGGAAAACGTCCAGTACGTTCACAGCATTGCTGAACACAGAGAAGGCTGGGCAGTGAAACCATCATCTGGAAATCTGTCAGGTCAGAGGAGCTTTGAAATATCATCAGATCTGGAACTAGTCTGTAGTGTGGAGGCTTCCATCAAAACCAACCTTCTTAAAGTACAGCTGCGGGCGATCAGTCAGGGTGAGCCTGGTAAGAAGTGCGAGTGGCTTCTCATGTGGGTGATGTGAAAAGATTTCCAGAATTGCAAGATTTCCTAACATGAAAGTTCCATCTTTCATAACCACCGTTAAGCTAACGGCAGCTCCATGGAAGTGAAACCGTTCAAATGTGAGGTTTGTAATAAAGCTTTCATGACATCAACGAGGCTGCTGAGACACCAAATGATTCACACGGGAGAGAAACCCTTCAGATGTGAAGTTTGTGGGAAGACCTTTACTGAGTCTTGCAACCTCCTGACACACCAGAGGATTCACACTGGAGAGAAACCATTTGTGTGTGAGGTATGCAGAAAGGTATTCTCTCATTCATCACACCTCCGTGTACACCATCGCATTCACACAGGAGAGAAACCATTTATTTGTGACGTGTGTAAAATATCATTTGCAAGCTCATCACATCTCCGGGCACACCAACGCATTCACACAGGGGAAAAACCATTCTTATGTGAGGCATGTGACAAATCATTCTCACAGTCATCTGCACTCCGTGCACACCAACGCATTCACACGGGAGAGAAACCATTCACATGTGAGGTTTGTTCCAAATCATTTTCGACATCCTCTCAACTTCGTGCACACCAACACATTCACGCAGGGGTGAAACCATTCATATGCGATGTGTGCGGTAAATCATTTTCAGTGTCATGGCTCCTCTGCAGACACCAACGCATTCACACTGGAGAAAAACCATTTAAGTGTGACATGTGTGACAAATCATTCTCAGAATCATGGAAGCTCCTGCTCCATCAGAGAATTCACACTGGGGAATAAAACTTCAAGTGTGAAATTTATAGTGAACCTTCCACAATGTCTTTGCTTCTCGTGAAAGGGAAAACTTAAGGTACGTGACAAAGTTTTCACCTACTCCTTTGAACTCCTGAAACACCAGAAGATTCACACAGGGCAGAAACCATTCAGACATCTGGTGTGTGAATCAATGCATTCACACAGAGTGTGATCTGTAACACAGCTGTCATACATTTGCTAGAACTCCTGGAACATGAACGAACTCACTTATGCTGGTTCTTACAAATCTGTCCTCAGAGTGTGAACCTGTATACACTCTCACTACAGATGTTCAGTGGGACTGGAACACAGAACAAGAAACAACTTTCACTCCCATCAAACAACTAGTGATGCCATCTTTCTGGAGATGTCACTTAGAAGTGAAGGACAAGCAAGATGTGCATTACTGACATGCTGCAGAGTGTTGCAGTCTCTCTGATGGAGGTTGATGTGGGGACAGAGTTTGAAATCTTTCAGACTCAACAAAAAGCCACATCACAATGTGCTCTGGAAGTCATCAACCGAGCAGAGATATTCTTTACATAAATTGGAATTTCCAGAAAATGTTGTCCAATTGCAGAATTGCATCCAATGTTGGACAGTATATTTTGAGATTTACAGATATTGGTTGGTTGATCATCCAGAGTGTGTAAAGAATGACACTGATAACCAGTCATCAGTTCATCTCACAGTGTGACACAGCTGTGCAGAGTGCAAACTGCATATTTTAATGTAAAGGCCCCTGCAGACAGGGTAAGTATATTCACATACTGCATTTGTTTCACTCAACAAAATAGGTGTCAGCCATTTGCTGGTTCATTTGCCTTGACCAATCAACCAACCTGCCTGGTTTAAAATTTAAATAAAGACTGGTGGTTAACTGCCGAACATCATTACCTGGTTCATTCTTCAATGTCTGTGCCTTGTCCAAGCTGAAACCACCTGCCAAACAAGCAACGCTGTCCTTTCCTGCAGTATAAATATTGGCCTTCCCTTTAAACTGGTATTTTTGCAAATTGTCCTGATGAGTGGGAGACAAAAAGTTTTGACAAAATATCTCTTCTCTCAGCAAAATAGTTTTTGTTTGTGTGTGATCATTTCCATGACGATGTGGAATAACTTGTAAGTATTCATGCAGGTCGTTCTCCTATAACACAATAGCTGCATTCTAGTGTGACCTCGCACTATAGAAAATTGCACTATAAAAAATCACCACAGAAAATCACATTTAGGGAAATCACTATACCTGTACGCAAAGTTCACGTTATCCAAACAGTACAGCCGATTCACGTTAACAAACACGTTATAGCAGAACTACCTGTATGTGTAATTTTCTTCCCTTTTATGAAAAATGGCATGTTTAAACAAATCTTTTTTTACTTGTGGTTTACCTCATTGCTGTGATCTTTGATGCCATCGAATGTCAACAAGGGACTAAGTGCAGTCATCGTTTTACACACTGAATGAATCACAACATAAAATCAAGAGTAAGTAGGAACTGCGGATGCTGGAGAATCTGAGATAACAAGGTGTAGAGCTAGATGAACTCAGCAGGCCAAACAGCATCAGGGGAGCAGGAAAGCTGACGTTTCGGGCCTAGAAGAAAGGTGTAAGCCTGAAACCTCCTGCTTCTCTGTTGCTGCTTGGCCTGCTGTGCTCATCCGGCTCTACACCTTGTTATCTCATAAAGTCAAGAGTGCAAGCCCCAGGACATCACAGCAGCAATAACATGCAGAGGTAGAGAGACAGAGAGAGAGGAAAAGTGGGTGGGGGGGGGGTGCAATAGAGCACAAGGGACACTTGAAGTGGGGGTCTCAGGAGAGAGAGGAACATAGGAGAGACAGAAGACCATAATGGAGATACAGGGAGATGAGGGAGCAAGAGAAGAGGGTCACAAAGAGAGTGGACACAGGAGCAACCGGGGACATGACAGAGAGCGAAAGAGGGGTTTAGGAAAAAGGTGGGAGGTGGAACATAGGAGAGAGTAAGGCACAGGATAGAGAGAGGGACACACGAGAGAAAGGGGAATACAGTCGGGAATGGAAAGAGGTGCATGGGGTTGGGGGGGGTCAGGTTGGAGAGGGAAACCTGAAGAAGGGCACAGAGAGAAAGGGTCGCTGGAGAAAAGAGCACAAGAGGAAGAAAGATACTCGAGTAAGGGGCACACATTTTTGAGCTCTTGAATGATACTAGGGGTGTCTGGAAAATTGCTTGTTTACATACATGTTATTGAGGCAGTCATGACTCTAGTGTCACAGAATGATGATGCTATCCAGAAGATGACACAGAGTGCAGGTGCATTCAGAGAGAAAAGGTCTGTAATAGCATAACTGATGTTACTATGTTTCCAAAACAGTTAGGAATGGAATAGAATTCCTGAGTTCCTCTGAAGAAAATTTCTGAAGCAGGACGCAGCAAAGGAATGAGTTTGAGAAACCCGCATCAATAAATGAGCTGTGTTAGCAGTTTCTCAAAGACTCTCAGGAAGACATTGACTAAAGAAAATAGCATTAGGTGAATGCAGAAATTTGCGAAAAGGGAATCAACTACTGCTGTGCAAACTCATCAGTAAGCTTTAAAGTGGAGAGACAGTGTCCCTTCACTGAGTTTTGTTTTTAATGTTATTATCGTGGGTAAAAGGAGTGAATCTTTATTTCTAAAATCTGTAAAATGTCTGTTTCAAGTAGTTCCAGTAAGTTCATATTTATTTTTTCTTATGAAATAAACTTGTTCTTTTTTTGAAATACATAAACAGCCTCCTGTCAATGTGTTCACTGACTGTCCCAATAGAAAATAAACAATAAAAATAAAATTGATCATCTGTCAAGTCTATGCTAACTCTAAGTCAGATTTCAGTCTGGCATCTGATTTGTCCGATATCATAACATGTGGGTCATTCAGACCTGGGCCAGTATTTATTGCCCATCACTAATTGCTGTAGAAAAGCTGTTCCAGGATTTTGATCCGTGGTAAGTGACAACAGATTTTTAATTTGTAAGACTACAAGCTGAAGTTGAAGTTGAACTACACACAGTTGTAATACCGGGGAGGTTTTGTAACTTGAAAAAAAAATGGGTTTGTGTGTACACTGTACTTGTGCAACACAACGTTGTTTTTGAAGGAGTTATGGCTGATATTTTGAGATTGAGTGACATGGTGAGTCTTTGAGGAAAGGAAATTCTTCTTTATGACAGCCCCTAGTTGGTTGAGCTACAGATTATTACAAAGTTTGTAGTGCAAGGGCAGCAAGAGACATTCAGAGTCTGCGGACTGAAAGCATGCACCTCTGTCTTCATTTGGGGCACGGAAAAGAGACCAAAACAAAACGAAGTTTAAAAAGACACAATTCCGACAAGACCTCTGTCCACCAGATTTAGCTGTTGAATTGAAGCAGAAACTTGATTTCTGGCTTCTACTTGTTCATGCTCCGGATTTCTGGTCCGCTGGCTGCTTGGCCCATCGCTGCCAGGCCCCCATTCTCCTGGTTCTCAGCTCCAAGAGCCCTCCCCACATACACACTCACCCTTTCGGACTTTGATACGTCCCTGTTCACCCCGGCCGCGGGCCTGCCTTCTCCAGCTCCGACTCTTCCAGCAATCTCTGACCCTCTGAGACACATCGGCAGCGACACTGGATGGCTTTATTACTGAAGGCGAATACTTCAAAGACTGGCTTATTCAAACTATCTACAAACTCCAAAAGGCAGATACGATCAGCCAAACAAAGAACAGCCCATCTCCTCAAACATTAACTGAATTACAGCCCCAGGCTCACAAAGCTCCCCCTTCACTGAGGTTGTTTAAAACCTCCGCAGACACTCAGCTCAATTCACCCAAACCCCTCACAATCCCGCTCCGAACTACATTACCCATGATGCGCGTGAGCACTGTACCTGCGCGCTGAGGGGCGGCTGTATAGAATCAGGGGAGAGTCGGCCCGCGATGCCTGACGGGAGTTCTGACCCGTGCGACGGCCGTTGGCGCCCAGCGTTCGAAGTTCGAACCTGAGAGTGCGCGTGCCGGATCGGTGCACGCGTTGGAGGTGCGCCCCTGTAAATGCGTAGTTAAAGGTTGGCACAGCTGCTGAGCATGGGATGGGGTAGGGGGAAGGAGTAAATCATAATTGGAGATGGAGATCAGAGAGAAGGAACAGCAGCTGGACAGACAAAGGCATGGATAAAGGTCACCTGGGAGAATCAATACCTACTAATAGGGACCAGAAGTGGCTGACGACGTATCGTTTGCTGCAGCAGCACTTGTGATGGCAGGGTGCAGTGGTGTGGGATTAGGGTAAGGACATTGGTTGAAGGTGCTCAATCTCTAAAATTATTGTACTCAATATTGAGTCTTGAAGGCTGCAGGGTCCCCAAGTGGAAAGTGAGATGCTATTCCAGCTTGTCCTGAGCTTCGTTGGAGCATTGCAGCAAGCCTAAAACAGATATCGGCCAGGGAACACAGTGGTGTGTTGAAGTGACGGAAGTTCAAAGGCAGTTCTGTGAACAGTTCTACAAAACGGTTGTCCAATCTGCAATTTTCCTTTCTATTTGCTTGTGGGATGTGGGTGTGGCAATTCTTGCCCATCCCCAGTTGACTTTGAGAAGGTGGTGGTGAGTTGCCTTCTTGAACCACTGCAGTCCACCTGCTGTGGGTCAACCCATAATGTTATTATGGAGGGAAATCCAAAATTTTGACAGCGAAGGAAGGTGATATAATTGCAAGTCAGGATGGTGAGTCGTTCAGAGGGAACTTGAAAGTGATGGTATTCTCGTATGTCTGGTGTATTTGTCCTTCTAGATGTAAGTGGTAGTTTGGAAAGCGCTGTGTGAGTATATTCGGTGAATTTCTGCTGTGCATTTTGTAGATGGTACATACTGATCATACTGAACATCAGTGGTGGAAGGAATGGACGCTTGTGGATCTGGTGCCAATCAAGCATGCTGCTTTGTCCTGGATGGTGTCAAGGTTCTTGAGTGTTGTTGGGGCTGTACTCATCCAGGCAAGTGGGGAGAATTCCATCATACTCCTGACTTGTGCTTTATAGTTGGTGGACAGGCTTTTGGGAGTCAGGAAGTGACTTAGTCACCAAGGTATTCCGAGCTCCTGACCTGCTTTCATAGCCATTGTATTTATGTGGTGAGTCCAGTTGAGTTTCTGATCAACGATAAACCCCAGGATGTAGATAGTGGAGATTCAGTAAGGTAACACCATTGCCTGTCAAGGGGTGGTGGTTAGATTGCCTCTCATTGGTGATGGTCATAGCCTGGCATTTGTGTGGTGCGAACGTCACTTGCCACTTGTCAGCCCAAGCCTGGATATTGTCCAGATCTTGTTGCATTTGCACACGGACCGCTTCAATATCTGAGGAGTTGGGAATGATGCTTAACATTTAGCAATCATCAGCAAACATCCCAACTTCTGCCCTTGTTGATGGACAGAAGATCATTGGAAAAGCAGCTGAAGATGGTTGGGCAGAGCTCTGGCAAAGGTGTTGAGGATGATTGGCTCGCTGAGCTGGTTTCTTGTTTCGCAGACGTTTCATTACCACTCCACGCTTTCCAAGCGCTCCCTTCCAACCCCCTCTGGCGACACGGTGGCTCAGTGGTGAGCAATGCAAAGACAGGGAAGAAAACATTGACTCCTAAACTTGCTTCAAAAGGTGGGAAAAGAAGAAAACTCTGAAGCTCACCTGCTGAAATGTGAGAACAATGTTTGACTTTTAAGAAAACAGTAACCCCAATCTCTACACTTTGTTATCTCAGATTCTCCAGCATCTGCAGTTCCCATTATCACTGCTGATTGGAGGATGAGCTTTGAGGGGAAGAGGCTGCAATACTGGTTCCTACCGCCAGGATACGCCATTGACAGTGGTGCTGCTCCAATTCTGGCATTGCCCACGTGACAAAAAACTGAAAGAACTGCGGATGCTGTAAATCAGGAACAAAAACAGAGGTTGCTGGAAAAGCTTAGCAGGTCTAGCAGCATCTTTGAAGAAAAAACAAACAGAGTAAACATTTCAGGTCTATTAACCCTTCCTTGGAACTCAGCTCGCATCATATCATACAGCCACACTTCACTGCACAGGCGCGGGCGTGGAGCTGGATGAACACAGCAGGCCAAGCAGCATCTTAGGAGCAAGAAAGCTTATGTTTCGGGCCTAGACCCTTTTCTGATGAAGGGTCTAGACCCGAAACGTCAGCTTTCCTGCTCCTAAAATGTTGCTTGGCCTGCTGTGTTCATCCAACTTCACACCTTGTTATCTCGGATTCTCCAACATCCACAGTTCCTATCATCTCTGCAGCATGGGTAATGTAGTTCGGAGCAGGATTGTGCAGGGTTTGGGTGAATTGAGCTGAGCCCCTGCAGAGGTTTTAAACAACTTCAGTGATGGGGGTGCTTTCTGGGCTTGGGGCTGCAATTCAGTTAATGGTTGAGGAGATGGACTGTCCCTCACTCCATCCAACACAGGAAGGCACTTCCAGAGAAAATCTCTCCAACAATTTCTCACCAAATGTGAGTTTTTACTGCAATGTCCAAGATATTTCTGGAGATGTTTAGTTTTCACAAGATATTGGGACAGATCTGATAAATGTTGACATTTAGACCTCTATTAAAGATATTAATGTCAAAAAAACATTTGAACAAAAAAAAGAATTTTTGTGTCAATGAGAATTTTAAATTGTTCTGTTATTTTGTGTGTTGGATAAACTCGTGAGGAAAGGTATCAGTTTTGGTGTCAAAGCGACAATAGCAAAGTGGAAACAAATTTAGCTGAGTGATAGAAAGCATTGAGTAACGGTCAATAAACATTTTTCAGGCTGGAGGAAGGTTTTTGGTGGAGTTCCCCAGGGATCAATATTGCGACTCCTGCTTTTCCTGAAGTATTAATTTCCTGGATCTAGGTGTGCAGGTTACGATTTAATTCAGTTTAGAGATGACAAAAAATTTGGAAGAATTGTAATGTATGACAAATGTTATTGTTACTTCTAATAATAAATTACTGGAGACAGAGTATAGGTTAACATTTGTTTTATTGAAGCTATGCAGGGAGAGCTCCAACCCCATTAAACCAAAGTGAAACTCTGAAGGGGCAGAGAAAAATGTTATACCACTCATTTGATCACATCAGCTCATTATTCAAATTCCAATCTTGCCTCATTCAAGCATAAACATATTATTTGGAGGATGTGAACAGAGTGTAGAAGTCAATGTTCTTAAAGTCTCCTCCACTCAGCGAGGACATCCTTAATCCTGTCCTAGATGTTGTGATTTCAGTGTCTGGTAGCTCTCTTACTGTCTCCTGTCTCAAGATCTCCAAGGATTGTTTTGGTTACATTGTGTTCTACTTATACAATGTTGCTTACGTTTCCTGCTGACGCTGATCACTAGGATGTATAAGGTTTGTTATTTTAAGCTTGATATTTTACTCTATTCTGGAAATCTTTGTTTAAACTTTACAGTTTAAAATGTAAATTCTATCTCTTAGAAGTACGTAGTAGAACTACAAAAGGACATGTGCAAGCTAATGGCAGATAGGGAGCAGATAGATTTCCAGTGCGGAGAAGTGTGAGGTGATGCACATTGTTCAGAATAACATTGTAGCCCATATTTTATATTGGCTTTCAATTCTAAGGAGGGTGCAGGAGCAGAGGGACCTGCGTGTATATGTGCAAAGATCATTGAGAGTGACAGGACAGAGGGTGGTGCACATCTGGAGTGAGCTGCCAGAGGAAGAGGTCAGGCGAGTATAATTACAACATTCAAAAGACATTTGGACAGATACACAAAAAGGAAAGCTTGAGTGGAATATGGGCCAAATGCAGGCATTGAGACTAGTTCAGTTTTGGAAACCTGGTCAGTACAGACAAGTTGGGCTGAAGAGTCTGTTTCTGTCAGTCTATTAATTGGTCTCTTCATCTGTAACAGAGTCATAAAACATACAACTTTCTCAGCTTTGTTAATAGAGGCAGAGAGTACAGGAGCAAGAGGTGATTCTGAACTGACACAAGACACTTGCTGGAATCAGCTGGAGTATTGTGTATAGTTCTGGGTACCACATTATAGAAGGAATGTGAACACAATGGACAGAGCACAGAAGTGACTTTCAAGAATGACAAACTCCAGGTATGAAAATAGATTGAAGAAGCTGGAACTGTCTCTTTGGAGAGAAGAAGGTTAAGAGGAGATCTAGTTAATAAAGTTTTCGAGAAGATTTGTAGCTCGGGTTCTGGATGAGATTGTAAACCTGCTCACCCAGTGATTTTGATTGCAAACACTTCATCACCCTGCTAGGTGACATCGTCAGTGTGTCTCCAGTGAAACATCGGTGTTCTGCCCTGCTTGTTATCTATCTGCCTCAGTTTGTTGGGGTGATTGGTACCATTTCTGCTTCTGTTTCTCAATGGTTTGTACACAGGGTCTAATTCAATGCTTTTGTTGATGGAGTTCTGATTATAGTACCAGGCCTTCAGGAAATGTCTGCATGTCTCTCTTTGGCTTGTGTGATTATGGATGTGTTGGCTCAGTCAAATTCATGTCCCTTGTTGTCCGTGTGTAGTGAGACAAGTGAGAATCGGTTGTGTCTCTTGGTGGTTAGTTAGTGTTTTTGTATTCGTTTTGTCAGTTTTCTTCCGGTTTGGCCAATGCAGTGTTTCTCACAGTCTTTGCATGATGTTTTGTATTTTACATCAGTTTTTCTGGTTTAGGATATAGGATCATTTACGTTCATCACTAGCTGTTTTAGGGTGGTTGTTGGTTTGTAAGCTACCCTGATACCTTGGAGTTTGAGTAGTCTTGTGGTCATCTCTGAAACATCCTTGATGTACCGTCGGTTGATTAGTGAGTCTGATCATGCTGTGTCTTCCTGTTATGGTCTGTCTCAGAGGTAATGGCGGATTGTGTTTTTTGGGTATCCATTCCTTTTGAAAACGCTGTGTACATGCTCCTGTACTGCTTTGTGTAGTTCCAGGTTTCTGCAATGTCTTGTGGCTCATTTAATTAAAGTCCTGATGCAGCTCCGTTTGTAGGGGTTGGGCTGGTTGCTAGTGTAACTGCGTATCTGGTCCATATGTGTGGTCTTTCTATATATGCTGGTTTGGAGTTCCCTGTTGTTTCTGTATTCTATCATTATGCCCAGGAAGGGTAGTTGGTTGTTGGTCTCCTCTTCTTTTATGAAGTTTATCCCGGTGAGGATGTTGTTTATGTGTAGGTGGGTTTCTTCTAGTTTTGTCCGTTTTGATAATCACAAAGGTGTCATCTACATATCGGACCATAAGTTTGAGTAGTATCATGAATTCTTGGTTGTTTGAACACAGGGTCTAATGCAATGCGTTTGATGGAGTTCTGATTAGAATACCAGGCCTCGTGGGGAGCGCTGTCCATTCTAACCTTTGCATTACTGCTTCTGCAAACAGTCCTAATATTGGGGATTCCATTGGTGATCTGTTGATTTATTTGTATAAGACATCATTGAAGGTGAAGTGCGTTGTGAGACACAGATCTGGTTGAGTTTTTCAAAATCATAAGCCGGTTGGTTAGAGTTGCTAGAGAGAAAGTGTTTCCACTTATAAAAGAAACAAGAGTAAAAGGATATTGATTAAAAGTGATAACAAGGTGTAGAGCTGGATGAACACAGTGGGCCAAGCAGCATTAGAGGAGCAGGAAAGCTGCCATTTCGGGCCTAGACCCCTCTTCTGCGAATGAAGAAAACTGACATGAGGAGAACATTTCCACTCTATATCCACTAGATCGAGTCTGAAATGCACTGCCTGGAATTTCGGTGGAGGGAGTTTTAAGTGCAGCATTTGTGATGGGATTAGACAATTATTTGGAGAAAAGTAACATACAAGGATATGTGACGAAAATCAGAGAATAACGTAAGGTAATGTTGCACGTTTGAAGAGCTGTTTCAAGCACCAGTAGGCCGAACAGCCTTTTACTGCACCTCAGACTTGTGTGATTCTGTATGTAAAATCTGTTGCAACAGTTCCAACATCATTGAAGTTTTCGGCACAGCTTTTAAAGAGTCATCATCCCCAACATCTATTGTTACCCCGACCAGATAAATTACATGCTCATTTTAGTGGGCCAGTAAAAATCAATAATCTGTTTGAGGTTTTATGGTCACTTTTTGTGTTTTGACTTCAGCAGCAAGGTGAGGGGCTCGAACTGCAGGCTCAGAGCTGAATCCCTGGTTGGTTTGGTCTCCAGGTACAGAGCATGGCAGGAAGGAGTGCACCACAATCCCGGATTTTACATCTCGGACTTGTGGAGGGTACTCACACGCTCAGAAAATAAAACTCAAAAGAAATCAGGAACAAAAACAGAAGTTGTTGGAAAAGCTCAGCAGGTCTGGCAGCATCTATGAAGAATAATATCAGGGTTAATGTTTCGGGTCCAGTGACCCTTCCTCAGAAGTGATGGTGGCTGGGAAAATGTCAGTTCATATGCAGAAAATAGGGGGGGGGGGGGGCGGTGAGGTACGGAGTGATCATCAGATGCCATTTCTGCCACCTCCAGCGAGATGCCACCACAAGACACATATTCCCCTTCCCTCCCTTGTCCGCCTTCCACAGTGACCATTCCCTCCGGGACACCCTGGTCCACACTTCCTTCATCCCCAACAACACCACCCCCCCACAGTACCTTCGCCTGCAACCGCCTCTTCCTTCCCCAGTATCCAAAGTTCCAAACATACCTTCCAGGTGAAACAACACTTCACCTGCACTTCTCAGAATCTAGCCTACTGCATTTGCTGCTCACAATGTGGTGTCCTCTACATTGGGGCAATGAAGCATAGACTGGGTAACTGCTTTGCGGAGCATCTATGTTCTGCTCACAAAAAAAAACGCTGAACTACCTGTTATCTGCCAATTTAATGCACCACCCTGCTCCCCGGCCAACATCTCTGTCTCGGGCTTGCTGCAGTGTTCCAGCGAAGCTCACCACAAGCTGGAGGAGCAACACCCCATTTTCAGCTTGGGGACCCTACAGCCCTCCGGACCCAATGTTGAGTTGAATAATTTTAGGGCCTAAACCATCCCATGTCCCAGCCCCCTACAAGGCCTGCCATTACACGCCCCCTGTTGTTAGTCATTAACAGTCCTTATTAACAACTATTCACCCTGCCAGCCTCATCGTTATCAACTCCTTTGCCTGTCCAACTGTTCTTCTCTCACTTTAGGCTCTCTCCTATCATTTCGTCCCCTCCCTATTTTCTGCATATAAACTGATATTTTCTCAGTCACCATCAGTTCTGAGGCAGGGTCACTGAACCCAAAATGTTAACTCTGATTTTTTTCTTCACAGATGCTGCCAGACCTGCTGAGCTTTACCAGCAACTTCTGTTTTTGACACAGACTCTTACACAGCTTATGGAGAATAAGTGCTTTGCATGACTCAGATTATGTTTCTGGATTTGAGTTTGCTCGCTGAGCTGGAAGGTTAGTTTTCAGACATTTCGTCACCATTCTCGGTAACATCATCAGTGAGCCTCCGGTGAGGCACTGGTGTTATGTCATGCTTTCTATTTATGTTTAGGTTTCCTTGGGTTGGTGATGTCATTTCCTGCATTGGTGATGTCATTTCCTGTTCCTTTTCTCAGAGGATGGTAGATTGGCTCCAAATCAATGTGTTTGTTGATGGAGTTCCGGTTGGAATGCCATGCTTCTAGGAATTCTCGTGCGTGTCTCTGTTTGGCTTGTCCTAGGATGGCTGTGTTGTCCCAATCAAAGTGGTGTCCTTCCCCATCTGTATGTAAGAATATGAGTGATAGTGGGTCATGTCGTTTTGTGGCCAGTTGATGTTCATGTCTCCTGGTGGCTAGCTTTCTGCCCGTTTGTCCAATGTAGTGTTTGTCACAATTCTTGCAAGGTATTTTGTAGATGACGTTCGTTTTGCTTGTTGTCTGCATAGGGTCTTTTAACTTCATTAGCTGTTGTTTTAGTGTGTTGGTGGGTTTGTGGGCTACCATCCTAGGACAAGCCAAACAGAGACACCCACGAGAATTCCTAGAAGCATGGCATTCCAACCGGAACTCCATCAACAAACACATTGATTTGGAGCCAATCTACCATCCTCTGAGAAAAGGAACAGGAAATGACATCACCAATGCAGGAAATGACATCACCAACCCAAGGAAACCTAAACAGATAAATAGAAAGCAGGACATAACACCAGAGGCTCACTGATGATGTTACCTAGAATGGTGACGGATTGTCTGGGAACGAACCTTCCAGATCAGTGAACCAGCTTACATCCAGAACAAAATAAAGACCCACTCTTTTGTGGACTGAGAAGAGGAGAGCGCGACTGCGTTGGAGGTGGAAGGAAGACGTTGGGTTGGCTGTGCACCCTTGCAACCGGTGGATCTTAATGCTAGCTTCGGCCTAACACTGGTTCAGGAGAGCAGCCAACCTGCAATGATGGATGCGGCGAGTGCTCATGCCCCGAGTCAGGGGTGCCGGAACACCATCCATGTTTCCGTGAAGAAGGTGGATGAAGGTGCACCTGTGGACCACACCTTCTTCGTGAAGAGGGTCCTGTTGGACTGTAGTGGGTTCGCTGCTGCAGACATTTACTGCCTGCAAGATTTCCCTGGAGGAGGTTTTTGCGATGTAACCTTCAGGAGTGCCAGGCATTGCGAGCACTTCCTGGAGGTTTTCCAGGAGAAAGGAGGTGAGGGCCCCCTCTCTGTACTGGCCGCTGTCCCGCTGTTCATGATGCTGGTGCAGAGGAGCCATATGGTGACTGTACACATGTACAATCCGCATGTGCCAGCAGTTGATGTCCTGACCTTCCTCGGAAGGTACGTGAAGGTGGAAGGGGACCTAACCAACATCATGGACACCTTCGGGATCTGGACCAGTAAGAGGCAGGTCAGGGTGACACTGAGGACGGGCTCAGACGGGAACATCGTACACCCACCATCCAGCTTCGCGATTGGTAGGAGCGAGGGCTACCTGACCTACGCAGGGCAACCTAAAGTCTGCCATGCCTGTGGTAGGTCAGGTCACGTGGTGGCCGACTGCAAAGCCACCATCTGCAGGAACTGCAGGGAGGAGGGACACCTTGCAAAGGATTGCCCAAAAGAAAAAAAGCTGCAACCTTTGCGGGGAAGCGGGCCACCTCTATAGGGGGACCACCTACGCCCAGGTGGCCGGCAGGGGCAATGTGGGGCAAGCCCCCCCGGAGGAGAGGAAGGCATCAGGGCCCTGCAAGGAACCCCCGAATGTGCAGGAGGGCAAGGTCATGCAGGAGGGCCCAGTCCTGCAGGATGGACCCGAGGCCAGCAAAGCTTCCCTGCAAGCTCCGCTCCCCGCCGACAACCCGGAGTTGATGGAGAGGCAACAGGTGACCCAGGAGAGTGGACGACGGTCCGGAAAGTGAGGAGGAAGTTGCGCCGGCGAGCCCAGGCACCGCAGCCATCAGGCGGGAAGAGGCAACTACGAGGGGTTATAAGAGCTCCTCTGACGAGGGAGATTTGGAGCGGGCCTGTCCAAAGCAGAAGCTAAAGATCTCAAGGAAGAAGGAAAGCAGCACCCCGCTTCCAGGTGACGGGAGGCGTCCTGAGGCTCCCTCCTACACCCAGCCACGTGCCGCTGGGGCCCTGGAGGGCCCCCCGGAACTTTCAGCCGGGAAGGAGGAAACAGCATGTCCCCAGCCTGACCCAGAGCCGGACTCTTCTGCCTCCGTACCCCTGACGGGGGGATGCCACCCGGAAGACAGCACGAATGTTTTCCTGAGCCCGGAGAGCGTCCAGCAGTTAGCCCGGACAATGGGCATGAAGGGACAGATGGAGGGGCTGGACCTTGGACTCGGGGACGGTACTGCGGTCACTGCCCATAATGGGGGTACGAGTTGCGAGCAGCATCAAGTCCACCACAAGATGTGTGTCCACGTTGGCCTACCTGACCACCGTCAAGGCAGACCTCCTGTTTCTGCGGGAGTGCGGGATACCGCACCTCAGCAGGTACAGGAAATGGTCCGGCGCCTGGACCTGTGGGCCTTCGATCTGGTCGGGGGGTAACGACTGTCACTCCTCGGGCCTGGCTATTCTGTTGCGGGGGCGCGACTTCACCATCTCTCAAGTTCAGGAGATGGTGGTGGGGCGCCTCCTAGTGGCTGACATCACCTATAGGAACGCTCCCCTGAGGCTGATCAATATGTACGCCCCAGCGGTACAGAGTGAGCGGTTGGCCGTCCTGCAGCGGCTTCAACCCCTGCTGGCTACGTCCAGGCTGGTCATCCTTGGCGGAGACTTCAACTGCATCATCGATGCAGATGGAAGATCCGGCGTGCGGACAGCGGGTCGGGGGAGTCAACTGGAAGTCACGTCCAGATTCCTGACGGGCATGGTGAAGGATGCCAAGCTGCTCGACATCTTCAGCACCCCTGCAGACGGAGCGCAGCGGAGATACACCTGGTTGCGGCCAGACAGGTCTATCCGCTCAAAGAGACTTCCTGTTTGTGTCGCGGGCGTTCTCGGTCAGGTCCACCGGCATCGAGCCGGTGTTCTTCTGTGACCACTGCCTTCTGCTGCCAACTGTCACTTACAGGATGACCAGCAGGCCGGCAA
The DNA here is from genome assembly GCF_030684315.1 of Stegostoma tigrinum. NCBI lineage: Eukaryota > Metazoa > Chordata > Chondrichthyes > Orectolobiformes > Stegostomatidae > Stegostoma > Stegostoma tigrinum. The sequence goes on from NC_081387.1 coordinate 2,981,906, forward strand.
GGAGACGTGGAAGCTCAACACGACTCTGTTGCCCCCAGAGAACGTCGAGGCGTTTAAGAGGGACTACGCAGGTTGGAGAACCGTGAAACCCCTCTTTGAGTCTCCGGGCGATGGTGGGAGATGGTGAAGGAGAACATCAAGAGATTCTTTGTCCTCAAGGGTGTTCAGAAGGCGAGAGAGAGGCGGGGAAAGCTGTCGCGACTCCAGAAAAGGGTGCAGAACCTGCTCCTTCTGCAGTCGATGGTGGGTCGATGTCACGGAGGACCTCCGCAAGGTGAGGGGCCAGCAAGCCTCACTCTTCGCCGCGGAGGCCTCCAGGATAATCTTCCGGTCCAGGGTCTGCTCCTTGGAGAAGGACAAGGTGTGCTCACGTTTCTTATTTCAGAAGGTGCACAAAGAGAGCTCTGTGCTTAGCCGGCTGAAGGAGGGCAATAGCTCAGTGACGTCGTCTCAGCCCGACATTTTGAGGATCAGCAGATCCTTCTATGCCGGACTGTACGACACGAAGCCCACGGACAGCACGGCCTCTGAATCATTCCTGTCATCTATCACGGTGGTCTTAGACGACGGCACGAGGGAGTGGCTGGACCGGCCGATATCCCTGGACGAGCTGACCAGAGCCCTCAAGTCCTTGGAGAGGAACAAAACTCCCGGGAGCAACGGCTTACGGGTCGAGCTGTGTTCCACTCTGTGGGACCTGGTCGGCCAGGACCTGCTGGAGATGTACAATAGTGCGCTTCGGGCAGGGGAAATGTGCAAGTCCATGAGGAAGGACATCATCACCCTCATTTACAAGAGGAAGGGGGAGGGGGAAGAAATTAAGAATTGGCGTCCCATTTCACTGTTGAACGTGGACTACAAAATCCTGGCCAAGGTCAGAGCCAACCGGGTCAGGTCTGTCCTGGAGTCGGTGATTCACCCTGACCAAACCTGTGCTGTGCCGGGCAGGAAGATCACTGAGAGCCTCGCGCTCATCAGGGATACGATCGCCTACATACAGGACAGGCGGGTGGACACCTGCCTCGTCAGCCTGGCCCAGGAGAAGGCCTTCGACAGCATCTTTCATGCTAACATGAGGGACGTCCTCTCCAAGTTGGGGTTCGGGGAGGGCATCCGCAATTGGATCCGGCTGCTCTACACCAACATCGTTAGCGCCGTCTCAATCAACGGATGGGAATCGGACAGTTTTCCTGTCAGATCTGGAGTCAGGCAGGGCTGCCCGCTCTCTCCTGCCTTGTTCGTGTGCTGTGTGGAGCCCTTCGCCACATCCATGAGGAAGGACGTGAGCCTGAAGGGTGTGACTATCCCAGGCAGCGGAGGCCTTCAGGTCAAGACCTCCCTGTACATGGATGATGTCGCCGTCTTCTGCACCGATCGTCGGTCGGTGAGTAGGCTGTTGGACATCTGCGGCCAGTTTGAACTGGCCTCGGGTGCCAAAGTCAATAGGGGTAAGAGCGAGGCCATGTTCTTCGGGAACTGGGACAACCGCTCCTTCATCCCCTTCACCGTCAGGACAGACTACCTGAAGGTGCTGGGTGTTTGGTTCGGTGGAGCTGGGGCGTGCACTATGACTTGGGAGGAGCGTATCACCAAACTGAAGCAGAAGCTGGGCAGGTGGACGCTCCGGTCCCCCTCTGTCGCGGGTAAGAACCTGGTTGTCAGGTGCGAGGGGCTTTCGGTACTGTTGTATGTGTCTCAGGCCTGGCTTATTCCCTGGACCTGCGCTACTGCAGTCACCCGGGCCATCTTCCACTTCATTTGGGGCTCAAGGATGGACCGGGTCTGCAGGGACACCATGTACAAAGACCTGGAAAATGGGGGAAAGGATGTACCGAACGCCACCTTCGCCCTGATGGCTACCTTTGTCTGCGGCTGCATCAAACTGTGCGTAGATCCTCAGTACTCAAACACCAAGTGTCACTACTTACTGAGGTTCTACCTGTCCCCGGCGTTGCGAAGGATGGGCCTGGCCTCGTCGCCGTGGAACGCTCCGAGTAGTTGGACCGTCCCGTACCACCTGTCCTTCGTGGAGAAATTTTTGAAAGGAAACACCTTTGACCACAAGGCCGTCAGGCAGTGGTCAGCATGTAGTATTCTCGAGACCCTTCGGGAAAAGGAGAGGGTGGATCCCATCATGTGGTTCCCCACACAGACTGCCAAAGTCGTTTGGCAGAATGCCTCATCGCCAGAACTTTCAAACAAGCACAAGGACATTGCTTGGCTGGCGGTGAGAGGGGCTCTGCCGGTGAGATCCTTTATGCACGCCCGGAATCTCTGCGCCACCGCACGCTGCCCTCGAGGCGGCTGCGGTGGGGGGACGAGACTGTCGATCACCTCCTTCTGGACTGTGCCTATGCGCAGGAGGTCTGGAGGGGGATGCAGTGGTATTTGTCGAGGTTCGTCCCGAGCAGCTCCGTGACACAGGACTCTGTGCTCTACGGGCTGTTTCCCAGGACACACACCAAGACCAACGTCAACTGCGCCTGGAGGACCATCAATGTGGTGAAAGATGCTCTTTGGTCTGCCCGCAACTTGCTGGTTTGCCAGCTGAAAGAACTGACCCCAACCGAGTGTTGCAGACTGGCGCACTCCACGGTCCAGGACTACGTGCTGAGGGACGCACTGAAGCTTGGGGCAGCCGCCGCCAAGGCACGGTGGGGAAAGACCACTGTATGAAACCCCTCGTCCAGAATAGAAACAAGGGCCCTGTCTGGTAACTGGGCCCAACTGGCGCCTTCCCCACCTGCTCAGGGGGCCAAAGGGGACTGTGCGGGGAGATGACTGCCGGGGTATTTTCTTTGCTTTGTATTTTTTTCTTTGTTTTGTTTTTTCCTTTAGTTGGTGTACATACCCCCTGGATAACCCGGAGCGGCTTGCATGACTAGTTAGGTGTATAAATGTTTTATTTTTTGTACATTCTATGAGTAAAGTATATTTTTTCAAATAAAAAAAAGTGACGAAATGTCTGAAAACTAACCTTCCAGCTCAGCGAGCAAACTCACATCCAGAAACTCAACCTGAGCTACAAATCTTCTCAACTCAGATTATGTTACTTTCAATGTCGGTAATTATATTTGTTGTATATTTTTAGGTCAATTTTCCAGAATCTAGGAACATTGTCACGGTTGGAATTCCTCCAAAAGTGAGTCTGTTTTTAATCAATGTTATATAAGATATTCATATTAATATGATAATATTAATAAGATGGTAAACTTTACCAATTACAGATTTTGATCTGGCTCCTCAATTTATGATGTATGTATTGAAGAACCCGTGAAGAGCAGTTGCCTCTCCTGTACATCATCCCATTTATCCTATATATTACCCTAAATGACTCTAATAATTTACCAATGATAACTATAAGTTGCCCAGTGATTCCAAGAACAGAACCTGTGAGTCAGCCTCAGAATAACATTCACCAAAAATTAATAATGAAATTTTCAAAATTTCCTACTGTCTCCTTTCCCTTGATTCTTTCACAAACATTTCCCCTTCCCCTTCACAGTGATTGGTTTCTCTGGGGTAATTTCCTGAACTGATACACTTTGGTCAAGTCAGTGATTTCTTTTGTCCCTCTGTCACTCCACCGTGTGCATGAAAACTTGTTCAAACTGACTGGCGGAGTGACCAATCAGGGCAGTGAAAAGATGTCCACTGTCAAAGTGAGTTTGATAATGAAATGTGGTCAATATTTCTAACAAAACCAATCAGTGATACCCAGAGAACAAAAACAGTCAGATCCTGCACCATTTTTTTGGGAAGCAGCATAGTTTGAATGATCCAGAATAATTTGTCATTCTGTCCTGTGTCGGTACTGAACCCACAACTGCATGTCAGCCTTGGATGCTGTGGGTCTTCCTCTTCTAATCTCCTGTCAAAAACATCTAAGGACACACATCCCACACTGATGTTGTCAGTTTGAAAGTCTCTGAGAGGATGAAGAATACTATTCCCACAATAGAAATCTCTGACAAACATTTACTCGGGGAACTGAAACAAAAGCTGCCATAAGCTGTTCACAAGCTTCAATATCTCCCCTACCTCGACCGCATCGCAAAACCAGCCCAGCTCATCCCGCCTCCCTAACCTGTCCTTCCTCCCACCTATCCCCTCCTCCCACCTCAAACGCTCATCTCCTACCTACTAAACTCATCCTACCCGCTTGACCTGTCCATCCTCCCTATCTCCTATCTCCTATTTCCTCCCTACCTCCCCACCTACACTCACCTTTACTGGCTCCATCCCCGTTTCTTTGATCGGTCTGTCTCCTCTCCACCTATCTTCTCCTTTATCCATCTTCTGTCAGCCTCCCCCTTTCTCCCTATTTATTTCAGAACCCCCTTCCCCTCCCCCATTTCTGATGAAGGGTCTAGGCCTGAAAATGTCAAGCTTTCCTGCTCCTATGATGCTGCTTGGCCTGCTGTGTTCACCCAGCTGTACATCTTGTTATCTCAGATTATCCAGCATCTGCAGTTCCTACTATCTCAACTGCAATAAGTGATACTTTGTTCAGATGAGACAACGACGAGTTGAAATCCCCACCTGATCTGTCACTCAAAGTCACCTCCATTTCACCGGTCAGTTTCCCAAGCTTCACGGAACTCCTGTTGCTGCAGAAATATTTGGATTGACCATGAGAGAGATCAATCAGAGAGACCACTATTCCCTCCCCTTCCTCTTCCAGAGCTGATTAATTTCCTTTAGGGACTGTGAACCACATGAGATGGTCAGTGCAGGAGCAACTTCTTTACAAATTGTTTCCCATAAGTTATAGAATTCCTACAAGATGGAAGCAGGCTATTTGGCCTGTCAAGTCCACACCAAACCTCTGGACAGCATCCCATCCAAAACCACTGCCCCATCCTATCCTTTTTCATGAGCACCTGAAGGAGAGAGACTCCACAAGCTTGTGTTTTCAAATAATCCTGTTGGGCTTTAACCTAGTGTCATGTGGTTTTTGACCTTGTCCACCCCAATTCAACTCTGACACCTCTACATCAATATCCTATTTCCTGTAACCCTGCATTTCCTATGGTTAATCCACCTAGCCTGTGCATTCCTGGACACTGTAGGCAATTTAACATGGCCAGTCCACCTAACCTGCACATTTTTAAACAGTGGGAGGAAACCGGAGCACCCGGAGGAAACCCACGCAGACACGGGGTGAATGTGCAAACTCCACACAGATAGTTGCCCAAAAGTGGAATTGAACCCAGGCCTCCAGCACTATGAGGCAGCAGTGCTAACCACTGAGTCACCGTGCATGCTCAGTGCACCGCCCATAATATCCAATTTCCAGGCATCTGACTATCTCAGCAAATGCTGCCAGGCCAGCTGAGTTTCACAAGCACTTTCTGTTTTTAGTGCATGACAGCCAATTAAGTGTTTTTGTCCTGTGGTCACTGTTGTAATGTAGAAAACAAAACAGACAATGGGCAAATAAGAAGATCAAACAAATAGCCATGTAATAGTTACCAAATAATCTGTTTTTTGTTTGTGTTGTTGACAGGAAGATCAATATCTTTTGAGAGAGTTGATATCTCAGGGATCAACAAATTTTAAGACTTTTATCCAAATGTACAAATGAAAAGCAACATTGACTGAATAATATCTCGTAGGCGACTGATGCATTTAATTACAGAAAAGATATTTAATTCTTTAAGTTTAAACTTGACCGCCTTTCCCCTGTCACAGTTATCTCACCGTCTGCAGGATCAGTTTTGTTAGAAACCAGTCCCAAGTTAAACCCAAGGGGTTTTCTTCTCCCGGTTTCACTAAATTGTAACTTTGAGTGAATGTCAAATGTTGTTTCTCTTTGCCAGCACTAAGGCCCTCTCCATCCATTCCTTCTCCAGCCTCACCAAGCTGAATCTTCTGGAGTCTTTAGATTGTTACAGGACATGTGTCTTCAGAGACAGTATTCCCTCCCACATCTGCCTAGCAGCCCACAGAAAGGACACTCTCTCCCCTCTTCTGACCCCACTGGCTACAATCCTTGGTTCTCTATATCCTTTCTTCTCTCTCAGACCTGTCTCTCTCCCTCTCTCTCTGTCAGTAATTTCAGAAACAGAATACCTGCCCACTCAGCCCCATCTGCTGTTTCCTTTGTTTTCAGGTCTGATAACGTTGTGTCTTGTTCAGCAAGTCCCTACCTGTTCCCATGGCACCCAAACTATTGTCCTGTCCCTTGGCAGAGTTTTGCAACTTGTTTTCTATTTGGTCACAGGCTGTGGGCACCACTGGCCAGACCAGCATTCATTGTCCGTCTCAAATTGCCTAGAAGGTAGTTAAAAGTCAATCTTGCTTTTGGGAGCAGGGACTTATTTGTCAACCAAACTGGGTCAGAGGCAGATTTCCTTTCACGAAGGACAGCAATCAATAATCATAACATGGTCACCATTGTGAGAGCTCTGTCGTTTAGTTTGTAATGTTAGTGGATAAAACGTAACCATCTGTCAAGGTGGCATTCAAAACCATTCTGTGCTTCTGGCTTAGCGACTCAGCGCTGAGAAACCACCTTTTCCAGAGAAATCTGTATTCTAAATTATAAAAACAAATTAAAGCATAACAATCCTACAAATCAATTCATGACACACTCCTGAATGGATTTTTCTCAGAGACTGAGTGGTCTGGAGGGGTTTTCCTCGCACCTCAGTACAGGGCCAACTTTGATCATCATCTCACTTCAACATTGTGTGTTGGGCTCCAAATTGGCGTGAATGAATGTGTTCATGGAGCTGCTTTCTGCTTTTACTTAACTGGTTGTCCATAATTATCAACTAGATCTGACAGAACAACACAGCTTTGTGATCTGTTGGGCGTGAGGCTGTTAACTCTGTTTATTACCTGCTATTTTTGGCGTTTAATCTGCATGCAGCACTCTGTAATACATTCATCTGGTTCAAACCTGGATTCTAAATTATACCTAGCATTGCTGCAAACCTGGTTTGATCATAGTGGTGGAATGGTGGCAGGTCAGGCTGTGGGATTGAGGTGAAATACAATCCTGCTGCTGCAACTGATGGTTCACAGCACCTTGTGGGCACTCAGTTTTGGGATCTGTCCATTGTCAACTTTCTTAGTGATGCTTAACATGGTGAAGCTTCATTCATCAGTTGGGAGGGGAGTGGCAGTTTTCCTTGACTTGTTTGACATGAAGCCATGAGATTCCAATGAGATTGGGGTGTTTTCGCTTTGATACAATACAGTGTTCTTGCTCGGTCACTTCAGGGGCAATTCAAAATGAACCATGTTATGTGGGACTGGTGTCACATGTACCACACCAGGCAGTTGTACCAGGTTCCCTGCCCTTGAGAACTATATCTGAATTTTTAAAAATAAATCACGTTGTCTCCTGGTCACTATCCAGTTACCCTGATGGAAACAGTCAAGTAAGGAAAAGGAAAGGACTTGCATCTGATCCCCTCTACAGAGTAGAATAGCAGACTGGCACTCACTGTGGAACAGTCTTTAACTAAAGAGTCAGACTCTTCAGCAATTGAGGAGAAGGAGCTTGAGGAAATCATGTTTCATTTTCCTGTTTTACAGAAGAATCGCACTGTACTACACCAGAGAGTACAGAGATGATAGACAACAGAGATAGATCCTGACCTTCACCAAAGGAACAACTGCACAACTGTGGGAAGACATCCAGTCCCTTCACAGCATTGCTCAGCACAGCGAAGGTTGGGCAGTGAAAGCATCAGCTGGAAATCAGTTGGGTCAGGGGGGCTTTGACATATCATCAGATCTGAAACTGGTCAGTGGTGTAGAGCCTTCCATCAGAATCAACCTTTCTGAAGATTCAATTGTGGGTGATCGGTCAGGGTGAGGCTGGGAAGAAATGTGGTGAGAACTTCAGTAATGCATTGAGGCCCGTGAAGTACTGACTCATTCCTGCAGGTGAGAGGCTGGACATGTGTGAGTTGTGTAAGGAGAGTTTTACAAATTTATAATCTAACAAGATTATTGCATCATTTTTAATCCACAATTAATACAAGGGCAATATCATGGACTCAGTGCTGAGTTTTATAATTTTAGGACCTAAACTCTCCATGTCCCAGCCCCCTACCCCACACACCAGGCACTGTTACCACATAGCCAGCCATTACACATCCCTGTTGTTAGTCACTAACAGTCCCCATTAACAACTCATCATCCTCCCAGCCTGACTGTTAGCAACTCCTTTGTCAGTCCAACTGGCTTTCTATCTCTTTGGGCTCTATCCTATCGTTTACTCCCTAATCCACCCATCTCCCTATTTTCTGCATATATGCTGATGTTTTCCCAGCCACCATCAATTTTGAGGATGGGTCACCAGAGCCGAAACATTAACACTGCTTTCTCCTTCACTGATGCAGCCAGACCTGCTGAGCTTTTCCAGCAATTTTGCTTTTGATGAGGACTGTGGAGAAGTTTTCATGGAAGAGAAACCCTTCAAGTGTAAGGTTTGTGATCAAGCCTTTATCAAAGCTCATGAATCTTTAAGGTATCCACAGTGGGGAGAAACCATTCAAGTGTGTGAGTTGCAGTAAACATTTCACAATTTCAACAAGTCTCCTTTTCCAGAGAGGAATTACACCGCGGGGAAACCCTTCATGTGTGACTTTGTGAGGCAGCTTTTGCCCACTGCTCTGACATCTTATTATACCAGAGTAGTCACACTGTGGACAGGCCATTCATATGCAAAGTGTGTACCAAATCATTCACAACATCTTCCAGCTTCCACAGACACCAACACATGCACGAGACAAATCATTCACATGTGATGTGTGTAACCAATCCTTCAGATGTTCAACATTGCTCATACAGCACCAATGCATTCGCGCTGGGGGGAAACCATTTTAGTATGATGCCAATGAATCATTCCTATGGTCTTCAAACCTCTGCAGACACCAGTGTATTCACACAGGGGTTAAATTTTTCAAGTGTGAGGTGTGCAACAAATCATTCTTTCAGTCAACTAAACTCCTGCTCCATCAGGGGATCCACTCAGCAGAGTAAACCTTCCAAATGAGAGGTTTGTGATGAAATTTTCATGACATGTTCCACCAACCAGTGGATTCACATGCAGGAGAAATTCTTCAAGTGCGTGATTTGTGATGAGACTTCCATCCACTCCCTGATCTCTGAAGCCACACAGGTTAGAAACTATCCAGGAGTGAGTGAGGCTTTCATAAAGTCAGAGTATATCCTGGTCGCTCAGTGCACTCACTCACATGTGGGAGAAACTCCAATTTGTGCGATTTCTGTAAAAAAGCCTTTTAGATGTTGTCGGATCACCATCAGATGATGCACACGAGGGTAAAAGTTTTCAGATGAGAGATGTATGATAATGCTTTCACATATTCCTCGATACTCCTGAATCACCACTGAACCCACACGGCTGCACTAGTCTCCAAAAGGCGTACAAAATGATCAGAGGTATAGATAGACTCGACAGTCTGAGACTTTTTCCTAGGGTGGAGGCAGCTATTATGAGGGGGCATAGTTTTAAAGTGAGTGGAGGTAGATATGGGGAGACGTCAGAGGTAGGTTCTTTACTCAGAGAGTTGTAGGGGTGTTGAATGCATTGTCAGAGAGGGTAGTGGAGTTGGCCTTGTTAGGGTCATTTAAGCTGCTATAGGTAGGCATTTAAATGATAGTATAAGGTAGGGATGGAGGTTAGATAGACCTTAGGTTTAGGGTAAAAGTTTGGCAAAGCATCGTGGGCTGAAGGGCCTGTAATGTGCTGTACAGTTCTATGTTCTATAATAGATCAAAAAAGGTTCCCATGTATATGGAATGAACTGATAGAAGAGGTGATGGATGACTGGTTCCAAAAGAACATTTAAAAGGCATCTATATGGGTATATGAATGGGATTGGTTTCGAGGGACATGGGCCAAATGCAGACAAATGGAAAAAGTTTTTTTTTTCTTTTATTCATTCACAAGATGACAGCATCGCTGGCAAGGCAGCATTTATTGCCCATCCTTAATCGCCCAGAGGCCAGTTAAGAGTCAACCACATTGCTATGGATATGGAGTCACATGTAGACCAGACCACGTAAGGATGGCAGTTTCCTTCCTTCGAGGACATTAGTGAACCAGATGCATTTTTCCAACAATTGACTATGGATTTACAGTCAATATTAGACTCTTAATTCCAGATTAATGTAGACTATCTGGTCAGCATGGACGAGTTGGACTGAAGGGTCTTTTTCCATGCTGTACAGATCTATGATCCTATGACAGAATATTGTTCAGGTGCAAGTTCTGCAGCAAAGCTTTCGCACAGTTGGCAGATTTTCCAGAACATCAGTGAATCCACAAGGAGACAAAACGTTTGAGTGTGAAGTGTCTCAGGATTTTTTTTTAACCTTCTCCACTTTAGATCTTCAGCAATGTCTCCACAGAGGATACAAACCATCCTAGATGTGACCTGGACCTCAGCAGTTTCACCATTCAGCATGGTCACTGCAAGACCTGCTTCACTGACATAGTCACATGGGCTTGGACCAAAATTGACAGAGGTGAACTCTGTCTGTGTTAGGTTGTAAAGTATTTCTCAAGTTATAGCTAGAGCAGCTACAGGCATTCACAAGTTGATGACTGGCCTACTTTGAGACAATGTTGTGTTTAAATTACTGCACATTATTTTTTTAAATTGGCTAATTATTAAGAAATCTCTCAATCAAATACTAAAACAATTATTTAAACTTTATTGCATGTAGCAACAAAAATAAGACCCCTCAAGTAAGCAAGTTAAGCCTCAACCAAGCTTGGCTATTGCCCAATTAATGATTCCAACCACCAGTGTCTGTCTCTGGATGTCCACGGTTCAATTCTTGTGCAGTGTTGTTCGTCAAAGTTCTTATGAAAACTCCTAGAGTTGACTTCTTAAACAATTTTCTCTCTTTCAAGTTTATGATGTAACATTATTGATTATTGTTTACATTCTTTCATCCAAAATATTGATAAAATATTGGCTATCGGTGAGGCAGCAGTGGAGCCAGGGGGTAGGGTTGCGGGGCAAGTGTGAGTCCAGCATGCGACATGACATTGAAGACCCAAAGGTGAGGTGGGCCCATTGGCAAAGAGATGACACCTGAAAAGTGACAACTCTGATGTTGGTGGATCTGGCACAAGTAATGGAACGGTTATTGCACAGATGTCATTGGTCAGCCAGCTCAGGATTCATGGCGGAGGCAGCAGAATGAAGATCAACTCTCTTTCAACTATATCTTTTTATTTTTATTCTTAAACTATTCAAAATGGTGCCAGATTTTGGTGACATTTGAAGCTTTTCAGTGTATTTTATTGTGTTGTCCATTGTAGAGAACAAGTGATAATAAATCAATCCCTCCCTACCTCCCCACCTACACTCACCTCTACTGGCTCCATTCCCGCCCCTTTAACTTGTCTGTCTCCTCTCCACCTATCTTCTCTATCCATCTTCAATCCACCTCCCCCTCTCTCCCTATTATTTCAGAACCGTCTCCCCATCCCCCTTTTCTAATGAAGGGTCCGGGCCTGAAACATCAGCTTCTGTGCTCCTAAGATGTTGCTTGGCCTGCTGTGTTTATCCAGCTCCACACCTTGTTATCTTGGATTCTCCAGCATCTGCAGTTCCCATTATCTCTGATACAATTTTAACCTCACTGCGAAGCCTCTTCCAGGGATGCATAACCTGTAGAAGTTACCGTCCTCCCTCCGGACAAACCTCAGGGGATCTCTCTCCCATTGCAACTCTCTTGTAACCTCTTCGGCCTTGAAACTGCTCGACCATGTCCCGAAGCAAACCAGGTACCACAGTCACATCACCTTCCTCAGCACCTGACTATGGAATCAGGTCATCCCCAGTGGATTACAGCCCACATTCAAGCCTTCCCAATTTGGCCCCAACCGTGACCATATCTACATCGAGAACATCTAGACCCTTCAGAAGCGTTTCTCCCTGCGAGTCCTAAAACACACTCGCAGCAATGCGACGGCATCTCCAAGCACTGCAATCCAGCCTACCCCAACTCAGAGCCTTCCTCTCCCAGACCTGCAAAGGACCTCTCCTGTTTTTTATTCTTTATAGGATCCACAACCTGAACTCAGAGTTCTACTCAGCTTTATTGGACACTAAAAACCATAAGTTCAGTAAACTTAGTGGCCCCTGCCACCCAAAACGGGATTCCTCCGCCTCCCAAATCCCCAGCCTGACCCTGCACCTCCCCAACAATGTACCCGCCACCATGGGCCATGAGGCCACTGCCGGAGAACCCACAGATGATGTCACATCTGCCACTGCTGCGTACACCACTTCCGGGACAGCAAACGCTACCGCTACTGTGGCCACTTCCGCAACCAACGCCACAGACATTACCATTACTGCTACTGCCACTGCCTACCCCGCTCCACCCACTGCTGACGCCGTTTTGCCCATCACAGACGCAGACTCCACTCCGCCCACTGCTGATGCTGACTCCACTCCGCCCAGCGCTGATGTTAACGGAATCCCGCCCACAGCCGACGCTGCACGGTGGCTCAGTCATTAGCACTGCAGCCTCACAGCACCAGAAACCCAGGTTTGATTCCCGCTTCGGGCGACTGTCAGTTTGGAGTTTGCACATTCTTCCCATGACTGCCTGGGTTTCCTCCGGGTGCTCCGGTTTCCTCCCACAGTCCAAAGATGTGCAGGCTAGGTGGACTGGCCATGCTAAATTGCCCATAGTGTTCAAGGGTGTGTGGGTTATAGGGGGATAGGTTTGGGTGGGATTCTTCAAGGGGTGGTGTGGACTTGTTGGGCCGAAGGGCCTGTTTCCACACTCGAGGGAATCTAATCAAATCTAAGACGTCGATGTAACTCGGCCCACAGCCAGCAGCTCCAGAGGAGACGGCCACACTGAGCCCTGCTGTATCTTCACCATATCCCCCGATGGAGGACGAACGGTCAGTCCTCAGTAAGGGGCTCACCTTTGTCCCCCTCCACCCAGACATCTACAAATACCAGTCACATCTGGACATCGAGCAGTTCTTCTGCCACCCTCGCCTCCATGCTTACTTCTCTAACCATGAGCCTAACCCTCCCTCCACTGACCCCTTCACACACCTCCAACATACCCTTTCCTGCTGGACACCACCCCAAGGCCCCCTACCCTCACTCAACCTCTTCATCTCCAACTGCCATCGAGACATCAATCGCCTCATCCTCTCCACCCTTCTCACCCACTCCAACCTCTCTCCTGCAGAACGGGCAGACCTCCGCTCCAATCCCAACCTCACCATAAAACCCGCAAAGGAGGCACAGTTGTAGTGTGGCACACTGACCTCTACGTCACTGAGGCCATACACCAACTCTCCAACACTTCCTCCCTGGATCATGACCCCACCCCCAAGCACCAAACCATTCACAACTTTACCACCTCAGGTGACCTCCCACCCACAGCTTCCAACCTCATTGTTCCCCAACCCCACACAGCCCGTTTCTATCTCCTTCCAAAAATCCACAAACCTGCCTGCCCTATTGTCTCTGCCTGCTCCTGCCCCACTGAACTCATCTCCACGTATCTCAACTCCATTTTCTCCCCCTTGGTCCAGGAACTCCCTACCTACATCCATGACACCACCCACGCCCCCAACTCCTCCAGAACTTCCAATTCCCTGGCCCCCAACACCTCATTTTCACCATGGATGTCCAGTCCCTAAACACCTGCATTTCCCATGCAGACAGCCTATAGGCCCTCCGCTTCTTCCTGTCACGCAGACCCGACCAGTCCACCTCTACCGACACCCTCATCCGCTTCGCCGAACTCGTCCTCACCTTCAACAACTTCTCTTTCAATTCCTCCCACTTCCTACAGACGAAGCGGGTGGCCATGGGTATCCGCATGGGCCCAAGCTATGCCTGCCTCTTTATAAGTTACGTGGAACAATCCCACTTCTGTACCTACACTGGCCCTAAACCCCACCTCTTCTTGCGTTACATTGATGACTGTATCGGCACGGCCTCGTGCTCCCAAGACGAGCTCAAACAGTTCATCCACTTCACCAACACCTTCCACCCCAACCTCAAGTTCACCTGGAACATCTCCAACACATCCCTCACCTTCCTCGACCTCTCTGTCTCTATCTCAGGCAACCACCGAGAAACCAATATCTATTTCAAGCCCACCGACTCCCACAGCTACCTAGAATACACCTCCTCCCACCCACCTTCCTGCAAAAATTTCATCCCCTTTTCCCAATTCCTTCACCTCCGCCGCATCTGCTCCCAGGATGAGGCATTCCACTCCCGTACATCTCAGATGTCCACGTTCTTACCCCACCCCCCAACCACCACAGTGGTCGAGAACACCCTTGACCTGTCTCCTGCATTTCCTGCAACACATCCCTCACACCCCGCCCCCGCAATAACTGCCAAAAGAGAATCCCCCTCATCCTCACATACCACCCACCAACCTCCGGATACAACGCATCATCCTCTGACACTTCCGCCATCTACAATCCCACCCCACCACCAAAGACATTTTTCCATCCCCACCCTTGTCTGCTTTCCGGAGGGACCACTCTCTCTGTGACTCCCTTGTCTGCTCCACAGTCCCGTCCAACCCTACCACACCCAGCACTTTCCCCTGCAACCGCAGGAAGTGCTACACTTGCCCCCACACCACCTCCCTCAACCCCATCCCAGGCCCCGAGAAGACTTTCCACATCAAGCAGATGTTTACCTGCACATCTGCCAATGTGGTATACTGCATCCACCGTACCCTTTGTGGCCTCCTCTACATTGGGGAAACCAAGCAGAGGCTTGGAGACCGCTTTGCAGAACACCTACGCTCAGTTTGCAGTAAACAGCTGCAACTCCCAGTTGCGAACCATTTCAACTCCCCCTCCCATTCCTTAGACAACATTTCCATCCTGGGCCTCCTGCAGTGCCACAACGATGCCACCCTGAGGTTGCAGGAACAGCAACTCATATTCCGCTTGGGAACCCTGCAGCCCAATGATATCAATGTGGATTTCACAAGCTTCAAAATCTCCCCCTCCCCCCACTGCATCCCAAAACCAGCCCAGCTCGTCCCCACCTCCCTAACTTGTTCTCACCCATCCCCTCCTCCCTCTATTTCCTACCTCCTAACCTCATCCTGCCCCCTAGACCTGTCCATCCTCCCCAGACTGACCTATTCCCTCCCTACCTCCCCACCTAAACTCACCTCTATTGGCTCCATCACCACCCCTTTAACTTGTCTGTCTCCTCTCCACCTATCTTCTCCTCTATCCTCTTCGATCTGCCTCCCCCTCCCCCTTTTCTGATGAAGGGTCTAGGCCTGAAACGTCAGCTTTTGTGGTCCTAAGATGCTGCTTGTCCTGCTGTGTTCATCCAGCTCCACACTTTGTTATCTCGGATTCTCCAGCATCTGCAGTTCCCATTATCTCTTTCATTCACCCTCCTCTGGAACCATCAAGTCTGTATCTTGCCTAATTGCAAATAGCTCCTCTGTTCCTTGTTACATTTGGATTTGACTGTTTGTGTAATTACACACCTTTCCTGTAATTAACTCCTTAAGTCTTCTTGAGGGCAATTATTTGACCTTGTGGCATAAGGTAGACATTTATCAAGCAGTTGTTCAGTCAGTTTTTGTTCCATTACTTTGACTCCTTCTTCTCCCAGACATGGCTAATTGCTTTCAGATTCTGTGTAACAGCTTGTCCTGGTCCCTTGACAGTTTATTTCAAACAAAATTATTACTACTGCTTTCAAACCATGAACAGTTCTGGAGTTTATACCTATCGCAATATGTCTTGATGTGAATGTGATTACTTTTTAAAGCAGCCCATTTGATTGGCACCCCATCCACCACCTTCAACATTTACTCCCTCACCCTCATTATCAATTTCTCAAGAACAGCTAGAATGGACAACAGAAGGTGGCCTCACCATGAACAAATAAAAAATAAATTGCACAAAACAGGCATTGAGAGTTGATGGAATGCCTGAATTTGGTTGTAAGATGGCATATGTTGAGCATCTGACTCGTTATAATATTCCAAACTTTCCTAGATTCTGGACAGGTTCCAGTGTAGATCAGTTATTCTAATATCTGTTGTTGACAAATTTTTGGAATCCATTATTATGGATGTAACAGTTGGACATTTGGAGTGTCAAAACGCAATCTGTCACAGTCAGCATCATTTTATGAAGGGTAAGTCATGTTTGACTAACTTGCTAGAATTCTTTTAAGATGTAATGAGCAAAATAGATAATGGGGATCCTGTTGATGTAATAAATCTGGACTTCCAGAAGGTATTTGATAAGGTGATGCTCAAAAGGTTAATGCACAAGGTAAAATCACACATGATGAGAGATAATGTATTAGCTTGCATAGAGGATTGGCTAATCAAAATCTACCTTATTTATCACACAATGGAGAGTATTTGCAATGTGAAGGCAGGACTTTAGTCTCTACTTGGACTGTGCAAAGCTCAATGTTACCGATTCTGTCATGTATAAGCAGCAAGTGACAGACAGAGCTAAACAATCCCACAACCAATGGATCACATATAGGTTCTGCAGTCCTTTAGTTGTGAATGGTGGTGCAGGCTCCACAAATGTCCCATCTCCAATGATGGAAGAGCCCAATACAACAGTGCAAAAGGTAAGGCTGATGCATTTGCAGCAATTTTCAGCCAGAATTGTCAAGTGGATGATCTGTCTTGGCCTCTTCCAGTTGTATCCAGTATTATTGACACCAGTTTTCGCCAAATTCAATTCACTCTACATGATATTGAGAAATGGCTGGGGACACTGGACACAGCAAAGGCTACAGGTCCTGACACATTCTGGCAACAGTACTGAAGACTTCTGCTCCAGAAATTGTCACTCTCCCAGCTAAGCTCTTCCATTACAGTTACAACAGTAGCAACTACCTAACAATGTGGAAAATTGTCCAGGTACATCCTGTATTAAAAGGACAAATCTCACCCAGGCAATTACGACCCCATCAGTCTACTCTCGATCATCAGTAAAGTTTTGGCAAGTATCATCAACAGTGCTATTAAGCAGCATCTACTTAGCAATAATGTGCTCAGTGATGCCCAAATTTGGGTTCCATAAGGGCCACTCAGTGCTGGACCTCATTACAGCATTAGTTCAAACAAAGACAAAAGAGCTAAATTTCAGAGGTGAAGGGAGAATGACAGAACTTGACATCGAGGCTGCATTTGACTGAGTGTGGCATCAGTGAGCACCAGCAAAACTGGAATCAATCAGGATCAGGTGGCAAACTCTCCACAAGTTGGATAGTGAAGAATTTGTCAAATGTGCTCAAGAAAATTTGCTTTATAAATTTGTGGATGGTCCTACAAGAAATGGAGCAAAACTAGGCTTATTTTGGGGAATAAGGCAGGGCAGGTGACTGAAGTAAAAGTAGGCCAGCATTTTGGTTCTATCAATCATAATACTATTAGTTTCAAGATGATTCCATGAAAGTTAAAGTTTATAATTGAAGGCAAATTTTAATAGTATGAGACAAGAACATTCAAGAGTTGTTTGAAGTAGACTGTTCGCAGGTAAAGATCAAGAATGTTGTCTTTGTGTTGAACACCAGGAGATGGGAGAGGTACCAAATGAATATTTCCCATCAGTTTTACGATGGAGAAAGAAACAGAGTCTTGAGAATACACAGAAGTACACTTTGATTTTTTTGGGAACATTACAGAAGAGAATGTTCGGGAGGTTGACAGGTGAAGTGACTGATCACAGGAGGATGCCTAATATTGTATCTTTGTTTTGGAAAGATTGCAAGGAGAAACTGGGGAACTGTAGACCTGAGAGTCTGACTTCTGTTGTGGGTAAATTGTTGGATGGGTGCAGCTCCAATACTGAAGAAGCTTGACACCATCCATGACAAAGCAGCCTGTTTGACTGGCACCATATCCACAAACATCGACTCCCTCCACCACCATCACTCAGTAGCAGCAGTGTGTACTATCTACAAGCTGCACTGTAGAAATTCAGAAGATCCTTAGACATTAACTTCCAAACCCACAACCACTTCTATCTAAAAGGAAAATGGTAGCGGATATGTGAACATCACCACCTGCAAGTGGACTAGGGATGGGCAAGGAATGCTGGCCAACCAGCAACACCCCCATCCCACAAATGAATAGAAAAAAATATTCCCCTCCAAGCCATTCACCATCCTGACTGGAAAATATATCACCATTCCTTCACTATCCTGGAATTCCCTTCCAAATGGCTTTGTTGGTCAACCCACAGTCGGTAGACTGCAGTGGTTCAAGAAGGGAGCTCACTACCACTTTCTCAAGGCAATGGGCAATAAATATTGGCTTGCCAGTGGCATGCACATCCCCCAAATGAATAAAAAAAAGCCAAAATTTCATTTGCCTTTCTTATTACCTGCTGTACCTGCATACTAGCTTTCTGCGATTCATACACAACAACACCCAGATCCCTTGGCACTGAAGCATTCTTAAGTTTTTATTTCCATTCAGGTAATAAGATGCCTTTTTATTCTTCCAATCAAAGTAGATAACCTCAACTTATTCCCGTTAACTTTCATCTGCCAAATTTTGGCTCATTCATCTTAACTATCTATTTTCATTTATAAATTTCTTCATTGCAACTTACTTTTGCACCTATTTTAGTGCCATCTACAAATTTGGGTATAGCACTTCCTATCCCTGTGTAAGGAAAATGCTGACAGTGGCACACTATGAAACTGCTAATGACTAAAAGATATTCCAGAAATACAATGGACAAAGGAAATCTTTGATAATGTTGAATTAAAGAAACTTTGATCACAAGGAGGTCACAAGTCAGTGTTCAAGATTACATCCAGGGACCAAAAAAATGCTCAATTTCTTTGTTCACTCATGAGACATGGGCATTAATCGCTGATTAATCCATAGTTGCCATTGAGACTTCACCTGATGAAGGGGCTATGCTCCAAAAGCTTGTGATTTCAAATAAACCTGTTGGACTACATCCTGGTGTCATGTGACTTCTGACACCCCAGTCCAACACCGGCACCTCTGCATCATGCCATTGAGAAGGTTGAAGTGAGCTGCCTTCCTGAAACACTGCAGTTCACATGCAGTGTGCTGACCCACAATGTACTTGGGGGAATTCCAGATTTTGACCCAATGACACTGAAGGAACAGTGATATAGTCAGGATAGTGAGTGGCTTGAAGGGGAACTTGCAGATGGTGGTGTCCCCATGTATTTGCTAACCTTGTGCTGTCGCATTTATACAAGGACTGCTTAAACATCTGAGACGTTGCAAATGATGCTGAACATTGTGCAATCATCTATGAACCTTGATTGGATTGGATGCCTAGTCTTGAGTTGCTAGATTCTCAATGTGAAGGCAGGACTTTGTCTCCACAAGGACTGTGCAGATCCAATCTAGCAGCTATGTCCTGAAGGACTTGACCAGCTCGGTCAGTAGTGTTGCTGCCAAGCTACTCTTGGGAGAGGACTTTGAAACTCCTCAACCAGAGTACATTTTGTACCTTGCCACACTCAGTGCTTCCTTTGGGTGTTCATCATGGAAGAGTACTGATTCATCAGTAGAGGGAGGGCAGATTTCCTTGCCCAGATGATCTGAAGTCACGAGACTTCATGGGGTCCAGAGTCAATGTTGAGGACTCCCAGGGGAACTCGCTCTGTATCCACTGCCACCACCTCTGCCTGGTTTGTCCTGCTGTGCGACAGGACATATCCAGGGATGATCATGGTGAGGTCTGGGACATTGTCTGTGAGGTATGACAATGTCAGTCTGTTGCTTGACTAGTCTGTGAGACAGCTCATTAAATTGGTACTAGCCCCCAGATGTTAACATGGCAGACTTTGCAGGGTTGACAGGGCTGTTTCTGCCATTGTCTTTTCTGGTGCCTGAGTTGATGCCAGGTGATCCATACAGTTTCATTTCACTAAGATTTCATAGCAATCAATACAACTAGCTAGGCCAGTTCAGGGGGCAGCTGGGAGTCAATCACATTGTTGTGGGTCTGGTACCACATATAGGCCAGACCTGATGAGGATGGCAAAATTCTTTCCGAAAGACATCAGTGAACCACACTGGTTTATCTGACAATCAACAGTGGTTGCATTGTCATCAGTTGATTCTTAATTCCAAATTTTTAAACTGAATTCAAAATTCCACTTGCTACCATGACAGGTTTCAAACACAAGCCTCTGGAACATTAGCTGAGTTTCTAGATGAATAGTCTAGCAATAATACCACTCGGCCTTCACCTGCTAAATTTTTTGCTAAAGGAAGGAAATATACAAGTCGGGAAGTGTTGCTGCAACTGCACAAGGCATTTGTGAGATCGCACCTGGAGCACTGTGTGTAAATTTTAGTGAGGAGGGTTGTTGTTGCATCAGATCTGTTCACCAGATTTGTTCCAGAGATGAGGAGTTTGTCTTATCCGGAGAAATTGAGCAGTTTAGGCCTTTTATGCACTTCAGTTTAGAAGAATGACAGGTGATGTAATTGAAGTATACAGGATGCTAAACAGAACTTACAAAATAGATGTAGAAAGGGTGTGTCCTCATGTGGGGCAATCTAGAATGACAGATCATCATTTTAGAATAAGGGTTGAAAGATTTAAAACAAACATGGAGAGAAATTACTCCATCAAATGGTTGTGAATTGGAGTTCACGACACCAGAGTCTGGTGGATGCCAGATCATTGAGTAAAGTTAAATAAGGAGATGGACAGCATGGGCAGGAAAGTGGGGATGAGGTTGAGCTGAGGTCCGCCATGATTGTATTAAATGGCGAATCAGTCTTCAGGGGCTGAATTGTATGGTTATGCTCCTCATTTTTATATTTTGTTTCTTTGCCCCACTACATATGCTGTTGCACAGGAGTTTCAAATGGATTCCAGCCTTTCTTAATCATTTTTCTACCAGTTTCTTGCTTTAATCAGTTCAGCGTCGAGTGACCCTTCTGGTCCACAGTAAGGTTCTCTATTCTCAGCCATCTGGACAGGCTTGTCAGGGTTAATTTTAGTTAGTACTGTGGTTCTTATCTTGGTCTCTCCCAAGACTGAACTTGATACTTGTGACTGATACCAACTGTATTGCTACAACAACAATCATAACAATACAGCTGTTTCTTCTCAATGTATATTTCTCACCCCCTTATGTCCAGACTTTCATTCTTGAATGGGTGCCTGACACTTCCTGGAACTGAGTCTAATTTTGAAGGTACAGTATACTCACATAGCAACTTGTCCTTATTCCCTCTCAATCTTCTAAGTCATTTAGATTTTGTTCATGACCAATTGAAAGGCCAAGTGGACAGCATTAAATAACAGAGTCAATTCTAAGCAGTCGGAGTGCAAGATATAAGTGGTTTAATCACATGCATGGAGAAACAGCTCAAAGGCTCTGAGTTGCAAATAGTTGTGGCTTTTATACATAAAATACAGTTACACTCCCTATTCCGTGCAGACAACTTACCAACCACTAGCATTAGTGCATGTTCTAACTGTTACTCTAATATTTAAACCTGGCTTTTTAAGAGTTCAAATGGTTTTAAACAAAATAATAGGTTTACTACATTTAAGCAGGTTAAAGTTATTCAAAACTAAGAAAATGCTTTGTGAAAACAGAAGAAAATTAAAATATTTTCCTTGTAGTATTACATTGCAGGTTGAATGCCTAAATTTCAAATTAGCGATTGCTAACTGGCATGTAATGTCCTGATTGGTGCAAGCCTGGCCTCTAACTTAAGGAATTTGACCTGGCAGTTAGCTGAGTCATATGTCCTGGAGTTCCACTGAAGGTTTGTTAACTGGTTTTTGAGTTCTCTCTTGAAACTATGTGCAAACCACACATTAACTATGGGAGTTCCATGTGCCTGATCCTGACATCTCTGACCTCAGGGTTGCAGCCTCATCATCTCCATTCTCTTCACTACCAGTAAATTCATTTCTCAGTTGTAGACAGGCCTCAGCAGTTTCTCAAGTGGGGGAAAGGTCATTCTTTATTTCCTGTCCTTGGTCATCTGTAAGGATATGTGTATGCAGTCTATCAGGAATTTTCCATACTGTAGGCTATTCTGAGTTAACCCTTTATATCCTTGCTATCCCTTTTAATGCTATTGCTTTTAAAAAAAATTTACTTTATTTTCCCCTTCATTGTCGTCTACCGTAACATTTCAGTAAGAGTACAGAGGTCTACTCCTAGCTTCATCCATGAAGTGTCATGAGTCATGAACAGCCCTCTCGAATGCTTGGCTGATGGTTTCAGGACATCTTTTTGTCACAACTGCCTGTCACATTTGAAGAGAGCATGAAGACAATCAGTGCAGGAATCCACACAGAGAATCGTGCGGAGATCAGAGCACGAATAGTGCAGCGGGGTTGGCTGGGGTAGGGATCAGTCAGGGGTATAGTCAGCAAGTTGGGAAGTTGTTTTTCGGGTTGCAGCTGATAATTTCAGACAACTGTTCAGGTAAGTACATTGGAACTGTTAAAACTCTCTGACACAAATTCCTTTGAAATTTTTTAAAGAGGATCCCTGAGAGGATATTGCCTGTTGGAATTTGAAACATCCCAAGCAATTCCCATGGGGTCAGTATGTTGAAATGTTTGAAGGTTCCACTGCACAATTTGGGTTTATAACCCATTTCTGATGATATGGAGACTAGATGTTTTCCAACACCTCTGCTGGGCTGACGATTTCCCGAGCATGTTGTGTTGTTGCTTCTTGTTGAATTGGAATATTTCACACTGTGTACCAGCATCAACTTCCTTCAAAGAGAGTGCAGCTCCTGACAGCATGTCACTGATGTACATCTCTTCCCTTGCTTGTACTTCTCTTCAAAGTGATATCTCTCCAAATTAACTAACATCCTTTACAAAAATTTGGAACAGACCGAAATGGTTTGGGAAAGGTACATGAACTGGCTTATACCAGACCCTTATACAGGAGATATACTGACTGGGTGAAAGTACTATTAAGACCATTGAACAAACATCACAACTATTTGTTCCTGTGAAAATTATGTGGCATCCCCCATGGTCAAAGACATCACAAAACCTTCATCACAAATCTCAGGTTGAATGGGTTACTCCCCTGTGTGGATCCTCTGATGGAGCAGGAGGTTCCAGGACCTCGAGAATGATTTTGTGCACACCTCGCATGTATATGGATTCTCACCTGTGTGGATACATTGGTGTCTGCGAAGGCTTTCTGACTGCGAGAATGATTTATCACATACCCCACACGTAAATGGTTTCTCCCCTGTGTGGAGGCGTTGGTGTACCTGAAGAATCCCTGACTGAGAAAACGATTTGTCACACACCTCACAAGTGAATGGTTTCTCTCCTGTGTGAATATGGTGATGTGTGCGGAGGGTCGATAATGCTGAGAATGATTCATTGCATACATCACAAGTGAATGGTTTCTCTCCTGTGTGAATGCGCTTGTGTCTGCGGAGGTATGACAAATCTGAGAATGATTTGAAACATTTGACACACATGAATGGTTTCTCACCAGTGTGAATACTTTGGTGTGTGTGGAGGGTCGATGACGATGAGAAGGATTTACTGCACACTTCACAAGTGAATGGCTTCTCCCCTGTGTGAATGCGCTCATGTCTACGGAGCGACGATGAATCTGAAAATGATCTGTCACACTCTTTGCATGTGAATGGCTTCTCACCTGTGTGGATTCGTTGGTGTGTGCGGAGCTGTCCTGATTGTGAGAATGATTTGTCACATACATCACATGTGAATGGTTTCTCTCCTGTGTGGACACGTTCATGTGTTCGGAGATTCTCTGACCGTGAGAATAATCTGTCACACACCTTGCATCTAAAAGGTTTCTCCCCTGTGTGGATGCGTTGATGCACACGGAGGTGTGAGGACACGGAGAATGATTTATCACACACCTCACATGTGAATGGTTTCTCTCCTGTGTGAATCCTCTGATGACGCAAGAGTTTCGATGAGTTGCAGAATGCTTTGTCACAAACCTTGCACTTGAAGGATTTCTCCTCAGTGTGAGAGCGTTGGAGATTCATGAGCTTTGAATTCTGTGTGAAGCCTGGATAACACTTGACCTCACACTTCAACAGCCTATTACTTGTCAGGATGAGTCAGTCGTTGATGAGACTTGACAAATGGTTGAGGCTATCACCACACTTGGAGCCCACTCACACTTCTGCCCACCTCACCCTGACCAATCACCCAAAGCTGAACCTTCAGAAAGGCTAGTTGTGATGGAGGGTCCCACACCACTGACCAGTTTCAGATCTGATGATATGCCAAAGTTCCCCAGATCTAAACAATTTCCAGAAGATAGTTTCACTGAATAACCTTCTGTGTTGAGCACTGCTGTGAAGCAACTTGGTGTCTTCCCACAATTGTGCAGTTATTCCTTGGATGATGATCAGGATCTACCTGCAATGTCTATTCTCTCTGTATTCTCTGGCATAGTACAGTGCAATCCTTCCTGTAAAACAGCAAAAGAGAAACATGATTTCCTCCAACTCCCACTACTCCTCTACTGAAGACAATCACTTTTTATTCACTTCTGCGCAGAATGAGAGTGTCACTGATGAGATCAGTTATTTGTTCCCCATCCTTAAGTGCCCTGCAGAATGAGATGCTGAACCATGCTAATGAACCACTGCTGTCCATGGGAGTGAAGGATATCCACAGCACTGTTAGGAAGGGAGTTTCACAGGATTTTGACCTGGTGACATTGCAGCAATGGTGATATAGTTCCAAAATTGAATGCTGTGCAGTTGGAGGGGAATTGGCAGGTGGTAGTGTTTCTGTGGATTTACAAATAAGGAGCAGGAGTAAGCCAATCAATAAGATGTTGGTTGGTCTGATTTTGGTGTCAACTCCAGATACCAACCTTCCTTTGCTGTTCCTTGTCCTTCTAAGGTATTAGAGGTTAGGAAAGTACTTTCAAAGGCTTTTTGGTGAGTTTGTGCAGTGCATCTTGAAGATGGCACACACTGCTGCCAGAGTGTGACAGTGGTGAAAGGACTGAACATTCAAAGTGGAGAATGGGATGCCAGTCATGTGAACTGTTTACTTTTGAACGGTGTTCCGCTTTGTTATTGGAGCTGTGCCCATCCAGGTAAAAGGAGGGTATTCCATCATACAGAGGATGTTGAAAGAGTTTGAGACCCTTATACATCATGAAAACAACATGAACAGGGATATAAATAAACTAAAGGCTGATGCAATGCTGGCCTTTAGATCTTGAGAAGAAATGTACAAGGCGGTAAAAATCATGTTCCACTGATACAAAACAATGGTTGGAACACACTAAAATACTGGGAGCAGTTCTGGGCACCTCAGCATAGGAAAAGGAGGCCTTGGAGGGGATGAAGTGTAGATTTACAAGAAGCATCCATGGACTGCAAGGGTTAAAATTATGAAGCGAGATTAAACAGGCGAATTGTATTCCTTGTATTTTAGAAAACAAATAGGTGACTTAATCAGCATTTACAATTTATTAGGGGGACAATGAAAGGTTAAATTCCCACCTGGTCAGTTTCACAAGCTTCAGGAATCTAAAATGTCACTCCAAATTATTTGCATTTGCTGTGACAGACGTCAATCAGATAGCCTATCCGCTGTACTACTCTCATCGTCATCAACAAATAATTCACTATCCAGTCCACAGGATAATACACACACAGAGATCTCAACAACACGAAATTAGTAAGAACCATGTCACTCTGCACCTCCCAGATAATTACACCTCACCTTCTCATATTCAGGAATGAGCCACCAGCAAAACTCAGCCTTGAAATCAGAAGAGAAATGTTTTCAATGAGCAAACAACACACAGCTCCAGTCAAACAGTTCAGCACACAGCACCGAGTAAACAGCTCTCTCAGATGGATCTTCTCACACAGCATAAGGGACATTTCCACCCCTGATTACCCACAGGACAGTCAGACTGCCTGAAGACTGGTGTGGATATTATGGGATACAATTTGTATAAAAGCTGCTCCTTCACTCACCATCTCCTCACTTGGTTTTCAGTCCCTGTAGGAAGTGAACCAGCTCTGGAAGAGGAAGAGGAGGAAATGGGCAGAGTGGTGGGCTCTCTGATTGATATCTCTCACAGCCAACCCAAATATTCTTGGCGCAACAAGTTTTCTGAAGTACATGAAACTGACCTGTGAAATGGAGACGACTCAGAGCAGCAGATCAGGCCGAGATGATGCTAAAACAGATTGGAACATAAATTACAAATGAAGAGTTGAGAAATTTACAAGTGGATACGGATAGGTTAGGTGAATGGGCAAAAATCTGACAAACATTATATCAGAGATAATGGGAACTGCAGATGCTGGAGAATCCAAGACAACAAAATGTGAGGCTGGATGAACACAGCAGGCCAAGCAGCATCTCAGGAGCACAAAAGCTGATGTTTTGGGCCTAGATCCTTCATCAGAGAGGGGGATGGGGTGAGGATTCTGAAATAAATAGGGAGGGGGGGGGGAGGCGGACCGAAGATGGAGAGTAAAGAAGATAGGTGGAGAGGAGAGTATAGGTGGGGAGGTAGGGAGGGGATAGGTCAGTCCAGGGAAGACGGACAGGTCAAGGAGGTGGGATGAGGTTAGTAGGTAGATGGGGGTGCGGCTTGGGGTGGGAGGAAGGGATGGGTGAGAGGAAGAACAGGTTGGACTGGTTTTGGGATGCAGTGGGTGGAGTGGAAGAGCTGGGCTGGTGGTGTGGTGCAGTGGGGGGAGGGGACGAACTGGGCTGGTTTAGGGATGCAGTTGGGGAAGGGGAGATTTTGAAACTGGTGAAGTCCACATTGATACCATTAGGCTGCAGGGTTCCCAGGCGGAATATGAGTTGCTGTTCCTGCAACCTTCGGGTGGCATCATTGTGGCACTGCAGGAGGCCCATGATGGACATGTCATCTAAAGAATGGGAGGGGGAGTGGAAATGGTTTGCGACTGGAAGGTGCAGTAGTTTGTTGCAAACTGAGCGGAGGTGTTCTGCAAAGCGGTCTCCAAGCCTCCGCTTGGTTTCCCCAATGTAGAGGAAGCCACACCGGGTACAGTGGATGCAGTATACCACATTGGTAGATGTGCAGGTGAACCCCTGCTTAATGTGGAACGTCATCCTGGGGCCTGGGATAGGGGTGAGGGGGGAGGTGTGGGGGCAAGTGTAGCATTTCCTGCGGTTGCAGGGGAAGGTGCCGGGTGTGGTGGGGTTGGAGGGCAGTGTTGAGCGAACAAGGGAGTCACGGAGAGAGTGGTCTCTCCGGAAAGCAGACAGGGGTGGGGATGGAAAAATGTCTTGGGTGGTGGGGTCGGATTGTAGATGGCGGAAGTGTCGGAGGATGATGCGTTGTATCTGGAGGTTGGTGGGGTGGTGTGTGAGAACGAGGGGGATCCTCTTTGGGCGGTGGTGGCGGGGGCGGGGTGTGAGGGACGTGTTGCGGGATCTAAAGAATGGGAGGGGGAGTGGAAATGGTTTGCGACTGGGAGGTGCAGTAGTTTGTTGCGAACTGAGTGGATGTGTTCTGCAAAGCGGTCTCCAAGCCTCCGCTTGGTTTCCCCAATGTAGAGGAAGCCACACCGGGTACAGTGGATGCAGTATACCACATTGGCAGATGTGCAGGTGAACCTCTGCAACACGTCCCTCACACACCGCCCCCGCCACCACCGCCCAAAGAGGATCCCCCTCGTTCTCACACACCACCCCACCAACCAATACTCTCTGGAGTTCATAAGAATATGAGGAGATCTATTGAGGTGTAGAAGATGCTAAAGAAGACTGACAAAATGGACATAGAAAAAATATATCCTCATGTGGAGCAATCTGGAATGAGACGTCATAATTTTAGGATAAGGGGTGGCAGATTTAAAACTGAGATGAAGATAAAATGCTTCTCGTAAAGGGACATGGAGATGTGGAATTCACTACCCCAAAGAGCAGTGGATGCTGGGACATTGAACAAATTTAAGGAGGAGATAGTCAGATTTTTAATTTGTAATTGGTAATTGGTTATGGAAAGTGGGCAGGAAAGTGGAGTTGAGGCCAGGATGATATCATCCATGATCGTGTCAAATGGCGCAGCAGGCATAACAGGCTGAATTGCCTACTCCTGCTTCTAGTTTTTATGTTGTTAAAATGATCATTATCCCACCTGAACAAAACCTCACTGATCTAAGCTGCTGTCTCAGTTCTTCTAGTAAACATTTGATAGAGATTTCTAGTGTTGGAGTAGCATTCATTATCCTCCAAGGCTTTTAAACTGATAGCAGTAGCAGTTGAGACTTTAGCCTCAGATGTGTTGACAGCAGATCAGAAGATTAAAACCACAGCATCCAAGGCAGCAATTATAGTCAGTGGTGGGATCAACAAATGCACAGGAGCGAGAGATGGAGAGACTGGAGGGAGTGGACACAGGAATGAGGGGACAAAACAGCAGGTTCAGGGAATGAATCCTTGCTCAGGGAATGACCTGTCCTTGACCCAGAGTAATAGGGAGTGACTTGCAGAGTGAATCCTCACCCTTACCTCTCCATTAGACTTTCACCCTTGCCTGACACTACATCCATTTCTTCATCCTTTACTCTGCTCTCAACCTCACACGATTCCGTGTTCTGTTCCAGAATTTGGGAGACAACATGTTCAATGACTGTTGATGGGGCAGGGAACTCACAGAACAACATTCAGCAAGAACTGAGGAGGTCATTTTTTTTCTCAGAGGAGTCATTTAACTTTTGACAGCTGATTTAAAAGAGTTGGGGCAAGATCCGAAGAGAGAAAACACTCTTGGCTGAACAATCTTGGCAAACATGAGAACCAGGAAGCAAAGCTGGATATTCAGCAGTTTAGTGAGAATAGGATCGAAGGACCATGATGTGAGTCTAATGGACAAGATGACTCAGAGTGCAAGAGGGCTGATAGAATGAAATTAGAGAAAGAGGAGAGTTGAGGGTCAGGGGCCAGTGGAAGGGAAGCAGGGACAGCTGATGGGATTGAATATTATTTCCCTGAGCAGAGAGATCAATAACCAGGGAGCAGAGATTTAAAGTCATTTGATGAAACAATTAGACAGAAATTGAGGAATAATTATTTTCAACCAGAGGGAAGACATACAGACCCTTTGCAGCATCGCTCAACACAGAGAAGGTTGACCAGTGAAACCATCATCTGGAAATTGGTCGGGTCAGGGGATCTTCGATGTTTCATCAAATCTGAGACTGGTCAGTGGTGTGGAGCCTTCCATCAGAACCAACCTTTCTGAAGGTTTAGCTGTGGGTGATTGGTCAGGGTGAGACTGGGAAGAAGTGTGAGTGGCTCCAAGTGTGATGAGAGCCTCATGAACTACTAACTCATTCCTACAGACGAGAGGCTGTGAGGTATGAGAGGAGGATTCCACAAGCTCAGAAAATGTCCTAATTCACAAAGTGCATCTGATGACCACCTGTAACACAGAGATAACTACCTGGAAGAGAAATCATTCATGTGTGACTGAATTTTCAGACAGTCATCAGCATTTGTGAATCACTGACACATCTACTGTGGAGAGCTGCTGTTCAAATGAGAGTAATTTAGCAAGAGCTTTGCACAGCCTTGTTAATCATTAGCTCAGTCACACTGGGAAGAAACCATTCATGTGCAAAGGTTGGAGCAAATCATTCTCATGGTCATCAGATCATCTCACACACACCAACACACTTACACAAGGGAGAAACTGTGCACATGTGAAGTGTTTAACAAATCATTCTCACAATCTGAGAATCTCCACACACACTGACATATTTACTCGGGGAGAAACTGTTCATGTGTGATTTGTGTGATAAGCCATTCTTCCACTTAATGAGGCTTTGCAGACATCAATACACTCACACGGGAGAAACCATTCACTTGTGATATGTGTGACTAAACATTCTCAAGTTCACAGAACCTCCTACTGCCTCAAAGGATGCTCCAGAGGAGAAACCATTAATGTGAGATTTATGACAATATCATTCTCAATCACATCAAACATCTACAACTATCAGTGCATCCACGTGAGGGAAAAATCATTCTCAATGTCATCACCTCTCCCCAACCACCAGCACTTTCATAAAGGGGTGAAACCATTTATTGTCAAATTGTGAGTGAAATCAACCTCACATTTATCATACCTATGCAGACATACCTATGCAAGGGAAAAACCATTCATGTACAAGATGTGCAACAAATCATTCTTGAAATAAATCAAAGCGAAATGCTCTGGTTGTTGGAGATCTAAAACAAAAACACAAAGTGCAGGAGAAACTTAGCAAATTTTGTCTTATCTATAGAGAGAAACAGTTAACATTTTGAATCCAACAAGACTTTTCCTTGGAATGCTTCAATTTTTCAGGGGCTACTTTTTCATTCTCTCTGACAAAGTTTATGAGGTGATGCAGTCACATAGCAGTGATATCTTCTGAATTTGTATTTACGTATCAGGTATTCAGATTCACATAGCAGCAGAATGAAAGGTATAGTCAAAATCCTCAATAATTCTTATACTCTCGATACTTAAAACTGCCACAAACAAGGAAAACCTTGATCAATGTAACAGGATTTAAATTAGTACAACAGATTAGTAACAGAATTTTCCAAGATAATTAATATGTACTTCTACATACAAATAAAAACACGCTAAACATCTGACTGTTGAGGTTGCAACTAATATGTTTCCATCATATATACATGCACAATGCAGTTATTACCTATCATACTGCATCTCAGATCTCCAACTCAAAACTAAATTAAGCAACTGACACAGCAGTCATTGCAATTGAATCCAGTATAATTTTCCCATGTAGCTTCTGAACAAATACAGCTTTAAGCCAGAGATTCCACTCTCATTTGCAATCTAATTCACCACCTCAGTGATTTCAAGTTTTCCTAATTCCAGTTAGCAGAGTATTCCTTTCTGTTACATGCCATGAGCCAAGAGGCTGAAGCATTAAATAACAGAAGTTTTATCATGGATATGTTCACTCAATTGGCAGCAAGCTTACAGAAACGGTATTCGTCCTTTCAAAATTGCCAATGATGTCTTCATTAAGTCATGTGATTGGACTCTTAAAATAACAGTCTACCATTTTTACACAAATTCACAATATTTCTCTCCCTTTACATCAGAGGTTTCTGCAATGAAAACATCCTCAATTTTTACAACCATATATACAACAGTAAGAACGTAAAGCATTACAGATGTTGTCAATTCCTGCATGGCTGTCATCAAATCGCTGTTTATTATTCTCTTTGATTTAACCTCTAGTCTTTTTGGTGTACTGGGAACATCATCTGATGTCTTTTTTCTGAGATAACTGAATGTTTGAATGGTTACATGATTTTGTCATAACCTCTACTAAATATTGTCTCCCTCAATTTCTTCAGTTACTGTTCTATCTTCAGATATAGGTCTCTAATTGAGACAGTTACTTTTCAATCTTTAACTAATGTTGTCCCTGGCACATTCGTACTGGTTGGCCAGAGTTGATCTACATGGCTTTTCTCCATACTACACCTTCTCTCGTCCGTATGGCATAGGAAACTGGTCCTGTCTGTGCTGTTGTGATGGCCAGTACCCAAGTCTTTGCTAGACGTGTAATTTCTCACTAACACTTGTCGATGTTTCTAGAAAATGCAGCTTGTGGTCTTGTTCTCTCATTGGAAAACTTAATTCTGCTTTTTCCTGTCAACACTTTTTTTTTCATGGGTGGTTTAATCACATCAAATGCCATGCACAACTGACATCTTAGCATGAACAATGCCGGAAAAATTGGTGTTGTTCAGCATGTTAACAAATGTTGGCTTAGTCCTTCAAATAGTGATCCTTTTTCTCGAGTTACCCTTAAGAATTGTCTGATTTAAATCTTCCTGCCAAATCATTTGTGGCTGGATGATAAGGAACCAATTGAATATGTTCATTTAATTTCTACTTTAGATAGTCCTCATTCTTGTGTTCCAAACTCTGGATCATGATCATTAAAAATTGTTCCAGATAACCAGAACTCACAGGAAGACCTCCCCAAATCTTTCAATGGTTTTCTCTGAAGATGTCAGCTTCATAATGGGAACTTTAGCACTTTGTATGTGTGTAAGACTATACAAACATAAGAAATAGAAACAAGAGGAGGCCATTCAGCCTGTTGAGTCTTTTTCACCATTTGATAGGATCTCGGTTGATCTAACATTCCTTACATCCACTTTCCTATGTTTTCCCCATAGCCTTTTATTCCCCAACTAATTGAGAATTTGTCCATCTCAGCCTTAAATATACACAATGATTCTGCCCTCTCAGCTCTCTGTAACAAGGAGTTCTAAAGACTCACCAACCCCTTCAGAGAAGAAATTCCTCATCTCAATTTTGAAATTGTGCCCTTCATTCTGAGACTTTGCCCTCTGGCTATAAATTCGTGAGAGGAAACTTCCTCCCAGCATTTACCCTGTCAAGCCCCTTGAAAATTCTGTTCATTTCTGATGAAGACTCACTGGACCCGAAACATTAACTCTGATTTCCCTCCATAGATGCTGCCAGACTTGCTAAGGTCTGCAATTTATGTTTTTGTTTTTAATTTCGAGCATCTTCAGTTCTTTCAGTTTTTTTGTCCTATATATTTCAATGAGATCACTTCTCGTTCTTCTAAACCCTAGTAAATAGAGTCCTATCTGTTTAGCCTTTGATCTTCAGGTATTCCCTTCACACCAGGGATCATCCTTGTGAACTTCTCTGAACTGCCTCCAATGAAATGATAGCTTTTCTTAAATAAAGGCATCAAAACTTCTCACAGTACTCCAGAAGCGGTCTCACCAAAATCTTGTCCAGTTGCAGTAAGGCTTTCCTAATCTTATACTTCAAATCCCTTGAAATAAGGGCCAGTATTACTTTAGACTTCCTGGTTATTGCCTGTATCTTTGTGCTAGTTTTCTGCGTTTTGTGCACAAGTACCCCAAGTCTCGTTGTGTCGCAGTTTTCTGCAGTTTTTCTCTATTTAAATCATTTCTTCCTGTTCTCCCTCACAAAATTAACAACTTCACAATTTCCCACATTATAACCTATTTGGCAACTTTTTGCCTTTCTTCCTCCAAGTCATTAATATGTACTGTAAACTGTTCTGGACCCAACACTGATTACTGTGGATCTCCACTGGTCACAGGTTGCCTACCTGAAAACAAATCCCTTATCCTCACTCACTGTTTCTGGTCCATTAGCCAATAATCTCTCCATGCCAACATAGTACCTCCAACTCAATGGGTTCTTACCTTATGACTTCACCTTTTGTGAGGTACCTTGTTGTACACTTTCTGGAAGTCCAAATACAACATATCTACTGGTTCCCGTCTATCCACTCTGGTTGGCACTTCCTTGGAAACCTCAATAAAGCAATCAGACATGATTTCCCTTCTTGAAGCTATTTACTCTGCTTGATTGGACTATGATTTTCCAAATATTCTGCTATTACTTCCTTAATATAATTGATTCCAATTCTTTTCCAACAATAGATTTTAGGTTAAGCAGCCTACGGTTACCACTTTTTGCATCCCTCCCAAACCACAATGAAAGATATTTGCCCTTCAAAAGATCCAGGATAATCATTACGGATTCTTTGCCATAGTCTTTCTGGCCATTTCCATGAGTGTAATGGTGTGAGTGGAGGTAGGTTGTGAACTCTATGCAACTGCACATTTTTTCACCTTCTCCAAATTTCAGAGTTGAACCCTGACCATCAAAAATAGGTTCTGGCTATCTCCTTCATTTGTCAATGCCATGGAGACCTTTGTGAGTTGATTTAACACATTTCCTTAGCTTTGGTGGAATGATGACTGGCATTCGCCATAGTAGACATCCTGCTTGTACAGATAGTTCTAGCTTCAGTTCTGGGGTGGTTCCTGAGATCTTGCCAAGAAGTACCATCTCCACCACTCTGATAGCAACGGATCATCTAAAGTGCATTTCTTAACTTGTCCTACATTACGGGAGTGTTGTCCAATTGATCAAAGTTGAAAATGTCTACATAAGTATTGTTGTAGTTGACTCATTTGGAAAAGGCAATTTAGAGATCTCATCAGCATTCGCATGTAAGTTGGATTGCTAACAGATAATTTTATATATGTGACAGGATAGCAATACTGTCCAGCTCTGCAGACAGCTCACTGCTAGAGAAGGTATCCCTTTAATAGCATGTGGATATTGCGGGCAAGGCCAGCATTTATTATCCACCCAAATTGCCCTGAAGAATGTGGTGGTGAACCGCCTCCACAGTTGCTATGCTTAGAGTGTAGGGACATCCATAGAATTGGATAGCACTTTTGTAGTCCCTTTTTCTCTGCCTTTGCTGCACCACTCCTCCCTTTATCTTCACGTCCCCACACTTGCAGCCTCCCCTTCCTTTTCCCCACTCACTTGCGACCTCAATCACCTTTCTCCATCCATTTGCAGACTGTGACTCCCTTTCCCAACTTTACAGCTCTCCCCTTTCTCTCCCCACCCTTTTTCAGCCTCCACCCCCATGCCCACCCTTCAACAGCCTCCTTCTCCCTCCTCACACTTTTGCAGCTGTTTTGCACAGTGTTTTACAAGCCTCACTTTACCTGTCCCAACATTTTGAAGCCTCCTTTTCCCATGGTGTGGCAAACATCACTGTCCCTGTCCTACCCTTTTGCAAGCTATTTGCCTTCATTGCCCCCTAGTGACTTCCTTGTCTTATCTCCAATCTGTGCCGTGGCAAGTGAGCCAATCAGGATGAAGTAGGGAATGTTTGGGGGTGAGTCAGCATAGACCTGAGTTCCCTCAGCCCATCATACCTTGATGCAATAACAGTGTGATATATTCACCTTACACTCTGCCAAGATTTGTTTCGTGCCCTTCGAAGAATCTTGGATCATTCTTCAAATGCTTGTTATTTTGATTAATTCAAAGTTTGGCATCAGCTGAATATTATGTTCTCTGCTGTTTTATGAGACATCTGCACAGATTTACAACTGGCAAGAAATTCAATTCAACCAGACTAACCATGATTTGTCAGCAGTGCTCCTGCTCAGGATCCTCTCATAAGGATCCTGCATATAATATAAATGTGTCAGTGCTACCGTGCCTCGGATTCTTTCTCCATCAATGGGGTTATAATTTCAGTTCGCAGGATGTAGTATGTCTTCTTAAAACAGAAAGATTTGCACTTCTTTTACAAATGCAGGACATCAAAAAGCATTGCGAAGCCAAAGAAGGATCATAATTTTCTGTAATGCAGGAACCTTGGTACATAGCAAGCTCCAATGAAAAGTGATAATGACTACTGATGATAAAATGAAACTGAGCTAGAATTTATATACCTTGTCTGTCCTCCCCACTCTCACTCCAACCACCACATCCTGCTGTGCCATCCCTTTTTTTGCTTGGCTTCTGTTCCCAACCAATGACATTAAGGTCAATAATACAAGAGCGCTGAGTGACTGAGGCAGAGATTGATCCTGACCTATGTGTAAGTCACCCAGGTTAATCCAACACGCTACAGACAATTTCAACGAGAGTGTGACTCTATCCTGTGCTGTATCTTCTCTGTCAGCATTTGATGGGACAGTATAAACGTGGAGATGTTATTCCATGCTGTAGTTGGATAAACCCACACCTCCATTTTATACTCCAAATTCTAAGGGTCAGCCTGAATCCGTCTGTAGGGAGAGAATGGGCACTGTTAACAACTCCTCTTTTTCAGTTTATTTTGACATCCATCAAATTACAAACGTGAGTCCATTGCTCCTGAGTTAAATGAGGATTAAACTCACAAACATGTTCCTGGAACATCTGAGCTCAATTCTGTTTTTAAATCTTGAGTTGTTACTTCTGATAAGTTGCTGTTTCAATTTCTGCTGTTCCTTTAGCTTCATTGTCCTGCTTCAATTCATCCAATTCCCTTATTAAATAGCTTTCGAGAAGTTCTACACTGTGCACAGCTGTCACTGCCATCTGCTTTTACCGTTGTCTGTTTGTCTGTTTCTGCTCTTACTGCTCTCTGCTACTGCCACTGCTACTGTCTGCTCCTATAACCAATCTTACTGCTAAACATATGTTTCATAAAACTAGCAAAAAATCACACTTTCCTCCCATGACCCTGGTCCCCACAAACACCTCACCAAACCCGTGTCATCTCACACATTGTAATTATCTCACATCATGGTTCATGACCAGGCTATTGACATAGGAAGCTGGTTTCAACGGGGAAATTCCTGGTTATTAGATCAGGTAGGTTTCATGTTTATCAGGAAGTTCTTTGGGATGAGCATTTCTAAAGAACTTGAAGCACATACAGATGCGGTGGCTTCATACAGCTTGTTATGTTATTGTTATTTACAGTTCTATAGGGAGTTCAGGGATCAAGTTGAATCATTCAACTTCATCGATACACACTTATTGTGTGGTCTGAGGCATCATTCACTGTCTGTTGACTGATCGATTGAAAAGTCACTCATTGTGTCCAGTCTGGTTCTCACGGTCCCACGGAATGAACCTGCTTAATTTCAGAAAGCTGTCCGGTACAAAGGAACTTGTAATATTCTTCAAGGTTTCTAAATAGTGGCTTCTTTTAACTTGAATATGGCCTTGCTAAACAACCTCTTACAATCCAGTTTTACATGTGGTGAGGTTGTTCCTCCTTTGAATTAATTTCACTGTTACACCTTCTGGGTTAAATGAATTATTCCTCAGTTCCCCTGTGGATCCAGTTATGTCCCAGGAGATTTGAGGATGTATCAAGACTTTTTGCAATCTTAACAGGTAAGGTCACCCAGTTAGTGGATTTTCTGATGGAGCAGGAGGCTTGATGATCTTGAGAATGATTTGTCACACACCTCACAGTTAAATGGTTTCTCTCCTGTATCCATACATTCGTGCATATGAAGATCTGATGATGACAAGAATGATTTGTTACACAGCTCACATTTGAATGGTTCTTCGCCTGTGTGAATCCTCTGATGGACCAGGAGGTTTGATGACCACGAGAATGATTTGTGGCACACCTCACACCTGAATGGTTTCTCCTTTGTATGAAAGCGTTGGTGAATGCTGAGGTTTGAAGAAGTCAAGAATGATTTGTCACACACCTTGCATGTAAATGGTTTCTCCCCTGTGTGAATATGTTGGTGTTTGAGAAGGCCATCTGACTGTGAGAACGATTTGTTACACATCTCGCATGTGAATGATATGTCTCCTGTGTGAATGCATTGGTGTCTCCGTAGGTGCGATAAGTATGAGAATGATTTGTCACACTCTTGACAGGGGAATGGTTTCTCCCCTGTGTGAATGCGTTTGTGTCTTATACGGCTTGATAAGTATGAGAATGATTTGTTACACACTTCACATGCAAATGGTTTCTCCCCGGTGTGAATGCGTTCGTGTACCCGGAGGTTGGATAAGATTGAGAATGACTTTTCACACACGTCACATGTGAATGGTTTCTGCCCTGTGTGAATTCTCTGGTGCCTCATGAGATGGGAGGAGTGAGTGAAAGCCTTCTCACAAACCTCACGTTTGAAGGGTTTCTCCCCCGTGTGAATTATCTGGTGTCTCAGGAGAGTTGTTGATATCGCAAATGCCTTGCTGTACACCTCACACTTGAAGGGTTTCACTTCCATGTAGCTGTCTTTGTGTAGCCAATAAATCCTACATGTTTGGGTCCTTACAGGCTTTTGGAGCCCTCTTCACATACTTCACACTTCAACTGTAGGAATGAGTCAGTGGATCATGAGGCTCGATGAATGACTGAAGCTCTCACCACACTTGGAGCTACTCACACTTCTTCCCTGTCTCACCCTGACCGATCACTCACAGCCAAACCTTCAGAAAGGTTGTTTCTGACTGAAGGCTCCACACCACTGACCAGTTTAGATCTGATGATACATCAAAGTTTCTCTGATGCGACTGATTTCCAGACGATGGTTTCACTGCCCAATCTTCTCTGTGTTGAGCAATGCTGTGTTGGGACTGGATATCTTCCCACAGTTGTGCAGTTGTTCCTGGTTGATGGTCAGGATCTATCTGTAGTGTCAATCCTCTCTGTATTCTCTAGTGTAGTATGATGCAATCTTTCTGTAAAACAGGAAAAGGAAACATGATTTCCTCCAACTGTCTCTCCTCCTTTGCTGAAGGGGCTGATTCCTCAATTAGAGACTGTCCCATACAGCATGCCAAAATGTTACTTCCTGTGTAGGAGAATGAGATACCAGTCCTTTCGTTTTTCTCACTTGACTGTCATGCACACTCTGTTTCAAGGAAGGACACTGGATGGTGACTAAGGCAGAGAAATTGAGGTATTCCTAAAAATGTAAATGTTGCCCTTCATGAAAGGAAGTTCTACCACTTCTCAGTGTGTCGACACGTGAATCCACACATCGTTGACTTTAAATTGCCCTCTGAAATGGCTGAGCAAACTATAAGAAACAGTGAATCATATCAATAAACAAATCTCAGACTCCATCATCATCATTTATGGGAATGTCGCATCCCACTGGGAAGTGGGCAAGTTCCCAATATTGACTTCATGGATTGTCACAGCTTTGGACCAAACATGCTCAAGGAAAACTACCATTCCCCCTGCCCCCAATTAATGAATTATTCCTTCACCTTGTTCATCATCACAAGGGATGTAGACTAAAGTCAGCTGCAACAACTGGGTGTCCATGTGATGCAGTGAGCCATTAGCAGCGGCAGTGGAATCGCATTCCACCACAATCTCACAGCCTGGCACAGCTCTCTTTCCAGGACTGTCATCAAACCAGTCAGCTGACAGGTCAAGAACAGTCCTAGGAACAGTCTAGGTTTGAACCTAGTAAACCTAGTAAATACACTACTGTACAATTCTACCCACTGTCAAGAAGGTTCAATTCAGGAGTGTGTCATCAATATGATCTGTGAGATAGTTATGTTTTAATTTGTATTTATCATTTACAGGTAAACAGAATACACCATAAAACAGTTTCTCAGAATTAAGTCGCTAAGTCAGAAGTCCAGAATGATTCTGAATCCCACATGACCATGATATAATTGTCGATTAGTGTCCCTCTTGAAAGGAAATCTGCCTCTGACCCAGTCTAACAGATATATGAATACAAGCTCCCCAAAAAACTGGGTTGACAATTCTCTACTTTCTGGGCAATTTGGGATCAATATTTGATGCTGGTCGAGCCTGTGATGCCCACTGCCCATGACCAAAACAGAAAAAAGCTGCATAACTGTCTGGCAACAGACCAAATGGTCTGGTTACCGTGGGAACTGGTTGGGTTTGCTGAGCAAGATGCCAACCAGATGATGCTGCCCAGGGCAAAACAAAAGCAGAATGTTCATGGTGGCAACAAAGGGATTGACATGTAAAATGAATTAAATAGAAGGATTTTTTTCATTTAAATGCAAGATGTCACATTCTCTTCTGAGAAGGTGACAGAGATAGGTTGATGGATGGGCAAGTAGGGATTTGAAAAGACAGGAAATGTTCAGAATCCCAAAACACACAAGATCTGATCATTCACTGGATAATAAAGCGAAAAGTAGCCACAGGACTGTACCATTGGCTACATTCTCATCACAGAGAGAAAGAGAGGCAACTGGTGATGGTTTAGTCTAAGGGTTACCAAGTCTCAGATGAGAGGAGATGTTAATGAGAAGGGTCTTTCATGGTAACCTCAGCCAGTGTGGGAATTGAATCCACCGTGTTGGTATCATTCTACATTGCAAACCAATCATATAGCCAACTGAATAAACTGCTGTAAGATAATACAATGTGAGGCTGGATGAACACAGCAGGCCCAGCAGCATCTCAGGAGCACAAAAGCTGACGTTTTGGGCCTAGACCCTTCATCAGAGAGGGGGATGGGGTGAGGGTTCTGGAATAAATAGGGAGAGAGGGGGGGAGGCGGACCGAAGATGGAGAGAAAAGAAGATAGGTGGAGAGGAGAGTATAGGTGG
Source organism: Stegostoma tigrinum (assembly GCF_030684315.1). Taxonomy (NCBI): domain Eukaryota; kingdom Metazoa; phylum Chordata; class Chondrichthyes; order Orectolobiformes; family Stegostomatidae; genus Stegostoma; species Stegostoma tigrinum. Next base: position 3,021,856 of record NC_081387.1, read on the forward strand.
AGAGGTAGGGAGGGGATAGGTCAGTCCAGGGAAGACGGACAGGTCAAGGAGGTGGGATGAGGTTAGTAGGTAGGAGATGGAGGTGCAGCTTGGGGTGGGAGGAAGGGATGGGTGACAGGAAGAACAGGTTAGGGAGGCAGAGACAGGTTGGACTGGTTTTGGGATGCAGTGGGTGGAGGGGAAGAGCTGGGCTGGTTTTGGGATGCGGTGGGGGAAGGGGAGATTTTGAAGCTGGTGAAGTCCACATTGGTACCATTGGGCTGCAGGGTTCCCAAGCGGAATATGAGTTGCTGTTCCTGCAACCTGCGGGTGGCATCACTGAGGCACTGCAGGAGGCCCATGATGGACATATCATGGGCAGGCTGGATGGCAGTGCCTGGAGGTGCCGGCGCATGGCTGCGAGTGTCTGTTTCAGGACTCGCAGGGAGAAACGCTTCTGAAGGGTCTGAATATTCTGGGTGTGGAGGTGGTCACGGTTGGGGCCAAATTGGGAAGGCTGAAATGTAGACTGTAGTCCATTGGGGATGATCCGGTTCCGTAGGCAGGTGCTGAGGAAGGTGTTGTGGCTGTGGTACCTGGTTTGCTTCAGGACATGGTCGAGCAGTTTCAAGGCTGAAGAGATTACAAGAGAGTTGCAATGGGAGAGAGATTCCCTGAGGTTGGTCTGGAGGGAGGAGGGTAACTTCTTCAGGTTAGGCATCCCTGGAAGAGGCTTCGCAGTGAGGTTAAAATTGTATTAGTGATAATGGGAACTGCAGATGCTGGAGAATCCAAGATAATAAAATGTGAGGCTGGATGAACACAGCAGGCCCAGCAGCATCTCAGGAGCACAAAAGCTGACGTTTCGGGCCTACACCCTTCATCAGAGAGGGGGATGGGGAGAGAGGGGGAGGCAGACCGAAGATGGAGAGAAAAGAAGATAGGTGGAGAGGAGAGTATAGGTGGGGAGGTAGGGAGGGGATAGGTCAGTCCAGGGAAGACGGACAGGTCAAGGAGGTGGGATGAGGTTAGGAGGTAGGAGATGGTGGTGCGGCTTGGGGTGGGAGGAAGGAATGGGTGACAGGAAGAACCGGTTAGGGAGGCAGAGACAGGTTGGACTGTTTTGGGATGCAGTGGGGGGAGGCGACGAACTGGGGTGGTTTTGAACCGCTAGCTGCTAACATATACAGAGCTCAACAAAATCAGTAAGAATCTTCAAGAAGAATCTGCACCTCCCAGAAATCGCACCTCACCTTCCCATATTCAGGAATAAGCCATCCACAAAACTCAAGCTGGAAATCAGGAGGGAAATGTTTACAATAAACACCCTCAATATCCAACACACAGCTCCAGTCTAACAGTTCAGCACAAAGCACCGAGTAAACAGCTCTCTCACTGGATCTTCTCACACAGCATAAGAGACATTTCCACCCCTGATTACCCACAGGACAGTCAGACTGCCTGAAGACTGGTGTGGATATTATGGGATACAATTTGTATAAAAGCTGCTCCTTCACTCACCATCTCCTCACTTGGTTTTCAGTCCCTATAGGAAGTGAACCAGCTCTGGAAGAGGAAGAGGAGCGAATGGGCAGAGCGGGTGGGCTCTCTGATTGACGTCTCTCACAGTCAATCCAAATATTTCTGCAGCAACATGAGTTTCTGAAGCTTGTGAAACTGACCGGTGAAATGGAGGTGACTTTGAGCAGCAAATCAGGTGGGAATTTAAACTTGTCATTGGCCCATCTGAATAAAACCTCACTTATTGCAGCTGCTGTCTCAGTTACCCTGGTAAATGTTTGATTAAGATTTCTAGCGTGGGAATAACATTCTTCATCCTAAGAGGCTTTCAAACTCACGAGGTCTGTGTGGGATGTGTTTGTCAGCAGATCAGAATCTACAGCATCCAAAGCATAATAGGAAAACCATTTATCATCCTTGAAACCTCTTGATTCAACTATTCCAGTGCTCTCCTGGCTGTTGTGACATCTTACACTGTGAACCAGAGTCCTCTAAAACTCTGGTTCTGTGAACAACACCTGGTTTGGGTGAAAGTCTTTTCAGAAACATCACATCTGAGGGATATTCCCTTATGTGAATCCTCCCGTATCTCAGGAGATGTGATGACTTCAAGATGGATTTGTCACACACCTCACATGGGAATTGCTTCTCCCTCGTGAATAAATCAGTGATCCGCAAAGGTCGATAACTGTGAAGGTTTGGTCACAAACCTCAATTTCAAAGCGTTTCTCTCCTGAGTAAATTCTCTTTTATCCTGGAGATTAGAGAATTGAATAAAATCCATTTCACAAGCCTCACATTGGAAGAGTTTCTCTCCCTTGTGAATTATTTGCTGCATCAGGAGGCTTGAAGGTGTCACAAAATCTTTATCATAAACCTCACATTCAAGGTTTCGCTGTGAAAGAATGTTAAAAGTCCCTGGTGTCAGGAGAACCGAAATTGATCAGGAAATATGTGTGGACTCCAGGAGGAAGTTACAACCCACAGGCTAGGTAATAATCGAAGATTCCCACATCAAAAACTGAAACATCCTAAATCCCACTTGCTCAAATACAGCCATACTCCAGAACAACCATTTACTGTCTGAAAATCACAGGTATGACTCACTGAGACTGAACTACCGTGCACCCTCTCACCACTAGAAACACTGGGTCTGGAGGCCTCTTTCCTCCTATTTACTCCCTTGCCTCACTCAACAATCTGTGATACATTACATCAGGCCATGGATATTTATCTACTGTTAAGCCTGCCAGACCACTCAGAACCTCCTCTCTGTCTATGCTAATTTCTTTCAATGTACCACAGACCTTCTCCTGGATTTCCATGCCCATATTGTCCCTCTTGCTAGTGAACACTGACTCAAATTATTCATTTGGAACCCAACCTACATCCTCTGGCTCTGTGCACAAACTATCACTGTGCTGATTAATGTGCCCTCTTTTTTCCCTCATTATTCTTTTATCTTTAGTGTACTGTAAAACACTCTAGAATTTTCCTTTACTTTACCTTTTAAGTTCACCCTTGCACATTTTATACACCTCTAAACACGTGTTTTGAGCCCCCAATATCTGCCATAAGCCTCCCTTTATCTCTTAGTTCAGTGATATTTATTCTTTGATATCCAGGGTTCACAGGATTTGATGGTACCACCTTCTTTGTTTATTGGAAACTCTTGGCCCTGTACATTCCATATTTCCTTTTTGAATGCACCCCACTGTTCTGACACAGATTTACTTGAAAGTATCTTCTCCCAGCCCCAGTTGGGGAGGCGATGGCCTAGTGGTATTATCATTGGACTGTTAATCCAGTTAACCCAGATAATGTCCTGGGTTCAAATCCAACCTCAGCAGATGGTGGTATTTGAATTCAGTAAATGTCTGGAATTAAGAATCTAATGATGATCGATTGTTGGGGAAAAACCCATCTGGTTTACTAATGCCCATTAGGGAAAGAAACTGCCATCCTTACCTGGTCTGGCCTATATGTGACTCTAGCCCCACAGCAACATGGTTGACTCCTAACTCCGCTCTGGGCAATTAGTGATGGGCAACAAATGCTGCCTAGCCAGTGACACCCTGAATCAATAAAGCAAAAGAAACACCTCCAGCCAAAAGATTTCTGATCTTGTTAAAATCTGCCTTCCCCTGTTGAGAATTTTGATTGCAGAATCATCCTTGTCCTTTTCCATAACATTTTCAATTAATTGAGTCATGATCATTGTCTGCAAAATGCTCCCCCACTGAAACTCCAACCATTTGCCCAGTTTCATTTCCTAAAATTAAGTCTAGAATTGTCCCCTCTCTTGTTGGGCCTTCTACAGCTGGCTTTAATAGCTGTCCTGAATACATTTTAAGAATTCCATTCTCTTCAATCCTTTCACACAATTACTACCCTAGTTAACACTAGGGAAGTTGAAATCCCCTAACATCACTATCCTGTTCCACTATTTCCCTGAAATTTGTTTGCACATCAGTTCTTCTCATTCTCCCAGACTGTTCGGGTGCCCATAGTACTGTCCTAACTTTGTGACTGCTCCTTTTTGGTTTTTAAGTTCTACTGACATGAATTCATTTGAGGAGCCTTCTAAGATGTCATCCCTTCTTGCTGCTGCAAATCATTCCTTTATCAAAATTCTAACACCTTTTTTAAACCTCCTTCCCTGTCTCACCTGAAGACTGTATATCACAGAATATTCACTGCCAATCCTGAACTTCTCTTAACCATGTCTCAGTGACAGCAATAGCATCACAGCCCCATGTTTTAATTTGTTCCAGCAACTCATCTGCCTTTTTTTGTTAGATTTCTAGCATTAAAATTAATACCATGTATCCTTGCCAAGCTTCCTTGTGCCTTCACTGGCCTGCAATGTCTCTGCCTTACTGACTCACTTACTGTCATTTCTAATTTTGGCCATTTATATTCCCCTGCTGAACATTCTCTCTGGATCCTGTCTCCCCACCAATTTAGTTTAAACCTTCCCCAACAACACTAACAAACCTTCCTGCAAGGATGCTTGTCCCATTCTGGTTCGGATGCAACCCGTCCACCTTGTATGGTCTCACTGCCCCAACAACGGTTGCAATGTCCAAGAATTCTAAACCTCTTCTTCATGCACCATGTCTCTGGCTGCATACTCATTTGGACTAATCACCTATTCCTATACTCACTTGCAAGTGGCACTGGATCCTGTCCTGCTCCCTAAATTCTGCTTTCAGGATCCCATCCCTTTTCCTACCTTTGTGGTTGGTACCAATATATACCAAATCTTTATCTCTTTGCCGTCCCTCTTCAGAATTTCCTTCAACTGTTCAGTTATATCACTGATCCTAGTATCAGGGAGGCAACTTATCATCCAGGAATATATTTTGAGGCCCGAGAAATGTCTGTCTGTTTCCTTAACAAATTATTCTCCTACTTTGGCCTTGCCATTCTTTATTCTGCTCTCTTCTGCAGCAGACATGGTGCCATGTAATTGGCTGCCATTGTTTCTCCCTCGTATGGTTATCTACCTCAACAATATTCAAAACAGTACAATCTGTTAAAAAGGGGAATGGCCATGGGGGAGATTCTGCACTTTTTCCCTTCCTCTACCCTGCATCATGGTCACCCATGTCCTTTCTGCCTGTTAATCAGCACTTCCGTTGTGACTACATCACTGAATATGCTATCCACCACTTACTCAGCATCGCAAATGTTCCACAATGAATTCACCCACAGCTCCAGCTCAAAATGTGGTTTGCCACTAGCCACAACCGGACACACTTGCTCCACATGGGTTTACCAGGGAGGCTTCCATAGTTTGCTACATAACACAGGAGGAGTTTATCATGTTTGTGAGCTCTGCCGCCATAAAATCTTTTGAGCATCCAAGTACCTCTCTTTCCTCAACAAAATTATTATGCTTATGTAACAATATTGTTAACTTCCCTTATGCTGACTGTACTTCCTTAACACACTTTGCTTACTTATATTCCTTTATTACAGTATTTGGCCTTGACTTTCACTTATTCCTATTGTTTCTCAGTTAAACCATTATTTCATAAGATATACACGTTTTTAAAAAGTGTGAACCAATCAATAAACCACTTTCCTGTGATGTTACTGTTTTGATTTTGCCGTTCAGTAAGGGAAAGCGTAGTATCGACTGATGTCGCCAGCAACAGCCAGTATGTTTATTAACAGCTTCTCTTTGGTCTGGGAGTCTCGGCTTTTTCCCATGCCCTTTTTGTGCTGTAAGGATTTTCTTCCTACTCTTCAGTTTCTGTACTTTTACTGTATGTTGTTCATATCTCATCCTCAAACACACTAGTTCAATGTGTCTTTTTTGACCCAGTTTCTGCATAAAGCTTTTTACTACAGCAACTTGTTGCTGTGACACTGTTTTTCCACATTGATGGCAGTTTTGAGTCTGTGTTGATGCTCATCTCTCAGCCACCATTTTAGAACAGAGAACATAGAACAGTACAGCACAGAACAGGCCCTTCAGCCCACAATGTTGTGCCGACCATTGATCCTCATGGATGCACCCTCAAATTTCTGTGACCATATACATGTCCAGCAGTCTCTTAAATGACCCCAAAGACCTTGCTTCCACAACTGCTGCTGGCAACGCATTCCATGCTCTCACAACTCTCTACGTAAAGAACCTGCCTCTGACATCCCCTCTATACTTTCCACCAACCAGCTTAAAACTATGACCCCTCGTGCTAGACATTTCTGCCCTGGGAAATAGTCTCTGGCTATCAACTCTATCTATGCCTCTCATTATCTTGTATACCTCAATTAGGTCCCCTCTCCTCCTCCTTTTCTCCAATGAAAAGAGACCGAGCTCAGTCAACCTCTCTTCATAAGATAAGCCCTCCAGTCCAGGCAGCATCCTGGTAAACCTCCTCTGAACCCTCTCCAAAGCATCCACATCTTTCCTATAATAGGGTGCCCAGAACTGGACGCAGTATTCCAAGTGCGGTCTAACCAAAGTTTTATAGAGCTGCAACAAGATCTCACGACTCTTAAACTCAATCCCCCTGTTAATGAAAACCAAAACACCATATGCTTTCTTAACAACCCTGTCCACTTGGGTGGCCATTTTAAGGGATCTATGTATCTGCACACCAAGATCCCTCTGTTCCTCCACGCTGCCAAGAATCCTATCCTTAATCCTGTACTCAGCTTTCAAATTCGACCTTCCAAAATGCATCACCTCGCATTTATCCAGGTTGAACTCCATCTGCCACCTCTCAGCCCATCTCTGCATCCTGTCAATGTCCCGCTGCAGCCTACAACAGCCCTCTACACTGTCAACGACACCTCCGACCTTTGTGTCGTCTGCAAACTTGCTGACCCATCCTTCAATCCCCTCGTCCAAGTCATTAATAAAAATTACAAACAGTAGAGGCCCAAGGACAGAGCCCTGTGGAACTCCACTCACCACTGACTTCCAGGCAGAATATTTTCCTTCTACTACCACTCGCTGTCTTCTGTTGGCCAGCCAATTCTGTATCCAAGCAGCTAAGTTCCCCTGTATCCCATTCCTCCTGACCTTCTGAATGAGCCTACCATGGGGAACCTTATCAAATCCCTTTTGTGGACTCTTATTCTCGAGCTTAGGTATTGAACTTCCTGGACGGTTACATTCATTGAGACGACAATTTCCATTGCTATCCTCAAGTCTAGGTTCCTCTATAAAAGTAATCTCTTCTGGAATGCTTCATATCTTAATAGCAAACGCCCAGTCTGTCTCTGGTTACATCATTAAAATTGTCTCTGAATTTACAAAATTCTGCTAACTTCTTCAAAATTGCTTTGAGCTGGGTGATAGCTTCACCATGATGCTGATTGTGTTTGTTAATCTGAACCTTTCAGTAACTATCGATCTTTTTTGTGAAAAGTGGTTTCATAGGATTCGGACAATTTCTTCATAGATTTTGAAACCTGACTTCTCTGGCTGTCCTAGTCGCCTCAGGACATTAAATGTTTTTGCCCTTATGCTCAAGGGTTTTGAGACAATTATATCTGCTTCAGATATAGCTTGAACAAAATCATGATACCTGCAGGAGATCCAGCTCTCTGGATTTTCAACATACAGTCAATAATATAAAGTACACAACACTTTAAGAGATGTGGGTGGTACTGGCTTGGCCAATATTTATTATTCATCCCCAATTGCCCTGGAAAGTATGGTGGTGAACTACCTACTGGCACCATTGCAATGTTTGGAATGTAAGGCCATCACAGTATTGGATGGTATCTTTGTGGTTCCCCCTTTCTCTTCTATGCCCTTGCAGCTCCCCATTGCCTCCTATTGTTGCCTCCCTTTCCCTTTTCCACCTTTGCAGATCCCTTCTCCTTTCCTGGCCTTGCAGCACCTGTTTCCTCTTTCTCTGCTCCTGCCTGCACTTTCAGCCTTGATCTCCGTATCACACTCTTTTACAAGTCTCCCTCGCTCTGTGTCAACTGTTTCCAGCATTCATTTCCCCCTCCAATCTTTTTATAGCCTTTCCCTCTTTTTCTGATACTTTCACAGCCTCCCTCTTCCTTCTGCAACTTTTTACAAGCCACCATCTCCCTTCTCTACCCTTTAGCATTCTCCCTCTCCCTTTCCCACACTTTTGCAAGCTGTTTGTCTTCATTGCCCCTTTCTGATGTCCCATCTCATCCTCATCTGTACCCTGGCAAGTAAACCAATCAGAACCAAGCAGAGAATGTGTGGGGGTGAGGCTCTACAGCCCTGTGTTTCGTCATCCTATCGACGTAATAAGGGTCATTTGTTATTTTGTTTGATTCAAAGTTTGGCATAAGCTCAATATTGTGTTCTTTACTGCTTTATGAAACCTCTGTATAGATTTACAACTGGCAAGAAATTCAACTCAACCAAACTAACCAAAACTATTTGATTCATCAACATGGTGAGCTCCTGTTCACTAAAACACTCAGGATACTCCACTAAGAATCCTGATCACAATATATTGGTCCATGTTACTGTGGCTAAAATACTTTCTCCATCGTGGGTTTAAATATGCCAATTCACAAGAAGCAGTATGTCTCCTTAAAAGGGAAGGAGTTGCATTTCTAAACCACCTTGTACAAACACAGAATGTCAGACAGCTTTTTCAGGAGACATTGGCCTAGTGATATTACCACAAGACACTTAATCCAGAGACCTAGGTAATGTTCTGGGGAGAGAATAGTAGGAACTGCAGATGCTGGAGAATCTGAGATAACAAGGTGTAGAGCCGGATGAACACAGCAGGCCAAGCAGCATCAGAGGAGCAGGAAAGCTGACATTTCGGGCCTAAACCCTTCTTCAGAAAATTTTCTCCTGATTTTTCTCATTTTATCACATTTTTTTCTGATGATGCTTGGCCTGCTGTGTTCATCCAGCTCTACATCTTGTTATCTCTGATGTTCCAGGGACACAGGTTCAAATCCCACCATGGAAAATGGTGAGGTTTGAATTAAAAATAAAACTGGAATTAAGAGTCCACTGATGACCACAAAACTATTGTCAATTGTCAGGAAAAACCGCTCTCGTTCAATGATGTCCTCTAGGGAAGAAGATCTGCCATCCTTACCTTGTTTGGCCTACGTGTGACTCCAGACCCACGGCAATGTGATTGACTTTTAACTGCCCTCTGGGCAATTAGGGTTGGGCAATAAATGCTGGCATAGCCAGTGACATGCACATCCTGAATAAATAAAAGGTTCAAAGCAATGAATGTAAAGCAGGAAACTTGGCACACAACAAGCTCCAAAGAACTGCAGTGTGATAATGACATCAAAATCTGTTCTGTGACACTGACGGTAAGAGCCAACTTAACCAACTAGATCCTTCCCCACTACATCTGGGGACTCTCTCCCTTATTTGCCTGGGTTCTGCTCGCAAAAACATCATCCGATGACATTAAGATCAGAGCTACAGGAATGTCTGAGTATCTCAGGCAGGGTGAGTTTTGAATTTGATCCAGATGTGACTGATCCAGGTTAAGCCAACATTCCAGGGACAGTTTAACTGGACCTTGACTCTATCTAACCTATGCTTCACCTTCTCTGTAGTTATTTGATGGAACACTGTCAACATGGAGAAGTTATTCCATCCTGCAGTAGGTAAATCTACACCCCTATCTTATGCTCCAAACTCTTCTGGTTCAACCTGAACACGTGGGTAGAGAAAATGTGCAATGTTCACAATTCTTTTTTAAAAGTTTATTATAACATTCATAAACTCACAAACATGAGTACCCTGCTTTCCTTCTGAGTTAAATCAGTATCAAACTCACAAACATCTTTGTTGAATGTCTGAGCTGTACCTTTGCTGTTAATCATTGAATTGCTACTTCTGAAAAATCTTTCCTTTGCTAAATACATGTTTCATAAAATTACCAATATTATTACACTCACGACAATGATCCCCATAAACCACCACCAAATCTCTGTTGTCGTACACATTGTAAAAATTTCACATTCTGGTTCATGACCAATCCATTAACAGAGGAAGCCAGTAGAGAAATTCCTGATTATTAGATCAAGTCAGTTTCGCTCTCATTAGGAAGTTTTCTGGGATGGGCATTTCCAAGGAATGTGGAGCACATTCAAATGTAGTGGCTATACACAGCTTGTGACCTTATTGGTATTTACGGTGACAGGGTGGTCAGGGGATTCAGGGATTGAGTCAAATGTTAAACTGGATCTATACACAATCATTGTGTGGTCTGAGGCTTCATTCACTGTCTCTTAACTGATTGAAAAATCGCTCATTATGTCCAGTCAGGTTCTCAAGGTCCCACAGAATGAGTTTGCTCCATTTCTGAAAACTGTCCAGTACAAATGGCTTTGTAATCTTCTTCATGGTTTTTAAATGTTGAATGTGGTATTCTCTTAACTTGCATGTGGTCTTGCTAAAGAATGTGTTACATCCCGTTTTAAATGTGGAGACATTATTCCTTTGAGTTAATTTCACTGTTACACCTTCTGGGTGGAAGAAATTATCCCTCAGTTCCCCTGCGGATGCAGTGGGATCCCAAGAGATTTGAGGATGTACCAAGTTTTTTTGCAGCTTTAGCACCTAAGGTCACTCCTGTTTGCAGATTTTCTGATGGAGCAGGAGGCTTGATGATCTCAAGAATGATTTGGCACACACCTCACAGTTATATCGTTTTTGGTGCATATGAAGATATGATGATGAAAAGAATGATCTGTTGCACAGCTCATATTTGAGTGAGTTTTCCCTTGTGTGAAGGTTGATGACTACTCACACCCAGATCAGGATGAAGACTCTCCTACCTCACTGGGTTTGAATGGTGCTGTCTAAGGATCTTCGCTGAATTTCTGCAATATACACTGCTGCTGCTGAGAGTTGGTGGGGGAGGGAGTGGATGCATGTTGATGTTGTGCCAATTAAGGGGACTGCTTTGTGCTGGATAGTGTCATGCTTCTGAAGTGTTGTTAGGGTTGCACTCATCCAGATGAGTCTCTCAGTTCTTTCTTGAAAAAGTGGGACAACATTAGCCACCATCCAATCTACAGGAACTGATCCTGAATCTATAGAATATTGGAAAATGATTACCAATGCATCCACGACTTCTAGAGCCACCTCCTTAAGTACCCTGGGATGCAGACCATCAGGTCCTGGGGACTTATCAGCCTTCAGACCTAACAGTCTATCCAACACCATTTCTTGCCTAATATTAAATTCCCTTCAATTCGTCCATTACCCTAGGTCCTTCAGCCACTATTACATCTGGGAGATTGCTTCTGTCTTCCCTAATGAACACAGATCCAAATTACCTATTCAACTCTTCTGTCATTTCCTTGTTCCCCATAATAAATTCACCTGTTTCTGACTTCAAGGGCCCAGTTTTAGTCTTAACCATTTTTTGCCTTTTCACATACCTAAAAAATGCTTTTACTATCCTTCTTTATATTTTTGGCCAGTTTTCCTTCGTACCTCATTTTTTCTCTGTGTATTGCCTTTTTAGATATCTTCTGTTGCTCTTTAAAAGCTTCCCAGTCCTCCGGCTTCACACTCATCTTTGCTATGTTATACTTCTCTTTTATCATTATACAGTCCTTAACTTCCCTTGTCAGCCAGGCTGCCCCTGCCTCCCCTTAGGATCTTTCTTCCTCTTTGGTATGAACTGATCTGGCACCTTCTGCATTATATCCAGAAATACCTGCCACTGTTGTTCCACTGCCATCCCTGCTAGGGTATTGAACCACAACTTTGTCCAGCTCCTCCCTCATAGCTCCATAGTTCCCTTTATTCAACTGCAATACTGGCACTCCCGATTCTCCCTTCTCCCTCTCAAACTGCAGATTAAAACTTATCATATTATGGTCACTACCTCCTAATGGGTCCTTTACTTTGAGGTGCCTGATCAAATCCAGTTCGTTGCACAACACCAGATCCAGAATTGCCTCCTCCCTGGTAGGCTCCAGTACAAGCTGTTCTAAGAATCCATCTCGGAGGCACTCCACAAACTCCCTTTCTTGGGGTCCAGTAACATCCTGATTCTCCCAGTCTACCTGCATGTTGAAATCTCCCATAACAACTATAGTGATACCTTTGCGACCAGCCAATTTCAACTCTCGATTCAACTTGCACCCTCCATCCTGACTACTGTTTGGGGGCCTGTAGATAACTCCCATTAGGGTCTTTCTACCCTTAGAATTTCTCAGCTCTATCCATACTGACTCTACATTTCCTGACTCAATGTCCTCTCTCGCAAGGGACTGAGTATCATTCCTAAGCAATAGGGCCACTCTACCCCCTCTGCCCATCCATCTGTTCTTTCGATATAGCTTTGAATATTCATTTCCCAAGCCCTGTCCACTTGAAGCCATATCTCAGTTATCCCCACAACATCGTACTTGCCAATTTCCAACTGAGCCTGAAGCTCATCCACCTTATTTCTTATGCTTCGTGCATTCATATATAATATTTTTAATTTGTTACTCCCCTCACCCTTCCTCACAATCCCTATTTCACTTGGCCGTTGTGTATGATCCCTTCTTGAGTTTTCTGCTCCATTGATTCTGTTGTCTTTCTTAACTTCTCACTTTCCCTTTAACTTCATTCTTAAATTTCCAGTTTGTCCTCTCCCCCCCACTACTTAGTTTAAACACACCTGTGTTGCAGTGGTAAATTTGCCTGCCTGAATGCTGGTCCCCCACCTATTAAGATGCAACCCGTCCCTCTTGTACAATTTATCCTTACCCCAAAACATATCCCAATGATCCAAGAATTTAAATCCTTGCTTCCGGCACCAGTTCCTCAGCCACACATTCAAGTCCATTATCTCCTCGTTCCTGCCCTCTCCAGCCCAAGGAACTGGAAGCAAACGGGAGATAACCACCCTGGAAGTCCTGCTTTTCAGCCTTCTTCTGAGTTCTCTGAAGTCCCGCTGTAGAATGCTCCTCCTTTTCTTCCCGACGTCATTAGTGCCGACATGCACCACCATCTCTGGCTCTTCACCTTCGCCCTTGAGGATTCCCTGCACACTATCAGTGACGTCCTGGATCCTGGCACCAGGAAGGCAACACACCATCCTCAAATCCTGCCTGTTGCCACAGAAACCCTTTTCAGTCCCTCTCACTATGGAGTCCCCTATTACCATGGCTCTGCATGATGTCTGACTCCACGGCTCTGCCTCTACAGCAATTTTTGACTCGCAGACCTGTCCACCTTCTCAGACTGGCAGTGTCATCTATCTCGACAGTTTCCAAGAGAGTCAACCTATTTATGAGAGATACTTCCCCTGGGGTCTCTTGTACTTCATTCATGTCTTCCCCTTCGACATTCCCCTTCACTTTTCTGGTATCCTTGGTGTAATGACCTCGCTGAAGGTCCTGTCCAGAAAATTCTCGTTCTCTTGGATGAGCCTGAGCTCATTTAGTTCTTTCTTCAGTGCTGCAACAACCTTCTTCAGAAGCTGTCTGTGTACACACTTTCCACAGCTATAGGAGCCAGAAACATCGTCAGTGTCCCTGACCTCCCACATCATGCATACAGCACAGTGAATCAGCTTGGCAGTCATGTCTTCACCTCTTCAACAGTGGCGTAATCTCCTCACTAAGTCTCTTCGCCGAAAATTCCTGAGCCAAAGCCTCGCACTTTACTCACCAGGCACTTCCCTCAACCCTTTTTTTTGCTGTGAGTTTGTGGACTCTTAATTAGGTTAGAGGAGGAGGGTGGGAGGGAGGCCTTACCGTGTAGGACCTGGGGCCGAGAACACACCTACTTAAATAGCACTCACTTATCTTCCCAACAGCCTCTCTGCTCCCGCCACTCTCTGCTGCAAAAAAAGTGGCAGATAGTGGAATTTGAATTCAATAAATATTTGGAATTAAGAATCTAATGATGACTGTGAATACATTGTCAATTGTTGGAAGAATTTGTCTGGTTCACTAATGTCCTTTAGGAAAGGAAGCTTCTGTCCTTACCTGGTCTGGCCTAAATGTGATTCTAGACCAACAGCAATGTGGTTGAGATAACAAGGTGTGGAGCCCAGTGAACCCTTGGGTCTAGGCCCAAAATGTCAGCTTTCCTGCTCCTCTGATGCTGCTTGGCCTGCTGTGTTCATCCAGCTCTACACCTTGTTATCTCAGATTCTCCAGCATTTGCAGTTCCTACTATCTCTGAAGCAATGTCGTTGACTCTGAGCTGCCCTCTGGGCAATTAATGCTGCCTAGCCAGTGACACCTCATCCCATGAATGAATTTTAAAAAAATACCACCTCCTGAAAGTTCTCCTCCAAGCTACTCACGATCCTGACTTGGAAATATATCACTGTCCCTTCACTGTCGCGGAGTTAAAGTTCTGGAATCCCCTCCCTAAGGCCATTGTGGGTCAACCTACAGTATATGAATTGCAGCCATTCATAAAAGGAGCTTTTCACCATCTTTTCAACGAGGGACAGGCAATAAAATGCTGGCCAGCGATGTCTTTGTCGCTAATGAATAAAAAAAAATCCTCAAGAGATCAAAATTCGAGGAGTATGGAGATCCTAGAGTGATGGCCATCTCGGTGATTGACAATCTTTACACTTTAGAGGGTCCTGGGTTTAAGTCCCACTCCAGGTCTTGAGCACTGAGGCTGACACTGAGTGTTGTAGTGAGGGAGTGCTGCACTGTCAAAGATGCCATCTTTCAGATAGGATCTTAAACCAAGACTGCTTCCGCACTCTAATATTATTGCAGTATTTTGCGGAACAGGGGAGTTATCCCTGGTGTTCTGGTGAACATTAATCTCTCAATCAACACCATGAAACCAATCATATTCTCTGTTCATTATCACATTGCTGTTTATGCAGTCAGTGGTTGCTTTGTTTGCTACAAAACATGATTGGCTGCAAAGTACTTTGGGGCACCAATGGTCATTGAAGTTCTACTTAAATGCACTTTTTTTTGTTTTCTGAGGAGATTATAGAGATTGAGATGATGGAAGATTTGGAGAAATTTGAAAAGGCAGGCAAATCCAGATTCTGATACACAGAGTAAACTGACCATTCACAGTGCACAGGATAACAAATAGCTCCCAGCACACATACAAAGAACTGAACAACAGGAAATCAGTAAGAACCCTCAGACACCCTGCAACTTCCGCATAATTACACCTCACCTTCTCATATTCAGGAATGAGCCATCAACAAAACTCAGCCTGGAAATCAGAACAGAAATACTTCCAATAAACACATTCAATATTCAACACACAGCTCCAGTCCAATAATTTAGCACAAAGCACCGAGTAAACAGTTCTTTCAGCTGGATCTTGTCACACACCAGAAGGGACATTTCCACCCTTGACTGACGTCTCTCACAGAAAATTCAAATATTTCTGGACTAACATGAGTCGCCCAAAGCTTGGGAAACTGATTGGTGAAATGGTGGGCACATTGAGCAGCTCAGGTTGGGATTTAAACTTGTCATTGTCCCATCTGAATAAAACCTCACTTAAAACCGTAAGTACCACCAACTCACTGGCCCCTGCCACCCACAAGAGAATTCCTGCGCCTCCCAAATCCCGAGTCTGTCCCTGCCCCTCCCCCACCATGCACCCGCCGCCATTGACCATGAGGACACGGCCGGAGACCCACCGATGACGTCACATCCGCCTCCGCCGGCCACAGAACTTCCGGAACCGCTGTTGCAGTCACCGCCTCCACTTCCAGGTACAACACCTCACACACCACCCTCACCGCAGCTGCTGCCGCCCACCCCGCTCCTCCAACCGCCGACGGAACCCCGCCCACGGCCGACGCCGATGGAACCCCGCCCACGGCCGACGCCGACGGAACCCCGCCCATAGCCGACAACCTCATCGCTCCGCCCACAACCTCCACAGCCAGCAACCCCAGAGGACACAGCCACACTGAACCCTGCCGCATCTTCACCATCCCCCCAGACCTTCCACTGACTGAGGACGAACGGTCAGTCCTTAGTAAGGGGCTCACCTTTGTCCCCCTACAACCACACATCAACGAATACCAGTCACGGTTGGACATAGAGCAGTTTTTCCGCCGTCTTCGCCTCCATGCCTACTTCTTCAACCGGGAACCTAACCCTCCCTCCACTGACCCCTTCACCCGCTTCCAACACAAGTCCTCCTCCTGGACACCACCCCCAAGCCTCCTACCCTCCCTCGACATCTTCATCTCCAACTGCCGTCGAGACATTAACCGCCTCAACCTCTCCACCCCTCTCACCCACTCCAACCTCGCCCCCGCAGAACGGGCAGCCCTCCGCTCCAACCCCAACCTCACCATCAAACCCGCAGACAAGGGTGGCGCAGTGGTAGTATGGCGCACTGACCTCTACATCGCCGAGGCCAGACGCCAACTCTCCGACACCACCAACTACCGCCCCCTCAATCATGACCCCACACCCGAGCACCAAACCATCATCTCCAACACCATTCATGACCTCATCACCTCAGGGGACCTCCCACCCACAGCCTCCAACCTCATTGTTCCCCAACCCCGCACGGCCCGTTTCTATCTCCTTCCCAAAATCCAAAAACCTGCCTGCCCTGGTCGACCCATCGTCTCAGCCTGCTCCTGCCCCACCGAACTCATCTCCACCTATCTGGACTCCATTTTCTCCCCTTTGGTCCAGGAACTCCCCACCTACGTCCGTGACACCACCCACGCCCTCCACCTCCTCCAGAACTTCCAATTCCCTAGCCCCCAACACCTCATCTTCACCATGGATGTCCAGTCCCTATACACCTGCATTCCGCATGCAGATGGGCTCAAGGCCCTCTGCTTCTTCCTGTCCCGCAGGCCCGACCAGTCCCCCTCCACCGACACCCTCATCCGCCTAGCTGAACTCGTCCTCACCCTCAACAACTTCTCTTTTGACTCCTCCCACTTCCTACAGACTAAGGGGGTGGCCATGGGCACCCGCATGGGCCCCAGCTATGCCTGCCTCTTTGTAGGTTACGTGGAACAGTTCCTCTTCCGCACCTACACAGGCCCCAAACCCCACCTCTTCCTCCGGTACATTGATGACTGTATCGGCGCCGCCTCTTGCTCCCCAGAGGAGCTCGAACAGTTCATCCACACCACCAACACCTTCCACCCCAACCTTCAGTTCACCTGGGCCATCTCCAGCACATCCCTCACCTTCCTGGACCTCTCAGTCTCCATCTCAGGCAACCAGCTTGTAACTGATGTCCATTTCAAGCCCACCGACTCCCACAGCTACCTAGAATACACCTCCTCCCACCCACCCTCCTGCAAAAATTCCATCCCCTATTCCCAATTCCTCCGCCTCCGCCGCATCTGCTCCCACGATAAGACATTCCACTCCCGCACATCCCAGATGTCCAAGTTCTTCAAGGACCGCAACTTTCCCCCCACAGTGATCGAGAACGCCCTTGACCGCGTCTCCCGTATTTCCCGCAACACATCCTTCACACCCCGCCCCCGCCAAAACTGCCCAAAGAGGATCCCCCTCGTTCTCACACACCACCCTACCAACCTCCGGATACAACGCATCATCCTCCGACACTTCCGCCATTTACAATCCGACCCCACCACCCTAGACATTTTTCCATCCCCACCCCTGTCTGCTTTCCGGAGAAACCACTCTCTCCGTGACTCCCTTGTTCGCTCCACACTGCCCTCCAACCCCACCACACCCAGCACCTTCCCCTGCAACCGCAGGAAATGCTACACTTGCCCCCACACCTCCTCCCTCACCCCTATCTCAGGCCCCAAGATGACATTCCACATTAAGCAGAGGTTCACCTGCACATCTGCCAATGTGGTCTACTGCATCCACTGTACCCGGTGCGGCTTCCTCTACATTGGGGAAACCAAGCGGAGGCTTGGAGACCGCTTTGCAGAACACCTCCGCTCAGTCCGCAACAAACAACTGCACCTCCCAGTCGCAAACCATTTCCACTCCCCCTCCCATTCTTTAGATGACATGTCCATCATGGGCCTCCTGCAGTGCCACAATGATGCCACCCGAAGGTTGCAGGAACAGCAACTCATATTCCGCCTGGGAACCCTGCAGCCATATGGTAACAATGTGGACTTCACCAGTTTCAAAATCTCCCCTTTCCCTACTGCATCCCTAAACCAGCCCAGTTCGTCCCCTCCCCCCACTGCACCACACAACCAGCCCAGCTCTTCCCCCCCACCCACTGCATCCCAAAACCAGTCCAACCTGTCTCTGCCTCCCTAACCGGCTCTTCCTCTCACCCATCCCTTCCTCCCACCCCAAGCCGCACCCCCAGCTACCTACTAACCTCATCCCACCTCCTTGACCTGTCCGTCTTCCCTGGACTGACCTATCCCCTCCTTACCTCCCCACCTATACTCTCTCCACCTATCTTCTTTACTCTCCATCTTCGGTCCACCTCCCCCTCTCTCCCTATTTATTCCAGAACCCTCACCCCATCCCCCTCTCTGATGAAGGGTCTAGGCCCGAAACGTCAGGTTTTGTGCTCCTGAGATGCTGCTTGGCCTGCTGTGTTCATCCAGCCTCACATTTTATTATCTTGAAAACCCCACTTAATACAGCTTTTGTCTCAGTTTCTCTGATAAATGCTTGACATACAATGTGGGAATATCAGTTTTCTGAGAAAATAGAAGGAAGAGTCAAAATGATCATGCCTGATCATCCAATTCATTACCCTATTCCCATTTACTACCAAGGTCCTTTCTTCCCTTTCATCCGAAGAAATATATTTTTCTTGAAAATGTTCAATGCTTTGACCTCAATCATTTTCAGTGGCAGAGAATTCTATAGGTCTGTGGAATTTCACTGTGAAGAAATTGCAGAAGAAACTGGTCGAAGAGTAATACCCGTGAGGTTGGTATTACCATCATAGTAGGGTTTCCAGCCACTTCCCACCCGAGAGGCCATCGTTCTTGTGCTCATCAAGATCATTCTTTTGCTTGTCATCATTGTCCCCCTTCTCATCCTCCTCATTATGTCTCTCTTGTGCTTCATATTGAATCATCATAGCACAAGAAGTTGATTTTTTTTGTTTCATTTATTCATTCATGATATGTAGGTGTCATTGGCTGGACCAACATTTAATGCTCATTCCTAATTGCCCAGAGGACAGTTAAGAGTCAACCATACTGCTGTGGCTCAATGGTCACATGAAGGCCACACCAGGTAAAGATGGCAGATGACCTTCCCAAAAGGATATTAGTGAATCAGAGGGTTTTTCCTCATAATCTGCAATGGTTTCATGTCATCATCAAACTCTTATTTCCAGTTTATTATTGAATTCAAACTCCATCATCTGCCATAGCAGGATTTGAAGCCAAGTCCCTGGGTGATAATACTACTTGACCATAACCTATCCCAGTCGTGGCCTTAAGTATGAGCAGTTTACCTTCTGCCACTTGCCAACTTTCTCCCCATGATCTACAACATTTTTCCCATCTTGAAAATGACTAATTCCTTCTTGAATCCTCTAGTAAACCTGCCGCCACTAGACTTTCAGGCGGTTCCAATCTTCAGTCCTCCCTGCATGGAACGTTTTTTTTCTCACAGGTCGTCGTTGCCTTTTGCAAATGACATCTGTGACATCCCTGATACTCTGGGAAGGAAGAGCATGATGACAAGGAACTTAAGGGAGACTATAGTGAGGAAGGAAGAAGGAGGAAAGTGGAGGTTTGGACTGAAGGAACGTTCAGCCAACGGGGTCGAGGAAGGAAAGACTATAATCCTGGTTCCCGCCTCCGGGAGGGCGTCATTTACAGAGGCGCACCTCCAACGCCTGAACCGTCCACGTGACATTCGCTCCGGCTCGCGCGCTCTCAGGTTCGAACACTCAAAGGCTGGGGGCTAACAGTCGAAAGTGCGGGTCAGAACTACAATTCCCGTCAGGCGTCGCGTGCACGCTTCATGAAACTTCTACTGCTGCCACTCACTACGCAGGTGCGGGTCACACAAGCAGCATGGGTAATGTAGTTCAGAGCGGGATTCTGAGGTGTTTCGGTAACCGTGGGGGTTTTAAACGACCTCAGTGAAGGGGGAGCTTTCTGGTTTTGGGGCTGTAATTCAGTTAATGTTTGAGGAGATGGCCCATCCCTCACTCCATCAAACACCGGAAGGCACTTCCAGAGAAAATCTCTCCAACAATTTCTCACCAAATGTGAGTTTTTACTGCAATGTCCGAGATATTTCTGGAGATTTTGGGTTTTCACAAGATTTTGGGACAGAGCTGATAAATGTTGACATCTATTCTTCTTTTAAAGATATTAATGTCTCAATATAAAACATTTCAACGAATAATTACAGGAATATTCTGTGAGGAAGGAGTGGAAATTTTGGATTATTTTGTGTGAAACCCGCTCTAATGGTCAGTTTAACAAGATAACAAAGCGTAGGGCTGGATGAATGGCTACTTCATGGGGCTAGTGCGGCCTCATTTGGAATATTGCGTGCAGTTCTGGTCGCCCCATTACAAGAAAGATGTGAAAGCATTGGAAAAGGTGCAGAGGAGATGTACCAGGATGTTGTCTGGTCTGGAGTGCAGGCCCTATGAAGAAAGGTTGAGGGACTTGGGTCTGTTCTCATTGGAGAGAAGGAGGCCGAGAGGGGATTTAATAGAGACGTACAAGATGATCAGAGGATTAGATAGGGTGGGCAGTGAGAGTCTTTTTCCGAGGATGATGACTTCAACTTGTACAAGGGGGCATAGCTACAAATTGAGGGGTGATAGATTTAAGACAGATGTCAGAGGCAGGTTCTTTACTCTGTGAGTGGTAAGAACGTGGAACGCCCTGCCTGTCAATGTTGTTAACTCAGCCACGTTAGGGGCATTTAAACAGTCCTTGGATAAGCACATGGATAATGATGGGATAGTGTAGGGGGAGATGCTTAGATTAGTTCACAGGTCAGCACAACATCGAGGGCCGAAGGGCCTGTTCTGCACTGTATTGTTCTATGTTCTATGAACATAGCTGTGTTCATCCAGCCCCACACTTTGTAATCTTGGATTCGCCAGTATCTGCAGTTCCCATTATCTCTAATGGTCAGTGTGATGTGGAAATTGTGGTCACAGCTTTTATAGAGACATAGTCAGTGTCCAACATCTGTTGTCATTCCATCAGATAAATTACATCCCCATGTTAGTGGCTCATTAAAAACCAGCAACCTGCTGATAAGTTTTTATGGTCAATATGTCCTTTTGACTTTCGGTCATTGCAGCAGTAAGGTGAGGGGTTCGAGCTGCAGGCTCAGAGCTGAATCCCTGGTTGGTTTGGTTTCCAGGTACAGATGCATGGCAGGAAAGAGCGCACCACAATCCTGGATTTTACATCTCAGACTTTTGGAGGGTATGCACGCTCTTACCCAGATCATGGGGAATTTTGGTTGTGTGTTACTGAGGTTCTGTGATTTTCAATATCCGTAATTATTCTTGCCCTTTGTGTTCAGGTCAGTTCCTCAGAATCCAGTAATATTGTCACATATGGAGTTCCTCAGATGGTGAGTCTGTTATTAATCAATTTTAAAAGGCTTATTCACAACACTAATATTTACCAATCTCTGCTCCTGCTCCACCATGGAGCCATTTTCACAGCTACAGGTGGCTCCCAGTGACGCCAAAGATATTAAAATCAAAGCAGGTTCAAGTTGATGAGGAGAGACCTGAGGATGTGGTTTAATTGGACTTCCAGAAGATTTTTCATAAGATCCCCGCATAAAAGATAGCATATTAAGTTAAAGCACATGGGATTGCTGGTGATCTACTGATATGGATTAAGAACTTGTTAGAAATCGGAAACAAAGAATAGGAATAAACAGACTTAGTAGGAATTGCACATGCTGCAGAATTTGAGATGACGAGGTGGAGAGCTGGATGAACACAGCAGGCCAAGCAACATCAGAGGAGCAGGAAAGCTGATGTTTTGGACCAGACCCTTCGGAAATGGGGGAGGGGAAGGGGATTCTGAAATAAATAGGTAGAGGGGGGAGGTGGATAGAAGATGGATAGAGGAGAAGGTAGATGGAGAGGAGACAGACAGGTCAAAGAGGCAGGGGGTGGAGTTAGTAAAGGTGAGTGTAAGAGGGGAAGTTAGGGAGGGGGTAGGTCAGTCCAGGGTGGACGAACACGTCAAGGTGTCGGGATGAGGCTAGTAGGTAGGAGATGGGGGTAGGGCTTGAGGTGGGAGGAGGGGATAGATGGGAGGAGTGACAGGTTAGGGAGGTGGGGACAAGCTGGGCTGATTTTGGGATTCATTTGGGGGAGGGGAGATTTTGAAGCTTGTGAAGTCCACATCGATATCATTGGGCTGCAGGGTTCCCAAGCGAAATATGAGGTGCTGTTCCTGCAGCCTTCAGGTGGCATCGTTGTGGCACTGCAGGAGGCCCAGGATGGACATGTCGTCTAAGGAGTGAAAGGGGTGATTGAAATGGCTTGTGACTGGGTGGTGCAATTGTTTGGTTTGGTTTCCCCAGTGTAGAGGAGGCCATATCTGGAACAGCACATACAGTATACCATATTAGCAGATGTGCAGGTGAACATTTGCTTGATGTGGAAGGTCTTCTTGGGGCCTGGGATGGGGGTGAGGGGGGAGATGTAGGGGCAGGCATAGCACTTTCTGCTGTTGCAGGAAAAAGTGCCGGATGTGGTGGGCTGGAGGGGTGTGTGGGGTGGACAAGGGAGTCATGGAGAGAGTGGTCCCTCTGGAAAGCAGGTAAGGGTGGGGAGGGAAACATGTCTTTGGTGGTGGGGTCGGATTGCAAATGGCAGAAGTATCGGAGGATGATGTGTTGGATCTGGAGGTTGATGGGGTGGTACATGGGAATGAAGGGGATTCTGTTTTGGTTGTTATTGCTGGGAGGGGGTGTGAGGGATGAGTGTGGGAGACATGGTCGAGACGTTCTCGACCACTGAGGGGGAGAAGTTGCGGTCCTTGAAAAACAAGGACATCTGAGATGTTTGGCAGTGGAATGCGTCATCCTGGGAGCAGATGCGGTGGAGACAAAGGAACTGCGAATAGGGGATAGCATTTTTGCAGGAATTTGGTTGGGAGGATGTGTATTCTAAGTAGCTGTGGGCATTGGTAGACTTGAAATGGATAATGGTTTCCAGATGGTTGCCAGAGATGGAAATCGAGAGGTCCAGGTGGATGCCAGAAGCTCAAACAGTTCATCTACTTCACCAACACCTTCCACCCCAACCTTAAGTCATGGGAGGTGTTGGTGAAGTGGATGAACTGTTCGAGCTCCTTGTGGGAGCATGAGTGAGCGCCGACAGTCATCGATGTAACGGAGGAAGAGGTGGGGTTTAGGGCCTGCGTAGGCCACGTAACCTACAAAGAGGCAGGCGTAGCTTGGGCCCATGTGGGTACCCATGGCCACCCTCTTTGTCTGTAGGAAGTGGGAGGAATTGAAAGAGAAGTTAAGGGAAACTGCAATATCTTCACGTTTGCAGATGACACAATCTGGGTGGGATAGTTTACTGTGAGAAAGATACAGAGATGCCTCATTGTGATTTGGACAAGGTGAGTGAGTGTGCAAATATGTGACAATGAACTGTAAATGTGAATAAATATGAAGTTATACACTTCAGTAGTAAAAATAGGAAGGCAGTTTATCATCTGATTGCAGCTGCTGATGAAACCTGGGTGTCCTTGTACGTCAGTCATGGAAAACAAGTATACGGGTGCAGCAGATAGTGAAGAAGGCAAATGGTATGTTGACCTTCATTGTGAACGGAGTTAAGTTAAATAGCAGGGATGTCTTGTTGCAATTGTACATGGCTTTGGTGAGACCATATCTCACGGAATCACGAATCATAGAATCCCTACATTGTGGAAACAGGCCATTTGGCCCATCAAGACCACACCTACCCTCCAGAAAGCATCACACCTAGACTTACCCCCTACCCTGCCCCTGTAACTCTGCATTTTCCGTGGCTAACACACCTAGCCTGCACACCCTTGACATGATGGGAAATTTAGCATGGCCCATCCACCTAAGCTGCATATCCGTGGACTGTGGGAGGAAACTAGAGCAGACCAAGGGCGAATGTGCAAACACACAGACAGCCACCCAAGGCTAGAAACCGAGATGCAGTTTTGGTCTCATTATCTGAGGAATGACGTCTGGCTATGAAGGAATGCAACCTGTCCGTCTTCCTCGGACTGACCTGTCCCCTCCCTACCTCACCACTACCTCCCCACTCATCCTCTCCTCCCCACCTATCTTCTCCTCTAACCATCTTCAGTCCGCCTACCCCCCCCCCCTCCCTATTTATTTCAGAATCCTCTCCCCATCCCCCTTTTCTGATGAAGGGTCTAGGCCCGAAACATCAGCTTTTGTGCTTCTAAGATGCTGCTTGGCCTGCTGTGTTCATCTCGTCCCACACTTTGTTATCTTGGATTCTCCAGCATTGACAGTTCCCATTATCTTCTTCAGGAAACTCATGTTGCTGCAGAAATATTTGCATTGACTGTGAGAGACGTGAATCAGACAGTCCCGCCCACTCTGCTCATTCTCTCCTCTTCCTCTTCCAGAGCTGGTTCACTTCCTCTAGGGACTGAAAACCAAGTGAGGAGATGGTGAGTGAAGGAGCAGCTTTTATACAAATTGTATCCCATAATATCCACACCAGTCTTCAGGCAGTCTGACTATCCTGTGGGCAGTTAGGCGTGGAAATGTCCCTTATGCTTGTGAGAAGATCCAGCTGAGAGAGCTGTTTACTCGGTGCTTTATGCTGATCTGTTTGACTGGAGCTGTGTGTTGGATATTGAGTGTGTTAACTGGAAGCATTTCCCTCCTGAGTTCCAGGCTGTGTTTTGTTGATGTCTCATTCCTGAATATGAGAAGGTGAGGTGCAGTTATCTAGGAGGTGCCGAGTGTCTGAGGATTCTTACTGATTTCTTCTTATTGAGTTCTCTGCGTGTGCTGAGAGCTGGTTATTATTCTGTGAATGGTTAGTTTTCTCTGTGTGTCACGATCTGGAATTTGCATGTCTTTTCAAATCTCTCTGAAGCTTCTCACCATCCTATCTCTGTGATCACCTTCGATAACAAAAACGGGCTTTCATCTGGAAACTTCAATGACCTTTGGTTTCCCAAAGTGCGTTGCAGCCAGTTAACGTCCTTTCAAATGTGGACACTGGATGTTGCGTTTCCTACAGCAATGTTTGGACAGCAAGTTCCTTCAAGCAGTAATGTGAATCTATTTTCTTCATGGTGTTGATTGATGAACTCTCCTGTTCTTCTTCAAAATACTGCCAGGGATCTTTTATCTGATGTTAGAGAGTGCGCATGGTGCTTTGGTTTAAGATCCGACCTGAAAGACTTCATCTTTGACAGTGCAGCACTCCTTAATTAGAACACTGCAGTGTCAGCCTCAGTACTCAAAACCTGGAGTGGGACTCGAACCACGACCCTCTAGAGTAAAGATTGACAGCCACCATGGACCTGCACCCCTCTAAGTTCTCCACAGTCCTAGAAATTGGATTTTAGAGGATTTATGATTTTAATCCTTCTACCATTGGATCCTAAGCATTCAGCAGCCTACACCCTAAGCTCTGGAATTCCATCCCTAAATATCCGTTTTTCTCCCTCTCTGTCTTTCAGTAAGGCACTCCTTAAAATCTAGCACTTTAACCAAGTTTTTTGTCATCTGTACTCAGATTACCTCATGTGCCTCAGGATCAAATATTGTTGACACTTCAGCAAAACACTTTGGCCATTGGACTATGTTGAAAGTGCTATATAAATGCAAGTTGTTGCTGTCTTCTGTCATTTTGTACAAATCGGGAAGTGGCTGGTGTTCAGTTAGGGCAGGAGAACTTCATAAATCTCCATTGTTCTTGTTATAAACACTGACACCAAATCAAATGTGGAAATATCCAGATATTACTGGTGAGGTTTTTTTAAGAGGAGGGTCTTAAAGTCAGAAGGTGAAGTGGAGAGGTTTAGAGAGAGAATTCCAGAGGTTGGGGTCTTGGCAGCTGAAGGAATGGCCACCAGTGGTTGGTAATTAAGATCGAAGATGCTCATGAGGTAGAATTGGAGAACTGCTGAGATCTCGGAGGGTTGTAGGGATGGAGGAGATTACAGATGTAGGGAGGAGTGAATTCATGGTTAATTTGAAAACAAAGAACAGAATTTTCAAACCAATATGTTATCAGGTATGTCATCATATATGTTTGGTGAGGCAGTAGAGTGATAGAGTCATACAGCATGGAAACAATCTCTTCTGTCCAACTCGTCCATCTCAACCAAGTTTCCCAAGCTAAACTAGTCCCACTTGCCTACGTTTGACCCATTTCCCTCTAAACCTTTCCTATTCATTTACCTATCCAAATATCTTTTAAATGTTGTATCTGTACCTGCGTCTGCACTTCCTCAGGCAGTTCATTACATATCTGAACCACTGTCTGTGTGAAAAAGTTACCCCTCAAGTCTCTTTCAAATCTTTCATCTCCTCTTAAAAATATAGCCCCCCCACCAAGTTTTGAACTCCCCCATCCCAGGGAAAAGACCTTTACTGTAATGAGATTTCTCATTATTAGACTTTGTAGGGATAGTTTATCATTGTTTGTTTGGTCACCTCTGAGGGCAGTTCTAAGTCAACCATGTTGTTTGGGACTGGAGTCACACGCAGACCAGACTCGGCAATTGTGATGGTTAACCTTTTCCAAAGAGCAATATTAAGGTTTTAGTACAAGTTGAATATTTTCATGTTTTTATTTTCATTGTATTCTGGAATTGATTAAATTTCACAATATGGAGTGGTTGACATTGAGAGCAGAGATGCCTTTGAGGGGAAGGTACATAAGCATATTAGGGAGAATGGAACAGAAGGATCTGCTGATTGAGTGATATGAAGAGGGTGAGAATAGGTTCCTAGGAAGCATAAATATCAGCATAGACCAGTTGGGCTGAATAGCTTGTTTCTCTCAGTAATTTTATGTTTGTAACTTCCCATCATTCTTTTTGAACTCTTAATCTCTGAATTGTTAATTCCGCACCATAGCAATTTCGCTGCGCAACTGGGGACTCATTTATTCAAATATTTTTTAATCTACCCTTTAAAGATTTGGTCTGAAGGCTTAGGCCTTTCCCAAAAGCTTGGGCTTGGGTTTGATAGTTTTGTCCAGTGCCGTCACGAACAGCTAACTTTCGGATATGTGGTCTGAACGAGTGCAGTGTGTCTAATTTCCCATGATTAACTAGAACCTTTCAATCAGCTACAATGAAGCAATATTTTCTTCAGCTTTTTGCAGTTCCTGCTTGGTGTTTTTTTTCCTTCAAATAATCTTGAAAACAAGGAGAAAAATTTCTAAATATCCATTGATTTGACATATCTCCTGTGTGTTTTCATATTAAAAACATATTATTAGTGTAAAACTGCTTTTCCCTAGAAGTAATGAGTTCATAATAAATTACACTGTCTTTTCCTTTGTCCTATGACACCTGCGAAGAAGGGAGAAAAGGTAGTAGCCATAATATCTGATCTAGGTCACTGTCCAGACCCCCTGCTGGAAACAGAGGATGCATGACCATCAAGTGAGGAAAAAGAAAGGACTTGTATCTGAATACCCACACAGGGGAATAGCAGACTGACACTCACTGTGGAACAGTCTGGAACTGAGGAGTCAGTTCTTTCAGCAAAGGAGACGAGGGAGTCGGAGGAAATCATGTTTCCTTTTCCTGTTTTACAGAAGGATTGCACCGTACCATACCAGAAAGTACAGAGAAGATAGACACCGCAGATACATCTTGACCATCACCCAAGGAACAACTGCACAGCTGTGGGAAGATATCCAGTCCCTTCACAGCATTGCTCAACACAGAGGTGGTTGGGCAGTGAAGCCATCATCTGGAAATCAGTCGGGTCTGGGGAGCTTTGACATATCATCAGATTTGAAACTGGTCAGTGGTGTGGAGCCTTCCATCAGAACCAACCTTTCTGAAGGTTTGGCTGTGGCTGATCAGTCAGAGTGAGGCTGGGCAGAAATGTCAGTGGAGTCCAAGTGTGGTGAAAGCCTCATGATCCACTGACTCATTTTAACGGGTGAGAGTCTGTTCAAGTGTGACGTGTGTGAGGAGGGCCCTGTGGATATTTACGTTCTCCTAACACATTTGGTGAATTTGTTTAAAAATTCTGTCAACACGACTGGCAGATGGAAGAGAAACCATTCAAGTGTGAAATTTGTGATAAAACATTTGTGAAATTATACACCCTTCAAATACACCAGAGAGTTCACACGGGGGAGAAATCCTTCAAGTGTGAGGTCTGTGACCGATCCTTTGCACACTCATCAACACTGGTGAATCACCGACGCATTCACACAGGAGAGAAGCCTTTCAAGTGTGAAGTGTGCAACAAATCCTTTTCTAAATCATGGAGCCTGCTTATGCATCAACCCATTCACACAGGAGAGAAGCCATTCACGTGTGAAGTGTGTGACAAATCTTTCTCCAAGTCATCAGCTCTTCGCCTGCACCAACGTACTCACACAGGGGAGAAACCATTCACATGCACAATATGTGACAAATCATTCTCACAGTTGCCGAACCTCCACACACACCAACGCAGTCACACAGGAGAGAAACCATTTATCTGCGAGGTGTGCGACAAATCATTCTCTCAGTCTTCACACCTTCGTGTACACCAACGCATTCACACTGGTGAGAAACCATTCACGTGTCCTGTGTGCAACCAGTCATTTTCGCGGTCATCAACCCTCCTTGACCACCAACGCAGTCACACAGGAGAGAAACCGTACACGTGTGGATTGTGTAACAAATCATTCTCACGGCCAACGCACCTTCTTGAACATCAATACATTCACACAGGGGAGAAACCTTACACATGTGAAGTGTGTGACAAATCATTCTCAGACTCATCAACTCTCCGCACCCACCGTCGAATTCACACAGGGGAGAAACCATTCACCTGTGAGGTGTGTGATAAATCATTCTCTGAGTTATCAAAACTCAGGAGACACCAGAGGATTCACACAGGCGAGAAACCATTCAGGTGTGAGGTTTGTGCAAAGGCCTTCACCCAATCCTCCACTTTCCAGAGGCACCAGAGGATTCACACAGGGGAGAAACGCTTCCAGTGTGAGATTTGTAACAAAGCTTTCACACGCTTATCAAACCTAGTCATCCATCAGAAGATCCACACTGGAGAGAAAGTCTTGGAGTGTGATGTTTCAGCAAAGCTTTCGTGACATGTCACAGCCTTCTGATTTACTGAAGAATTCGTGGGAATTGTTCAGTTTGTGAGAAGGTTTGCATTTACTCCTTCAATCTCCTGCTTGACCAGCACATTTACACAGAGGAAAAACCGTCAACATGAGTGACAAATCATTCTTGGAATTAATGGCCCTCTCCGCACAGCAGTACATTGACGTAAGGGAGAAACTGGCCTGTGTAAGACAAAGCCTTCATCAGATAAAGGAACTTCCAGCACCAACAAACATTTGAGACAGGAGAGACTCTTCCCCTGCAGGTTGTGTTAGGATTTTCTTTGCCATGGGCAAGATGAAAATACCCTAATAGTTTATGCAGCATAATTTATCTGCCTTCTTGAAAATATTTATGATTGTCACATTCCTGAGGTCAGGAAATCAGGCAAATGTGTTTTCTTCCCAAATCTGCATGGTAAGTCTTCAATTTTACAAAAGCCTTCCAACTTGAAGGCCCGAGCTTTTAGACCATTGGGGCCATAGGCTTTGTTGTTTCTTGTCTTTTTAATTGCTTGTTGCTGCTGTCATATTGATGGTGACTCACCCAAGGATTCTACCACAGGACACTGGGGAATATCAGTGGCCCTGTGAATTAATGGCTGAGAAATTGTTCAGAATGTTGTCTAGCATTTCCTAAAGAAGAGAACCACCATCCTATGAACAAGGGGGCTTTTGTGCATTTGACCTTGGCTTGTACATGGCTCTGGTGACTTTTAAAACTTTTATATGATCATGATCGGCGTATTGTTGGATCTCATGGGCTTTCTGTTCAAATCTGCCCTTTATCTTCTGAATCTGTCATTGGATGGTAGCTGCAGGCTGTTGAAATACTGCCTTGGGTTGTTCTACCGCAATGAAGGCTGATTGTTTTTGGAAGTCACATATTTGAGCGTCATATTCAGTGAGCCAGTCCTGCTGACCACAGTGGTCGAACCCAATGATCAAGTCATGGGGTTCAGTACGGTTTACCATATATTGGTCCCACTATTTGAGAATTGAGTTGCGTGTGTGAAGTGTTTTCAGATTGGCTAGAATTCAATCTTCATTTGGGATGTTTTCAAGCTGAGACATTAATCATCTTCGTCTTGGACTTTGAGCCCCGTGATGCTTTGGTGCTGCATGGATGATTATCACTGATTGAACAAGTCGATGATTTGTCCAGCATCATCAGTCACCCAAATGGATTGTATGATAGAAACGTCACTTAGAACACTGACTTGGATTTAGATCTTTCAGAGGAACCTCTGACATGATCTTTGTTGCCAGCCAAATCCGAGAAAGATATTGAGAACAACATCAGAAATTCTGCATTATATATTTTGTGTGACCAAAGTATGTGACCAGCAAATCAAGGGGTTTTGTGGATTGTGCTCCATTAATTTGGATGTCCAAGAAACATCATCACAATCCTGCAGTTGTTTCATGGTGATATGACTGTAATTGTCTGGAGTGGGAGATTTGAAACCAAACCTCCAAAATTCAGACTGATGTCAAGCAAGGTTGTGTGATAGCCCCCCCATTCTATTTACAATCAACCTGCCAGTGACCTTGCACCTCAAAGACCAACTGCCCTTTCATCAGTTTTAACTAGCATCGGGATGTGAAACCCACTTACCTAAGTCCCCCGTATGCCAAAACTAAACTGACCATCACAGATACTAATGATCTACGGGTTTCAGATGACTGCAGTTTTGCAGTCCACTCTGCAACAAATTTACCAATCACTGTCAATCCTTTGTGATGAAATCCATTTGTACAGGAGAAGTCAGCAATCTGTGAATTGTAGTATTCAGAGCATACCAGGAGTTGTAAGCTGGCTGCATTCAATTTTGCACAGCATTAAGATTGTGGCTTCTTGCAAAGTTTTCAATTGATTACGAGCCAGTTCAGGGTCCAGTGAAGAACAGATCCAGAGTTACAGTCAGTGAGTACACAAGACAAACAGAAGCAGACTCCATGTTAGGTGAAGGGTCTTGGCCCGAAACGTCATCTTTTGTGCTCCTGAGATGCTGCTTGGCCTGCTGTGTTCATCCAGCTTCACACTTTGTTATCCATGTTAGGTGGTATTGCTGTTAGCTGTACTACTAGGAACACTGCTGAATTACGAAGGTTCTGTGTAGAGTTCAGAAGGTCAGATCAGTTCAATGTTGTTAGATCACAGGAAGAGGTTCTGAGAATTGGAATTGGAAAACACCTAAATGTTGAGTCAGGGCCCTGTTTATGACCTGGGAACTATGATGGCTCAGAAGAATCTGAGCTGTTAAAAATTCAGTCCAGCTGGAATGTGAGCCTTCGAAGAACTCGCAAGCAGTACTTGCATGTTGTAACCAGGTAAGACTAGAGCTTAGGAGAAACCTAGCTCGGTGAAGTTAGCTGTCAGTGTAAAGCTGATCTTAAGCCTGTGCATATAGGAGTGCAGTTTTGAAGTCCAAGGGACCGTAGATGCAGGAAGAAATGGTGATCAAACAGAACTAGAACAGTCATTGAAGTAGTACATGATTGAATAGTTATTGCGAGTGAACATCAAAGACAGAAAAAGTGACGAATTATGATTCCTTTTGAAAATTAATGAGAGTTGATGACCCACCTTGTCATGAACACCCTGTGTGGGGAGGCATATATTACTGTGAAATCTCTGGGATCATATTTGGTCCTACTTGCTGTGTGACGTGTGCTGTGGGGTGTTTGATCACAGTTAATTATCAATATTTACAATGTTAGCTGCACACATTCGAATGTAAGCTGTACATGTATTGTTTGTACTACTGCTCTGATGTTGTGAAGTAAAGTTAATTGTTGTTTATTCAAATCTATAGAATCTTGTGTCTTCAATTCGTTGTTAAGTGCCCTGCACCTCCATTTTGACCACTTTCAAACAGAAGTTACTGATCCCTAGCCAGATCATAACATGGATTTAATGGTCTAGTCTGGTCTACTCTTCAATTCTCCATGGAGGCAACTGGCACTTCCCTTGAATTCTGCCAAAACCAAACTCATATCAATCCACACCATAATCAGCTGAAAATTTCCCTTCCTACATTTGTTAACTTAGAGACTCTGGAACACATTTTTTCACTTCGCATTCCTTGACAGCCACATCTGTTAAAAGATAACGTTTTCAAGGGGACCCTGAACCGGATCAACTGTGTTAGTTCAGCCTTGTACAAATGACAGCTAGTGAGAGTTTCACTGCAGCAGTCTGTACAGCTGAGAGTCAAGAGGGTGACTCACCACCATCTTATCAAGGACAAATAGGGATGAGCAACAAATGTTGACTTTGCCAGTGATGCTTAAATCTCACAAACAAACTTCTAACAAACAATGAAGGCTTCATAATTGAACAAAACCAGACAGACCAGTTGTTGTTATCACGCAGCAGGTCCTCTACGTACCGGCTTCATTTAAGAGTGTTTGAGAAATTCCATTAGCAATACGTCCGCTGCATTCCCCTAGATTCAAATTTAGCTAAGAAAGAAGGAGGGGCTGTGGTATGGTCCTCTAAAAGATGCTACCTCAGACAGTACAGCATTCCCTCAGTACTGCATTGGATCGTCAGCCTCATTTCTCAAGTTTCTGGAGTAAGACTTGAATCCAAAACCTTCTGACTAAAATGAGAGTGTCAACTATGTTGTTGTCAGTCATGGATTAATGTTTCTGATGTATTACGTGCAATTTCTAAGGGATTAAATTCTAAGGCAGAGTACAGAATGCTTTTCCCCCCAGTAAACAGGCAGCCTGAGTGTTTGATTTAAAGTTGTAACTGGTTAGAATTACAGTGTTTGTGCCTGGTTTTCTGAAGCTGTGAAAGATGGTAAAGTTCCTGATATTAGGAGATGTGAAACTGATGGAGAAAAGTGGGTAGATTCCAGAGTGAGGAACCTATAGACTGGGTGCAACAAGAAAGAGTACCAAACATGCTAAATCCTACATTCCAGAACAACCACCCACTGTACGAAAGCTTTCTGGATGAAACAAATTAATCCTCAATTCCTTTATAATCCTTCCATCAACACTTTAAATCTCTGCTCTCCGGTTATTGAACTCTCTGCTCAGGGAAATAAGATTGAAAGAATCCCATAAGTTGCCTCTGCCATTTCTGTCTCTTCCACTCATCCACCTGGACAAATGTCCATTAACTCTCCCCACAGCCCTCAGCCTGAACTCTCGTCATTCTCTAATTTCTCCCCTGCCGCCCCTCATGCCCTGTCTGAGCTCATCTTGTCCATTAGACCAACCTCCTGTTCCCATTACCATATTCTCACCAACGTACTGTACACAAAACCTCCCCTCCTAGACTCCATGTTAGCAATACTGTTCATGGTTCTGTCTCTTCAGATATTGCTCCTCATTCCTTTTAATCAACTGTTATCATCCTCTCCTTTAAAAAAGGAACAAATGCTTTGCCTTCTGTCTTTTGACACTATTGCCCCATTTCCAGCATCCTATTTTGTCTAAATTCCTTCAACATGCTGTTACTTCCTAGATCCTGGACAAGGACATGGGTCAGCTGAGTATGGGATTAGTCAGGGTTGTTGGATCGGGTGGAGAATGATGGGCCAGTTGGGAGGTTTCACAAGATGTGTAGAATCACTCTCGGAGGCTCCCTGAATCACTCCACAACTCGTAAAATGAAACCCAAAATCACTGCTCGGACTGCAAGTCAGTCTCCTCTCCCATATTCTTCTTTGTTCCTCCCTCCAGTGTCCCTTCCTCCTATGCATGTGCCGATCCCACCACTGCACATCATCATTGCCTTGGATGCTGTGGGTTTTCCTCTTCTGATCTGCTGTCAAACACATCTGAGGCTACACATCCCACCATGATGTTGTCAGTTTGGAAGCTTCTGAGGATGAAAAATATTATTCCCTCACCAGGACTCTCTGTCAAACATTTACGAGGGGAACTGAAACAACAGCTGCAATTTCTGAAGAAGGGTCTCGACCCGAAACATCAGCTTTCCTGCTCCTCTGATGCTGCTTGGCCTGCTGTGTTTATCCAGCTCTACACCTTGTTCTCCCAGCTCTACACCTTGTTCTCTTCGCTGCAATAAGTGAGGTTTTATTGAGACGACACAATGACAAGTTTAAATACTCACCTGATCTGCTGCGCAAAGTGACTTCCATTTCATCGGTCAGTTTCCCAAGCTTCAGGAAACTCGTTGCTCCAGAAATATTTGGAGCAATTTGTATTACAAATGATGTCCCATGTCATGTGTTGCCTCAAACCTGTATTTGCCTGTGGTGACATCAGCAGTCACATTAAAGTTGTGATCACAGCGTATAAAGGTCTATATCCAAAAATTCATTTCCATGTTTATAAGTAGAATATTTGTACACACTGTCCATTACTCAACATACATAGTCCGGATTATCTCACATGAACAAAACTATTTATTCTTCCAGAGGTTTCCAAATTTGCCGGTTTCTTCATAGCAGATAATCTTTAAAATGTTCAGGAATACATACAATATGCATGTTTTATTCGCTGTTCCTTCTGTTTCTGCCAGGTGTTGAGGTGACGTCATGGTAATGTTGTTGTCATGGCAACTGCTGCACTATTTCTGCAAATTCAGTCCCATCCTCAATAACTGCATTGCTGTCGATAGAAGAGGTTTAAGAAAGATATTTTGCATTGTAGATGCCCACTATCATTTTATCTCTTTCAACGTGTTGTTGAAATTCTCAGAAGCAAAGATTAATCTGGGGTTTATTTCTCAATCCGTGTACAGCATTATTCAGTTTGTGCTAACGCTCTGGATACTCTTGCAAAAATAATCCACATTTGTCATAGTCTCCTTTTAGCTAATACAGGCAATATCCTGAAAAACTACTTCTGCACCTTTTCCAAAGCCTCCACGTTTTTCTTATCATGTGGCAACCAGAACTACACACAACACTCCAAATGTGGCCTGACTAAAATCTTATAGTTGCAACATGATTTGCCAACTTTTATATTCAGTGCCTCGACTGAAGAGAGCAAACATGCCATATGCCTTCTTTACCTCTTATCCATTTGTGTTGCCACTTTCAGGGAGTTATCGGCTTGGATCCCAAGATCCCTCTGCATATCATGGTCCAAAGGTTCCAACCATTTACACAGTATACTTTCCTCTTGCTTTCGACCTCCCAAAATGCATCATCTCATACTTGTTCAGATTAAACTCCATCTGCCATTTCTATCCCCAACTTTCCAGCTGATCTGTATACCGCTGCATCTTTTGATATCCTTCCTGATGATCAACTCCACCATTTAGTGATCTGAAAACCTTCTAATCAGACTCCCAACATTTTCAGCCAAATCAGTCTGATATGTTACAAACAACAGAGATCCTTGTGAAGCACCACGAGTCATAGACTTCTATTGTGCTGCAAAGTTGGGTAGAGTACTTGTGGATTGGAAGGCAAGATGTTAGAATTTGTTTGTAAAATATTAGGGGGGAAGAGTACATAGTCTGTTCAAAAGATGATGTGCTTTTCTTGGGAGATGACAGGCACATTAAACCACTTTTCACATTTCCTTTAGCAGATTATGAGGTGAGGCAAGCCTCTGTGGGTGTTTCAGTTTTAATTTTCAGACGGCTCCGTAACAATCATAATGCTATTTATTTCTAAAGCTAAGCTAATTTTGTAAACAACTTGCCAACTCGCCATGGAGTCCATGTTCTTTGATCTTCTTGATCAGCCTACAACGAGTGACCTTGTCAAAGGCCTTGCTAAAGTCCATGTAGACAACATCTGCTGCCGTAGGCTCATCAATCATTTTCATCACTTCCTCAGAAACCTCAATCAAGTTTGTGAGACAAAACCTCCCCTGCATAAAGCCATGCTGGGCTGTTCCATAAGTCCATTTTGCTCCTGACTCTTAAGAATCTTCTCCAACAATAGCTGTATCAGTAGTGTAATGCTTGTAAGTCTATAATTTCCTGGATTATCCCTGTTTCCCTTCTTGAAAAAAGGAATAACATTGGGTCTTCTTCAGTCTTCTGGGATCTTCCCTGTAGCTAAACGGGAAACAAAAGATTTGTGTAAGACTCAGTAATATCTTCCCTGATCCCCTCAGGCCATGGGGAATTATCTACCTTAATGTTTTTCAAAACACCCAGCACCTTCTAATTCTTATATTGACATACCTTAGAATATCAATAGTCAGATAACATGTAAACTGTGCCATCAATTCACTCTAAGCTTGAATTGTGCTGGTGAAGACCAGGTTTGTTGTTAGAATATGTGTTCAAATTCAAAAACCTTACGAAGAATATTAATTGAGTGGAAATTTTGAAATTTCTTCCCTTGCTTTCCAAAATTGGTTGAAGAAACAATGGGCAAGAAGTGCCAGAAGCTAGGGAAAATATTACTTCAGCATAACTGATTGAAGGGTTCTGGTTTAACCTGGGAAATTAGATACACTGCGCTCACTCAGACTGCACACCCCAAATTCAGCTCTCAGTCACAGCTCTGGGCAAAACTGTCAAATCCAAGCCAAATCTTTGGGGAAGGCTAAGGCCTCCCAGGGAAATGTTTAGCCATCAAAAGTCATTTCAAATAAATGTATTTCCATGCCCAGCAGTCAAATTGCAATAGAAATGGCAGACATAGGGACAAATAAAGCCACAGAAAGATCTGAAAACAAGAATGAGAACATTGACGTGTTGTTTGAGTAAATGTAGATCAGCGAGCACAAGCGTGATTGGTGATTGGGTCTTGATGTAAACTAGGACATTGATGGTAGAGTTTTGGACAATCTCAGGTTTACAGTGCAAAATGTGAGAGCATCGAGAGAGCATTGCAGTTGTTGAGTCTCAAGCCTCCAAATTTGGGGATAAGAGTTTCAGCAGTAGATGAGCCGAGGCGGAATGTTGTCAGTTTGAAAGTCCCCATGGATGAAGAATGCTATTCCCATACTAGAAATCTGTGAGAAACATCTGCCTGGGGAACTGAGACAGCAGCTGCAATAAGTGAGGTTTTATTCAGATGGGACACTGACAAGTTTAAATCTCCACCTGATCTGCTGCTCAAAGTCACCTCTATTTTACTGGTCAGTTTCCCAAGCTTCAGAAAACTTATGTTGCTGCAGAAATATTTGGATTGACTGTGAGAGACGTCAATCAGAGAGCCCACTCATTCTGCCCATTCTCTCCTCTTCCAGAGCTGGTTCATTTCCCATAGAGACTGAAAACCAAGTGAGGAGATGATGAGTGAAGGAGTACCTTTTCTACAAATTGAATCCCATAATGTCCACATCAATCTTCAGCATTCTGATTATCAGCAGTGAAAATGTCCTTTTTACTGTGTGGGAAGATCCGGCTGAAAGCTGCTTACTCGATGTTTTGTGCTAAATTGTTTGACTGGAGCTGTGTGTTGGATATTGAATGAATATTGGAAGCAGTTCCTTGCTGATTTTCATCCTAATAATGGCTCATTTCTGATTTTGTAACCTATGGTAAGTAGATACTTCAATCCCAGGGTTGGAGGGGACTCCAAACTCTGGAAAGAAATTATCGGAAAGGAAAGAGTTGGGAATTGTAACTCCACTAGAATTCTGCTGCATACCAGCTTGTCATCACCAACTCAGTAGTCTGCCATAAAGACAAGTTCAAGAATTCTTGGAGAAATCCATGATCAAAGCACTGGCACATGATCGACTTTCAAGACTAAAGGAATGTCCGCATTATCAAAGTGATGATTAGTACAGATGTCTGCTGGACAGAACACTGACTCATCCACTCCTCAGTGTCCAGTAAATACTACCAAAAACAGCTGAAGGTGAAGAAAAGGTTCAGGAGAAATTTCAACATTCAGTGACTTCAAGAGCTAAGCAGGCTCGTGAATTTCCAACAGTCTTTACCGAGATCTCCAAAGAATTGATGATAATGGAGTGTAACAAATCGAGTAAGAGCTGAAGACAGCCATCATCTCATGCTATAATGGAATATAAGACCAGGAATACCAAGACTTGTCGAATAAGAATGACCACATCATCTAAAACCTCATCAATAAAAGAGGAAAGCTGGCAAAATACCAGAAATGCCTGGCAAAATGACGTCACCAAGAAGCCAATTAGGAAAACTCAACAAACAGTGTGGAGTTGCAAAGAAGAACTAGTGAAAACAAGATCCAATAGTGAACTGACAAAGCTAAGGAGCTACAACTCCTTTTCCACAAGCATGACACCCAGGGCTTCTTCAGTGCCATGAATACAATATATGGACCCAACAGCCTTGGTGTAGGAGCATAGTCAGGATGAAGGAAGGGAAAATATCAGCCTTCAATGGTGAGAACACTTCAAAGAACGCCTAAACTGCAATACACTTGAGAATATGTTTGAGGAAGTCCACCAATTCCCTATCAAAGATGATCTTGGACTCTCACCTAGTGGAACAGACGTCGAAGCCACCATTAGACAAATGAAGAACGGAAAAGCTGCAGGAATGTTTGGGATTCCAGTGGAGATTTTAAAACTTGGGGGAGCAGAGCTTACTCATCGTCTCCAACTGTTCCTGAAAATCACAGACAAAGAAGAAATCCACGCTAATCTCACAGATGCTGCAATCACCACCGTCATCAAAAAAGGAGACAAAATGAACTGTGGGAATTTTTGAAGAATCACACGACACTCCCTCGTTGCCAAATCTCACAAGGCACCTTCTCACAGTCTTTGAAGAAATCCTTCTGAAAGCCAGTGTGGCTTCTGAACCATCTGTGGAACTGTGGACATAATTTTCAGTGCTGGCCAACTCCAACAGAAATATGATAAAGATAATGGGAACTGCAGATGCTGGAGAATCCAAGATAATAAAGTGTGAATCTGGATGAACACAGCAGGCCAAGCAGCATCTCAGGAGCACAAAAGCTTTTGTGCTCCTGAGATGCTGCTTGGCCTGCTATGTTCATCCAGCTTCACAGAAATATGACAGAATCCTTTGAGGTCAAAGCAGGAGTCAAGCAAAGACCCATCATCATTCTGACCCTTTTCTATATGTATGTCATCACCATTTTTCACCTTGTCAAGAACTGGCTTCTCGATGCTGTCGACATTGTTTGCAGGATGGCAAAACATTTTTCAACCTCAACCAATTAAAATCCAAGATGAAAATGACATTAACTTCACTTGTGGAACTTCAGTATGGGGATGACAACATCCATCTCCCCTCTCTTGGAAGGGAATCTTCAAGTCATGCTTTATGCTCCTGGAAGCAAATCAAAGAATTGGTCTCAGCCTCAACCTCAAAAACATTCAGGTCATAGAGTCATACAGCATGGAAACAGACCCTTCGGTCCAACCAGTCCATGCCTAACATAATCCCAGAAAAAACTAATCCCACCTCCTTGACACTGGCCCATATCCTTCCAAGCCTTTCCTACCCTGTACTTATCTAAGTGTCTTTTAACCATTGTAACTATGCCCACATCGACCACTTCCTCACGATGTTCATTCCACACACAAACCACCCTCTATGTAAAAAAATTGCCCCTCATGTCTTTTTTAAATGTTTCTCCTCTCACCGAGTCTTAAAATCCCCCATCGTAGGGAAAAGACATCTACCATCAACCCTATCTCCAGCCCACATGACCTTATAAACTTCTATAACATTACCTCTAAACCTCCGATGGTCCAGTGAATAAAGTCCCAGCCTATCCAATCTTTTGTTAAACTCAAACCTTCCATCCCCAGCAACATCCTTGTAAATCTCTTCTGAATCCTCTCTATCTTAATAATATCCTTCCTATAACAGGACGACCAGAACTGAACACAATACTCCAGAAGAGGCCTTGTCAATGACAAATACAACCGCAACATGACTTCCCAACTCCTATACTCAAAGTACTTAGCAATGAAGGCAAGCGTGCCAAATGCCTTTTTAACTACCCTGTCATATGTGATGCAAACTTCAAAGAATTATGTACCTGAACACCCAGGTCTCTTTGTTCTACAACACTACGCAAAGCCCTACCCTTGCTTGTTGTCATAAAAATGCAATACCTTGCATTTATGCATATTAAACTCCTGCTGTTTTTCAGCCCACTGACCCATTTCATCAAGATCTCTCTGTAACGTTAGAAAACGTTCTTCACTGTCTGCTTTGCCAATAATTTTGGTATCATCGGCAAACTTACTAACCATCCCTTCTATACTTTCATCCAAATCATTTATATAAATAACAAACAAAAGGGGACCCAGAATTGATCCTTGTGGAACACCACTGGTGACAAGCCTGCAGTCCGAAAAGCAACCTGCTACCATCATTCTCTGTCTCCTGCAAGCTCACCCTGAATCCCACGTGACATAACTTTACTAATTAGTCGACCATGCGGAACCTTGCCAAAGACTTTAGAAGTCCAAGTAAACAACGTCCACTGTTCTGCTATCATCAACCTTTTGGGTAACACCCTAAAAAAAACTCAATCAGGTCTGTACGACACAGTTTTCCTTGCACAAAGCTATGCTGACTATTCCTAAATAAAACCCAAAAGAACTGTGGATACTGTAAATCAGGAACAAGAACAAGTTGCTGGAAAAGCTGAACAGGTTTCACAGCAGCTGTGAAGAGAAAGCAGAGTTAACATTTTGGGTCTGGTGACCCTTCCTCAGAAACCCAAAACCTTAATTCTGATTTCTCTTCATAGATGCTGCCAGACCTGCTGAGCTTTCCCAGTAATTCTGTTTTAGTTTCTGACTTACAGCATCTGCAGTTCTTTCAGTTTTTATTTCATATTTAACTCGCTGCCACATCTCTTCTCGGCATACCTACCTTGAAGAAGTTCTGCTGCTCTCTCCAATAGGATTCCATTCCAATATTTTTTCCTGATTATCCCTAATCAATTTTTGCCTGTTTAAATGTTTATAAATCCTATCTTTTAGAATCACCTCCGACAGCTTACTTACGACAAAGTCAGATTCACAGGTCTGTAGATAGTAAAGTGTGAAGCTGGATGAACACAGCAGGCCAAGCAGCATCTCAGGAGCACAAAAGCTGACGTTTCAGGTCTAGACCCTTCATCAGAGGGGGGATGGGGAGAGTGTTCTGGAATAAATAGGGAGAGAGTGGGAGGCGGACCGAAGATGGAGAGAAAAGAAGATAGGTGGAGAGGAGAGTATAGGTGGGGAGGTAGGGAGGGGATAGATCAGTCCAGGGAAGACGGACAGGTCAAGGAGGTGGGATGAGGTTAGTAGGTAGGAAATGGAGGTGCGGCTTGAGATGGGAGGAAGGGATGGCTGAGAGGAAGAACAGGTTAGGGAGGCAGAGACAGGCTGGGCTGGTTTTGGGATGCAGTGGGTGGAGGGGATGAGCTGGGCTGGTTGTGTGGTGCAGAGGGGGGAGGGGACGAACTGGGCTGGTTTTGGGATTCGGTGGGGGAAGGGGAGAATTTGAAGCTGGTGAAGTCCACATTGATACCATTGGGCTGCAGGGTTCCCAAGCGGAACATGAGTTGGTGTTCCTGCAACCTTCGGGTGGCATCATTGTGGCACTGCAGGAGGCCCATGATGGACATGTCGTAATAAGAATAGGAGGGGGAGTTAAAATGGTTTTCGACTGGGAGGTGCAGTTGTTTATTGCGAACCGAGCGGAGGTGTTCTGCAAAGCGGTCCCCAAGCCTTCGCTTGGTTTCCCCAATGTAGAGGAAGCCACACTGGGTACAATGGATACAGTATACCACATTGGCAGATGTGCAGGTGAACCTCTGCTTAATATGGAAAGTCATCTTGGGGCCTGGGATGGAGGTGAGGGAGGAGGTGTGGGTGCAAGTGTAACACTTCCTGCGGTTGCAGGGGAATGTGCTGGGTGTGGTGGGGTTGGAGGGCAGTGTGGAGTGAACAAGGGAGTCACGGAGAGAGTGGTCTCTCCGAAAAGCAGACAAGGGTGGGGATGGAATAATGTCTTGGGCGGTGGGTTCGGATTGTAGATGGCGGAGGTGTCGGAGGATGATGTGTTGTATCCGGAGGTTGGTGGGGTGGTGTGTGAGAACGAGAGGGATCCTCTTGGGGCGGTTGTGGCGGGGGCGGGGAGTGAGGGATGTGTTGCGGGAGACGCGGTCAAGGGCGTTCTCGACCACTGCAGGGGGAACGTTGCGGTCCTTGAAGAACTTGGACATCTGGGATGCGCGGGAGTGGAATGCCTCATGGTGGGAGCAGATGCAGCGGAGGTGGAGGAATTGGGAATGGGGCTGGAATTTTTGCAGGAGGTGTATTCTAGGTAGCTGTGGGAGTCGGTGGGCTAGAAATGGACATCAGTTTCTAGCTGGTTACCTGCGATGGAGACTGAGAGGTCCAGGAAGTTGAGAGATGGCCCAGGTGAACTTGAGGTTTGGGTGGAAGGTG
Organism: Stegostoma tigrinum; assembly: GCF_030684315.1. Taxonomy (NCBI): domain Eukaryota; kingdom Metazoa; phylum Chordata; class Chondrichthyes; order Orectolobiformes; family Stegostomatidae; genus Stegostoma; species Stegostoma tigrinum. The sequence continues at coordinate 3,064,361 of NC_081387.1, forward strand.
TTGGTGAAGTGGATGAACTGTTCGAGCGCCTGTGGGGTGCAAGAGGCGGCGCCGATACAGTCATCAATGTAACGGAGGAAGAGGTGGGGCTTGGGGCCTGTGTAGGTGCGGAAGAGGGACTGTTCCACGCAACCTGCAAAGAGGCAGGCATAGCTTGGGCCCATGCGGGTACCCATGGCCACCCCCTTTGCCTGTAGGAAGTGGGAGGAATCGAAAGAGAAGTTGTTGAGGGTGAGGACGAGTTCGGCTCAGTAGATGAGGGTGTCGGTGGAGGGGGACTGGTCGGGCCTGCGGGACAGGAAGAAACGGAGGGCCTTGAGGCCATCTGCATGAGGAATACAGGTGTATAGGGACTGGACGTCCATGGTGAATATGAGGTGTTTGGGGCCAGGGAATTGGAAGTCCTGGAGGAGGTGGAGGGCGTGGGTGGTGTCACAGACGTAGGTAGGGAGTTCCTGGACCAAAGGGAAGAAAATGGAGTCCAGATAGGTGGAGATGAGTTCGGTGGGGCAGGAACAGGCTAAGACAATGGGTCGACCAGGGCAGGCAGGTTTGTGGATTTTGGGAAGGAGATAGAAACGGGCCGTGCAGGGTTGGGGAATGGTAGGGTTGGAGGCTGTGGTTGGGAGGTCCCTAGAGGTGATGAGGTCATGGATGGTATTGGAGATGATGGTTTGGTGCTCGGGGATGGCGTCATGATCAAGGGGGCGGTAGGAGGAGGTGTCGGAGAGTTAGCATTTAGCCTCCGCGATGTAGAGGTCAGTGCGCCATACTCCCACTGCGCCTCCCTTGTCTGCGGGTTTGATGGTGAGGTTGGGGTTGGAGCGGAGGGCTGCCCGTTCTGTGGGGGAGAGGTTGGAATGGGTGAGAGGGGTGGAGAGGTTGTGGCGGTTAATGTCTCGTTGGAGATGAAGAGTTCGAGGGAACGTAGGAGGCCTGGGGGTGGTATCCAGGAGGAACACTTGTGTTGGAGGCGGGTGAAGGGGTCAGTGGAGGAAGGGTTAGGCTCCCGGTTAAAGAAGTAAGCGTGGAGGCGAAGGTGGCGGAAAAACTGCTCGATGTCCAAACGTGACTGGTATTCATTGATGTGTGGGTGGAGGGGGACAAAGGTGAGCCCCTTGCTTCGGACTGACCGTTCGTCCTCAGTCAGTGGGAGATCTGGGGGGATGGTAAAGATGCGGCAGGGCTCAGTGTGGCTGTCTTCTCTGGGGTTGCTGGCTGTGGAGGTTGTGGGCGGAGCGATGAAGTCGTCGGCTGTGGGCGGGGCTCCATCGGCATCAGCTGTGGGCGGGGTTCTGTCGGCGGTGGAAGGAGCGGGGTGGGCGGCAGCAACAGCGGTGAGGTGATGTGTGTGGTGTTATTGCTGGAAATGGAGGCGGTGACTGCAGCAGTGGTTGCGTTCGCAGTCCCGGAAGTGGCGTGCCCGGCGGTGGCGGATGTGATGTCATCGTTGGGTTCACCGGCCGTGTCCTCATGGTCAATGGCGGCGGGTGCATGGTGGGGGAGGCTCAGGATTTGGGAGGTGCAGGAATCCTTTGTAAGGTGGCAGGAGCCAGTGAGTTTGTTGTACTTACGATTTTTGATGTCCAGTAAAGCTGAGTGGAACTGGGTGTTCAGTCTGTGGATCCTGTGGAGGATCAAAAAACAGGAGAGGTCCTTTGCAGGTCTGTAGTTCTCCAGTTTCTCCTTACGACCTTTGTTAAACAAAGGCACAATAGTAGCTCCCCTCCAATCATCAGCGACCTTAGCCTTAGTTATAGATTGTGAAAATATTTCTGCAAGGGGCCCCACAACATCCTCCCTTAATTCCCACTGCGCTTTGGGATACATTAGATATGGTTCATGGGTATTATCCACCTTTATATTCTCCAAGACCTCCAGAACTGCATCTTCTGTAATGTGAACTGTTTCTAAAACCTCAATATTTATTTCCCTGAGTAGTCTAGCCTCCATTTCTTTCTTCACAGTCCTTTAACATCTTGTCCCAAGTCATGTTCCAGGCCATCCCTCCATAAAAATCAATGGAAAATTCCTCACAAATATGGAACATTTCCCCTACCTGTGAAGTTACTATCATCTAAGACGAACATTGATGTGGAAATTTGCATCCAATCCATGAGTGCCACCTTTGGGCACCTAAGGATGAGAGGCTTCAATGGCTGTGACATTTACCAACATCCTTTTATATGGCTCCAACATTTGGACTACATATAGCAGCCATGTCAGGAAGAGAAGTACCGTCAACAATCTTTGAGATGGAGTCTCGCATAAACTGCATATTAACATCAGTTTCCTTGAAGGAGCCAATTGCACCAGCATTGAGGCCATAATAATACAAAACCAACTCTCCTGCGTCCCCAGAAATAATAGGAACTGGAGATGCTGAGAATCCGAGATAACAAGGTGCGGAGCTGGATGAACACAGCAGGCCAACCAGCATCTTAGGAGCAGGAAAGGTGACGTTTCGGGCCTAGACCCTTCATCAGAAATGGGTGACGGGAAGTGGGTTCTGAAATAAATAGGGAGAGAGGGGGAGGTGGATGAAAGAGACAGACAAGTTAAAGAGGCGTGGATGGAGCCAGTAAAGTTGAGTGTAGGTGGGGAGGAGATAGGTCAGTCCAGGGAGTGCGGACAGGTCAAGAGGGTGGGATGAGGTTAGTTGGTAGGAAATGGGGGTGTGGCTTGAGGTGGGAGGAGGGGATGGGTGATAACAGGTTAAGGAGGCGGGAACGAGCTGGGCTGGTTTTTGGATGCGGCTGAGGGAGGGGAGATTTTGAAGCTTGTGAAATCCACGTTGATATCACTAGGCTGCAGGGTTCCCAAGTGGAATGTGAGTTGTTGTTCCTGCAACCTTCAGGTGGCATCGTTGTGGCACTGCAGGAGGCCCAGGATGGACATGTCATCTGAAGAATGGGAGGGGTAGTTGAAATGGTTTCCGACTGGGAAGTGCAGCTGTTTATTGCGAACCGAGCATTGGTGTTCTGCAAAGCAGTCCCCTAGCCTCCGCTTGGTTTCCCCAGTGTAGAGGAGGCCACAACAGGTGCAGCTGATGCAGTATACCACATTAGCAGATGTGCAATTGAACTAATGCTTGATGTGGGAAGTCTTCTTGGGGCCTTGGGTGGGGATGAGGGAGGAGGTGTGGGGGCAAGTGTAGCACTTGCTGCGGTTGCAGGGAAAAGTGCTGGGTGTGGTAGGGCTGGAGGGAGCGTGGAGCGGACAAGGGAGTCACAGAGAGATTGGTCCTTCCGGAAAGCAGACAAGGGTGGGGAGGAAAAATGGCTTTGGTGGTGGGGTCGGATTGCAGCTGGCAGAAGTGTCGGAAGATGATGCGTTGGATCCGGAGGGTTGGTGGGGTGGTATGTGAGGATGAGGGGGATTTCTCTTTTGGTTGTTATTGTGGGGACGGGGTGTGAGAGATGAGTTGCGGGAAAGGCAGGAGACACGGTTGAGGGTGTTCTCGACCACTGCGGGGTTGGGGGGGGCTGCAAAGTTGCGGTTCTTGAAAAACGAGAACATCTGAGATGTCTGAGATGAAGACAGAGAGGTTCAGGAAGGTGAGGGATGTGTTGGAGATGGTGCAGGTGAACTTAAGGTTGGGGTGGAAGGTGTTGGTGAAGTGGAACTGTTCAAGCTCCTCGTGAGAGCACGAGGCAGCGCCGATACAGTCGTCAATGTAACGGAGGAAGAGGTGGGGTTTAGCGCCAGTGTAGGTGCGGAAAACGGACGCTCAACAATTTTTCTTTCAATTCCTCCCACTTCCTACAGACAAAGGGGGTGGCCATGGGCACCCGCATGGGCCCAAGCTATGCCTGCCTCTTTGTAGGTTACATGGAACAATCCGTCTTCTGCCCAACACCAACACCTTCCACCCCAACCTTAAGTTCACCTGGACTGTCTCTAATAGCTCCCTCACCTTCCTGGATCTCTCTATCTCCATCTCGGGCATCTACCTAGAAACCGAAATCCATTTCAAGCCCACCGACTCCCACAGCTACGTAGAATATGCCTCCTCCCACCCACCTTCCTGAAAAAATGCCATCCCCTATTCCCAATTCCTTCACCTCTGCTGCATCTCCTCCCTAGATGAGGCTGTCCACTCCGTACATCTCAGATGTTCTCGTTTTTCAAGGACCGCACCCCCTACCCCGGCAGTGGTCGATAACGCCCTCAACCTTGTCTCCTGCATTTCCCACAACTTTCACATCCTGCCCCCGCAATAACCACCAAAAGAGACTCCCCCTCATCCTCACATACCACGCCACCAACCTCTGGATCCAACGTATCATCCTCCAACACTTCCACCGTCTGCAATCTGACCGCACCACCAAAGGCATTTTTCCCTTCTCACCCTTCTCTGCTTTCTGGAAGGACCACTCTGTCCGTGACTCCTTTGACTGCTCCACACTACCCTCCAGCCCCACCACACCCGGCACTTTTCCCTGCAACTGCAGGAAGTGCTACACTTGCCCCCTCACCTGCTCCCTCACCCCCCCATCCCAGGCCCCAAGAAGACTTTCCACATCAAGCAGAGGTTCATTTGCACATCTGCTAATGTGGTACACTGCATCCGCTGTACGCATTGTGGCGTCCTGTACATCAGGGAAATCAAGTGGAGGCTTTGGGACCGCTTTGCAGAACACCTACGCTTGGTTCGCGATAAAGAGCTCCCCCTCCCATTCCTCAGACGACTTGTCCATCCTGGGCCTCCTCACCTGAACGTTGCAGGAACAGCAACTCATATTCTGCTTGGGAACCCTGCAGCCTAATGGTATCAATGTGGATTTCACCAGCTTCAAACTCTCCCCCCGACCCCACTGCATCCTAAAACCAGCCCAGCACGTCCCCACCTCCCTAACCTGTTATTCCTCTCACCCATCCCCTCCTCCCACCTCAAGCTGCACCCCCATTTCCTACCTGCTGACCTCCTCCCGCCCTCTTGACATGTCCGTCCCCTGGACTGACCTATCTCCTCCCTACCTCCCCACCTACACTCACCTTTACTGGCTCCATCCCCGCCTCCCTGACTGGTCTGTATCTTCTCCACCTATCTTCTCCTCTATCCATCTTCTGTCTGCCTCCCCCTTTCTCCGTATTTATTTCAGAACCTTCTTACCCTCCCCCATTTCTGATGAAGGGTCTAGGCCTGAAATGTCAGCTTTCCTGCTCCTAAGATGCTGGTTGGTCTGCTGTGTTCATCCAACTCCACACCTTGTTATCTCCTGGGTTTGATGTGCTTTGGAATGCCTGAGTTTTCATTGCCAAATACACCTTGTTTGCGTGCTGGCTTCAGCACCACGTGGTCTAAAATTGAAGCTCAAGGAAGGCATTTGAATGATGTGACTAAGGAAATGCTTCCACGATGTCCTGAAGGTTTACCTCGAGAAATGCAGTACAGATATCTATGTCCCGGAGACCTTTACTCAGATGACACTGACCTGGGGGAGTCTCCTGTATGAAGAGACATATTCTTCAAGAATATCTGTCAACAAGTGGAAGTATGGAAAAGCAACTAGAGAAAGGAATACCAGTAATCATGAGGCCAACGACCAATTCCACCTCCTGGAAAAACACCTGCCATATGTGTGGCCAGAGATGCGCCCCCAGGATCGGCTTCAACAGCCATGCAAAAAATCACAGAACCTATGACCAGGGTTAACATGGTGTGAAGCTGGATGAACACAGCAGGCCAAACAGCATCAGAGGAGCGAGAAAGCTCAACGTTTCAAGTCGGGACCCTTTTTCAGAAATGGGGGAGGGGAAGGGGATTCTGAAATAAATAGGGAGACGGGGGAGGTGAATAGAAGATGGATAAAGGAGAAGATAGGGTGAGAGGAGACAGACAGAGGCGGGGTTAGAGCCAGTGAAGGTGAATGTAGGTGGGGAGTTGGGGGGTGTGGGTCAGTCCAGGGAGGACGGACGGGTCGGGAGGGGTGGAATGGGGGTGGTGGGTAGGGGGTGGGGGTGGGGCTTGAGGTGGGAGGAATGGTTAGGGAGGTGGGGACTAGCTGGGCTGGTTTTGGCATGTGGTCGGGGGAGGGGAGATTTTGAAGCTTGTGAAGTCCACATTGATACCCTTGGGCTGCAGAGTTTCCAAGCATAATATGAGATGCTGTTCCTACATCTTTCGGGTGGTGTCATTGTGGCAATGCAGGAGGCCCAGGATGGACATGTCCTCCAAGGAGTGGGTCGGAGGGCGGACATTGAAATGGTTCGTGACTGGGAGGTGTAGTTGTTTGTTGCGAAAAGCAGTCTCCAAGCCTCCGTTTGGTTTCCCCAATGTAGAGGAGGCCACAATGGGAACAGCGGATACAGTATATGACATTGACAGATGTGCAGGTGAACATCTGTTTGATGTGAAAAGTCTTCATAGGGTCTGGGACAGATGTGCAGGTGAACATCTGTTTGATGTGAAAAGTCTTCATAGGGTCTGGGACCAGGGTGAGTGGGGAGGCATAGGGGCAGGTGTAGCACTTGCTTCGATTGCAGGGAAGAGTGCCGGGGGTGGTGGGGCTGGAGAGGAGTGTGGAGTGGACAAGGGAGTCACGGAGAGAGTGGTCCCTCCGGAAAGCAGATAAGAATGGGGAGGGAAAAATGTCTTCCGTAGTAGGGTCGGATTGCAGATGGTGGAAATGTTGGAGGATGATGCGTTGGATTTGGACGTTGGTCGGGTGGTACGTGAGGACAAGGGGGATTCTGTTTTGGTTATTATTGCGAATGGGGTGTTTGAGGGATGAGTTGTGGGAAATGCGCGAGACACGTCAAGGGCATTTTTGATCACTGGAGTGGAAGTTGCGGTTTTTGAAAAAAACGAGGACGTCTGGGATGTTCAGGAGTGGAATGCCTCATCTTGGGAGCAGATGCGGCGGAGACGAAGGAATTGGGAACAGGGGATGGCATTTTTACAGGAAGGTGGGTGGGAGAAGGAATATTCCAGGTAGTAGTCAGAGTCGGGAGGTTTAAAATGGATTTCGCTTTCCAGGTGGATGCCAGAGATGGAGACAGAGAGGTCCAGGAAGGAGAGAGAGGTGTCAGAGATAGTCCAGGTAAACTTAAGTTTGGGGTGGAAGGTGTTACTGAAGTGGATGAACTGTTCGAGTCCTCGTGGGAACACGAGGCGGTGCCAAAACAGTCATCAGTGTGACGGAGGAAGAGATGGGGGATAGGGCCAGTGTAGCTTTGGAAGAGGGATTGTTCCACATACCCTTCAAAGAAGCAGGCATAGTTTGGGCCCATGCGGGTACCCAAGGCCACCCCCTTTGTAGGAAGTGGGAGGAATTAAACGAGAAGTTATTGAGGGTGAGGACGAGTTCAGATAAGCAGATGAGGGTGTCAGTGGAAGGGGATTGGTCGGGTCTGCGGGACAGGAAGAAGCGGAGAGCTTTTAGATCATCGGCATGGGGAAATATAGGTGTATAGGGACTGGACGTCCAGAGTGAAAATGAGGTGTTGGGGACCGGGGTGTTGGATGTTCTGGAGGAGGTGGAGAACGTGGATGGTGTCACAGACATAGGTAGGGAGCTCCAAGACCAAGGGGGAGAAAATGGAATCGGGATAAGTGGAGATAAGTTCGGCGGGGCAGGAGCAGGCGGAGACAATGGGTCGACCAGGGCAGACAGGTTTGTGGATTTTCGGAAGGAGATAGAAGCGGGCGGTGCGGGGTTGGGGAACGATGAGGTTAGAGACTGAGGTTGGGAGGGTCACCTGAGCTGATGAGGTTGTGTATGGTTTGGGACATAATGGTTTGGTGCTCGGGGGTGGGGTCATGATCCAGGGGACGGTAGGAGGAAGTGTCGGAGAATTGACGTCTGGCCTCAGTAATGTAGAGGTCAGTGCACCATACTACATCTGCACCTTGTTCGCAGGTTTAATGTTGAGGTTGAGATTAGAGCGGAAGGCTGCACATTCTGTGGAGGAGAGGTTGGAGTGGGTGACAGGGGTGGAGAGGTCAAGGCGATCAATGTCTTGATGACAATTAGAGACGAAGAGGTCGAGGGAGGGTATGAGGCCTTGGGGTGGTGTCCAGGAGGAGGGGGTACATTGGAGGCGGGAGAACGGGTCAGTAGAGGGAGGGTTAGTTTCATGATTAAAGAAATAAGCGCGGAGGCGGAGGCAGTGGAAAAATTGCTCAATATTTAGACGAGAGTTGAATTCATCGATGTGTGGGTGGAAGGGGACAAAGGTGAGACCCTTACTGAGGTCTGGGAGGATGGTGAAGACTCAGCAGGGCTCTGTAATATTGTTCTGTCTCAAGATGCTGGCTGTGAACGTGGTGGGTGGAGCGATGTTGGCGATGGGTAGAGTGACCTCAGTGGTGGGCAGAGCAATGTCACCGGTGGGCGGGGCGATGTTGGCCGGCAAATCGGGAATGTTGGCAGCGGCATTCTCGATGTCTGTGTTGACCTTGGAAACGAAGGCGGCGGTGGCATCAATAGCATGGATGATCGCGTCAGTTTTACCGGAAGTGGTGTATAGGGTGACAGCAGATGTGACGTCATCCGTGAAAACTGGTGGTGCTCCAAAGGTGGCCACAGGCATAATGGTGGGGAAGGTTCTGGGTTTGGTGGCAAGCACCAGTGAGTTTAAAGTACTTTTGGTTTTTACAGTCTAATAAAGCTAAATAAAATTGAGAGTTCAGGTTGTGGATCTTACGAAGGATAAAAAACAGGCATATGCACATCTGTCAATGTTATATACTGTATCCACTGCTCCCGTGTGGCATCCTCTACATCGGGGAAACCAAACGGAGGTTTGGGGACCACTTTGCGGAACACCTATGCTCTGTTCACAACAAACAACTACACCTCCCAGTTGCAAACAATTTCAATTCCACCTCCCACTCCTCGGACGACATGTCCATCCTGGACCTCTTGCATTTCCACAGTGACTTGACCTGAAAAATGCAGGAACAGCATCTCATATTTTGCTTGGGAACTCTGCAGCCCAAGGGTATCAATGTGGACTTCACAAGCTTCACAATCTCCCCTCCCCCGACCACATTCCAAAACCAGCCCAGCTAGTCCCCACCTCCCTAACCATTCCTCCCACCTCAAGCCCCACCCCCATCCCTTACCCACTAACCCCATCCCATCCCCCTGACCCGTCCGTCCTCCCTGGACTGACCCACACCCCCCAACTCCCCACCTACATTCACCTTCACTGGCTCTAACCCCGCCTCTTTGACCTGTCTGTCTCCTCTCACTCTATCTTCTCCTTTATCCATCTTCTATCTGCCTCCCCCTGTCTCCCTATTTATTTCAGAATCCCCTTCCCCTCCCCCATTTCTGAAGAAGAGTCCCGAATTGAAATGTCGAGCTTTCCTGCTCCTCTGATGCTGCTTGGCCTGCTGTGTTCATCCAGCTTCACACTGTGTTTTCTCAGATTTTCCAGCATCGGCAGTTCCTACCATCTTCATGACCAGGGTTTGTTACTTGGACAATCATATTTGTTAATGAGTGAATAACACCAATGACATCTGAAATGAGAAGGTGAAATACAATTATCTGGGAGATGCAGAGAGTCTGAGGATACTTTTTGATTTCCTATTATTGAATTCTGAGTATTTTGAGAGCTGGTTATTATCTTGTGGACTGTAAATGGTCAGTTCCCTCTGTGTATCGGAATCTTGAGGTCTTTTCAAATCCCTCCAAGACATCCCACCACCCTATTTCTGTAATCTCCTAAGGAAACAAACCGATATCTTGCATTTGTATTGAGCCTTTCATGGACACCAGATCCCAAAACTGCTTACAGCCAATGAAGTACTTTTTTAAAGTATCCGCTGTCGCAATTGGAGTGAAAGCTTTTCTACTGGCTTATTGTATGTTAGTGTCTGATTCTATGAAGGGTACCCCATTACATCCCTGGCTGTCACTGTCATTTCCCGATGATGGTCAGGAATGGAGACACTGTATATTGAAGAGTTGCAAGCTTCACTCATAGGAGAGACCAGTGACCCCTTGGCTCAGCTCATCTGCCATTGAATCCCCACATCCATACCTTTGCAGGCTGTAGATCAACTATTCAAATGCTGTCATGGACACCATCACATTTTGCTCTGTAAACTTGAGCACCTCCAAAACTCTGCTGCACATATCCTAGTTGTCACCATTCCCCAAATCGCCCTGTGCTTGCTGATCTATATTGGCTCCTATACAAGCAATACCTTGAGTTTAAAATTCTCCTCCTTGTTTACAAAGGCCTCACCTCTCCCTATCTGTATAATCTCCATAGCAATTCAGCTGTGTTAATCGGAGATACACTTACTGAAATGTATTTTAAAGCTTTCTTTAAAGATTTCACTTCATTGCCTTGGCCTTTCCAAAAAAACTAGGTTTGGATTTGACAGTGTTGTGGCTGACAGCTGAACTTGGTGCCATTTGTAAAGGTTTGTCACTTTTTTGGGTTCAGTAACTGGTGTATTTATTTCTAACTTTTTTAAAATTACAGGTTGAGACAAAGATGTTGAGCAGACTGCTGAAAGCCATTGGAGTAAACAATGGCTTTCTTTTGAGGTTGGAATAACAGAAGCCGTCTGAATGGATGGGGTAAAGGTACCACAGAAACAGATTTTTAGTTTCAGCCTTCTGCAGTTGCTGGGGTCTTGAAGCGGAATATGGAAACTCTTACTTCCTGTCTCTCTGTTACAGCCAGAAGCTGAAATTCATTTCCTGCTGCTAGAATTGCAAGTGAGACAGTTTATTTTATTGAATTTGCCTTTGCCAAGGGTGTGTTTATGGGATGTTACTATATTGAAACATTTAATTAGTAGTAGTTAATATGTATACTATTTTGTTCAGAATTTTGATAAAGTTACGGTTAAGCCAATTCTTTTATTTTTATTCTGCCTGATTTTTAACTGTATTATAAAAATAACACATGTTTGGCTTAATATTGAGTAATTTAACCAATTAAACTGCATCTGGAACACAACGCCTTACACTTACCTTGATAAGATTAGAAAATGTTAGGATATATACTGTCTTCGTAATATATTTGGAGGTCATTTAGTCCGGTCCATAACAGTAATGTTCCAGGAGATTTGACAACTATCTGAACCATTATTATGGAGCATAGACTCTAACAATTACTCCCCTGCTTGAATGGTTTAATGGACCAGGAGTTACACTGTTTGTGTGAAAGACACATCTCACACCTGAATGTTTTCTCACTAATATAGAGCCACTGGCATTTTAGAAGATCAGAGGCTTGGGTGAAAGCCTTTTCAGAAACATCACATCTGAGGGATATTCCCCTGTGTGAATTTTCTCATATCTCTGAAGGTGTGATGACCTCAAGATGAATTTTTCACACAACTCATATGGGATTGCTTCCCCCTCATGTGAATAAATCAGAGATCTGCAAGGGTTGGCACCTATGGGGTCTTGGTGGCAAACCTGAGTATCAAAACATTTCTCTCGTATAAATTCTCTGTTGCCTTGGAGATCAGAGGATTGAATGAAAGCCATTTCATAAACCTCATATTGGAAGAGTTTCTCTTCAGTGCGAATTATTTGGTATATCAGAAGGCTTAAAGGTGTCACAAATGTTTTATCATAAACCTCAGACTCGAGAAGTTTCACTGTGAAAAATGGTAAAGGCCTTGGTGTCAGGAGAACTGAAATTGATGGGGGAAAGTGTGTAGACTCCAGAACGAAGTTACAGCCCACAGGCTAGGCAATAATAGAGAATCTCTACATCAAAAACCTAAACATCCTAAATCCCACTTGCTTAAATACAGCCATACTCCAGAACAACAATTTACTGTCTGAAAGTTGCAGGTTTGTTTCAGTGAGGCTGAGCTGCAGTGCACCCGCTCACCACTAAGACACATTGAGTCTGGATGCCTCTTCTCCCTGTTTGGCCCAGGTCTTACTCCTAAGTCTAGTGTCTGATAACAGAAAAGTTGGGAATGCAGGAACATTTGAATGTTTGAGGTACATGAACCTTGATCCTCATCCAGGTATGAGTGACTTGGGTTAATCTGACACACCAGGGACAGTTTACATGGACTGTATCGAACCAGTGCTATCGCTCCTCTGTGAATTTTGATGGGACAGTGGGAAAAAGTTATTCCATCCTCATTGTTGCTCCTTCAAATTCATGTGAGTGCTTTTTGAATGTGATAGAACTATTGCTTCTATCACTATTTCAGACAGTGAATTCCAGATCATCACCAAAAAAATGACTCTTCAACTCCCTGTCTAATTGTTTTGTCAATGACTGCTGATCAGTCATCTTCCTATCATGGCTCCATGTTCGCTTGCATTGCTCACTGTTGTCTCTCTTTAGCTCTCTTTTAAATTGGCTGTTATCAACCCCTCTCTTAAGAATAAAACTTGACGCCCTGCAAATTATCGTCTGATTTCCAACCTCCCAGAACCTAGCAAGGTCCTTAAATGTGTTGTCATCTTCCAAACACTCGGAAGGACTTAGAGTCACTTGAAGAGTGAGAGGCAGAGATGACAGTAAAGGAAATGTTGTGGCATCAGGTAAAGAATGAGAGTCCAGTAAGGAAGTCTGGTGAGTTGTGAGGAATCAGTTCCCTGTGTCCGTCCCCCATTCAACCTCTGACTGACAGTCACGTTCAAAATACACATTGCGACTTGCCAAGAGGTGCTTTCAGATCTCTTCCTTATGAGACCCTCTTTCCAATGCACCTCCCTCCTATGAATGTGCTAATCCCACTCATGCTGTATTTCTGAGTGATAATGGGAAATGCAGATGCTGGAGAATCCAAGATAATAAAAGGTGAGGCTGGATGAACACAGCAGGCCCAGCAGCATCTCAGGAGCACAAAAGCTGACGTTTCGGGCCTAGACCCTTCATCAGAGAGGGGGATGGGGTGAGGGTTCTGGAATAAATAGGGAGAGAGGGGGAGGCGGACCGAAGATGGAGAGAAAAGAAGATAGGTGGAGAGGAGAGTACAGGTGGGGAGGTAGGGAGGGGATAGGTCAGTCCAGGGAAGACAGACAGGTCAAGGAGGTGGGATGAGGTTAGGAGGTAGGAGATGGAGGTGTGGCTTGGGGTGGGAGGAAGGGATGGATGAGACGAAGAACAGGTTAGGGAGGCAGAGACAGGTTGGACTGGTTTTGGGATGCAGTGGGTGGAGGGGAAGAGCTGGGCTGGTTGTGTGGTGCAGTGGGGGGAGGGGACAAACTGGGCTGGTTTAGGGATGCGGTGGGGGAAGGGGAGAATTTGAAGCTGGTGAAGTCCACATTGATACCTTTGGGCTGCAGGGTTCCCAAGCGGAATATGAGTTGCTGTTCCTGCAACCTTCGGGTGGCATCATTGTGGCACTGCAGGAGGCCCATGATGGACATGTCATCTAAAGAATGGGAGGGGGAGTGGAAATGGTTTGCAACTGGGAGGTGCAGTTGTTTATTGCGAACCGAGCGGAGGTATTCTGCAAAGCGGTCCCCAAGCCTCCGCTTGGTTTCCCCAATGTAGAGGAAGCCACACTGGGTACAATGGATACAGTATACCACATTGGCAGATGTGCAGGTGAACCTCTGCTTAATATGGAAAGTCATCTTGGGGCCTGGGATTGGGGTGAGAGAGGAGGTGTGGGGGCAAGTGTAGCATTTCCTGCGGTTGCAGGGGAATGTGCCGGATGTGGTGGGGTTGGAGGGCAGTGTGGAGCGAACAAGGGAGTCACGGAGAGAGTTGTCTCTCCGAAAAGCAGACAAGGCTGGGGATGGAAAAATGTCTTGGGTGGTGGGGTCAGATTGTAGATGGCGGAAGTGTCGGAGGATGATGTGTTGTATCCGGAGGTTGGTGGGGTGGTGTGTGAGAACGAGGGGGATCCTCTTTGGGTGGTTGTGGCGGGGGTGGGGTGTGAGGGATGTGTTGCGGGAGACGCGGTCAAGGGCGTTCTCGACCACTGTGGGGGGAAAGTTGCGGTCCTTGAAGAACTTGGACATCTGGGATGTGCGGGAGTGGAATGCCTCATCATGGGAGCAGATGCGGCGGAGGCCGAGGAATTGGGAATAGGGGATGGAATTTTTGCAGGAGCGTGGGTGGGAGGAGGTGTATTCTAGGTAGCTGTGGGAGTCGGTGGGCTTGAAATGGACATCAGTTACAAACTGGTTGCCTGAGATGGAGACTGAGAGGTCCAGGAAGGTGAGGGATGTGCTGGAGATGGCCCAGGTGAACTGAAGGTTGGGGTGGAAGGTGTTGGTGAAGTGGATGAACTGTTCGAGCTCCTCTGGGGAGCAAGAGGCGGCGCCGATACAGTCATCAATGTAACGGAGGAAGAGGTGGGGTTTGGGGCCTGTGTAGGTGCGGAAGACGGACTGTTCCATGTAACCTACAAAGAGGCAGGCTTAGCTGGGGCCCATGCAGGTGCCCATGGCCACCCCCTTTGTCTATAGGAAGTGGGAGGAATCAAATGAGAAGTTGTTGGGGGTGAGGACGAGTTCGGCTCAGCAGATGAGGGTGTCGGTGGAGGGGGACTGGTCAGGCCTGCAGGACAGGAAGAAGCGGAGGGCCTTGAGGCCATCTGCATGAGGAATACAGGTGTATGGACGTCCATGTGAAAATGAGGTGTTGGGGGCCAGGGATTTGGACGTCCTGGAGGAGGTGGAGGGTGTGGGTGGTGTCACGGACGTAGGTAGGGAGTTCCTGGACCAAAGGGGAGAAAATGGAGTCCAAATAGGTGGAGATGAGTTCGGTGGGGCAGGAACAGGCTGAGACAATGAGTCGACCAGGGCAGGCAGGTTTGTGGATTTTGGGAAGGAGATAGAAACGGGCCGTGCGGGGGTTGGGGAACAATGAGGTTGGAGGCTGTAAGTGGGAGGTCCCCTGAGGTGATGAGGTCATGAATGGTGTTGGAGATGATGGTTTGGTGCTCGGGGGTGGGGTCATGATCGAGGGGGCGGTAGGAGGAGGTGTCGGAGAGTTGGCGTTTGGCCTCGGCGATGTAGAGGTCAGTGCGCCATACTACCACTGCGCCACCCTTGTCTGCGGGTTTGATGGTGAGGTTGGGGTTGGAGCGGAGGACTGCCCGTTCTGCGGGGGAAAGGTTGGAGTGGGTGAGAGGGGTAGAGAGGTTGAGGCGGTTAATGTCTCGACGGCAGTTGGAGATGAAGAGGTCGAGGGAAGGTAGGAGGCCTGGGGGTCGTGTCCAGGAGGAGGACTTGTGTTGGAAGGGGTCAGTGGAGGGGAGGGTTAGGTTCCCGGTTGAAGAAGTAAGCGTGGAGGTGAAGGCAGCGGAAAAACTGTTCTATGTGCTGTATTTCTTCCTGTTTTGATCTGTGGTCAAATACATTCGATACTGCACATCCCATACTGATGTTGTCAGATTTAAAGTCTCTGAGGATGAATAATGTTATTCCCACACAAGAAATCTCTGTCAAACATGTACCAGGGGAACTGAGACAGCAGCTGCAATAAGTTATTCAGATGGGACACTGACAAGTTTAAATCCCCAACTGATTTGCTGCACAAAGTCACCTCCACCGGTCAGTTTCCCAAGTTTCTGGAAACGCATGTTGCTGCAGAAATATTTGAATTGACTGTAAGAGACGTCAATCAGAGAGCCCACCCGCTCTGCCCAATCTCTCCTCTTCCTCTTCCAGAGCTGGTTCATTTCCTACAGGGACTGAAAACCAAGTGAGGATATGGTGAGTGAAGGAGCAGCTTTTATACAAATTGTATCCCATAATATGCACACTAATCTTCTGGCAGTCTGACTATCCTGTGCGCAATCATGCGTGGAAATATTCCTTCTGTTGTGTGAGAGTATCTAGCTGAGAGAGCTGTTTCCTCAGTGCTTTGTGCTGAACTGTTTGACTGGCGCTGTGTTTTTGATATTGAGTGTGTTTATTTGAAGCATTTCCCTTCTGATTTTCAGGCTGTGTTCGTTCCTGAATATGAAAAGGTGAGGTGTAATTATCTGGGAGATGCAGAGTGTCTGAGGATTCAAACGGCTATCCTGTTATTGAGTTTTATATGTGTGTGGGGAGCTGGGTATTAGCCTGTGGATTGTAAATGGTCACGTGTGTTCGTATTGCGATGTGGATATTTACTGGCCTTTCATATCCTTCCAAGGCCTCCTTCCACCATCAATGTGTCCTTCTCAGGAAAGAAAAGACTTGCAAAAAGATTTGCAGACTTTCGTAACCACCAGATGTTCCAAAGTGCTTTCCTGCCAATTCAGTACTTTCTGTATTGTGTTTGCTGTCGTAATGTCAGAAAGTGGTGAGCATGCATAGCAATCTCCTTCGAACGTCATTGTGATGTTGCACAGGATGTTTGTGCGGCCTTTTCTGGAGTACTGTGTCCAGTTCTGGTCATCGTGTCATAGGAATAATATTATTGAACTGGAGAGGGTTCAGAAAAGATTTCCCAGGATGATTCTAGGAATGGAGGGTTTGAGTTATAAGATAATCTGGATGGGCTAGAACTTTTTTTTCACTGAAGCTTAGGAGGTTCCTTTACAGAGGTTACCTTTATAGAATTTTGTGAAATCATGAGGCACAGATATAGTGAATAGCGAAAGTTTTTTCCGTAAGATGGGGGAGTTCAAAACAAGAAACAAATCTTTAAGGTGAGAGGAGAAAGATTTAATAAGGACATGAGGGATAACCTTTTTACATAGAGATTGGTTCATGTGTGGAAGTGATGGATGCAGTTACAGTTACAATGTTTAAAAGATATTTAGATAAATTCATGAATTGGAAATGTTTGGATCGATATGGGCCAAGCACAGGCAGTAGGACTAGTTTAGTTTGTGAACATGGTCAGCGTGAACCTTTCAGTCCAAAATGCCTGTTTCCATGCTGTATGACTTTATCACTCTATCTGTTTCGTCAATGAGATATTGATATCATCCCTTAGATTCTGTTAATTTTTAAAAAGTGATTTGAAGTCCTGATGACCAATTTAAATTGCATGACAAGGTTTCAAATTTCCAACTTTTTACTCCAATAAACCAATGAAAAGAAACATTGTCTACACTGCATCAAGTCAGCAACTAGCGCTACGAATTGCAGAAGGGATGTCTACTTTAACTTAACAGAACTGAATATACCACAGTTATAATTTACATTCCACTTTCTCCAGAATCTCAGTTTTTGAAAGAACTGTTCCAAGTTCACACCCAGCTTTCAGGAGATTCACTTTTCCCATTTCACTGATTCATAACTTTCAATGACCATCAAAAGGTGTTTCTCTGAGTTTCCAGAACTGACTGCCAACCTTCCTTGGCCTTACCAGGACAAAATTTCCAGGATTTTTAAGATTATCACAGAACATGTCATATTGTTGAGACCGTGGTCCCTCCCACATTCTCCTTGGCAGCCCATAGAAGGACACCCTCTCCTGTCTGCTGACCATACTGGCTGCAGTCCTCGGGGTCTCTCTCTGACCTGTCACACACACTGTCTCCCTCTCTCACTCTCTCTCCCTCTCTTTCTCTCTCTCTCTTTCTCTAATCTCAGAGACAGGATCTTTCCAGTCAGCCTCAACTTCACTTGACTTTGTTTTCAGGTGTGATAACTTCTCATCTTGCATAGCAAGTTTCAATTTTTGCCCATGGTAACCAAACCACGTGGCCTGTTACCAGGCAGAGTTCTGTAACCTCAAAACAACCTTCTTTGTGTTGTTTTAAATTTAAAATATAACGCACTTACAAAGACCAATAAAGCTCACCTGACCTCTGCCTGCTTGACAGTGGTGAGGGTTTATGTGTTTGGAGGGCATTTACCCAACAGTTCAGGAGGAAGGATACGTAAAGTGGTGACGGAGGAGTCTTGTATGTTTCCAGATTGACTTGTTTCAGTGATATTAGCTCACGATGAACTCACAGCTCCTTTTACACTCCATTTTTACACTGCCTTCTCCATTGCCTTCATGGTGCCTGTGAAAATGGGGGTATGGGCAGAAGAAAGAAAATTGCTGCACTGTCTGCTTCTGGCCACTACCCAGTGATGGAAGCAGAGGGTGACAGTCAAGTGAGGAAAAAGAAAGGACTTGTATCTGATTCCCCCACGCAGGAGAATAGCAGACTGGCAGTCATTGTGGAACAGTATCTAACTGTGGAGTCAGTTCCTTCAGCAAATGGGGAGAGGGAGTTGGAGAAAATCACATTTCCTTTTCCTGTTTTTCAGAACAATTGCACTGTACTACAACAGAGAATGCAGAGACGGTAAACACCACAGATCTTGACCATAACCCAAGGAACAACTGCATAACTGTGGGAAGACATCTAGTCCCTTCACAACATTGCTCAACACAGACGAGGTTAGACAGTGAAACCATTTCCTAGAAATCAGTTGGGTCAGGGGAGCTTTGACATATCATCAGATCTGAAACTGATCTGTGATGTGGAGCCTTCCATTAGAATCAACCTTTCTGAAGGTTCGGCTGTGGGTGATCGATCAGGGTGAGACTGGGAAAAAATGTGAAGAAGCGTGGTCAAAGCTTCAATCATTTGTCAAACCTCTTGAACTACTGACTCATTCCTACTGATGAGAGACTGTTCAAGAGTTGGGCGGGCTACATAAACTCACAATATATCCTAACACACTTGAGTTGTCCCTGAGCTGAGCAGCAAAATGGAAGGAAAACGATTTGAGTGTGAACTTTGTGACCGAGCTTTTATACATTTTTCGAGGCTAGTGAGTCACCGACGCATTCATACTGGGGAGAAACCATTCAAATGCGAGGTTTGTGACCAAGCTTTTGCACGCTCATCTACACTCGTAAATCACCGCCGCATTCACACTGGGGAGAAGCCATTCAAATGTGAAGTGTGCAACAAATCATTTTCGCGGTCATCAACCTTCCTCATGCACCAGTACATTCATACAGGAGAGAAGCCATTCACTTGTGAGGTGTGTATCAAATCATTCTCTGATTTATCAAGCCTTCGTGCTCACGAGCGTACTCATAACAGAGAGAAACTGTTTACATGTGAAATATGTGACAAAGCCTTTACACAGTCATCGAACCTCCTGCGCCATCAGACAATCCACACAGGGGAGAAGCCCTTCAAGTGTGAGGTTTGTGGTAAAACTTTCCCGACATCCACCAGGCTTCTGATGCATCACAGGATTCACACAGCAGAAAAACACTTCAGATGTGAGGTTTGTGAGATGGCTTTCACTCAGTACTCACATCTCCTGATGCACCAGAGGATTCACACAGGGGAGAAGCCCTTTAAATGTGAGGTGTGTGATCGAGCCTTCACACAGCCATCGACACTCATGCAACATCGACGCATTCACACTGGGGAGAAACCTTTCACATGTCATGTGTGCAACAAATCATTTTCGCGGTCATCAACCCTCCGTGACCACCAACGCACTCACACAGGGGAGAAACCATTCTCATGTGAGCTGTGTGACAAAGCCTATAGGCACTTGTCGACACTCCTGGCTCATCAGAGGACCCACACTTGAACTGGGAGGTTTGCGCTGATGTTCTCTTTCAGTTTTCAATCCTGCTCAATATCATGGAATTCCCAAAGGAGAAAAGGCATCCAGGTGTGAGAATGTGTGTCACAGCTATCAAATAGTCAGCATTTCTCTTGGTCCATGAATGCGCTCACACAGGGAGAGTCCCAAGTAATGTGAGTTCTGTAATGAAGTCTTCACACAGTTTCGGACTTCCTGGAATATCAGTAAAATCCACACAGAAATTTACTCTTCCAGTGTGCTGTGTGTTGGGATTCTTGTGCCTTCTCCTGCTGTTTCACCATACACTGGCGTCTCCACGTACACTTCGAGGGTAGCCACCTTCCCTGTGGATTCATGGTTAATGTGTTGAACAAAATGTTCTCTCCAGTGTTAATGGGTGTCTGTCATTCTTCGGAAGAGAAACACCATCCTGAGAATGTAAGGGTTTTTGTTCTTTTGACCTCAGTCTATAGGTGGCTTTGGTGACTTCAAATTAATTTACATGTCATGAAGATCAGCCTGTAGCTGGATCTTTCAGGCTTTCTCTTGCACGACATGTCATTTGTCTTCCAGATTTAGCTTTGAGTGTCACCTTTCAGTTGTTGAAATGCTACCCCTTGTGTAGTGACCTTGGCTACCTCTGCCCATCACTGAGGGCTGATGATAATTTTATCCCAGAAGGTTAAATATTTGAGAGTCCTCATATTCACCAAGGCAGTCCTGGTGTCATCATGCATCAATAAAGTTTGGTGTTATTTCAGACCATTGGAATTGGGGACCAGACTAAAGTACACGGTTTTTAAAGAAATTGCTATCGGTAGTATTCTGAGAGAATGTCGCTTCATGTGAGAGTGTTTGTTGTTAATAAAGTGAGTCAGCTCTCGGGAGTGGGCATGGGGTAGAACCAGACCCTGCTTTAATTAGGGATGTAAATTATAGACAGATCCTCTTCAGGTGATGGATGTTTGACTTGTACTTTCCATTCTGGGAGGCCTAAAATCCTGAGTATGGTGAGGGAGTCACCATGATATGTTCCCACTTCACCAATACACTCAGGATTCAACAGTAACAGTTCTCAACACAGTATATTGGTCAATTTCATTGTGGGCCAGGCATTCAGTGTGTTTATCATTTCCAGCTCACGGAGAATATAATCTACCCTCATCAGAGAGACACTTGCATTTATGTATCAACTTCCATTAAGTTATGGTATCCAGAAAACATTTTAAATTCATTGAGATTGCAAGAACTGCAGATGCTGGAGCCAGAGATTAAAAAAAAGTATGGAGCTGGAGGAACACAGCATGACAGGCAGCATCAGAGAAACAGGAAAGCTGATGTTCAGGGTCAGGACCCTTCTTCAGAAGGATGTTTTTAGATTAGATTACGTACAGTGTGGAAAAAGGCCCTTCGGCCCAACAAGTCCACACCGCCCCTTGAAGCATCCCACCCAGACCTATCCCCCTATAACCCACACACCCGTGAACACTACGGGCAATTTAGCATGGCCAGTCCACCTAGCCTGCACATCTTTGGACTGTGGGAGGAAACCGGAGCACCCGGAGGAAATCCACGCAGATACGGGGAGAATGTGCAAACTCCACACAGGCAGTTGCCTGAGGCCGAAATTGAACCTGGGTCCCTGGTGTTGTGAGGCTGCAGTGCTAACCACAGAGCCACCGTGCCACCCCTTCTTCTTTCTGAAAATCTATATAAAACCTCTGTCAGGTCAACCCTCAGCCTCTGATGCACCAGGGAGAAAATCCCTAGCCTATTCACACACTCTCTATAGCTCAAACCCTCCAAACCCAGCAGCAACATTTGAATCTTTCCTGAAGCCTTTCAAGTTTAACAACATCCTTCCTGTAGAAGAGTGTCCTGAATCGTACACAATATTTTATGAGTAGCCTCACCAATGTCTTGTACAGCTGCAACATGACACCCCAACTCCTATCGAAGATGGAAAATGTGATGAAAACTCAAGACTAATACAAACTGAGTGCTGGGGTGGAGTTAACCTCAAAGGAGGTTCTCATAGTGAGCCAAGGGGAAATAGAGGGATACAGCAGACAGAGCCAAACAGATGGTATTAATTGTTGCAACAAAAGGACCACAAGTTCCTTCGGAGGTGAGTGAACAAGCGGCGGTAAATGAAGAGCAGTGTGGTGGGTGTTGTTTGCTATAAACTTCTAACAAGACCAGACAGATTAAGTACAGGGAGGATGTTCCCTATGACCAGGGAGTTCAGAATCAGGGCTCACAGTTTAAGGATGCAGGATGGGCCATTTAGGACTGAGATGAGGGGAAATTTCTTCACTCAGAAAATGATGAGTCTGTGGAATTGTCTGCCACAGAAAGCGATGGAGGCCAAAACATTGAATGTTTTCAAGAAATTAGATATAATTCTTTGAGCAAAAGTGATAAAAGGATATGGTGGAGAAAGTGGGAACAGTGTACTGAGTTGGATGATTGTCCCTGACCACATTAAATGGGGGAGCAGGCTTGAAAGGTTGAATCGTCTATTCCTGATCAGATTTTCTTTAAAGAAGTAAGGCTGGGTGTCATTTTCACTTGCCTGAGTATTATTTAAACAACTTTAACACTTGAACAATTTTAGTGATTGCTGCATGACACAAGCCAGCCAGATTTTAGTGATGGACCAAAAAGTCAATTGTCTGTTAGAGACAATCAAAATTAAGGCTCTCTTAGACTTCAGAGGGTGAAGATAGTGAGCTTTATCAAGGGAAACAACAAGGTTAAAAAGTGATAACAATTTCATTAAGGAGATAGACATCAACGCTGGTTCAGGAGGGCACCATTTAATAAATTAGCAGCTGGATGAATCAAAGTCGATGGTTAGATAGTTGGAAATTCTAGAGTGCAGAGGATATTTCGGGGAGAAACCTAGTGTAACACTGAGTTGGTGGAGGGGAGAAGGAGGCTGTACTGACTAAGAATTTTAAAGGCAAATGTAAGATTAGGTAGACAGTCTAAGCAACAACTTACACATAAGTGCTGAACTACCAGCAACAGCACCACCATGATTTCAGCAACAGTATAACCAAACAAGGACATCTGGTTCAAGAGAAAGAGTATCAGTCGCCAACCATGTCCTTCCATCAGGGCCGTAACTCAATTGGAATCATCCTTAACATCATCAAGGATGGCAAAGCTGTCATTTGTACGTAAGAGAGGAGTGTGTAAGCAGGGGCTGCCAGATATTTTAAGAGGGAGCAAAGCCTAGGTAGGGTAGTGGCGGGAGAGGAGAAAGGATGTGAAAGCGTTGACAAATTGGGGATATCAGGATGGGTACACACAGTAAGGGGAACTAGAGAATGTAAGATGGGCTTGGATCTCAAGCAGTAGGCAGACACATGCGTGAACCAATTGGAGAATATTTAGTGAACTAGACATCAATAACTAGTTATTATCTATGTGCTAGGATTGTGGACAGAGATAGAGGAGGGCAGGAGATCAGGAATTCCAACAATTTAAATGCTTCCTAAGAAGGAATATTGAAGTAATTCAGAATGCCTCTGTCCCACATTTGGATAGGACTTGTAATAACCCATTAGCTGGTTAAAAATAACTTGCCAGCTTTATCGTGGCTCAGCTGACATAAAAACAGATGTTCGCTCCTCATTCTCAATACTGCCTCCAGATGTTGCATAAATAAACATACAGACGACATTCCCATAAACAATGTTGCTCCCTTTTCACAATTATTTGGCCTCCTCAAATTGTTTTATCACACACATTGGAACCGGACACTCATGTCCAGAAAGACATTAGCACCAGGTGGGAAGCAGTGTCTCTCTCAGTGACACAAAAAGGATGAACGAAGAAGATTCTCAAATGATTGACTGTACACAGCTAAATGATCAAAGTATTTGAAGAGTGTTCTAATTAAGTGACACATACACTGTCTTTGATCTTAGCACTAATCCCTCTCTGTAATGATAAGTGTAAAATGATTGGGATTTTATCTGAATTTAGTATAATTTTAAGACAAAGGAGTATTGTGAATGTCCAGAGACACTGAATATCCCGAGACAATTAATAACCTGATGCTTATCAGCAAGAAAGGTCTTCACTTCCCCACCAAGCTACACTACGTTTACTTGAAACACAAAGATACTGAAAAATTAATGAGGAAATGATTCAGTAAATGTGTACACACAATATTGATCATGAAGCCAATCAGATCATAATATGCCATGCTTAAATAAAACTACTTCTTCTTAGTTTTGCACAATTTTGATTGTCTTTCTTAAAATTTTTGCCTGTTTGAATAAAGCTCCTTTGACAAGTAAGCAACTGAGGCAAGCAAACAGTTTACACTGATTAATGTAATTTTATCAATATAGTTCAGCTGAAATTGATGTATCAGGAATTTTAAATATCAGTTACATCGACTCTAAGTTGAACTTTTGGAATCTTTAATGCTGGTTTATTAAATATCAACCAGGAAACTGGTATTAATCACAGAAATTACTACTGCCTAGATGGGAATAATGAAAGTGGTTTGTTTCTGCCAATTATATTTGTTTGAGGCAGCTGTTAAAAAAATACATTCGGGTTTTTAGGTGATCAGGCATCAACAGTTAGTCATATTCGTGACTCCAGTCTACATGCTGTGGACAGCAATTAATTTAGCAAACCCATAGTTTGTTTCATTTAACTATTTATCCTGTTCATGTTACATAAAATTGTTTCGGATCATCCTAATGACATCATTATTTCAATAATATTGCAAGGACCTTCTGTTTGTTTGTAAATGTATACATTATTCCCCAAATTGCAGGCACTGATAGTAGGGTACAAAAACAGAAGTTGCTGGACAAGCTCAGCAGTTCTGACAGCATCTGTGAAGAAAAAAATCAGAGTTAATGTTTCGGGTCTGGTGACCCTTCCTCAGAAAGGGTCTGTTCTAGGAAGGGTCACCAGACCCGAAACATTAGCTCTGATTTTTTCTTCACAGATGCTGCCAGACCTGCTGAGCTTTTCCAGCAACTTCTGTTTTTGTTCCTGATTTACAGCATCTGCAGTTCTTTAAGTTTTTCTTACTGATAATAGGGTATTTCTGATGCCGGATGAATTGTTAACAATATTTCAATAACATGGCATCACTGACTTTCTTAAATTTAACACAACACTAAAAGAGCAGCAGCAGAGCTCACTAAGGTATTATGGAAGAGTTCCTTCCCCAAGGTACTGGGAGTGAGTGATGGCTCACACTGTATTGAAGGCTACCCGGAGAGACTCACAGGGCTCCCAGGAGAGGAATCAATTCCCCTCCTTCATGTCGTGTATCATGACAGTCTAAGAATACTTCATATGAACCCACTCACGCTGCATCATTCCACAATGCTTTTGTGTCAGGAACTCAGACACCACATCCATATTTGGGGAAGGAGATGTAGCTGATGGTCAGCTGGTTAGGGATGAGGTCTATTCCTTCCTTCCATGGCTGATGTCACCATTTCATGCAGCTTGCACTGAAGAGGTGATATTGTTTGTTGATACCCATGTCTCTTTGAGGAAGCTCACAGAGAGTAGTACGTAGGATGTTAAAGAATGGTTTCAGGTATGAGCTCCACCTGGAGGTGGATCACAGTGTTCTTCAAGAGACAGAATGGCTGCGATCGTCCTGGTATACTGCATACAAAATAATATCTCTCAAACAAAATCTGTACTGGAAAAGTCCAGGATATTTAGCGTGTTCATTGAAGCCATTTACATAGAATATTACAGCACAGGAACAGAACCTTTGGTCCACCATGTCTTGCCAAACACGATGCAAACCTAAACGAATCTCATATGCCTGTATATGGTTCATATCCCTCTATTCGCCTGCCTGTTCATGTGTCTGTCAAAATGCTTCTGAAACCTTACCTCCTTATCTGCTTTTATCGCCTCCCCGGCAGCAGCTCAAGGCACCTACAAACCTTGCCTTGAACATGGTCTTTACACTTGACCCTTCTCATCTTAAATCCATGCCGCACGTAGTATTTGACATTTCCACTCCGGAAAAGAGGCTCCAAGTATTCGTCCTATCCATGCTCCTCATTATTGTACATACTTCTATCAGGCTCCCCCTCAGCCTCTGTTGCTGTCGTGAAAAAAATTTAAATTTGTCCTACCTCTCCTTATAGCTAATACACTCCAATCCAGGCAACACCCAGCATGTTTAAGGAAATGTTTATAGGTGCCTTGAATTGCTCCTGGGGAGTTGGTAAGAGCAGATAGGCAACACCCTGGAAATTTCTTTCTGTACCCTTTCCAAAGCCTCTGCATTCTTCCTGTTGTGTAGCGACCAGAACTGCACACGCTACTCCAAATGTGGCCTGACCAAAATCTTATACAGATGTAACATGACTTATCAATTTTATATTTAATGCCCTGACTGATAAAGGAAAGCTTGCCTTTTTCTTTCTTTACCCCTTTTAGTGAGTTCTGGACTTGGTCTGCAATATCCCTCTGCATATCAGGGAGTCCAAAGAGTCCAGGCATTTACAGTATTCTTTTCTCTTGCATTTGACCTCATAAAATGCATCACTTCACACTTGTCCAGATTAAAGTCCATCTGCCATTTGTCTGCCCAACTTTCCAGCCAATCCATATCCTGCTGCATCTTTTGATACCCTTCCTCACTGTTCTCAACTCCACTACTTTTCATGTCATCTACAGACTTACTAATCAGACCACCAACATTTCCATCCAAATCATTTTTATATATTACAAACAACAGAGGACCCAGCATTGATCCTTGCAGAACACCACTGGTCATAGACCTCCGGTCCAAGAAACAGTCCACCATAACTACCCTTTATTTCTATAGCTAAACCAATTTTGTAAATAACTTGTCAATTCACCATGGATTCTGTGCGATCTGATCTTCTGAACCAGCCTACCATGAATGACCCCCTTGCTCAAGTCCAAGTAGTCAATATTCACTGCCTTAACCCCATCAATCATCTTTGTCACTTCTCAAAAAGCTCAATCGTATTTGTGAGTCAAGACCTCTCCAGCAGAAAGCCATGCTAACTATCCCTACTAAACCATCTTCTCTGAATGAAAGTAAATCCTGTCTCTAAGAATCCTCTCGAAACAAGTGTAAAGCTCACCAGCCTGTTTTTTATTATTATTCACTTGTGGAATGTGGGCATCCATGGCTGGTCAGTGGCTGTTGCCTGTCCCTAAGTTGCCATTGAGAAGATGGTGGTGACATGCTTTCTTGAACCACTGCAGTCCACCTGATGTGTGTTGACCAACAAAGTTGTTAGGGAGGGACTTACAAGATTTTGACCCAGTGACTATAAAGGAATAGCGATATATTTCCAAGTCGGGATGTTGTTTGGCTTGAAGGGGAACTTGAAGGTAGTGGTGTTCCTATGTATATGCTGCCCTTGTCCCTCCAAATGGAAGTGGTCGTGAGCTTGGAAAGTGTTATCTGAGGAGCTTTGGTGAATTTCTGCAGTGCATCTTGTAGATACTGCACACTGCTTCTACTGAGCATTGGTGGTGGAGGGAGTGGATGTTTGCGGATGTGGTGTCAATCAAACGGGCTGCTTTGTCCTGGATGGTGTCAGGCTTCTTGAGTGTTGTTGGGGCTGCACTCATCCAGGCAAGTGGGGAGTATACCATCACACTCCTGACTTGTGCTTTATAGATGGTGGACAGGCTTTGAAAAGTCAAGAGGTGAGTTACTCACCACAGTATTCCAAGCTTCTGACCTGAGTCCAGGTGAGTATATTCAATGATAGGGTGTCATTAGCAAATCAAGGATGTCATTAGCAGAGGATTCAGTGATGGTAATACCATTCAATATCAAGCGGTGGTGTTAAGAAAGACTGTTTTTGGTGATGGTCACTATTTGGCATTTATGCGGCACGAATGTTACTTGCCACTTGTCAGCCCAAGCCTGGATATTGTCCAGATCATGTGGATCAGCAGAGCTGAGCCCTGGAAAAGGGAGCAGAGTGAGTCACAGCTGGATACTGAAGGAGCAACAGACAAAGCACGGGTCAAGTGCCAGAGCAGCAGCAGAATGAGCGCAAGCCGAGTCCCAAAGTGGCAGCAGAGCAAGTCAGCACAGAGGCCAACGTGTGGAGGCAGCATGGCTCGGACTCATGTTGCAAAAGGGCTATAAGGACTATAACTTACACAGACTTTTTATTGTCGTTCTGGACTTTTAAACCCTGTATTCCATGATAATTTTTTAAAATTACTTCAATTCTGTCAAACACTTAAAGTATCTGTACCTGGGCATTCTGTTCCTAAGATGGCACCAAGTGATGACATTACACTGCAGTCGTTGAAGTACACGTGACAATAAAGGTTATTCTAATTCCAATTCAGTATCTGTGAGGTCATGAATGGTGCTGAACATTGTGCAATCATTGGGGAACATCCCCACTTCTCACCTTGTGATAGACAGAAGGTCATCAATGAAGCAACTGAAGATGGTTGAGCCTGGGACACTACCCTGAGGAACTCCTGCAGGGATGTTCTGGAGCTGAGATGACTGACCTCCAACAACCATGACCATTTACCTATGTGTCAGATATGACTCCAACCACCAGAGAGTTTGCCCCCAATACCCATTGATTCCAGTTTTGCTAGGGCTTCTGAATGCCACAATCAGTCAACGCTGCCGGCGGTGGCAGTGGAGTCAGATACATTAGGGACATTCAAGTGACTCTTGGATAGGCACATGCATGATAGTAAAATGTAGGGTATGGAAGGTAGTTTGATCTTAGAGTAGGATAATAGGTTAGCACAACATCATTGGCCAAAGGGCCTGTACTGTGCTGTAATGTTCTATGTTCTAAATGCAGCCTTGAAGATGTCACTGTCACCTCACCTCAAATTCAGTTCTTTTGTCCCTGTTGGAACGAAGGCTGTAATGAAATCAGGAGCTGAGTAGCCCTGGTGCAACCCGAACTGGCTGTCACTGAGCAGGTTATTGCTGAGCAGGTGCTGTTGATGACACCTTCCTGATGATCAAGAGCAGTAATTGGCTGGGTTGGATTTATCCTTCTTTTTAAGTGCAGATCATGCTGGGTGATTTTCCACATTGCCAAGTAGAAGTCAGTGTTGTAACTACTAGATTATCTCTGTTTCCCTTCTTGAACAAAGGAACAACTTTGGTAATTTTCCAGTCTTCTGCAACCCAGCCTGTGGCTAAAGAGGATACAAATGTCTCTGTCAAGGTCTCTCTTTCCCTTCCAATTTACAGGCTAAGATTTGTGTAAGGCTCATTTGTGAATGTAAAGTGAAGTGTAACTATCTGAGAGGTGCAGTGTGTCTGAGCATTCTTACTGATTTCCTATTGTTGAGGTTGTGTGCTGTGGGAGCTGATTATCCTGTCGTCTGTGAATGGTCAGTTCTCTCTGTGTGTTGGGATCTTTTCAAATCACCCCTATACCTCCCACCATCTCACCTGTAACTTGCTGCAAAATAAAAGAGATTTGCATTGTTATCAAGGTTTTTGTGAACCAGATGGCTCATGTGGTTCTTTGGAACCCATGAAGTATGCAAAAGTGGTTAACCAGACTGACAGCTCCAGGAGCATTGTGGTGAATGGAAGGCAAAAGAGCAGAGAGTTGGGAATTAAAAAGTTCTAACCAACTCACCTCCAGGAAGAGCAGCTTCCAGGAAGGGAAACTGATCAGCCCAGTGGACCTACTTGATCACTGGATCTTTGTCGCCTTTGGTGAGTTTGCATGATGGAATTGAACTCCATCCTGTGTTATTAAAGTCCACTGTGATTTATGACCATTGGAATTGGGAGCCAGGCTAATACACAGGGAATTTCAAGAAACTTCTGACTGTAGTATTCTGAGAGAGTTACCCCTGATGTGAGTGTGTGTTTGTTAGTATAGTGAGCCAGCTGTCATGATCATGATGACAGGTGAAGCTTTTCACCATTATGCTGCATTAGTCACTGTAAAATGCAAGTGACAAAAAATCATTTAAATTCAAAGTTAGAAGGAGTGAGCAGGAGTAGAATCGGACCCTGCTTTAGTTGGGGATGTGAATCATGGACAGATCCTCTTCTGGTGACAAATGTTTGACTAATACCATGGAGAATGTTTGTACTGTCCTTTGTGGAGGACGACTATTCTGAGTATTGTCATGATTTCACTGGGAAGAGCTGTGATCATACCTCACTGTTCAACAACTCATCCCGAAATGTATAGAATCCCAATGATCTCACCATATGACCATTTTGTCTAACTGACTGTATTCAAGACAAAAGTAATTCAGATCAAATTGTATCATTAACAGGAACAATTGTAACATACTGAACAAATGGCAGAGAAAAAGAAGAATTACTGATCTACTGTTATATGTCTTAAACTGTATCCATTTAAATTCTCCGAATGCACATATCCACACACTCATTCACAGTTAAAACAGACAAAAGAGATACAGTTTAACAGCGATATTATGGTTAGAAACAATTATAGATCAGGAAAACAAAATTCCAACAATGAAAAGATGAAGGGTGTGTGGAATTCTTGCACAATTACTTTTGGTTTCAGCAACGATAACCTGCTGTTGACTGTAAGGCAATGTTTGTTCTCCACTTTCTGTTTGATCCATGGACCTCAGTTTTTTTCTTTTGGAACTCTCATTTCGAAGTCTTCTTGATTTATTTTACCTTTTCGTTCAACTGGGATAAAGAGAGTGAGATATATTCAATCAGTCTGGGGACTACCGACAGTCTTTCTTCAAATCCAGACTCTTTTTGCCATTCTGTCTTGATGTAACCTCCTCTGTATTTCAAAAAGCAACATTGTCCTTCGTAACTAAAACTGTACTCAAGAATTTTCCAAGTTGCAAAGCTATCTGGGTATTTTATGTGTAAGCCAATCCCAACTTTCATTTCAGATTACCTTTTAAATTGAAAAAATGTTGTGCCTTATAGAATGATGAGTGGGTGTTAAGTTTCTGGAAACCTGAGATACCTCAGCACTTCATACATCAATGTAACAACAGTGCTGTATGTTCAACTTACTGTCACACAAGATTCAATTCAAAGTTTGGTGTAAGTTGAATATTGAGTTCTTTATGTCTATTTCAATGACCTTCTGTGTAGCATTAGATCTCTCACTGATTTTTCTTCTTTTTATCAATTTTGGTTTGGACCTGGGAACTGTGAGCTAAAGATGACATTTAGACTGTGGATAACTGCTTGTGTTAAAATAAAAATGGACTAACAAGTTTTTATTTATTCATGAGGCCAGACTTTGAAGTTCCTGATCAAAAGGTTTTGCAGCAGTTTCATCACTAAGGAAGATCATTATGTTAAAGCAGTTAGAAGAAGTAGACTGTTAAGAAGGTCAGTTCCTTGGAATTAGTTCCAGCAAGTCTAGAAAAGGCCTTTTGCTCAAGCAAATGGCAGATGTTGAATGGTAACTGGAATATCATAGAGGAGATGCTCAATCTGTCAGGGACAGGACAGAGATAACAAGGTGTAGAGCTGGATGAACACAGCAGACCAAGCAGCATCAGAGGAGCCGGAAGGCTGATGTTTCGGGCCTAGACCCTTCTTCTGAAGAAGGGTCTAGGCCCGCAACATCAGCCTTCCGGCTCCTCTGATGCTGCTTGGCCTGCTGTGGTCATCCAGCTCTACACCTTGTTATCTCAGATTCTCCAGCATTTGCCATTCCTACTATCTTAGGGACAGGACAGGGTTGGGTTTTGAACTGTGAATTCTGTGAAAAAGAAATCACTGACTGTTGATAACACGGCATGAAGATTTGAAAGCTCCCTGCCCAAACTACCATGAGCTCAGAGAATAGAAAATCAAGTTCTAAATATTGCTGACTTTATCTGGGTGAACTGTGAATGTGGTCCTGATTGATTTCGGAAAATGCCAATCAAAAAGCCATCATTTATGTCTGTGGAACAATGCATCTTGAAAACCACTTAAGTAATATCCCCAATTTTGTTATTTTCTTTTATTTATCTCTTAACTGTGTTTTTTCTTATATCTGTCTTTTGTGTGAATGGGCCTGGAAGCAAAGGATTTTGGGCTTATAGCCTAAAACAATTAGATTACTTTTGTATTTCATTTTACTCTCCTAAAGTTACTGTGTTCTTAATAAATTGCTAAGTCTTTTGTTAAAGATACAATTCAGTGACTTGAATTGATTAGTTGCAGAATCTAAGATTGATTATTCACAAGTATTTGTAGGAAACATTGCATCAATCTTGAGGGTTTTGAAGGTTTTAACCGTGATTTGATTCAGCTATTTGTCTCTGTGTTGCAATAATAGATTTATAATGAACAATATATTTATCAACTTGACCAAAATTCCAATACTTGTCAGCCCAGGATGCCCATATTCACTGAAACATTCGGGATCCTACAGTAGGAGTACTGCACACAATATATTGATCAGTATCACTGTGAGCTGGGATAATTCGTCCATCTTCTTCAGTTTCCTTCCCACTTCTAGTAGTGTATGAAACAGAGCATGTGCTGATGTCCACTCCATGGCTAAAATCCCTGGAACAGGGAACTAGCCTGTCACTAGAGGACAGAGCTCGAGGGACAACACTCTGTCTCAAGCATAACCAATTAGGAGATTCCCACACTTTTATTTAAAGCAGGCATTTTGGAAGGATTTACAGGTAGATATAACTTGTTTAACCATGTTTAAACAGACATGACCATCAAGTTCGGGAGTGGGACTTGAACCCAGAACCTCTGACTCAGAAGCAGAGACAATACTCATTGTTTCCCTGAGAACGAAAGATTTGCATGATAAACCAAGTTTTACAATCTCAGAGCATCAAAAAACACTTTAAAGTGAATGGAGCCCTTTTTGAATTGATTTCCCTGTTATAATGACATGACAGAAACATGACAGCCAGGGTGCGTACAGCAAGTCCCACAGACTGCAATGTGATCATGACCAATGTTCTGTTCTTGTAAAGTGGATTGTGGGATCAATTTGACCAGCAGATTCACATGGGGAGAACAATCTGAAGGTGTTTCCATTCCTGGGATTTTCCAAACCCCAAAATGTGGGCTTTGTCCATTTGAGGTAAAAGTCTAAAGCTAGTAGGATTATTCCTTTGAAAGCTCAGGGATCCTTTTTGGTAAAGTCATCCAAACTCTGCCTCCCACAGCTGAAGGTGCTGCAAACCCCATTCCTCTGTGCCCCTTGTATTCACTGATTTACACTGGGCTCCCTCCCTAACTATCGCTGAAGGCCAATGTGTATTTGAAATGTTTCTCCTCATTTTCCCCTCCACTTCTCTCTCTCCTGATCGAGGGTCTCTCCTCCAGCCTGAGACCCCTCTGAGAATGGACACAGCCCAACAGGACAAGCCCCACCTTTGGACCCTGACATCACAATCAGAAACAATTCCATTAGGGTGGAGCTGGAATCTCCAGTCCCAATGGCAGTTGAAGTGCAGATCCTCCGGGGAACCAATCGGGACAAGATTTGGGATGGGCTTGAGGGGGAAGAGGCAGTGATCGTGGTTTCCCCGTTAACCCCCATAACACATATAGATCACCTCTTTGTAAGTCCCATCCCCAAAGTATGTCACAAAAATGTGTGATCTCCAAAAATGACCACCATCTCCTTTCCCCTGATTCACTCACAAACATTTACCCTTCCCCCTCAGAGTGATTGTTTTCTCTGAGCTAATTTCCTGAACTGACACACTTTGGTCAAGCCAATGATTTCTTTTGTCTCTCCACTACTCCGCTGCATGCAAAAAAACATGTTCAAACTGATGTCACACGAGCACATCCCTGGAATTCAGTTATCCAATCAGAACGCTCTGACTGAGTAACCAATCAGGTCACTGAAAGGTGAACTAATTAGGGCGGTGAAATGATGTCTAATGTCAAAGTGATTTTGGGAATGAAATGTGGTCAATATTTATTACAAAACCAATGACTGACACAGAGTACATTTTGAGGAAAAGATGTCAGATCTCACGTTTTGATTGGCAGGAATATAGTTTGAATATACCACAGTGTTCATTGCAATAGCTGTCATAAGACATTACAGAACATCTTTTGATGTTCCGTGCATGACAGTCTTTGGTCCTGTAAATCTGCTTGGGGATTAATTTGTGCCTTGTAGCTTGATCAAGTAATGTCTCGAAACTAATTTGCCAATTGACTGGGTCAGATATGTTGCTTACTTTGTTCCTGAGCATCTCTCAAATGGTCTTTCCATTTAAGAGTCTTGCAATTGGGAAGCCAGAGGCCAGTGGTACAGAAACAGTTGGAACAGGAGCAAGGTGGGAACATGTGCAGGGACCAGAAGAGTTGAGCAGCTAGGAGGGCATTGGGCCTGGGAGAAGCAAGCCGCAAGCTGGGGAAATGGTAGGGTTGGTTGAGGAAGGGAGGTGTGGCATGACAGTGAGGAGGACCAGTTAACGTCTCAGGAGGCTAGGTGGTGAAAGCCAAAAATGAGAGCCAGCTAGAGTTTTTCCCAGTACCAGAAGGATATCCCACAGTGGCTGTCAGCGTAGTAAGTTGATGGAGTACCACGAAGGCTGCAAAGGGGCCGAGGGTGAGACAGGGAAATTGAGGTTGTGGGGAGTGACACAGGAAAATTACATGGAAGCTGAAAGAATGTGACGGGGGAGAATGAGAATGTAAATGTGTTGGAGAGGGAGGAGAAAAACAGGGAGACCACAAGAACTTTTTTTTTATTCATTCACAGGATGAGAGGATCGCTAGCTAGGCAGCATTTGTTACCCATAGGGCAGTTCAGAGTCAACCACATTGCTGTGGGCCTGGAGTCACATGTAGGCCAGACCAGGTAAGGTTGGAAGCTTCCTTCCCGAAAGGACATTAGTGAACCAGGTGGGTTTTTCTGACAATCGGCAATGGGCTCATGGTCATCATTAGATTCTTAATTCCAGATATTTATTGAATTCAAATCCCACCATCTGCCGTGGTAGGATTCACACTCGGGTTCCCAGAACATTATCTGGTTCTCTGGATTAACAGTCCAGTGGTAATACCACTGGGCCATTGCCTCTCCTGAGAAGGGAATGAGGACTGAAAGCCAAAGTGATAGGGAGGTGAGATGGAGGAATCTTCAAGGACGGCTGGGAGCGAGAGGAATTAAAGGAGACTGATATTTGAGTGACAAGGAGAGAGGGAGGCTGGAAGAGGGATGGCAAAGTTGGAGGATGCAAAGCAGGTTTGGAGAAAGAGAGAGGCTGCGAGGACACAGAATAGGGTCAGGGAGGCTGCAAAGAAGAGAGAACAGTTTCGAACCTGTCAGCAAAGGAACACAGAGCTAACTAGGAAGTGACAATTTGAAATCACTGAGACAATAAATTACATGTAAATGAATGTGAGAACTCTAATTAAAAGCCACATATGTTCAGGAGCTGTGGGAAAAATGTAGAGGATGCCCTTGTAATGAATATTGTGTCAATCAGTAAATTTAAATCCGAGTGAGATTTGTGATGTAGCAAAAAAAGGGTAGTAACTACTTGGTTAAAATATTCTAAATTCATGCAATGCAGTGGAAACACATTCTGCCTGCATAAAGTCTGCTCAGAGTGATGGCTTTTTGTGTGTAGAAGTATGTGCTAGTTACTTCAAAAAAGAATTTAGTTGTTGCACCTTTGTGAAAATTTAAGTACTGATGTATTAGGATTTTCCATGAATGTTATGGTTTCCTGTTTTGTGTATCATGTAGTTGTTGAAGACATGAATTAATTCTTCTGATTCTGTACTTACATGAGTCCCAGGAACTCACATCTATATTTGTGTTTTTATATATATATATAATATTCACAGAGAGCAGTGAAAAGAATCAGTGCAGATGACTCACCCTCATTTTACAACATTAACTGCTGTGAGGTAAAGGTCTAGTGTGAAAGCTGGCAAATGCATGAGTTAGTGAGAATCAGATGGTAAAGTGAGGAGGTAGGTAACCTAAGTTGGGGAGTTGGCACTGTCAATGAGGAAAAGTTTAGGTGATGATCTGGCAGAGTGGTAAGTGGATGAGGGGACAGGTCAGCACAGTGACAGGAGTGTAGGATGGTCGTTAAGTCAGGTGCTAGATGGATGAGATGGCTAAAATGGTAGGTGGTTTGGAGCTGGTCAGTTAGGGTTTTGCGAAGTCACAGAATCCCCACAGTGTGGAAGCAGGATATTTGGACCCTCTGAAGAGCATTCCACTCAGGACCCTTGGAGTGACCCTATAGTGGAAACATACCAGCTCTGAGATGAACTATAAACTACATGAACAGGACAACACAGTTTGTGAAGATTAAAAAAACGGATGAAAATGAAGGATTTTGGTATACCATCAGTGAAAACTCCAGCTGGTAACCTTTGTGAAGTTGTGGACCCCGGACTCGGATGTGTGAAGAGTGCTGCAAGACCTGGGAGAAATTGCCAACGTGAACTTCTCCTCTTAGATATTAGCTATTATCTTTGTTCACTGTTCAGGCCACAGCAAACTTTGTGGGTCTACGCTTGAATTTTCAACTTGTATGAATTGCATACCTGCTGCTAACCTTATTCTTAATCAGATTATATGAATTGTATGACTGTTTTAACTAAACTAACAAAGATAGTGGTTAGTTGATATTGTTGACTCTCATCATCTTTCTACTGAGCCAGTAATTGTTGTTGAGTAAAAAAATTTAATATTTTATTTAAATAGAAACTACAATTTTTACCTTTGCTTGCTATCTCTTTGAAGTTGAGAAAACAACATAATGACTAACTACCAATCAGCTATCTGCTTTATGCTAATGTCACTTTTGTCAGTCTTTATGAATTTTGGTCAGATCCATGACTCTCTGTAAGTGTCTCCCTCAGCTCCAGCTGTCTCCACTCCCAGAAGGTGAGTGAAGACCCTGAACCTTGCTCTCTCTTCATCTGCTGCCCAGGACGACATGATCCTGGTGGTCCAGCAGTCTCCACCCCCAGAAGATGAGTGCATTCATGTGACATGTGCAGACCCAACAGTAACAATCACAATATCTTTTACAGTGAAACAGAATATTTCTTGACAGTTAAATTACTTATTTACAATATATCCAAATATAACTGGGAGAAGGATTAGTTGTTTCTATGAACTGGAGGCTGTGAATGAGATCAACCAGCATTATGCAAAGGTTTGAACAGTTTCTTTTACTAAGGTAGGGATCTGGAGGAGATCAGTTTTTGTTACAATGTCCACGATCTGGAGAAGATTAATGGTGATACAAAATTGAGGATTGGGGAGATCACTTAAGCGTTTGAAAGTCGAGGATGTGACAGAGATCAGATGCTGTTACAAAGTTAAGGACATCAAATGTTGTGATGAAGGTGAGTTGGTACCTTTGTGTCTGCTTCGTGAGGAATATTGCTAAGGCCACTGCATGATTGTGGAGATGGTCATGGATGGAGATGAAGCGCACACAGTCCACGATGTGAGAATTCACCAGGTTGGGGTAATCAGTTAACGTGAAATACGTCCCAGTAAGTTCAGATAACTCCATCTTAGTTCCTCCAGATACCTTTCAATCAGGGAGCAAGCCTTTGTAGATCCAGTGAATGTGAAGATATCTTCAGTGTTCTAATACAACATTTGGATGATTTTCTCACTCTTATTGCTCAAGTGCAATAGCGAGCACATGATGTTAGCATGCATCTGTTGCTGGAAGTCACCAGACTCCCCAGTCTTGGCCAATATTCCTAACATTTGGAAAGCTTCCATTGATACTAGCTCATCATCTGCCCCGAAGAGTGACTGAATCCTGTTGAGGATTTAGTTTTAAAAAGGGCTTGGTTTTTTCAGCTCATGCCTAAAGAACATTTTCTGGTGGATAAGACAGCATGGTAAGAGTGAAAACATTGATGTTCTCTTTATTCCCCAACAGGCTCATCAATACATTTGTCACACTCCAACTGTGTTGTCTCACTCCAAAATTAATGTTTTCTGAAGCTCTGACACAGAGCAACTGGGTAACAGACAAGAAGTCATACCAGCAGAGGTACTGGATCAAGCTGTTAATCACAGTGTTTCTGAGACCCAGCTCTGAAACACACAAGATTTTCAGGAGTTCTCCAAAGAAGATGATCACAGGAACTGCCTGACAGTCTTGGAGTCAAAAGATTTGGGAAGCAACTTAATGAACAGTAACACACAAATTATTGCTGGCAAATGCAGTCATTGCTCTGGCCAGCAGAACAACCCACTGATCAAATGCAACCCCTATTCTCTGTTGTCATCCTCATATCACTATCTTGTCACAGATGTCACTTAACCGACCTGATCAAACAGGGCCTCAAGTGACCTCACACACTTCTCATTCAGTGACTGACTTGTATCAGCATCAAACTTAGCTGTGAAGCATCTCTGCTGTGATTCAATATCCAAATCATTGGGCAGAGAAACTCACCCAACTGGTGAGAGATACAAGTAGGCCACTGAATATCTGCAGGAACATTGTCATCACCATGTTTGCTAACCTGGGCTGAGTGAGAATTTCATGTAGACCATGGATGTCAGTCAGCAAGATATTGGCTTTGTCCGTGTTCCCACTGACAGGACAGGTTTTCCTCTCGTGTGAATACACAAGATGTTTGATAGTTCTCACCGTGTAGGCTGTATTTTCAGCTGCTGCTTTCCACACAGCCCAGATGAACCTGTCCCCAGGAGGGCGACAGAGCAATAGCTGGGACATAGCTGCTGTCAAATTCTGTAAAGCCAAAGTGGTCATCCCTCGTAAAACTCATCTTTTCACCTCCTGGTAAGGGATTAACTGCAAATGAGGCCCCAGCCCATGAAAGATATCTGAACCCAGACCTGAAGCTGTTGTCTCTGTCATAAGAAGAAATTGTCTAAATGCAAGGAAGTGACCCAGACACAGTGAGGTGTTGGTCAGACAGAAAATCTGCCACAGACCATGAGCAGCCAATTGTCCAGCTAACCATGGGGCAGGCTCTGGCAAATCAGCTTCTTGATCCAATGACACTTCTGGAACTGCCCTTGTTCATCAGGATCCATCAGTTCTTAAGGAAGGGTCTTCAGAATCCCTAAGTGCCCTTGATGCTGTTCCAGGTGGCCCACTAACTGAATGGAGAGAATAGTATAGACTGCATTGAGGGCCATCTGTTGAACTGCAACAGAACGATCATGCACAGTGTTGAATCAGTCCTCTGAGCAGTGCTCCCACAGGATTGCCCAGCACTTCCCTGCTGACATCGAGCTTGCTTGAATAAATCACTAGCCACTCAGAGATTCTGTGTATTGTTGCTTCTTGCTCGCTGTCTTCCGTTGACAAGATCCCCTTTTTAATTTTATGGATGGTTTGAGACTTATCGTCCATCTCAGCAATGAACTTCTCGACTGCAACGGAAAAGAAATGAATAACAGGTTTTATTGTTCAGTTTGCTTTTGAATATGTTCTAACTCAACTAAATGATTCAACTCTGGCCATTACCTCTCTCCTGGGAGAGGTATGGATTGAGTTTCCAAGAGCACTCGGCTTTCTGTCCTCTCTAGTTGTCTGTCCTACACATGTGCACAGATTGCTTCATTTTGTTGTATTTTCTCTGAACCTGTGATGACTGTTAATAAGACCGTAAGACATAGGAGCAGAAATTAGCCCATTCGGCCCATCTAGTCTGCTCCTCCATTCAATCATGGCTGATAAATTCCTCAGCCCTATTCCCCAGCTTTCTCCCCGTAACCCTTGATCCCCTTGATAATCAAGAACCTATCTATCTCAGTCTAAATGTACCCAATGACTTAGCCTCCGCAGCCTTCTGTGGCAGTGAATTCCATAGATTCACCACTCTCGCTGGAGAAGTTTCTCCTTATCTCCGTTCTAAGAGGTTTTCCCTTTACTCTAAAGCTGTGCCCTCGGGTCCTGGACTCTCCTACCAATGGAAGTATCTTTCCAACATCCACTTTATCCAGGCCATTAAGAATGCTGAAAGTTTCAATTAGATTTAGGGTGGCATGGTGGTTCAGTGGTTAGCATTGCTGCCTCACAGCACCAGGGACCCGGGTTTGATTCTAGCCTCTGGCAGCTGTCTCTGTGGATACGCTAAATTGCCCATGGGAATGTGTAGATTAGGTGGGTTATAGGGGGATGAGTTTGGGTGGGATACTTTGAGGTTTGGTGTGGTCTTGTTGGGCTGAAGGGTCCCCTGTAGGCATTCTGTTCTGTCCCCCTTCATCCTTCTAAACTCCAGTGAGTATAGTCCCAGAGTTCTCAAACATTCCTCACATGTTAAGCTTTCCATTCCTGGGGCTATTCTCGTGAATCTCCTCTGAACCCAATCCAGGGCCAGTACATCCTTTCTGAGATATGAGGCCCGAAACTGCACACAATACTCCAAATGTGACCTGACCAGAGCCTTATTAAAGCCTCAGTAGTACATCCCTGCTTTTATATTCAAGTCCACTCAAAATAAATGCCCACATTGCATTTGCCTTCCTGACCACTGACTCAACCTGCAAGTTTACCCTGAGTGAATCCTGGATGAGAACTCTCAAGTCTCTTTGCACTTCAGACTTCTAATTTTCTCCCCGTTTAGAAAATCGACCATACTTTTGTTCTTCTTACCAAAGTGCATGATCTCACACTTTCCCACATTGTACTCCATCTGCCATTTCTTTGCCTACACTTTTAACCTGGCAAATTCTTCTGCAGCCTCACCAACTCCTCAATACTACCTGTCCCTCCACATATCTTTGTATCGTCTGCAAACTTAGCAAGAATGCCCACAGTTCCTTTATCTAGATCATTAGTGTACAAAGTGAAAAGTTGTGGTTGCAGAACACCACTTGTCACTGGCTGCCATTCCCACTCTCTGCTTTCTGCCAGTTAGCTAATCATCAATCCATGCTAGCACTTTACCTCTAGCACCAAGTGCCTTATCTTGCTCAGCAGCTTCCTGTGTGGCACCTTATCAAAGGCCTTCTTAAAGTCCAGGTAGATGTCATTCATTGGCTTTCCTTGGTCGATTCTGCTCGTTACTTCCTCAAAGAATTCTAGAAGATTTGTCAGGCATGACTTCCTCTTGATGAAACAATGCTGACTTTGCCCTATTTTACTATACACTTCAAAATATTCAGAAACCCCATCCTTTACAATGGACTCCAAAATCTTACCCACAACCAAGGTTAGGCTAATCAGCCTGATATTTTCCATCTTTTGCTTTGCTTCCTTTTTAAACAGGGGTGTCATGTTAGCAATTTTGCAGTCTTCTGGGATGCTCCCTCATTCTAGTGATTCCTGAAAGATCACCACTAACTCTTCCACTATGTCTTCAGCTATTTCCTTTAGAACTCTGGGGTATACTCCATCCGGTCCAGGTGATTTGTCCACTTCCAAGCAAATCAGTTTTACCGTCACCTTCTCTTTGGTGATGGCCACCATACTCAGCTCTGCTCCCTGACTCTCTTGAATTTTTGGGAGATTACTTGTGTCTTCCACTATGAAGACTGATGCAAAGTAATTATTCAGTTCCTCAGCAATTTCCTTGTTCCCTACTACTACCTCTCCACTGTCATTTTCCAATTTTGCCTCTCTTTTGGCCTTTATATACCTAAAGAAGCTCTTACAGTCTTCATTTATAATACTGGCTAGCTTATCCTCATTTGTAATCTTCTCCCTCCTAATTTCTTATTTTGTTGCCCTCTGTTGGTCTTTGTAAGCTCCCCAGTCCTCTGGTTTCCCACTGCTCTTTGCCACATTATGTGCTTTCTCTTTTGCTTTTATGCTATCCCTGACTTCCTCTGTCAGCCATGGTTGCCTCATCCTCCATCCTCATTCTTCTTTTTCCTAGGGATAAATTTTGCTGTGTCTCCTGAATTACTCCCAGAAACTCCTGCCATTGCTATTCCGCTGTCTTTCCGGTTAGGCTCCTCGTTCAGTCAATTTAGTCAGCTTTATTCAGCTGTAATACCGTTACCTCTGATTCTATCTTCTCCCTCTCAAATTGCAGCGTAAATTCTATCATCTTATGATGACTGCCTCCTAAGGGTTCCTTTACCTTAAGCTCCCTTAACAAGTCTGCCTCATTGCACAACACTAAATTCAGCATTGCCTGTCCTCTTGTGGGCTCCACCACGAATTGGTCCAAAAGACATTCAACAAACTCCTTTTCTTGTAATCCACTGCCAACATGGTTTTCCCAGTCCATCTGCATATTAAAATGCCCCATGATCACTGTGACTTTGCCTTTCTTACACACCTTTTCTGTCTTCTGGTGTATCTTGCACCCCAGCTCCTGACTACTGTTTGGCGGCCTGTGCACAACCCGAACTATGGTTTTTCTACCTTTGCGGTTCCTCAATTCTACCCACACAGATTATACACAATCTGACCCTACTTTGTTTCTTCCTACTGATTTAATTTCATTTCTCACTAATAAGGCAACCCCACCCACTCAGCCCACCTGCCTATCTTTTCAATAGGATGTATATCCTTGGATATTCAATTCCCAGTCCTGATCCCCATGCAGTCATGTCTCCGTGATGCCGACCACGTGATACCTGCCAGTTTCGATCTCTGCCACAAGCTCATTTACCTTATTCATTATATTGCGTGCATTCAGATATAACACCTTCAGTCCTGTATTAACCCTCACTCTTCTCATTTTCTATGTTTTTCCAATGTTTGATTGCTAGCCTTTTCCAAACACTCTGTCAGTTTGTGCTGGAGATGTTAATAACCTGTCCTGAATTCTCCTTCCCTGTCATTTCTTTCAAATTTTTCTACTTAGTTGAATCCACCACTACTGCTGCTTTGTTTCCCACTGGGGCAAGTTTCACCATTCGCTTACCCCCACTTTCTATTTTTAAAGTCCTTGTTGTAATGGTGTTGTAATGTTGTAAGGTGTTGTAATGGTTCTCATTATGATGGCAGCAGCCCTCAGTTGTGATGTGATCCTGAGTTCCCAGTGGTTGTCACGTGTTTGCATTTTCAAAAACATTCAATGAGGAGTCACAGAAGTTTATGTCACAGAGTGAGGGCTCATGTGATTAAAGTGGAAATATCAACATGGATTGAGTGCTGGTAAACAGATAAGAGTACAGGAGATCTTAGCCTTAACTGGTCTATCAATGGTTTCTCTGCTGGACCAAAAACAAAAGTTTCTGGGAAAACAGAGCAGGTCTGGCACTTCCTGTGAAGAAAAAATCAAAGTTAGTGTTTCGGGTCTGGTGACCCTTCCTCGGAACGGTTCCTCTGCTGGAGGATGTTTTATCTTTTTGCCCCTAAGATGTGTGTCATTCCCACTAAAAGCAGTCCTTGGCTATTTCTATTTTCTGGGTTAACACTTTCTCTCCCAAATTCCCTTCACTGAGGAACTCTTTCCTATTAACTCATGCAGGTGCCCCATTACACAATCTGGTGAATCTTTAATCACTTGAATTTCCATTGTAGCACTTGGCAGCTCCGTGGTAGATGCTTTTTTGCAATATCCTTGATTTCTGTGCCAGCTCAGTTCTACTGAATGATATCCTGAATTGGTGGTGTTTAATTTGGTTTGTCTACAGTTGAATCATATGCAGTTCATCTTCATTTTGTGTAAGAAAATCTGAATTCCCAATCTGATGAATTACCTGTGTTGAAACATTTAAGTATTATAATTTGACTGATTGACTAAATTGGACATTTTCATTGGCCCTCTGTGGGTGATTTCCTTGTGAATTAGGTATTTTGACATCCTCAATCATGTTACTCCAGGTTTACTGCTAATTTAGTATTGGGACTGTCAGTTCTTCTTTAGAAGATGGAGGATTAAGATCTCCCTCTTTAACTTGGCCCACCTCATCACCTGACATTAAGGTCAAATCTGCTGCACTAATTTGTTCACCACATTGTTTTGCTGTCTCAATAACTTCAGTTAAATATTCACCCATGAGCTCAAATGGGTTATATTGCAAATTCATTTTCTCCACATCTGTGTCTTCTTGAAAGCTTTGTTGGTTTCTGTCATCTGAATTTTCTTCAGCGATGATAGGAATGGAAAATTTATGTAGTCCTGTATAGTCATGGATTTTACAACAGTTTGTGAGATCTTCAATCTCTTAGGAGATCTCTGAATGTCACACTACTTACTGAGCCATGGCTGTACACCTGGCAATGCTGCAGTGTTCCCAGTCTCTTCAATAAATTAGAATAATTCGTCTTTGATCAAACGCTAAGACCCTGTCAGTAATAGTGAAATGCTGCCACTGCTCAAAGTATATATTCTTGGCCAATTCGCTGGATTTCTGGTGAAAATTTCATTTCATTTATATCAATGGTACCACCTTTTTCTGTCATATTTGCTTGAATCTCTGTGGCTTGCTGGACACTGATTCTTCTTGACCATGTGAAATGTTTGTGCCATTGCAGGTATGTCAATAGATTTCTTCTTTTTGGCTTCTGCCACAATCTTGGAAGCTAAATTAAAGCTGCCTGTTTGCCCATTGACTAGTTGGTCAAAAAGTTAGGTCCTGGGCCAGTTGCTCCCTTGGTAACTGGTTCAATTCTTTCTGCTACCTCAAGGACATTGAGCTGAGGATTTGCGTGCAGCCTCAAAAGTAAGTGTTGATTGTGAATTATATGTACATTTTCAACTCTCACACTCTTTGTGTTGCACTGTTACTTGTGGCAAACTTTAAATGTTGTGATTTATTTCACATGGAACAGGCAGTCTCATCTCTAAAAGCTGTTTCTTCCATTCAAACAAGACAGTATCACTGGTCCCTGTACCAAGCTTATGAAATGTCCATTGACATAACAATTTTTCAAATTAAGTTGTTTGAATTACAGTTTCCTTTTGGAATGCCTCAGGTATTTTCCCAATGGTGGTGATTCCATCAAATCAACATCATTGTATGAGAAAGCAGTTGGCCTCTTTGTTGCTCTGAAACTGTATCTTAACATCTGCCTATTATGTAAAAATGGCCTTTCTTTAGTAATGGCTTATGCCTAAGGCTCTTTTTAGTCCACAACATTGACATCTTCTGTTCAGTCTCCTAACTGAGTTGGCTTGTCCATGTGTCTTTAGAGTGTTCATACATTATAAAGTGGATAAGTTCTGCTGATCCTTTATGAAAAGGTTGATCTCCTCTCAGATTTGTCTGAGTCTGCCTGGTTTATGCATCAAGCATAAATCAAATGACTTTCTCCAAACTGAAATATTCTTTTGACTATAATAGATATGAGAAAGATTCATCAATAATTTCAACAATACTATCTACTATGAATTCTAGTTTCAAAGCACCATAATCACAGTTTTCCACTAATCTGCAGATATCAGCAAAATTATGCATGGATTTCTTGGATACTGAACTCGTCTGGTAAATCTTGTACTTACAAGAATTTTGTTGCTTCTCGGATTCAAGTAATTGTCAAAAGCTTGTAAAACATCTTCAAATGTATCTATGCCTTTTATATTTTG
Source organism: Stegostoma tigrinum (assembly GCF_030684315.1). Taxonomy (NCBI): domain Eukaryota; kingdom Metazoa; phylum Chordata; class Chondrichthyes; order Orectolobiformes; family Stegostomatidae; genus Stegostoma; species Stegostoma tigrinum. The sequence goes on from NC_081387.1 coordinate 3,109,172, forward strand.
ATGATTTATAACATCTTGTTATAAATCCTATTGAATACATTTATAAATTTATTTCTTCAACTTTGGATTTAGTACATTCCTTTTTGATAGCAACTTGGCTTAGAAATTTTGATTATGGGTTCTGAAGAGGGGTCGCTTAATTTGAACTTTTCACTCTGCTTTCTCTCCACAGATGCTGCCAGACCTGCTGAGTTTCTCCAGCATTTTCTGTTTATGTTTCAGACTGCCAGCGCCCATAGTTATTTAAGATAATAAAATGTGAGGCTGGATGAACACAGCAGGCCAAGCAGCATCTCAGGAGCACAAAAGCTGACGTTTCGGGCCTAGACCCTTCATCAGAGAGGGGGATGGGGGGAGGGAACTGGAATAAATAGGGAGAGAGGGGGAGGCGGACCGAAGATGGAGAGTAAAGAAGATAGGTGGAGAGAGTGTAGGTGGGGAGGTAGGGAGGGGATAGGTCAGTCCAGGGAAGACAGACAGGTCAAGGAGGTGGGATGAGGTTAGTAGGTAGCGGGGGGTGCGGCTTGGGGTGGGAGGAAGGGATGGGTGAGAGGAAGAACCGGTTAGGGAGGCAGAGACAGGTTGGACTGGTTTTGGGATGCAGTGGGTGGGGGGGAAGAGCTGGGCTGGTTGTGTGGTGCAGTGGGGGGAGGGGACGAACTGGGCTGGTTGAGGGATGCATTAGGGGAAGGGGAGATTTTGAAACTGGTGAAGTCCACATTGATACCATATGGCTGCAGGGTCAATCCGACCCCACCACCCAAGACATTTTTCCATCCCCTCCCCTGTCTGCTTTCCGGAGAGACCACTCTCTCCGTGACTCCCTTGTTCGCTCCACACTGCCCTCCAACCCCACCACACCCGGCACCTTCCCCTGCAACCGCAGGAAATGCTACACTTGTCCCCACACCTCCTCCCTCACCCCCATCCCAGGCCCCAAGATGACATTCCACATTAAGCAGAGGTTCACCTGCACATCTGCCAATGTGGTATACTGCATCCACTGTACCCGGTGCGGCTTCCTCTACATTGGGGAAACCAAGCGGAGGCTTGGGGACCGCTTTGCAGAACACCTCCGCTCAGTTCGCAAAAAACAACTGCACCTCCCAGTCGCAAACCATTTCCACTCCCCCTCCCATTCTCTTGATGACATGTCCATCATGGGCCTCCTGCAGTGCCACAATGATGCCACCCGAAGGTTGCAGGAACAGCAACTCATATTCCGCCTGGGAACCCTGCAGCCATATGGTATCAATGTGGACTTCACCAGTTTCAAAATCTCCCCTTCCCCTAATGCATCCCTCAACCAGCCCAGTTCGTCCCCTCCCCCCACTGCACCACACAACCAGCCCAGCTCTTCCCCCCCACCCACTGCATCCCAAAACCAGTCCAACCTGTCTCTGCCTCCCTAACCGGTTCTTCCTCTCACCCATCCCTTCCTCCCACCCCAAGCCGCACCCCCCGCTACCTACTAACCTCATCCCACCTCCTTGACCTGTCCGTCTTCCCTGGACTGACCTATCCCCTCCCTACCTCCCCACCTACACTCTCTCCACCTATCTTCTTTACTCTCCATCTTCGGTCCGCCTCCCCCTCTCTCCCTATTTATTCCAGTTCCCTCCCCCCATCCCCCTCTCTGATGAAGGGTCTAGGCCCGAAACGTCAGCTTTTGTGCTCCTGAGATGCTGCTTGGCCTGCTGTGTTCATCCAGCCTCACATTTTATTATCTTGGAATCTCCAGCATCTGCAGTTCCCATTATCTCTCTCCCATAGTTATTTGTTGTTTTTAATCTCTTGGTCTTTTAAACCTTGTAGCTTTGTTCCATTATTTATCTTCCTTTAATGCTTTAAATTCTGCATTGAAGCAATGTTGCATTTCTGTTCTGCTTACTGGGGTCTCATGCTTTTGCATTCAAAATGTTGGTTTCCTGCTTTCTGCAAGCAAAGTGGATGTTTCTTCACCTCTGTAGCCAAAAATAAGGTTTTCTTAACGAGAAGATGAATTTTGTTTGAACAAGATATTACACAACAACGGGTAGAAATCATTATTGGCTAATAAATAAGTCATGATAAGTAAGTTTATCTGGAAACAATGATGACACTCATGTCTTCATCAGGATCTTAAGCTAAACTCTACTTTTTCTGACCCGAGACCGTATGATATTGAGATTGGGTGCAGCTCGATGCAGCCTCCGACATTAGTCATTTCAGAAGCACTACCCAACACAACAGTATTATTAAATTGATCAAGACTCCAAGCCTTAATTGATTTATTTTAATAAAAGCTAACAATTCCTTTCATTAAGAACTAATTTAACCCAGAAAGTGCAAGAAAGACGGAGAGTTCGGTGAAAAGTGCCCACTTCACCTTACGCTCCTCTCTCCTTTGTTTGTCCCTCCTGTGCATGTGCTGATCCCACCACTGCACATTATCACTGCCTTGAATTACTCTTCTGATTTGCTGTCAGGCAAATCTGAGGATATACATTCCACACTAATGATGATTGCAAAAATGATTTGTCACAGAACTTGCACAAGAAGGTTTTGTCCCTTGTGTGAATGCGTTGATGCACATGAAGGCTTGGTGACTGCGAGAATGATTTCTCACACACCTTGCACCGAAATGGTTTCTCCCCTGTGTGACTCCATTGGTGTACAAGGAAGTGCGAGGACTGCGAGAATGATTTGTCACATACCTCACACCTGAATGGTTTCTCCATCATGTGAATGCATTGACTTGCACAGAGGTTATGATGTCTACAAGAGTGTTTTGTCACAAACATCACAAGAAAATGGCTTCTCCCCAGTGTGAATGCATCAGTGAATCACGCTAATCATTATCTTTGAAAAGGCTCATTCCCACATCTCATGCTAGATTCTTTTCTCTGATGTTTTGATGCCTTGTAAGTCACAAGACCTCATAAGTTGTCGATACTTCTCTTGAATGGCCTCTCTGTTATAGGAATAAGCCAGTGATTCGTGAAGCTCAGTGTGGGATTGAAACTCTCACCACACTTGGAGCCCATTCACACTTCTTCCCAGTCTCACCCTGACTGATCACCACAGTCAACACTTCAGAAAGGTTGGTTCTGATGGAAGGTTCCACATCACTGACCAGATCTGATGATGTGTCAAAGCTCCCTTGACCCGACCAATTTCCAGATGATGGTTTCACTGCCCAACCTTCTTTGTGTTAAGCAATGCTTAACACTTGTGATTTGTCAGCCCAAGTTTGAATGATGTCCAAACATGGACTGCTTCACTGTTTCAGAAGGCACAAATGGCACTGAACATTATGCAGTCATCAGAAAACTCACCATTTCAGTCCTTATAATAGTGGTTAGGTTACTAAAGCAACTGAAGATGGTTGGGATAACAAGGTGTACAGCTGGATGAACACAGCAGGCCAAGCAGCATCAGAGGAGCAGGGAAGCTGACGTTTCAGGTTGAGACCCTTCTTCAGAAGATTGTTGGGGTTAGGAAACTTGCTGAAGAATTGCCACAGAGGTTTCCTGGGATTGAGATTATTGATGTTGAAAACTATCTTCCTATCTGCTGGTTATAACACTAACCAGCCAAGAGCTTCCCCTCAGCAATTCTCAAGGACTCCAACAGAAATTGCTGAAGGAACACAGCAGGTCTGGCAGCATCTGTGGAGAGAATCCAGTGATCCTACTTCAGAACTGTTCGGAAGGAGATTCACTAGACCCAAAACATTAACTCTGCTTTCTCTTTAGAGATGTTGCCAGACCTGCTGAGTTTCTCACCAGTTTCCATTTTTGTTTTAGATTTCCAGCATCCACATTCTTTATCCCAATGACTCTAGTTTTGCTCAGAAACCTTTGATACCACACTCAGTCAAATGCTGCCTCGATGTCAAGGGTAGTCACTCTCACCTTATCTCTGGAATAAAACGCTTTTGTCCAGGTATGGACAAAGGCTGTCATGAGGTCAGAAGCTAGCAGAGTCCAAGCAGAGCATCAGTGAGTAGATTATTAACAGTATTGTGGATGACTCTTTCCACCACTTCACTGATGATCGAGAGTAGATTGTTGTGAAAGTAATTGGCCAGGTTGGATATTTCCTGTTTTTCAATCACAGGACAAATCTAGGCAATTTTCCACATCGCAGGATCAATGCCAATGTTGTTATTGTCCTGGAACAGTTTAGCTCGGGGTCAGCCAGTTCTGGAGCACACGTCTTTAGAAATATTGTCAATGTTGTCAGGGCAGATTGCTTTTCTAGTCGCTAATACCTTCAGCTGTTCTTGCTATATTGTGAGGAGTGAATAATTTGGCTGAAGACTGGCATCTGTGATTCTAGGACTTCTGGAGGACTCTGAGATGGAACATAAACTCAGCACTTCAAGTTGTAGATAGATGCAGATGTTTCAACCTAGTCTTTCGAATTCATGTACTGGGGTCACCATTATAAATTATAAGGATACTTGTAGATCCTCCTTCAATGTTAAATCTCAGCTGCTGGTGGGACATCAATGTGCCCTGTCTTCTGCACATTGCTTCTGCTTTATAGTGTGCAAGTAAACCTGTGATGTAGCAGAACCTGTGATGTAGGATAAAGATAACAAGGTGTCGAGCTGGAAGAACACAGCAGGCCAAGCAGCATCAGAGGAGCAAGAAGACTGACGGTTCAGAAGAGTCTAGGCCCGAAACATCAGTCTTCCTGCTCCTCTAATGCTGCTTGGCCTGCTGTCTTCATCCAGCTCTACACCTTGTTATTTCAGATTCTCCAGCGTCTGCAGTTCCTACTATCTCTGAACCTGTGATGTAGCTTCATCAGGTTGAAACCTCATGTATAGGTATGCCTAGTATGACTTCTGCAAATGTGATGTTAAAGTCGAGTGGAGAATATGCTGTGCCAGGATGTTACAAATTGTCGTTTAATAGAATTCTGTTGCTGCTGCTGATGTCCATAGTATCAAAGCGAAAGGAAACAGAACTTTTGGTCCAACCTGTCCATGCTGACCAGATGTCCCAAATTAATCTAGTCTGATTTGCCAGCATTTGGTCCATATCCCTCTAAACTTTTTTTATTTATATACCCATCCAGATGCCTTTTAAATGTTGCAATTGTATCAGCCTCCACCACTTTCTCTGGCAGCTCATTCCATACACACACCGCTCTCTGCATGAAAAAGTTGACCCTTAGGTCCCTTTTAAGTCTTTCCCCTTTCACCTTAAACCTATGCCATCTAGTTTTGGACTCCACTAGCCTGGGACAAAAACCTTGGCTATTCATCCTATTCATGCCCCTTGTGATTTTATAAACCTCTATAAGGTCACCCGTCAACCTCTGATGCCCCAGGTAAAATAGCCCCAGCTTCTTCAGCCTCACCCTGTAGCTTAGACACTCCAACCCTGCCAATATCTTTGTCAATCTTTTCTGCACTCCTTCAAGTTTAACAACATCTTTTCTATAGGAGAGAGACCAGAATTGCACGCAGTATTCCAAAAGTGGCCCAACCAATGTCCTGTACAGTCTCAACATGACCTCCCAACACCTATAATCAATGCACTGACCAATAAAGGCAAGTGTACTAAATGCCTTCTTCACCACTTTGTCTACCTGTGTCTCCACCTTCAAGGAACAATGAATCAGCATCCCAAGTCTCTTTGTTCAGCAACACTCCCCAGGACCCTGCCATTAAGTGTATAAGTCCTGCCCTGATTTACGTTATGAAAATGCAACTTCACGTTTATCTGAATTGAACTCTGTCTGCCACTCCTTGGCCCATCTGATCAAGATATCTTTGTACTCTGGGATAGCCTTTTTCACTAGCCACCACATCACCAGTCTCACAGATGCTAAGTTTCAGTTTGAAATTGATTCCATTTAGCAGTATGGTCATACTTCTAGCAGCAGATAGACCAGTGAGGGTGAGAGCAAGCAGATTATTCCCTCACCTCCTGGCTCAGGCCCAGTTGAGCAGCTGTCCTTCAAACTCAACCAGCTTAGTCAATCATGGTGCTTCCAATCAACCTGTGGCAACAGATGTTAAAGTCCTCCACCTCGAGACATTCTGTGCTCTGACAACCCTCAAGTAGTGTTCACCATGGAAGAAGCACTGATTCATTGTCCAGTGCGAGTTGGGGCAATATGGGTGTTAAACAACAGGATATTTCCTTGCCATTATTTGACCTTATACCTTAAGATTTCAAGGGTCCAGAGTCAATGTTGAGTACTCCAAGGGCAACTCCGTCCTGACTGTATACCACTGTGTCACCACTTCCGCTGAGTCTGGCCTGGGGACCGGGTATATCCAGGGATGGTGATGGGACATTGTCTTAAGGTTTGATTCTGTTAGCATGACTATGTCAGACTGTTGTCAGGACATGCCAAGGAATGGTGATGGTTGTGTGGGAATTGTCAGGCATGATTCTGTCAGTGTGACAATATCTGCCCTGTTATCAAGAAGTGCCCAGGACTGGCAAAGGTCTTTTTTGGGACAAAGTCGGCAAGGTGTGATTCAGTTCGACTGGCTATATCAGGTTATTATTTGTCTGTCTATGGGGCAGCTTACTCAATTTTGTAAAAATACCTACAGATGCTAGTGATGGAGGACTCTTCAGGGTTGAGAGGGGTGGATTTGTTGTTTCTGGAGCCTAGATCAATGCTGGGTTATTCATGCGGTTTCATTATTTTCTTACCTCATAACAGTCTGATACAAATTAAATTGCTCCCTAAGCAATTTAAGTTGATATTTAACAGTCAGTCATGTTGCTGTGGGTCTGGAGTCAGATGTAGGCCTGACCAGGTAAGGATGGTAGATTGCCTTCATTTCATGGCCACCATTTCTAAGATTTTTAATTCCAGATTTATCAGTGGCATTTAAGTTCCACCAGCAGCTGTGGTGGGTTTCAATCCATGTCATGTAAACATTCTCCTGGGCCTCTGGATTTTGAGTTCAGTACCATGTCACCACCAGCTCCTCAATTCCACAGTGAGTGCCAGTCTGCTAATCCCTGGTTTAAGAGATATCAGATATAAGTCTTGGAGGTTTACATGTGGAAACAGACCCTTTGGTCCAACTTGTCCATGCTACCCAGTTTTCACAATTAATCTAATCCCATTTACTTGCAAATGCTGTTGGCTACCTACCTTATCTATGCTTCTCATGATTCTATAGATATCTATAAGGTGACCACTCACTGTCCTACACTTCAGGGAAAAAAGTTTCAGCCTATCAAGTTTCTCCTTCAAACCTTACAGTACAGGTAGCATTTTAGTAAATCTTTCCTTTCCAAATCCTTTTTTCTCACTCAACTGTTGCACACACACTATTTTCAGCAAGGGCAATGGACAGTGAGCAGAAGCAGATAATGAGGTTACTTTCTTCCCCCTCCACAGCTCCCCTTAGCTTCCCAATCCTCTAAGGCACTGAGAAGACAATAAAAAAAGACAGTTGGGTAGAGTGCAAAATGATGGTTGGTCAAGATGTGCTGTCGTAAAGTTTTACCTTGAAAGTATTTGTTTATTATCAATATGAACTCAATGATAATTCAATGGATATGTTAAAATGTTTCGCCTTGTTTGCGAAAAACAAAGTGAAGAAAACACACTGAGCAGGAAGTGCTAGAAGGTGCAGAAAATATTGCTTCCTAGTAGCTGATTGAAAGAATCTGATTTATCTTGGGAAATTAGATTCAACACACTCACTCAGACTGCACATCCCAAATTCAGCTGTCAGTGACAGCACTGGGCAAAATGATCAAATCCAAGCCCAGGCTTTTGCGAAAAGCCAAAGCTTTCAAGGAAAAAAAATCTTTAAAGGAGACACTAAATGACGTTAAATAACATTTCAATCAATGCGTCTCCAGGTATAGCAGTTGAATTGAGTAATTAACGAAATCCAGCCTGGAAATCAGAAGGGAAATGTTTCCAACAAACACACTCAAAATCCAACACACAGCTCCAGTCAAACAGTTCAGCACAAAGCACTGAGTAAACAGCTTTCTCAGCTGGATCTTCTCACACAGCATAAGGGACATTTCCATCCCTGATTACCCACAGGATAGTCAGACCGCCTGAAGATTGGTGTGGATATTGTGGGATACAATTTGTATAAAAGCTGCTCCTTCACTCACCATCTCCTCACTTAGTTTTCAGTCCCTGTAAGAAGTGAACCAGCTCTGGAAGAGAAAGAGGAGTGAATGGGCAGAGTGGGTGGGCTCTCTGATTGACGTCTCTCACAGCCAATCCAAATATTTCTGCAGCAGTGTGTTTCCAGAAGCTTGGGAAACTGAGTGGTGAAATGGAGGTGTCTTTGAGCCACAGGTCAGATTTAAATTTAAACGTTATTATTCCATCTGAATTAAACCTCGCAATGCAGCTGCAGTGTCAGTTCCCCAGGTAAATGTTTCTCGGAGATTTCTAGAGTGGGAATAGCATTCTTCATCCTGAGGTGCTCTCAAACAATGAATATCAGTGTAGGATCTGTATCCTTAGATGTGTTTGCAGCAGATCAGAAACTTTAATAAGTACGTCATTGGCTCTAAAATGCTTTTGGACACCCTGAATTTGTGAAAGTTGTGTTTTTTAAAAAATACATTTCTTTCTTAGAGCAACTTTATGCATCCATTGAACTGGCAATTGTAAACTTATTGATGGTAAAAATGTCACAGCCCACTGTGATAGTGACCAATATATTGTTGGCAGAACTCTTACTGTAGGATCCTGAGTGTTTCAGTGAATGGGAACATGCCATGCTGAGAAATCATGTATACAGAAGTTTAACAAAACAAACAACAGTACAAGATTCAGCTTACACCAAACTTTGAATCAACCAAAATAATAAAGCATTTGAAAATGTCTCAAAATAGTCCCCAGAATATTAAATGAATCTTGGGAAAGTATAAGCTGAACATATCACAATGTTATTATATAGGGGTATGAATGACTGAGGGAACTCAGGTTTGTAGAGACTCTCACACACTCCCTCCCCATACTAAGGATAGTGTCCCTCCCAGACAGAAGAATACAAACACTCCCCATGGTATCAGTGAAATACCCATCACCTGAAGAGGATCTGTCTATAATTCGCATCCCCACCTAAAGCAGGGTCTGATTCTACCCCATACTCACTCATGAGAGCTTGCTCACTTTACAAACTCACACAGTCAGAGAGGAGAAAATCTCTCAGAATGCTGCAGAAGGTTAGTTCAATTTTTTGTATTATCATCTGGCTCCTGATTTGATGATCAAAAGTTAGACAGAGCTTCATTAGCACGGGAGGAGCTTGTTTCCAACATACAAATACCCGTAGATCTGAAGACATCAAGAGTGTATTGCAAATCTGTTACAAAGTGTACAACAACACTACAGATAATTGTAGATCATTTGTATCAATGGTGGTCGGTTTGGTTTTGGTATGGACATGACTAAGGTAAATGAGCTTCCTACTAAAATGTTATTTAATACTGACACAAAGGGCAGTTGATCTTTGATGAGGTAAATAATTATGGTCACATAGACTGTAAATAGAATGGTGACTACCGTATAGCCTTATGGAAGGTTTCAGTTGTAAAGAAAGACTGCATAGGCTGGGACTTTTTTCACTGGAGTGTAGGAGGTTGAGAGGCAACCTGATAGAAGTTTATAAAATAATGAGAAGTATCGATTGAGTTAATGATAGCAATCTTTTTCCTAGGATGGTGGATTTCTAGACTAGGGGATACATTTTTCAGGTGAGAGAGAGGTTTAAAAAAGACATCAGAGGCATTTTTTTTTACATGGAGGGTTCTAAATAGTAAAGGTTTTGGGGGGGAATGGGCCAGGAGCGGGCAGGTGGGATTTTTTAGTTTGGGACAATGTTCAGCATCGACTGATTGGACCGAAGAGTCTGTTTTCATTCTCTATAACTCTGTGATACAAGTTTGGATTTTGAAGGTTTCTGTTTCAGGTCTCCCACTCAAATGGTTACAGTCATATCTGCATTAAACATTGCTGGATTATGATGGAGTTTCTTAGGCATCTAAATCAATGGTGTAAAATCCACAGAGCATCATGATATACTGAGTCAAATGCTTTGGTTCCATCAATGAATGTAATGAAGAATTCTGGATGTTGTTACCAATAATTTTCTCAGATTTTCTCAAAAGCCAAGTCAAAGTTCGAAGTGATGTCAGAATTACTCGATCCATGTGGGGGCCTGTTGGACAATCCATTGACTTGTTCAATCAGAGATGAACGTCCACAACCCAGGGTTACAACTCAAGAAATGCAGAATTTCAACAGCTCAAGACTGTTGCCCAAAGACAAATCCAGAACATAAAAGACATGTGATGGAAGAGTAATCCTGAGAGATTCAAAAACAAGCTAATCATCATGATGTGTGAAGTTCTTTGAAGTCGCCAGGGCAACCTATGGACTCAGGTCAAATGGACAAAATCCCCTTCATTCACAAGATGGTTTTTCCTTTCTTAAGGATGGCAGTTCCCTCCGCTCATGCTGGAAAGAATATTTTGAACAATTTTTCAAGCATTGTATCCACAAGAATAGCTGGTAACTACCCCCACTCACCACCCCAATCTATCTCCAGTGTCCTATGATCCACGGATGAGTCACCATTGATGCAAGAGTCACAATAAGCAGTCAAACCAATGACAATCAACAAATCCAGCTACCTCAAAGGTGTTCCAGTTGAGGACTAAAAAGCTGTTAAACATTTGCATAAATTAAAACTTCATAAACTTATAATTTGGATTTGGAAGGAGAAAGAACATTCCATGTCTTTCTTACTTCAGCAGTATTACAATTGTAACGATCTTCAAGAAGGGAGATAAATCTTGCTGCAGAAACTGTTGAGGTATTTCTTGTGCACAGCAGGAAAATCTTGCCACATAAGATGATCGGAGGATTAGATAGGGTGGACAGTGAGAGCCTTTCTCCTAGGATGATGACATCGGCTTGTACGAGGGGGCATAGCTGCAAATTGAGGGGTGATATATTTAAGACAGATGTCAGAGGCAGGTTCTTTACTCTGTGAGCGGTAAGAGCGTGGAATGCCCTACCTGCCAATGTAGTTAACTAAGCCACATTAGGGGCATTTAAACAGTCCTTGGATAAGCATATGGATGATGATGGGATAGTATAGGGGGATGGGCTTAGATTAGTTTACAGGTCGGCGCAACATCGAGGGCCGAAGGGCCTGTTCTGCGCTTAATTGTTCTATGTTCTGTGTTCTCCTGCATCACTTTCTTATTGTTGCTGAGGAATTCCTCCCAGAGACACAGTGGTATCTGTGCACAAACTTGAGCTTCTGTACATATCAATGTTTTCATTTAGTGATTTCTGACAATCAGGTCAAAGGTTAAATTGCCCCCCATAACATGAATAGCCTGCTGGTTCGACAGGTTTGAGACAGACCCTGCTGAGACAGACAGTGCTTTGGAATGACAGCTCCCCTGAGTGAGCACTGGAGGGTAAGCAACACAGATAGCTCTCAGTGTAATAGAAGCAGATGATCCTCCAAGCCCATGTGGAGACACTGATGTCTCATAAGAGAGAAACAATCCTGGTACATGTTAATTTGGAAAGGTTTCTCTCCCAAGTGGTTTCACTGGGAAGGTTTGATTGCAGAACTCAGTCCAGCAGGGTTTCTCTTCCGTGTGCTGTGTCGATGGACCATGAATTATGCTGTCAGTATGGAAGTCTTTTTACACACCTCACACAATTCACTTCTTACCAGTGAATCCTCTAGTGCTTCAAAGATTTGAGTGAAAATTTCATCACTTATATTGCACCTGAAGAGTTTATCCTGTTGTGAATCCTCTAATGTCACAGGCGTTTTACCTTTATAGCAGACTTCCCAAATGAAGTGAAATCCCCATAGCTGAATCGTTTGATAAAGCAAGAATTTGAATAACCTTCAGAATGATGAATGCACAACTTGCATGTCAATGATTTCTCCCCATTTGAATGTGTTTCTGTGCATGGAAGTTTGACAACTGTGCGAACAATTTGTCACACACCTCAAATATAAATGGTTACTTGCCTGTGTGTTTGCCTCGGAGTTTATGGAGATCTCATGATTCTGTGAATACTTCAGTTACGAATGGTTTATCCGTAGTGGGAATGTGTTGCTGATTCAGGAACATCAATAACTGCACAAATGCTGTGCTTCACTTGAAGGGTTGCCATTACATTTATCTGGCCTTGTGTTAACAGTTTGTACAATATATGCATCTTGTGCATTAGGAAATCTTAGGAGCTAGTGGGGGCCTCCTCACACATCTCATACTTTTCTATTTCACCACCAATGATAACACCTTTGTCTTTTTTTCTTTGGGTCTCCATACTATCAGCGCACTTAGTCCTCGTCTGCCTCCATCAAAAGTATAAAAAGTTCTGAAGAAAAGCCATACTGGATTCAAAGTGTTAACTATGTTTTCTTCTCCATATATAGCACCAGACCTGTTGAGTTTCTCTGCCATTCTCAGTGTTTGTTTCAGATTTCCAGCATCTGCAGAATTTTATATTTATTTGAATATTATGTTGTTTGTTAATTTGTTATTTGATAAATCTTCTGTATAGATTTATAACTCTCAATAATTTATATTTTTAATTTAATCAAGACTACACTTGTCAACATGGCATGTTCTTATTTATTAAAGCACTCAGAACCCTACAGTAAGAGTCTTGTCCACACAGAAACAGCAAACAGGAGTAGGGGTAGGCCATTTGGCTATTAAAGCTTGCTCTGCATTTGATATGATCACCTGACTAAGGAACCTGTTCCTGCTTTCTCCCCATACCATTTGATTTCTTTAGCCCCAAAAAGTATTTCGAACTCCTTGTTGAAAACATTCAATGTTTTGGCTTCAACTGCTTCCTGTGGTTCACCACTGTTGGATGGAGACATTTCTCTTCATCTCAGTCCTAAATGTTTTACTCCATATCCTTAGAATGCACCCTGATCATCCGGAAATTCGTTCCGGTATTTGCCCTGTCTAGGCCTGTTAGAATTTTACAGGTTTCTATGAAATCCTCCCTCACTTTCATAAACCCCAATGCATATAGACCAAAAACCAAGACAGTCTCTCTTCATTCATCAGTGAAAGATTAGTTACTTTAGTTGGCTGGATGGCTGGTTAGCAATGCAGAGTGATGCTAACAGCACAGGTTCAATTCCTATTCCAGCTGCGGTTACCGGGAAGGTCCCATTTGTCAACCTTGCCTGAACCGGGATGATCTCAGGTTGAAAACACCACCATTTGTCTCTCTCTCTAATGAGACAGCAACCCTATGACCCTCCGGGTCTATTGTGACTTTACCATATTGTCAATCCCTGCATCCCAGGAATCATTCTGGTAAACTTTTGTTGCACTGCCTCCCTAACCAGAACATCCTTCCTCAAATAAGGAAACCAAAACTGTATCCAATACTCCCAAAGTGATGTCATCAAGGCCCTGTAAAACTGCAGCAAGACACCCCTGCTCCTCAAATCCTATCACGATGAAGGCCAATATACCATTTATTTTTTCACCCCCTGCTGCACCTACATGTTTACTTTCAAAGACTGGTGTGTAAGGACACCCTTGTCTCTTTGCACCTCCCCCTTTCCCAATCTATCAGTGTTCAGATAATAATCTGTCTTCCTCTTTTTGCTTCTAGAATGGGTAACCTCACATTTATCCACATTGTTTTTCATCTACTATGTATTTGCTTGCTCACTCTACTTGTCTAAATCATACTGAAGCATCTCTACATCTTCCTCACAGCTCACCCTCCCATCCAACTTTGTGTCATTTACAAACTTGAAGATATTACATTTAGTTCCCTTATCAAAATCATTAATGTATATTGTGAATAGCTGGGGTCCAATCAATAATCCCTGTGGTCCCCAATAGTCACTGCCTGCCACTCAGAAAAATTCTGATTTATTCTAACTGTTTCATTCCAATCTGCCAAGCAGTTTATCCAAGTCAACAATCCCATGTACTTTAATTTTATGTGCTAAATTATTTTGTGGAACCTTACCAAAAGATCTCTGAAAGTCCAAGTAAACCACATCCAATAACTACAACCACCGCCGCCGCTAAGCCCCACATCAACTTTCCCCATTATGTCCTTAAAAATTTCAGTAGGTTTGTCAGGCTTGATTTTGCTGTTGTAAATCCATAAGACGATAAGATATATGACAAGAATTAAGCCATTTAGCCCATCGAGTCCACACCACCATTCGATCATGGCTGATATGGTTCTCAATCTCATTTTCCTGCTTCTCCCTGTAACCGGTGATCCCCTTACTAATTAATCTAATCTAATACTAATTAATCAATCCAAGCTGGCCCTGTCTAAGCCTGTAATTAAATATTTTAGACTGGACTCTAGCATTTTTCTCACTACTGATGTCAGGTTAATTGGTTTTCCTGTATTCTCTCTACCTCCTTTTATAAGAAGTGGAGTGACATTAGCTACCCTCCAATTCATTGAAACGGTTTCAAAGTTTATAGAATCTTGAAAGATGCCCGCCAATGCACCCATTTTTGCTAGGGCTACTTTTGTAAATACTCTGAGACCTAACTTATTAGACCATAGGAATTTATAAATCTTTGTACCCATCAATTTCCCCTATACATTTTTTTCCTATTAATGATGATTTACTTCAGTTCTTTCCTCTACACAACATATTGATCAATGTCACTGTGAGCTGGGATAGTTTCTCAGTTAGTGGGTTTATAATGTCAGGCTCATAGGAAGCAGAACTTACCCTGAAAAAGAAAGATTTGCATTTATATATCCTCTTTATCAAACTCAAGACATTAAAGAGTACTTGATAGGAATGTCAGCGATTTGGTTGTGTCATGAGAGGGGATGGTGGAGCTTAAGATTTTGGGACCAACCTGAAAAATGTTGAAATCTATTCTTCTATTGGGGATATTACAGTCTCAGAATAAAATATTTTATCATTAATTACAGGAATCATTTTGTTAAGGAGTTAAAATTTTGGATTATTTAGTACCTTCTTCTCTTTTAAACTGGAAGTAAAGCATATAATGTTCCAATAAAACACTCCCAGGACAGGGACAGCATAGGACTAGATATAGAGTAAAGCTATCTCCATTCTTTTAAACTGAAAAATGAACTTCCTTTTATTCTTGTAAACTGAAGTAAAGCTTCCTCAAAACTGTTCGAATCAAAACATTCCCAGTGCACGGACAGCATGGGGTTTGGTGCAGCATATGGCTCTATCTATTCTATTAAACTGAAATGAAAACTCCCATGACCTAGTCCCCATCAAACACTCCCAGGACAGGCTCAGCATGTAGAGGGGATGGGTGGGTTAAATACGGAGTTAAGCTCTGTGCACTATTTTAAATTGTGGGTAACTCTCTGTCTAACTGAGCATAAAGCTCACTCTTTTAAACTGAAAATAAAGCTCTTTTGACATTGTCCCCATCAAACCGTCCCAGAACAGGTACAGCACAGTGTCAGATACAAAGTAAAGCTCTTGCTACTGTTTTAAACTAAAAGTAAAGCTCCCTGCACTCTTTTAAACTCCCTTACTCTTTTCTGAAAACAGAAACTCAAAAATAATAATAATAATAATAAAACGGCCCTTGGTGGGACACTATCGAAACCAAACACAATTAACAGTTCAATGGAAACTTATAGACCAAATTAAAAACTTACTAAATGAATACAACATTGTCTGGACTGATGATGCACCCCAACCCTGCACTGCACACCCGGCCCGGTGCCAGTGAGCAATGTACGCTACCTTTCCAGGGGCAAACAATCAGGACCTTGGCTAGGTCCACGAGCAGACCCAGGAGAAGGCCCTCTGACTTGTCCATCCCTCCCCACAATAGGGTATCCATAGATCAAGTGTGGACTGAAGTATAACCCAATTTTAAGGAGCAGCCCCTTCAAGAAACTAAAAAGGGGCTACAAACGGAAACATTCTGTGTGCACCTGTTGACTCCAGGACGCAGAAACTAGACATTACTTGGCATCCAGTGAGCTACTCATTCTATGATTGCATGGGACCACAGTGTATAGCACTCTCCAGCCTAGATTCACAATGAAAAAGGCTCTGTAGAGGGCCCTCCATTGGAGGTCTCCACTGCCGGTGAGCAAAATATCGTGCCAAAGCATATTCAAGCAGCAGGCAAAGGGAGTGTTGAGAGTGTGCAGGTGCAGCCCATATTGGAAACATCTCTGTGCCATTCTAAAGGTCACGGGGAGATTCCCTGGAGACAACTCAGGCTGTGGGGTGCTGCATTGCAGGTAGAGGAGATATCTGGCAGATGGTCCATTTGCCATGCACCACCCAGAATTCCAGAACATTTTCTCCAGTTGATCCTCATGTCGGACACTGCAGAGTAAACCTCCTAACACTCATACATCCACTTCAAGTCAGCTGGGTCTGTGAACATGAGGAGCACATTGTCACTCATACATCCACTTCAAGTCAGCTGGGTCTGTGAACATGAGGAGCACATTGTCAGCACAAGCTGAAAGGATCACCACCAGCCCTGGCCTACACAGAGCCAGTTCCAACAGCTGCTTATTCATGAGGCACAGGAATGGCTCCATGCAGAGAAAGAATAATGCTGGCTGGACAGGGTCACCCCTGATGTACTCCACCCTAAAGCATAAAGACACCATCAGGGACCAATTAACCTTCGCCATGGTGGCATACAGAAGTCAGATCCAGGTGACAATTACATCCTGAAACCAAAAGCTTGCAGCATTCTCCGAGCAGATCCTCATGATCCACTCTGTCAAATACCTTTTCCTGATTGAGAGAAAAGTGCTCAACAAGCCAGCCCTCTGGGAATAATGGATTATGTCCATGTGGATGTTATTGTGAATGAGCCAGCCATGGAAGGTGTAGGTCTGGTCTAGGTGGATATGTGGTCCGGCACATTGTCAAGGGAAGTTGAAAGTGCACTGGCAAAGTTTTCGTAGTCCGTTCTAAGGAGGGAGACTGGACGCCAATTCTTTAACAAACAGAGATCCCTCTTCTTGGGCAACAGAGTGATGATGATGATGACCCTATGCCCAGAAATGAGCATCCCTCTGGTCACCACACATTGCTCCATCATGTAATTGCACCCACCCACCCAGGACATCCCAGAATGCCCCAAAGAACTCCAAAGACAGCCCGTCCAGTCCCTAGGACTTGCTCTGGAGAACCAACTAAGAGTGTCAGTCAGCTGCAGGACTCTGTGCATCTTTTCCAGCAAGTTGAAGGAGGGCCAGCTGCAGTCTGGATTCCAAAGAACCCAGATCCTCAACCTCACATTCCTATCACGGCACCCAACAAGCTGCTGATTTTGGAGCAGGTGCTTCTTCTTTAGTATATCCCCCACAGGATTGGGTCCTCGCCAAGATGACTGAGAAGTGGCTCCAGGTTGAGCACCCCCTCCTCCAACTCCTTGATCCTGGATTTCTGCCTCTTCATTGACCCCCACGCATATTGTTGAGCAAAGGCATGGATATGAGCTTTGCCCACATCCCACCATAGCCTTGAGTGGGATATGGTCTGCTGCTTCTTTCCCCATCCGGTCCAAAAATGACAGAACCGTTCGCCCTCCAGCAGCAGGTTATTAAAGTGCCAGTACGCCAACCTTGCCTTGGCACTTAACGGAACAAGCTCCAATCACACCAGGTTGTGATCTGTAAATAGCACCTGCCACGTGGAGGCCTTCAGAACATGCGAGGCCTACGCTCTAGAAATGTAGGGGCGATCAGTTCTGAATTCTCTGACTCCAGGCCTCACAAAGCTGACAGTGATGGAGTAAGGATGGCGATTCAGCCAGATGTCTACCAAGTAAAATGACTCAATCAAGTACTTCAACTTCTCCACCTATGCCGAGCTCATACAGGCACCTTTACAGTCCCTCCTCTGGAGCATACAATTGAAATCTCTTCTGAGGACAATTATTTCACCCTCACTGATGGAGCTGAGGAGAGTCAAAGCAGCATATCTGTTCACATGCCATCCAAGGTGTTTATACATTCACAAAGTGAAGCATTGTGTGCCTGAACCATACCTTGAGTTGGAGCACATGGCCTGGCACATGCTGTTTGACCCTCAAGATCTCTGGCTGAAATGATGGGCCCTACAAGATAGTCATCCCACCAGAATTAGAGGCCAGGTGACTGATGTGGAACTCTCTCTGACACTCCAGAACCACACAGCTCTGTCTCCCAGAATGGAGTGGGTTTCTTGCAAGAGGCACACTGCATGCTCCCATATCCTGAGGAACGAGCAGATTCAAAATCTGTGCTGTGTCTTTCTGTTGCTGTTGACATTGAGACTGGCTATGGATGCATCATGGCAACAGTATTGCGCTACAGTCACTGTTTCTAGACCAATTGTGTGGGAGGAAGGATTCTTTGTTTTAACCTCCTGCCATTGTTTTCTCTGATTGGTGATAGACAAACAGTGTAAAAGTATAAAGGTTTAAGGCTCCCAGTTTCGAATACATCTCCCACATTGATGCTGGAAGTCCTGTCCTCTGTTTACTCTCTAAGCCAGTTAATATTAGAGATATGAGGTGTACTGCTCCTTGGCACAGTCCTCAAATCATTTCTGTTCTTGATGAAGCTTTCTGCTTGCTATTCCTTTAGGGCTAGTTTTCTGATTTGTCCAGTGGTGAGTAGCATTTCTTTCTGACGACTGAAAAGGGGAGAGGTTGCAAGAGAAACTCTGTGATTCTGACATCCTGTCCTCCACAGCATTTTCATTTCGATGTGATTTCCTCAAAGTTGGTTGTGCTGAAGTCAATATCCAAGTCACAGTCACTCCTTAAGTATGGGTAACACTTTGAGCAGGGAGTTACTCCCTGATCTCAATTGCCACTCCCTGTGTCATAGTCTCATTACTCAAATTAGAACCACTATATTGTCAGGAGAATGACTGTGTAGATTGTGACTTTTGTGTCCATATACAGTGGCAGTTGATGAAGAAATGTTTGCCTATATTTCCTGAACTGACTCATGTTCTCTGAGCTGGGAGCATTTGGGTGATGAGGAGAAGGCCACTGATCACAATGTTGGTGTTGCTGTTGTTACTGTTTGTTTTAGATGGGTTAAAGAGGACTAAAAATTATAGTTCCAAGTTGTGCAAGGGCAGAACTACAGATTCACCAAACATTTCAAGTAGTACGGCAGTTCGACAAGGTAATTTAAACAAAAATTAAACAATTTCACAAAGGGTCATTTTTCAAGAATTAGAATTGATGAATACAGAAGTTGTTTCAAACTTGTATCAACCACAATCAGAGCACAGTTCTAAACGCCATCTTGAGAAGGGACGTCAAGGAACTGGAGAATATGCAAAAAAAATTGATGAGGATGACATGGTGAATTGAGAAATTGGAGCTATCAGGAAAGACTGAACAGGCCAGATTTCCTTTCCTCTGAAAAGAGAAGGCTGAAGGATTATATAATAGAAAAATGGTAAATTATAACATTAAGAATTTAGGGGTAAATGGAGAGAAAATGTTTCCACTTGTTTTGGGAATCTACGTCGATGTGTCATCAAAATAAAATGGTCAGTAGACCAGCGCTTCACCGGAGGCTCACTGATGATGTTACCTAGAATGGTGACGAAACGTCTGAAAACGAACCTTCCAGCTCAGCGAGCAAACTTAGGTCCAGAATCCATGAAGAATTCAGAAGCAACATCTTCACCAAGACAATAATTAAAATGAAGTTCTGAGGAAGGGTCACTGGACCCAAAATGTTAACCCTGTTTTCTCCTCCACAGATGCAGCCAGATCTGCTGAGCTTTCCCAGAAACTTTGTTGTTATTCCTGATTTACAGCATCCGCAGTTCTTTTGGTTTTTAATGAAAATGAAGAAATTGCTCCCATAGGGAATGTTTTGATGAAATAGTTTAAATCCATTTAATGGGAAGACATGATAGAGACTGGGCTGATAGTGCTTTCCAAAAACAACATTGGATGCAGGATCAGCTGTTAACTTTAAATCTGAGATGGGTTTTTTTGTTAAGCAAAGTTCTTAAGGGAGATTGGCAAAGGCACGTTAATGGAGTTAGACCACAGATCAGCCACGATTTCCTTGAATGGAGGAACGGGCTGGAGGGGCTGAATGACCTATTCCCATATGTTCCTGTCAATATGTAGGGAGAAATAAAACAAGGTCTGACCATAAATAATTACCCACACATATCCTCTGTATTCACACCAGCATACCTCCCTCAATAGCTCCTCTCCCATCACTGATTCAACAGGTCAACAGTCTCAATGTCCATCATTTTATTTTCTCAGAGTTGGTCATTCTGGAGTTAGTCTCCAAACCACAGTCAAACCCCAAATAAGAAGTCACTTTAGTAGGCATTGTGTTACTGTCTGAGTAACACGTGGTTCCGAGATTTCAATCATTCCTCACTCTATAAAAAGGAGAGAGAGAGAAAATGGGGAATCATAGACCGGTTAGCATGATATCAATGGTGGGGAGAATGCTGGAATCAATATAAAGGATGTAATAATTGAGCATTTGGAAAGCAATGACAGAATTGGTTCTAGTCAGCATAGATTCATTAAAGGGAAATCATGCTTGACAAATGTTATGGAAATTTTTTGAGGATGTGACCAGTAGAGTGGACATGGATCAATCAGCGGATGTTGTGTATCTGGAATTTTAAAGGGCTTTTGACACAGAGATTAGTAAAGAAAATTAAAGCTCAGTGGTATCAGAGGTAATGTATTGACATAGATGTAGAATTGGTTGGCAGACAGGAAGCAGAGAGTTGGAATAAATAGGTCCTTTTCAGAGCGGCAGGCAGTCATGCGTGAGGTTCTGCAGGGTTCAGTACTCGGACCCCAGCTGTTCACGATGTACATTAACAATTTGGACGAAGGAATTGAATGCAATATCTCCAAATTTGAAGATGACATGAAGCTGCGTAGCATGTGTGCTGTGAGGAGGATGCTAAGAGGCTGCAGGGTGACTTGGACAGACAGGCTGAGTGAACAAATACTTAGCAAATGCAAGATGATTTTGATAAATGTGAGGTTATCAACTTTGATTGCAAAACAGTGAGAGAAATGGAGTGCTACAAGACAGTGGTTAAACTACAGTTAACGCCAGTACATGAACTTAGGCACAACAGTTAACAGTTGGACAGGAATTTAGTCACAGATGTGATAGCAATAAGGAGAAGTGGTGAGGCGGCAGTGCACAGTGTGGGGGATCAGCTTGAGTGAGCAGAAGATAACAATAAGGAGCGATTAAGAACCAGCTAAAACTGGATCCGGGAAACACTTGGGGCTAACTATGTGAAAGGTGAGGAGTATGTGGCCACAGGCAGCTATGGCACATGCGTAGTAGAGAATAGTAAAAGCCAGAGCTGAAATACAGATGGAGACGCCCACTTAGGGAGGCCCGAGGGAATACAAACACTGGCGCCTGAATACATAATGAATGGGATGTAGAAAAGAAGACTGCAAACTCTGTATCAGGGTCTCTCCAGTTCTCCGGGGGCACCCGACTCTGCAGACTCACAATAAAAGAACTTGTTTCCACGACTTTGTCTCCAGTAGTTCTGTGATTGTGAGCACGGGTGTTTTGATAAATCTCATAACAGGAAGGCAGATAGTTATCTGAATGGTGGCACTTTTTCCGGTAAAAAGTGAAGTGCAGTGAGACCTGGGTGTCATGGTAGAACAGTCACTGAAGGTTGGCATGCAGGTGCAGCAGATGGTGAGGAAAGGTGATGACATGGTGGCCTTCATTGCAAGACAATTTGGGTGTAGGAGTGAGGATGTCTTGCTGCAGTTATACAGGGATTCGGTGAGGCCACATCTTGGGTATTGTTTGCAATTTTGGTCTCCTAGTCGAAGGAAGGACATTCCTGATATCGAGAGAGTCCAGCAAATGTTCACCAGACTGATTCCCGGGATGTCAGGACTAGCAGAGAAGGAAAGACTGATTGACTAGGCTTGTACTCACTGTAATTTAGAAGAATTGAGGGGAGGTCTCTTAGAAACATGTAAAATCATGATGAGGCTTGAAAAGCTAGATGTGAGAAGAAAGTTTCCAATGTTGGGGAAGTCCAGAACTAAGGGTCACTGTCTAAGAATAAGGGGTAAGCCATTTAGGAGTAGATGAGGAAGAATTTCTTCACTCAGAGTTGTGAAGCTGTGGAATTCTCTCCCCCAGGAAGCTGTTGAGGCCAGTTCATTAGAAATATTCAAGAGGGAGCTCTGTGTGTGTTGAAAGCTGGTTATTATCCTGTGGAATGGTAATTAATGAATTGTTTGTTGATGGTAATGAGGAGAGAATAGATAGAATGAGTTGGGTGTTTGATTGACGTTTGTCACAGTCAATCCAAATATTTCTGCAGCAATATGAATTTCCTGAAACTGACCAGTGAAACAGAGGTGACACTGAGCAGCAGTACAAGTGGAGATATAAACTTGTGGCCCTTACTGCTAAAGCATTCAAGGCGTACAGAGAGAAAGCAGGAATGGGATACCGAGTTTGCATGATCTACGACAATCATATTGTATGGTGGTGCAGGCTCGAAGGACTTAGTGGCTCACTCATGCAACTATTTTCGATGTTTCTAAGTCAGAGTCACTCCCTGAGAAGCATTGTTCCTCCAGCATTGGCTCAATCTCCTTTTCCTGCTCCTGTGACCCCACTCCTATATACCCACCCTACTGTGTTCCTCTGTTCTTTGCACCAGTCCCACCATTGCATGTCATCTCTGCTTTGGATGATGTGGATCCTCCTCTTCTGATCTGTTGTCGAACACATCCAAGGATACACATCCCACACTGATGCTATCAGTTTGAAAGCCTGTGAGGTTGAAGAATGCTATTCTCATGCTAGAAATCCCTGTCAAACATTTACCAGGGGAACTGAAACGGCAGCTGCAATAAATGAGGTTTTATTCAGATGTGACAATCTCATCTGCTGCTCAAGTCACCTCCATTTCACCGGTCAGTTTCCCATGTTTCAGGAAACTCAGGTTGCGACAGGAATATTTGGATTGACTGTGAGAGACGTCAATCAGAGAGCCCACCCACTCTGCCCATTCCCTCCTCTTCCTCTTCCAGAGCTGGTTCACTTCCTATAGGGACTGAAAACCAAGGGAAGAGATGGTGAGTGAAGGAGCAGTTTTGTACAAATTGTATCCCATAATATCCACACCAATCTTCAGGCAGTCTGACTATCCTGTGGGCAATCAGACGTGGAAATGTCCCTTCTGCTGTGTGAGAAGACCCAGATGAGAAAGCTGTTTACTCAGTGCGTTGTGCTGAACTGTTTGACTGTAGCTGTGTGTTGGATATTGAGTGTGTTTATTGGAATCATTTCCCTTCTGATTTCCAGGCTGAGTTTCGTTGATGGCTCATTCCTGAGTTTGAGATGGTGAGGTGTCATTATCTGGGAGGTACAGAGTGTTTGAGGATTCTTACGGATTTCCCATTGTTGAGTTCTGTGTGTGTTGAAAGCTGGTTATTATCCTGTGGAATGGTAATTAATGAATTGTTTGTTGATGGTAATGAGGAGAGAATAGATAGAATGAGTTGGCTGTTTGATTGATGTTTGTCACAGTCAATCCAAATATTTCTGCAGCAATATGAATTTCCTGAAACTGACCAGTGAAACAGAGGTGACACTGAGCAGCAGTACAAGTGGGGATATAAACTTGTCACTGTCCCCATAATGAATTGTATATATTGATCAAATCTTCTCAAGTGCTGAATTTGTTTGATCTTTCCTCATCATAACACCCTTGCAGTCTAGGAATTATCCCAGTAAATCTACACTACATTCCCTCCAAGGCTAATATCTCCTCTAATGTTCCTGGTATTTCAGGTGTGGTCAAACCAATGCTTTGTGCCTCTGAAACATGATTTCTACTCTTGCATAATTTTTCTCGAGATCTAAAACCTTTAGATTATTCTCTGTCCCTGTTCATGTTATTTTCATGATGTCTTACCTCTTTCAACATCCTCTGCATGATGGAAAACTCTCCATGTGCCTGGATGAGCACAACTCCAACAATATTCAGAAAACTTAATACCATCCAGGTCTGAGCAGTCTGCTTGGTTAGCACCCCATCTGGCACCCTGAGCATTCAGTCCTTTCACCACTGCTGCTCTCTGGCAGCAGTGTGTACCGTCTTCAAGATGCATTCCAATAACTCACCAAGGCACCTTTGAAAGAATCTTACAAACCTGTGACCTCAAATATTTAGAAAGACAAGGAACAGCAATGGCTAGGTTGGTATCCGGAGCTGAAACCAAAATTACAGCAGCCATGATTGTATTGAATGGTGGAGTAGATTGACAGGCCATATGGCCTCCTTTTGTTTGTGTTTCGTGTTCAACTCCATGGGAATACCACCATCTACCAATTCCCCTCCGAGCCACCCTGCCTCTTAACTTGGAACTGTATCATCAATGCTTCATTGTGCTGGTTCAAAATCCTAAAACTCCATTCCAAACAATGCTATGGATGTCCCAACATCACCATGGACAGCAGTGGTTCATAAAGTCAGCTTAGTACCTCCTCTTCAGGACAGTCAGTGATGGGAATAAATGCTCATCTCATCAGTGACACCCATATCCTGTGAAGATATGAATTTAAAAAAAGACTGAGCAGTCAGCACTAGAGCAAAGGAGAGAGGAGGTTGGAGGAAATCATGTCTCCTTTTTCTGTTTTCCAGAAAAAATTGTACCATACTGCACCAGAGAGAATAGACACTGCAGATACATCCTGACCATCACCCAAGGAACAACTGCACAACTGTGGGAAGATATCCAGTCCCTTCACAGCATTGTTCTACACTGAGGTATTTGGGCAGCGAACCCATCATCTGGAAATTGGTCAGGTCAGGGAGCTTTGACATATCATCTGATCTGAAACTGTCATTGGTGTGGAACCTTCCATCAGACCACCCTTTCTGAAGGCTTAGCCGTGAATGATCGGCCAGGGTGAGGCTGGAGAGAAGTATGAGTGGTTCCAAGTGTGGTGAGAGCTTCAGTCACTCATTGAGCCTCATGAATTACTGGCTGCTTCCTCCAGGTGAGAGGCTGTTCAAGTGTGAGGTGTGTGAGGGGGTGTACAGGTTCATATGATCCCTTGCCACATGGGTCCATCTGTTGTGCGCTTGTTAAGAAAAGAAAAGGTAGATGGAAGAGAAACCATTCAAGTGTGAAATTTGTAGTAAAGCTTTTATGACTTCTACAATTCTTCTGAGACACCAGAGCATTCACACTGGGGAGAAACCATTCACATGCGAGGTGTGTGACAAAGCATTCTCACAGTTAGGGAACCTGCTCAGACACCAACGGATTCACAGAGGTGAGAAACTGTTCAGCTGTGAAGTGTGCAACCAGTCATTTTTTGATTCTTCGAACCTTCAAGCACACCAACGCATTCACACAGGGGAGAGACCATTCACGTGTGAGGTCTGTGACATATCATTCTCACAGTCATCAACCCTCCGCAGACACCAACGGATTCATACTGGGGAGAGACCATTCATATGCAAAGTGTGTGACAAATCATTCTTACAGTCATCAAATCTCCACAGACACCAGTACAGTCATACAGGGGAGAAACCATTCAAGTGTGAGGTGTGTGATAAAACTTTTCTGACATCTACGACACTCCTGAGACACCAGAGGATTCACACAGGGGAGAAGCCCTTCAGGTGTGATTTGTGTGAGGCAGCTTTCTACAGATCATCCAATCTCCTGTCACACCAGAAGATTCACACAGGGGAGAAGCCATTTGTATGCGAGGTGTGTGACAAATCATTCTTGTCATCGTCACACCTCCGCACGCATCTGTACCTTCACACAGGAGAAAAACCATTTGTGTGTGATGAGTGTGACAGATCATTTCTGGAATCATCAACCCTCCGCAGACACAAACGCATTCACACGGGGGAGAAACCATTCACGTGTGAGATGTGTAACAAATCCTTCTCACAGTTAGGGAATCTCTACACACATCAACGTATTCACACAGGTGAGAAACCATTCACGTGTGAGGTGTGTGACAAATCCTTTCTGGGATCATCAGCCCTCCGCAGACACCAAATTATCCACACAGGGGAGAAAGCGTTTCAGTGTGAGGTCTGTAGCAAATCATTCTCACAGTCATCGACTCTCCGCAGACACCAGCGCATTCACACAGGAGAAACTACTCATGTGTGAGAAAATGTTCTCAGGCACATCAAAACTCCTGCTGCATCAGGGGATCCACACAGCAGACTCAGTCTTCAAGTGTGAGTCTTGTAATCAGAATATCTGTAATAAAGTCTTGACACAACAGTTGGACCTCCTGGAATATGAACCTACAGAGAAATGACCTGCCCATATCTTTGCCCAACTTGTCCTCAGAATTTTTAACGGTGTACACATTCTCATAGTCTCAGGGTGTTCAATGGGACTGAGACACAGAACGAGAAGCAGCTTTCACTCCCATCAAACACCTAGTGATGACATCACCAGTGCTGAGGGATTATGATGTCAACAATGGAGCCACCCTGCAGTGTGATGTCAGTGACACAGGACTTGGAGTAATCCCCATGCAGTGAGGGCAACCCGTTGGGTTTGTATCCAGAGCATTAACATCAACGAAACAGTGCTGTACATAGATTGAGAAAGATGGTCTGGATAATGTCTTTGATTGTTCAGGAGAGAAAAAGCAATGGTGGCGTCTGACCACAAGCAAATTCAAAGGATTTTTCTCAAACTAATACTCTTTATTCCAAAGTTTTTGCAACAGACATAACTTAATTTAGAGAGATATGACTGGGAAGTTAAGTACAAGCAAGGGAAGCAGATGTACATCACGAATGCACTGCTGAGAACTGCACTGTCTTTGATGGAATTTAATACTGGTACAGAAATCTTCCAATTTCAACCAGAAGCAATAGCAATGACACGCTCTGGAAATTGGCAACAAAGCATAGACAATAATCTTACACCCTAAGTGTATTACTGAGATTAAGCAAACTATTCAATGGAATGCAACTCTTCAAATGTTACAGGGAGTTGTGATGAAAGGATGGACTGAAATCATTTTGGACAACCATGTGACTGTAAGAGAGTATTGGGCAAACAGAGATGAAGTGATCACCCAAGTTGGCATCTTGCATAAAGGAAACAGGCTCATTGTCTGTAAAGAGATGAAAAAAGAAATGCTGAAACACATCCTACACAAACCATCAAGGGACCAAGTCTAGTCTGAGGAAGGTAAGAGAAGTGTTGCATTGGCCAAACATGAGCAATGTGATGAAGGTCCACATCAGCCAGTACAGTGCTTGTAATGAACATCAAGCAAAGTGAGATGAAGAGCTGCTCATGACTCATGACATCCCAGACGGTCCATGGATGAACCTTGGAGCAGAGCCCTTCACTCTCACTGGAATTGATTATATAGTCACAGTCAGGGAGTTAAAGCAGCTGTCATCAAGGATTCCCCATGAGATTGTAGAATTTCTGAAAGCACACTTCAGTCGACATGGCATTCCTGACATTGTGATCAGTGACAAAGACCTCAATTCAAACACTTCCTGAATGATGGGAAAATTCAGCTCCACACACCATCTCCACACACTCACTGTCAAATGGAAATGTGATGGTAGAAGTGGTCAAATCTGTCATTAAAAATTAATCAACAGACCTGGTACCAATGTGTAGGAGGCATACTTAGAGGGAATAATATAGCAAGTGAAAGTATGGAAAGTTGTCCAGTCCAGAGACCAATATCATATGGCACCCAGGCATCTGTTCCAATTGTTAGAGTATTACTGAGACCAGAAGTACTAATAAAAGTGTAACAAACTTGAATGAACAACAAAAAGCCATATCTCACTTTTATAAATCTACAAAATCTTTGCCAGGGCTCAGAATTAGGAAACTGGACAAAGTGCAAACATAGTCATCGAAACTTGGGTCTGTGTCAAGAAGTTGTCACCTCGATCATGCCCGATGAAACTGAATGTCACAACTGCGGAAACTGCTCCTTTGCAGCCAAGAGTTGATAAGGTCAAATTGATTTCACTAACCAAGTCCAGTACAGTTACAACACTGACATCTACCTGACAGTATGGAAAATTGCCCAGGTATGTCCTGTACATTAAAAGCAGGACAAATGCAACCTGGCCAATTACCTCTCTATCAGTTAACTCTCAATCAGCAGTAAAGTGATGGAAGGTGTTAACAACAGTGCTATCAAGCAGCACCTGCTCAGCAATAACCTGCTCAGTGATGCCCAGTTCTGGTTCTGCCAGGCCCACTCAGCTTCTGACCTCAACACAATCTTGGTTCATGACATGCAAATCGTTGTGATTGTTGCAGGTCAGTCATCTCAGCTCCAGGACACCTCTGCAGGAGTTCCTCGGGTAGTGTCCTCGGCCCAGCCATCTTTGGCCACCTCATCAATGACCTTCCCTCCATCGAAAGGTCAAAAATAGGTATGTACATGGATAATTGCACAATGTTCATCACCATTTGTGACTTCTCAGATACTGAAGCAGTCCATGTTCAAATGCAACAAGATCTGGACAATATCCAGGCTTGGGCTGACAAGTGGCAAGTAACATTCACACCACACAAATACCAGGCTATGACCATCACTAAGAGGAGACAATCTAACCACCGACCCTTGATATCCATTGGTATTACCAACACTGGACTCACCATTGGTATCAGAAGTCAGTTGTTCCTCAAGAAATGTAATGGAACAGCAGCAATAGTTACCATGATAACAACGGTGCTGAAAGACAGTGTTACCTCAGGAACCAGCAGACACTGGAATGAAAGTATAACAACACACATATTTAAGAAGATGCTTTAAAAATTGTGCATTGTGCTGCATGGTGACTGACAAAGTTGGTACCAAGAAAGACTTGAAATAGCTGAAAGTTGTGTTGTTCATATGTGATCATTTTCTTCATGGATTACACAGATCAGTGTGAGACGTGTTATCTTGGATGTGTCTGTCAGCAGATTAGAAGAGGAAAACCCACAGCATCCAAGGCAGTGATGATGTACAGTGGTAGGATCAGCAGATGCACAGGAGGGAGCAGCACAGCAGACTGAAAGATGGAGGGAGAACTGAGAACAGAGTGGGAGAAGAGATTGAGCCAGTACTTGGGAGTGACTCTGGATCTTAGGGAATGATTTCTATGCTGGGAGTGAGCGTCAACCAGATTTTGGCAGTGACTTTGGGAGGTACTCCGATCTCCAGGATGGATCTTGTGCATTGGTCAGCCTGGAGTCTGCAAGTCACAATCACTTCCAAGCAGACAGTAACTCTCTGAGTCACAGACACTCTCTAAGCAGCAAACCCATCATCTAGAAATTGGTCAGGTCAGGGAGCTTTGACATATCATCAGATCTGAAACTGTCATTGATGTGGAACCTTCCATCAGACCACCCTTTCTGAAGGCTTAGCCGTGAATGATCGGCCAGGGTGAGGCTGGAGAAAAGTGTGAGTGGTTCCAAGTGTGGTGAGAGCTTTAGTCACTCATTGAGCCTCATGAATTACTGGCTGCTTCCTCCAGGTGAGAGGCTGTTCAAGTGTGAGGTGTGTGAGGGGGTGTACAGGTTCATATGATCCCTTGCCACATGGGTCCATCTGTTGCGCGCTTGTTAAGACAAGAAAAGGTAGATGGAAGAGAAACCATTCAAGTGTGAAAATTGTAATAAAGCTTTTATGACTTCTACAATTCTTCTGAGACACCAGAGCATTCACATCGGGGAGAAACCATTCACAAGCGAGGTGTGTGACAAAGCATTCTCACAGTTAGGGAACCTGCTCAGACACCAACGGATTCACAGAGGTGAGAAACTGTTCAGCTGTGAAGTGTGCAACAGGGTAGTTGTCATGGGGGACTTCAACTTTCCAAATATTGACTGGGAACACGATAGTTCGATTATTATAGATGGGTCAGTTTTTGTCCAGCGTGTACAGGAGGGCTTCCTGACACAGTATGTAGATAGGCCAACAAGGGGCGAAGCCACATTAGATTTGGTACTGGATAATGAGCCTGGCCAGGTGTTAGATTTGGAAGTAGGTGAGCACTTTGGTGATAGCGATCACAATTCTGTTATGTTTACTTTAGTGATGGAAAGGGATAGGTGTATACCACTGGGCAAGAGTTATAGCTGGGGGAAAGGCAATTACGATGAGATGGGGCAAGATTTAGGGAGCATGGGATGGGGAAGGAAACTGCAGGGGATGGGCACATTAGAAATGTGGAGCTTATTCAAGGAAAAGCTCCTGTGTGTCCTAGATAAGTATGTACCTGTCAAGCAGGGAGGAAGCTGTAGAGTGCGGTAGCCGTGGTTTACGAAGGAGGTGGAATCTCTGGTCAAGAGGAAGAAGAAGGCTTATGTTAGGATGAGATGTGAAGGCTCAGTTAGGGCGCTTGAGGGCTATGAGGTAGCCAGGAAAAACCTAAAGAGAGAGCTCAGAAGAGCCAGGAGGAGACATGAGACGTTGTTGGCGGATATGATCAGGGTAAACCCTAAGGCTTTCTATAGGTATTTAAGGAATAAAAGAGTGACGAAAGTAAGTTTAGGCCCAATCAAGGATAGTAATGGTAAGTTGTGTGTGGAGTCAGATGAGATAGGGGAAGCGCTAAATGAATATTTTTCAACAGTATTCACTCCAGAAAATGACAATGTTGTCGAGGAGAATACTGAGATACAGGCTACTAGACTAGGTGGGATTGATGTTCCAAAGGAAGAGGTATTAGAAATCCTACAGAGGGTGAAGATAGATAAGTCCCCTGGGCCGGATGGGATTTATCCTCAGATCCTCTGGGAAGCCAGGGAGGAGATTGCCAAGCCTTTGGCATTGATCTTTAACTCGTCATTGTCTACAGGAATAGTGCCAGATGACTGGAAGATAGCAAATGTGGTTCCCCTTTTCAAGAAGGGGAGTAGAGACAACCCTGGTAATTATAGACCAGTGAGCCTTACCTCAGTTGTTGGTAAAGTGTTGGAAAAGGTTATAAGGGATAGGATTTATAATCATCTAGAAAAGAATAAATTGATTAGGGATAGTCAGCACTGTTTTGTGAAGGGAAGGTCGTGCCTCACAAACCTTATTGAGTTCTTTGAGAAGGTGACCAAACAGGTAGATGAGAGTAAACCGGTTGATGTGGTGTATATGGATTTCAGCAAGGCGTTCGATAAGGTTCCCCACAGTAGGCTATTGTACAAAATGCAGAGGAATGGAATTGTGGGAGATATAGCAGTTTGGATCGGAAACTGGCTTGCTGAAAGAAGACAGAGGGTGGTAGTTGATGGGAAATGTTCATCCTGGAGACCAGTTACTAGTGGTGTACCGCAAGGGTCGGTGTTGGGTCCACTGCTGTTTGTCATTTTTATAAATGACCTGGATGAGGGCATTGAAGGATGGGTTAATAAATTTGCAGACGACACTAAGGTCAGTGGAGTTGTGGATAGCGGCGAAGGATGCTGTAGGTTGCAGAGAGACATAGATAAGCTGCAGAGCTGGGCTGAGAGGTGGCAAATGGAGTTTAATGCAGACAAGTGTGAGGTGATGCACTTTGGTAGGAGTAACCAGAAGGCAAAGTACAGGGCTAATGGTAAGATTCTTAGAAGTGTCGATGAGCAGAGAGATCTCGGTGTCCATGTACACAGATCCTTGAAAGTTGCCAACCAGGTTGACAGGGCTGTTAAGAAGGCATACAGTGTTTTAGCTTTTATTAATAGAGGGATCGAGTTCCAGAACCAAGAGGTTATGGTGAAGCTGTACAAAACTCTGGTGCGGCCGCACTTGGAATATTGTGTACAGTTCTGGTCACCGTATTATAAGAAGGATGTGGAAGCTTTGGAAAGGGTGCAGAGGAGATTTACTAGGATGTTGCCTGGTATGGAGGGAAGGTCTTACGAGGAAAGGCTGAGGGACTTGAGGCTGTTTTCATTAGACAGAAGAAGGTTGAGAGGTGACTTAATTGAAACATATAAAATAATCAGAGGTTTAGATAGGGTGGATAGGGAGAGCCTTTTTCCTACGATGGTGACGGCGAGCACGAGGTGGCATAGCTTTAAATTGAGGGGTGAAAGATATAGGACAGATGTCAGACGTAGTTTCTTTACTCAGAGAATAGTAAGGGAACGGAACGCTTTGCCTGCAACGGTAGTAGATTTGCCAACTTTAGGTACATTTAAGTCATTGGATAAGCATATGACGTACATGGAATAGTGTAGGTTAGATGGGCTTGAGATCGGTATGACAGGTCGGCACAACATCGAGGGCCGAAGGGCCTGTACTGTGCTGTAATGTTCTATGTTCTATATAAACACAATGGCTACAAAAGCAAGCCAGAAGCCAGGAATACTGTGGCACATCACTTACCTCCTGACTCCCCAAAGCCTGTCCTTCATTTACAAGGCACAAATCCGGAGTGTGATGCAATACTCTCCACTTGCTTGGATGAGTGCAGCCTCAACAACTCTCAAAAAGCTTGACACCATCCAGGACAAAGCAGCCCGCTTGATTGCCACTACATCCACAAACTTTCACTTCCTCCCCCAGCACTGCTCAGTAGCAGCAGTGTGTATTATCTATAAGATGCAGTAAGAACTTCACCAAATCTCCTCAGACAGCACCATCCAAACCCATGACCATTTCCATCTAGAAGAACAAGGAAAGCAGATATATGGGAATTCCACTACCTCCAAGTTTCCATCCAAGACACTCATCATTCTGACTTGGAAATATATCACTGTTCCTCCACTGTTGCTCCATCAAAATCCTAGAATTCCCTACTTAATTACGTTGTGGTGAACCCACAGCAGGTAGACTGGAAAAGTGCGAGAAGGCAGTTCACTACCACCTTCTCAAAGGCAACTAAGACCGGCAATACTGCTGGCCAGTCGGTGATGCCCACATTCCACAAAATGAATATTAAAAAATATCAGGAACTGAATGACCATTGGTATCAGAAGTCAGTTGTTCCTCAAGAAATGTAATGGAACAGCAGCAATAGTTACCATGATAACAACGGTGCTGAAAGGCAGTGTTACCTCAGGAACCAGCAGACACCGGAATGAAAGTATAACAACACACATATTTAAGAAGATGCTTTAAAAATTGTGCATTGTGCTGCATGGTGACTGACAAAGTTGGTACCAAGAAAGACTTGAAATAGCTGTAAGTTGTGTTGTTCATATGTGATCATTTTCTTCATGGATTACACAGATCAGTGTGATACGTGTTATCTTGGATGTGTCTGTCAGCAGTTCAGAAGAGGCAAACCCACAGCTTCCAAGGCAATGATGATGTGCAGTGGTAGGATCAGCAGATGCACAGGAGGGAGAGGCACAGTAGACTGAAAAATGGAGGGAGAACTGAGAATAGAGTGGGAGAAGAGATTGAGCCAGTGTTTGGGAGTGACTCTGGGTCTTAGGGAATGATTTCTATGCTGGGAGTGAGCGTCAACCAGATTTTGGCAGTGACTTTGGGAGGTACTCCGTTCTCCAGGATGGATCTTGTGGTTAGAGAGTGTCTGTGACTCAGAGAGTTACTGTCTGCTTGGAAGTGATTGTGACTTGCAGACTCCAGGCTGACCAATGCTGAGGAATGAAAATGAGAAGCACTTCAACTACACTGTGCAGTTGGTGCCAGTCAGTGTTGGTGAAAATGGGGAGAGTTAACCAACAAAAGGAAAAGCCAACTTCAGTCTAATTTCTGATGAGGGATCATCTCAAGTTGAAAGTGAACTTGTTTTTCTTCACAGATGTTTCTTGATTTGCAGAGAATTTCTAGCATTTTTTTCATTTTAATTTTTAAAGCACAGAAACAGACCATTTGGCCCAACTGCTTTCTCTTGATGCCTGTCCTTGACATGAGCTATCTCCCTGACTATTTTATCTCATCCTTTCAGTGGATCCTTCTATTCCATTCTCACGTAATGTACCCAACTTCCTGGCAAATGCATCTGAACTATTTCCTCAATCATTCCCTGTGCAATGAGCTCTATATTCTCATCATCTTTGAAAGACTTTTATTACGTCGCCCCTCAGCCTTCTATTTTCTGGGAAAAGTGTATTGGCCTGTTCAGTCTTTCCTGTAGTTACAGTCTCTCAATCCTCAATCTCATCCTTGTCAGTTTTATTTGCATCTTTCCCAGTTCTTTCGTGTCCTTTTCAATTGCACAACACTTTGGGTGGCCAAACCAAGGTTCTGCACAAATTGAATGTAACTTGTCTGCTTTTCAATGGTCCTCTGCTAATAGTAGCCTAAATGACATTGCTGCTAGACTGGGTCTGAGGTAGGTGATGAGGGAACCAACAAGAGGATAAAATGTACTTGACCTCATCATTGCCATTATACCTGCACTAATGCATCTGTCCATGACAGTATCAGTCAGACTACCCACAGCACTGTCCTTGCGGAAATGATGTCCTGCCTTCACAATGAGAATACCTTACATTGTGTTGTGTGGTACTATCATTGTGCTAAATGGAACAGACTTTGAACAGATCTAGCAACTCAAGACTGGTCATCAGAGATGTTGTGGGCTAACATGAGCAGCAGAGTCATACTGCAACATAATGTGTAACCTCATGACCTAGCATCTAGCTCATTCTCCTGTTACCTAGCTTGAGGATCACCCCCGGTTCAATGAAGAATGCAGGAACATATGCCAGTCATCTCAACTCCACAGCATCTCTGCAGGAGATCCTCAGGGAATATCCTAGAAAACCATCTTCTGGTTCTTCATCAATGAGCTTTGCTCCATCATGAGTTCAAAGGTGGGATGTTCATTGATGGATTGCACAATGTTCAGCACCATTTGCGACTCCTCAGATACTGAACCAATCCATGTCCAAATACAGCAAAATCTGGACAAAAAAATACAGTTACCTAGAAAGGGTATCAACCCTGGTTCAAAGAAAAATGCAGGAAGACATCAGCAGGCATAGTTCAAAATGAGCTATTAAGCTACAAAACAGAACTACTTATGTGCCTAACAATATAACAGCCACTCACATTTATGGAGCCAAGTGATCTCACAACAAACAGGCCAGATATAAGTTCGGCAGTCCTACCACATCCAGTCGTGAATGGTGCTGTACAATTAAACCGTTGACTGGAGGAGGAAACTCCACAAATATCCCCAACCTTCATGACAGGGGAGCATTGTACATCAGTGTAAAAGATAAGGCTGAAACATTTGTGACAATCTTCAGCCAGAGGTGCCAAGTGGATGATCCATCTCAGCCACATACAGTGGTATGTAACCTCACAGGTACCAGTCTTCAGCCAACTCAATTAGCTCCACATGATAGCAAGACAGGGAATAAAAGCACTGGATATTGCAAAGTCTTTGGGCCCTGGCAATGTTCCAGCAAAAGTACAGAAGAGTGTGCTCCAGAACTTGCCATCCCCTAGTCAAACTATTCCAATATAGTTTCAACACTGCTGTCTACCCAACAATGTAAAAAAATTATCCAGGTATATCCACAAAAAGCAGGACAAATCCTACCCAGCCCATCAGTCTATTCTCGACATCAGCAAAGTGATGGAAGGTATCATCAACAGTACAACCAAGCAGCATCTGCTCAGCAATACCTGCTCACTGATGCCCAGTGTCACTCAGTTTCTCACCTCATAACAAGCATGAACTAAAGAGTTGAGGTCTACAGCCGAGGTGAAAGTAACATCACGGCCACATTTAACTGAGTATGGCATTGAGGAGCCGAGCAAACCTGAAATCAGTGGGAAACAAAAATAGAGATTGCTGGCAAAGCTCAGCAAGTTTGGCAGCATCTGTGGAGAGAAATCAGAGTTAATGTCTCGGGTTGAGTGACCCTTCCTCAGGGTCAATGCAATCAATGGGAATTGGAGGAGACTGTCTGCTGGTTCATGTCAGACTTAGAATATAGAAAGTTGATTGTGGTTGTTGGAGGTCAGTCATCTCAGCTGCACAACGTCTCTGCAGGAGTTCCCCAGGGAGTATCCTGGAAAACCATCTTTAGGTTCTTCATCGTTGAGCTTTACTCCATCATAGGTCAAAGGTGAGATGCTCGTTGATGGATTGCACAATGTTCAGAGCAATTGCGTCTCCTCAGATACTGAACCAATCCAATGCGAATACAGCAACATCTGGACAACTCAGGATCAATGCAATCAGTGGGAATTGGGGGAGACTGTCTGCTGGTTTTTGTCAGATTTAGAATATAGGAAGTTGATTGTGCTTGTTGGAGGTCAGTCATCTCAGCTCCACAACATCTCTGCAGGAGTTCCTCAGGGAGTATCCTGGAAAACCATCTTTAGGTTCTTCATCAATGAGCTTTACTCCGTCATAGGTCAAAGGTGAGATGCTCATTGATGGATTGCACAATGTTCAGAGCAATTGCGTCTCCTCAAATACTGAAACAATCCAATGCGAATGCAGTAAAATCTGGACAACATCCTTTGAAAAGTAGCAAATAACAATCATGCCACACAAATGCCTGGCAATGAGCATCTCTGATAAGAGGCAATCTAACCAGTCCCCCCTGATATTCAATGTTGTTACATTCGCTGAATCCCTCACTGTGTTGGGGTTACCATTGAGCAGAAGCTGAACTGGAGCAGCTGTATATATGTAGTCATTACAAGTGCAGTTCAGAGGCTAGAATTACTGCAGCCAGTGACTCACTTCCTGAGATAGTAGGAACTGCAGATACTGGAGAATCTGAGATAACAAGGTGTAGAGGTGGACAGCAGGCCAAGCAGCATCAGAGGAGCAGGAAAGCTGACGTTTCGGGCCTAGACCCTTCTTCAGAAACTCACTTCCTGACTTGCCAAAGACTGTCCACCATCAAGCTTTCAAGTGACATCACATTCCATGGGAGCAGAAATGGAATCTCCAAATCCTTTAGGGCATTCGTGAGGCAGCTTCTCCAAAGAAATAATGAGGGGGAGTGGTAGAGGAAGCTCGTTTTCCACTTGGAAAATTTGCAGTCTTTGGGCCTCAATAATGGTTCCCGTTAGCACCTATTGATTCTTTTGTCTGCCCAACTGTTAATTTCTTTCAGAGATAGTAGGAACTGCCGATACTGGACAATCTGAGATAATAAGGTGTAGAGCTGGATGATCTGTTTGCTTTGATGGAGGGGGGGGTTTGGCTCGAGGCAGAAGAAGCTGTGAATCCCGTTCCCGCTGTCAGCCACCATTGAGTGGAGTCAGAACTACACCTTCCATCAGGTACTGCGGACCGGCTCTTTCCTGATTCCATATAGTCTCCTTACTACGTATTTGCGGGGCCCACAAGCAGCATGGGTAATATAGTTCGGAGCGGGACTGTGAGCAGTTTGGGTGAAATGAGCTGAGTCCCTTGGGGAGGTTTAAAACGACCTCAGTCGAAGGGG
Organism: Stegostoma tigrinum; assembly: GCF_030684315.1. Lineage (NCBI taxonomy): Eukaryota > Metazoa > Chordata > Chondrichthyes > Orectolobiformes > Stegostomatidae > Stegostoma > Stegostoma tigrinum. The sequence continues at coordinate 3,146,542 of NC_081387.1, forward strand.
AGCTTCCTGGATTTGGGACTGCAACAAGACAGGAAATGGCCTGTCTCTCACTCTATCCAGCACAGGATGGCACTTGCAGAGAAAATCTCCACAATGTTTTCTCACCAAATGTGAGTTTTTACTGCAGTGTCCGACATATTTCTGGAAATGTTGGGACTAACTGATAAATGTTGACATTTAAACTTCTATTAGAAGTATGACTGTTCTTAGGTTATTTTAACACTAATTAAAATAAATCTTCAATGTGAGCGATTAAGTGTGAATGGGATTGATGGGAAAGTAGAACAGAACCAAATCGGCAGATTCAGGCTGAATGGTCGATTTCTGCTGATATTTTAAGTTTGCAAACAACATTTTAACACTAATTATGGGAGCTTCTGTTTCATTCATTCATGCCAGCATTTATTGCCTATCCTTAATTGCCCACTGGGCAGTTCAGAATCAGCTGCATTGCTGTGAGTCTGGAGTCATATGTAGTCCACACCAGGTACGGATGCCAGATTTCGTTCCCTGAAAGGCATTATTGAACTAGATGGGTTTTTCCTGACAATTGACAATGGTTTCATGACCGTCATTGGACTCTTTATTGAATTCAAATTCCACCATTTGCAGGATTTGAACCCAGGTCCCCACAACATTACCTAGTTCTCTGGATTATTAGTCAAGCAGTAATATCACTAAGCCATTGCCTTGCCATTTAAAACGTGTTTGTGAGGAACGAGTTGAAACTTTGGATTATCTTGTGTGAAACCCGCTCTAATGGTCAATCCGATGTGGAAGTTGTGTGCACAGCTTTTGTGGACACATAGTCCGCGACCGTCTTCGTGTCCCACCAAATAAATTACTTCCCATGTTAGTGGCTTCTTAAAAACAACAATTTGCTGATGAGGTTTTATGATCAATGTGTCCTTTTGACTTTCTTGGTAATTTCAGTAGCAAGATGAGGAGTTTGAGCTGTGGGCTCAGAGCTGAATTCCTGGTTGCTTTGGTCTCCAGGTATAGAGCATGGCAGGAAGAAGTGCTCCACAATCCTTGTATTTTACATCTCGGACCTGTGGAGGGTACACACACTCTAACTCAGCTCATGGAAAACTATTGTGTATTATTTAGATTTTGTTATTTCCAATTTTGGGTAATTATTTTTGACCTTTGCTTTTAGGCTAATATCTCAGGATATAGGAATATTGTTACATTTGTAGTTTCTCAAATTGTTTATCAATTGTAAGCTGCTTATTACTACAAGGATAACATTTGGTCATCTTTACTGATCTAGCACTTTAATTTATGGGCTTATCAATTGGAGACCTTAGTGGATCTCTGTTTCACTCTAATAGATCAGCTCCAGTAAATCACAGACCCACACGTGCCAAAAATTAACCATGTGATCTCCACAAATTCCCACCATCTGCTTCTCCCCGATTCTCTGATAAACATTCCCCCTTCCGAGTGATTATTTCCTCTGAGCTGATCTCCTTAGGTGATACACTTTGTTCATATCAGTGATTTCTTTTGACCCTCCATTACTTTGCCACGTGCATGAGAACATGTTCAAACTGCTGTCGCGTGAGCACATCCCTGGACTACTTGATTATTCAATTAGAGTGCTCTGACCAATAACCAAACAGCTCACTAAAAGGTGAATCAATCAGGGCAGTGAAAAGGTGTCCAATGTTAAAGTGAGTTTGGGAATGAAATGCCATCAATATTTATTGCAAAACCAATCACCAATATAGATTGTATGATGATGCTTACCATTATCACCACATATTTGCTGTTTATATCTTCGGTCATAGGTTGCCACCATTCGTCTTTCTTATGCTAGTTTTTCATGGAGGTTAGAGCATGAGTAAGAAGAGGCTATTGCCTTTTGCACAAAGATGTGTTTTAATTCATATGAGTAATTATAACAGGTTACATTAACGTTGTGGTATATTAACCCGTACTAATATGAAGTCATAAAGATACATATACCTCCATCAGGAGAACTGTGCTGAACTCTCACTGCTGCTTGATTCTCCTTCCAGAGGCTGTGTTGCATATCATCTAATCTGGATCACTATTACAAACTTAATGCAATAGCCTTCATAGTGTTCAATCTTCTTGGGGTAGCGTCCTGGAAATTAAGCATTGCGACTCCCAATACAAGTTAAGAATATTAAAAAGTGCACAAAATTTCCCTGTCTTCCCCATCCTTTAGACCTAGGTCGAGAGAATGCAAAGACTAGATTTCTGCACTTAACTATTGCAAATAAATAAATTCTAATTTTGGATAAACATAATGAATCATCAACGCATAACTCTACTAGTTAAAACTCTAATCCCCTTTATCAACTCTCCCAGAACACGTACAGACAAACACAGCCAAGAAAACAAATATGTTATGGGTGGAGGGAAAGAGTGGTAAGGCAGTTCAACATTTTCTGTTTACAGGGTTTACTGAGATGGTCCTTTTATCTTGTTAGGATGTGCTGTTCGTTGATTCTAGTTCTGCAGATTCTTTACAGTCATAGAGCTGTACAGTAGAGACCATTTTGACCCATCACATTTGCAACAACAGAAAAAAAAACACCACTTAGTACCATAATCCCACTTTCCAGTGCTCAGCTGCAGAATGAACAAGGATGGGAAGTAAACATCCAGGAGTATTTTGGATTTAGGAAGGACAGACTAAAAGGCAGTGGAGTTGAATTTCTGGTTCACACTTAAAATAAAAATAAATATTTTTGACTTAACAATTAAAATTTGCAGCTTACAATGACTGGAAAGGGGAAATAAACTGATTATCATCAGGTTTTAGATGGTTTTTACCATCAAGCAAGAACAGCTTCTTCTCCAGATGTCCAAAAGTTTCTGCCAAAACATTCATCCCCCAAAGTTTTGAGTTACCTGGAAGCCAATCAAATAGCTGTTGGCAGCTAGAAGGCCATTGTCATCAACAACTTGCGTCAACCAAAACTCCATTTGTACACATAATTTGGCTTAGCTCATCTCCAAACTCAGCTTCCACTGCTGTGAAAACAGTACTTAAAATGAGTTTCCATTTACTTGCTTTTAAAATCCTTCAACAGTCTTTGGTTTTTAAACCAGTTCTTATCCATTTTAGTGCACAATCAAAAATACAAAAAAATAAAAATACATGGTCTTTACAAGTTGTAAAGTCTTTGGAGGATGTTTAAACATTTTCTTGCATATGGATTTCATGCATCAGTGCATTTGCCACCAAAAATTGCTTCTGAATTTATTTGTTGAATATGATTTTATCAAACTATGTCTGTGAAGTAGAATTTGCTATTTATTTGGTTCAGATCTCTTGTGCTGTTCAATCCCAAGGGCATCTCTAATACAGTCATTGTTTTTTTTCCACTGTCCCCATAACATGTAATTTTCCATTGTCATGGCAACAGCTTTGGTGGTGGTCCAGATTTCACACTTGCATACTTCACAAGTCGTCTGAAGATATAAGTGCTCAGCTATCTCCAACTAAGACACATTTTGGTATTGCTGCAATCTCGAACAGTGCAAATGCGTGAAACAGACCTGGTCATACCAAGTCTGTTCTCAGTGTGTTTCATTGGAAAGCCAGTGTCCCTTTTGGAAAATTTGGATCTGGTCCATGAACACCTCTGGAGAGATCAGATGGCCTTTGAAATGATTAATAGTGAAGAAGATTGTGCATTAATAAGTGCATTAACTCATCGGGATGGTCAAAGCTGGCCAAGGACAGTCAAAGCTGTTCAAAGAGTGTCAAAGGACTTTTCATTTGCAAAGAACTCTCAAAGATATCAAGTGGACCATAGTTAAATAAACTATGAAGGCATTTAAAACTCTAGATCTTTTAATACTTAAAAAGAAGTTTGAGAATTGAAAAAAAAGTAATTGTTGTTTTCCATTATATTCCGTGGGTACAAATCTGAGAGGCTCCTACACAGGATTAATGTTGCATTTCTGTTTTCACATGAAACTATTACCAGACAAGGTGCCTTCACTTCCACAATTTCACAAAACAAATGCTTTTGGACTCTTCAATATGGAAGTTTGAATTCTAAGGTTTTTTACATTTGAATTAAGTATTTTTTGGTTACAAAGCTTTATCATGTGAAAAATGTAAGCATAGTAAATGTGCTTTTATGAATGAATGTTTTTATCAATATACTGAGACTGCAGTATTCTATTTCTTCATATATGTGCATGGTCCCAAGGTTTGCTCTTGGCAGTTTCTAAGTGAGTTAGCATAATTTTAGCAAGAGTTGTCACTGGGGCAATAAAAGGCCATGGGTGACGAGTGTAGGAACATTATTCGGCTATAAGGTAAGGGATCATGGCATGAAGATAGGGTATTAGATGGCATGGTTGAGACATGGAGATTCTATGGAGGAATGTGAGGGCGAGGGATTCATTTTATGTGTTAATTCTTGATTTTAAACTTTTGATACCGTGCCAATGCCCAAGGTAAGCTTTCTGCCCATCCTGCTCCTACACTGGGCATATGTCCTCAGGTTCTCCTGTGTCACTCACCCCAACCAGCCCCCTCACTGCATCAAAATTGGGAAGACCAGTCATCCATTTCCAAAATGTTGGTTTTGCAGAGGTTTTCTGACTCTACATACCCAAAGCAGGAGTGTAAATTGGTGTTCATGTCATCTGGTGGATTTGCGTGAGTAGTCAGCATGTGGATGAAAAATAGATGAGGGCCTAGAATAAACCCTTGATTGAACTCCAGAGCCATTGAAGGAGTTTCTCTGGCTTCAGCTGAAGAGGCCATAGTGGCCAATCGATAGCAGTTTTACTCACTGGGCAACTGAGGATGACAGTGTGGTTAGACATATCAGTGGCTGCAGAGAGGTGGCTTCTCTCTTCACAGATGTTGCCTATGTATTTCCAGCATCTTCTCAATACATATGCCTTGGATGCTGTGGGTCTTCCTTTACCAATGTGCTGTCAAAGACATCCAAGGATACTCATCCCTCACTGATACTGTCAGTTTGAAACTCTCAAAGGATGAAGCATGTTATTCCCACACTAGAAATTTCTGTCAAACAATTACCTGTGGAATGGAGACTGCAGCTGAACAACTAATGTTTTCTTCAGATGGGCCAATGACAAGTTTCAGTCCCCACCTGATCTGCTGCTCAAAGCCATCTCTCATTCACTGGTCAGTTTCCTATGCTTCAGAAAACTCATGTTGTTGCAGAAATAATTGAATTTCAAACAGTATTCAATGCACTGTCTAAAATGTTGCTGCCCTCAATACCTTCACATATATACAACATCAGAAGTCACACTAATGGGACGCCACTGTTCTAAAATGTAGTTGTCCAAACATCTTCCTTTTCTTAAAAAAAGACTGCACACACTGTTTACAACTTCCTGCATGTAGTCCATAAAAAAATCACTTGGAAGAAGAACTCTTTGTTCTTTTACTCTGTTCCAATTTCCTTCATCCCTATTCAGCACTGCTGCACAGAGACTTCTAGAGATGTACAACACAGAAACAAACCCTTAGGTCCAACTCATCCATGCCGACCAGCTATCCTAAATAAATCTAGTCCCATTTGCCAGTATTTGGACCATATCCTTCTTCAATACCAATCCAGATGCCTTTTAAATGTTGTAATTGTACCAGCCTCCATCATTTCCTCTGGCAGTTCATTCCATACAAGCACTACGCTCTGCATGGAAAAGTTGCCTCTTAGGTTCTTTTTAAATCTTTCCCCTCTCACCTTAAACCTATGCCCTCTAGTTTTAGACTCCCCCACCCTGAGCAAAAAACCTTGTCTATTCACCTTATCCTTGCCCCACGTGATTTTATAAATCTCTATGAGGTCATAGTGCAATCCCTTCAACACTGGCAACATTCTTGTATACCTTTTCTGAAGCCTTTCAAGTTTCACAACATCCTTCCTGCAGCAGGGAGACCAGAATTGCATGCAGTATTCCAAAAGTGGCCCAACCAATGTCCTATACAACTGCAACATGACCTCTCAACTCTTACACTCACTGCACTGACCAATAAAGGCATGCGTACCAAACACCTCCTTCACCATCCTGTCTTGTTTAAAGTTCTCAGGTTTTCTTATAGTACACGTGTGAGATATAGTTGTCTGTTCATCTGGTGTCTGCTGGTTCCTGCCTCTCTTGTTGCCATGGCAAGTGTTATTGGTGTTAATATTCACTGGGGTAGTTCTGTTGGAAGTCAGATACCTGTATTTTCCCCCTTTTTATCCATTCACAGGATGAAGGCGTCACTGGCTAGGCCAGCATTTATTGCTCATCACTGATTATGCAGAGGGCAGTTATGAGTCAGATGTAGGCCAGATCAGGTAGGGATAGCAGATTTCCATCTCTAAAGAGCATTAGTGAACCACCTGGGTTTTTTCTGACAATCAATGGTTTCATCATTAGACTGTTAGTTCCAGATATTTATTGAATTCAAATTCTACCGTCTTGCATGGTGGGATTCAAACCCAGGTCCCCAGAACACTACCTGGGTCTCTTGATTAACTGCCCAGTGATAATACAACTAGGCCATTGCCAGTATTGTTGAAGTCACCATAAATATTCAAAGTTAATGAAGTTATCAAAATTGCCAATTGATGAACTACTCCCCAGGATAAAAGTAAACCACATTAGTTTACTTAAGTAACAGTAAAAAGAACATAGAACATTACAGCACAGTACAGGCCCTTGGGCCCTCAATGTTGTGCCGACCTGTCATACCGATCTGAAGCCAATCTAACCTACACTATTCCATGTACGTCCATATGCTCATCCAATGACAACTTAAATGTACCTAAAGTTGGCGAATCTACAACCATTGCAGGCAAAGCGTTCCATGCCCTTACTACTCTCTGAGTAAAGAAACTACCTCTGACATCCGTCCTATATCTTTCACCCCTCAATTTAAAGCTATGCCCCCTCATGCTCGCCATCACCATCCGAGGAAAAAGGCTCTCCCTATCCACCCTATCTAACCCTCTGATTATTTTATATGTTTCAATTAAGTCACCTCCCAACCTTCTCTCTAACGAAAACAGCCTCAAGTCCCTCAGCCTTTCCTCGTAAGACCTTCCGTCCATACCAGGCAACATCCTAGTAAATCTCCTCTGCACCCTTTCCAAAGCTTCCACATCCTTCTTATAATGCAGTGACCAGAACTGTACGCAATACTCCAAGTACGGCGCACCAGAGTTTTGTACAGCTGTAGCATAACCTCTTGGTTCTGGAACTCGATCCCTCTATTAATAAAAGCTAAAACACTGTATGCCTTCTTAACAGCCCTGTCAACCTGGTTGGCAACTTTCAATGATCTGTGTCAATGGACACCGAGATCTCTCTGCTCATTTACACTACTAAAAAGCTATTTATAGTAACACATTGTTAACTTTTAACAAGAACGGAATTTCTAATTTATGTACATTCAACTTTACCCTCTTCGAAACCCCCCTTCCCACGCACATAAACACAGACACACACACACATACATACACATACAGTTAGATTTCACAGGGACAGTGCACGGGAAAGGAAGTCCTGTTATTCGCAGCTTCATCACACCATTAAACATTCTATTGAAGTACACAGAACCATCTAATTTACTGGTGTTTCCAATCCAGGTTGGCAGAAAGTACAGTACAAATTTATCTACTTATTACAAATAAATAGATTCTAGCTACAAATCAACAATTATTATTTGTCTCCATATATCTACACAAGTTAAAACTCTAATACACTTATAAACTGCCCTTCACAAACACGCACACACACTCACAGAAGGAAAATGTGGGTATTGTTGGTGAAGGGAAAACTGGGAAAGTACTCAAGTGGGGGCATCTCTGTTCAGAGGATCTACTGAGTGGATTCTTGTGCCAATCAGAATGTTGGTCTTCCTTCTCTGAGTCTTTCATTGGTGTGCAGGAGGCACAGGATGGTTGTTTCACATAAAAAGATCCTTGATTTATTCATTAAAAGTCACAACATACAGCATTTACAGAAGGAAAAAAAAACTGCTTTTTCTTCAGGCTTAAGGTGGCTTTTGGAGCAGAGAACAGAGAGAGATCCTGAGTTGGTGGAGATCTGACGGTTTTCCCGCTGTCTTGTTCACAGCCCCAAGCTGTTCAGATACTCAAAAACTATTCACATAGTTGTTGACAGGCAAATGATCTTTTTCATTGAAAACTTGTCACTAGTCCACAAACAAGCTGCTTGTTGCCAGTTGAAACTCCACTTCTACGCACGATTGGTTCATCTCTGCCCTCTACAACTCCTTGAATCAGCAGCTGCAGTAAACAGTGCCTATGGGTGCCAGGTTACTTGCTTTCAATAAATCCTCGGTTTTCAAAAACAGTTCTTTCCTTATTTCTTGACACGCACACACACACAAAAAAAAGGAGAAAAAGTATTATCAGAAAAACACAAGAAGACCATACCCTTTCTAAAAGATACCATCTGTTTGCCCATTCTCCCTGACAATCAGATGTGCCGTTGATGGTTTCAGATCAATCTTGTTGTCTTGTTGGATCTTAAATATTTCACACTCTGTCAGCATCAATTTTCTTCAAAGACAGTGATGCCCCCAACAGCATGTCAGTGATGTACATCTGCTTCCCCTGCTTGTACTTTGTTTTCAAGTGATGTCTCTGCAAATGACTCATCTTTAAACATCGTGCAAATGATATACAGCAGATAGAAGCAGTTCGAGAAAGATGCTTTGAATTGGCTTGTGGTCAGACCTTACTATCATTTTCTCTCTCTTGAACAGCTACGAGCTGAAAAATACACAATGAAAGGCAACAACCAGGCTCTGTTAATGTGTAGACAGTACTGTCCAGTATGTGTTAACTCTCTGGATACAAACCCAACGGGTTGCCCTCACTGCATGGGGATTACTCCAAGTCCTGTGTCACTGACATCACACTGCAGGGTGGCTCCATTGTTGACATCATAATCCCTCAGCACTGGTGATGTCATCACTAGGTGTTTGATGGGAGTGAAAGCTGCTTCTTGTTCTGTGTCCCAGTCCCACTGAGCGCCCTGTGCATTGAGACTGTCTACACCCTGACTACAAATTGGAAAATAACTCGGTCTGGTAGTCCTTGTGTAGGATCGCCAATGTTTTGGGAAATAAAACAACTGAGATCAGGCTTTACTATAGAATTTAGACTGATAGGATTTCTCCCCTATCTAAGTGCGTTATCATCCAGCATAAACACTGTGTAAAAGCCTTGTCACACACTTTTTTTGGATTTTCCCCAAAGTGAATCTGCTATTCCTTCAAGAATTTTGGGGACCAAGGGTAAAACCCTTAATCACTGCATTGCATCAGAAGCGATTTTTCCCTGTTGGAATTCTTGGTGCCAGGAGAGTCGAGAACATCACAAATGCTTCAGTATGAATTTCAAAGCTGAAGGTCACTCCTGTGTATGAATCCACTGATGGAGCAGGATGTATGATGACCTTGAGAATGATTTGTCACATATTTCATGTGACAAATTTCTCCGTCTGAATACGTTGGTGGACATGGACGCCTGATGAATGGGTGAATGACTTGTCATTTACCTTGCATGTGAATGGTTTCTCTCCAATGTGAATCCTGTAAAGGAGTTGGCGTTGTGGTGACTGAGAACAATTTATTGCTCACATCATATATAAATGGTTTCTCCGATGTGCAAATGCACTTGTGTTTATGGAGAATCATGATGAAGAGAATAAATTCTTGCACATCTCACAGATGAAAGGTTTCCCTCCTGTGTGAGTGCATTAGAATGCATGGACCATCAATGGTGACACAAATATTCTGTCACACACCTTGCAGGTAAATGATTTCTCACTGTGAGAATGTATTGGTGCACTTGCAAAGTTGACGAATAGAAGAACAATTGCTTGCACACATCCCATGTAAATGGCTTCTCCCCTGTGTACTCCCTTGGGAATAAGGCGGTGTTGTATGAGGCTCGTTAAACATGCAAAGCCCTTGTTATATACCACACATTTAAACAGCTTCTTTCCAGTATGAATACATTGCTGGTTATCTAATGCTGATGGATGCAAAAAGGCTCAGTGACACACCTCACACTCAAATGGCTTCATTTCCATGTAGCCACCCTTATGTTAATAATTGTTATCAGCATGTGGCTCATTGGTTAGCACTTCTGCATTGCAGCATCAGGGACCTGGGTTTGATTCCACCCTGGGGTGACTGTGTGGAGTTTGCAGTCTCCCTTTGTGTCTGCAAGGGGTTTCAGCTGGTGCTCCATTACTTCCTACAGTCCAAGGCTATGCAGGCTAGATGGATTGGCTAAGCAAAATTGCCCATAGTGTTCTGTGATGTGTAAATTAGGTGTGTTAGCCATAGGAAATGCAGGGTTACAGGGAAAGGATTTAGGGGTAGGTCTGGGTGGGATGTTCTTTGGAGCATCAGTGTGGGCAAATTGGGCCAAAAGACCTGTTTGCACACTGTAGGGCTTCTGTGAATTGCTAAAAAAGATGCCTGTTGTGTTAGGAGTTCATATAAATCTGTGGAGTTCCCCCTCACAAGTCTTACAATTGAACAGTCTCTCACCAGTAGGAATGAGTCAGTGGTTCATGAGGCTCAATGAATGATTGAAGCTCTCACCACACTTTGAGCTCACCCATGCTTCTTCCCAGCTTCAACCTGACAGAACACCCATTGCCAAATCATTGGTAAGGCTGGTTCCAATGGAAGGTTCCATACCACTGACCAGTTTCAGATCTGATATGTCAAAGCTCCCCTGACCCGACTAATTTCCCAATTATGCTTTCACTGCCCAATCTTCTCTATGTTGAGCAATGCTATGAAAGGACTGGATGTTTCTTAGATGATGGTTAGGTGTCTACCCTGTCTGTATTCTCTAGTGTAGTGTGGTGCACTCCTGTAAAACCAGAAAAAAAAGCATTTCCTGAAACTTCCTCTCCCCCTTTACTGAAGAGATTGCCCTCTCAGTTAGAGACTATTCCACAGTCTTCTGTTCTCCTATGTAAGGATTAGATGCAATACCTTTCTTTTTCCTCACTTCAGTCACACATTCTCTGTTTCCAGCAGAAACACTGGATAGTGATCATGAGGAGACAATGTGGCTCCTTTAGATTAGATTCCCTACAGTGTGGAAACAGGCCCTTTGGCCCAACAAGTCCACACCGCACCTTACAGCATCCCACCCAGACCCAGCCCCTATAACCCACACACCCCTGAACACCATGGACAATTTAGCACGGCCGATCCACCTAGCCTGCACATCTTTGGACTGTGGGAGGAAACCAGAGCACCTGGAGGAAACCCACGCAAACACGGGGAGAATGTGCAAACTCCACACAGACAGTTACCCGAGGCTGGAATCGAACCCGGGTCCCTGGCGCTGTGAGGCTGCAGTGCTAACCACTGAGCCACCGTGCCGCCCACAAATTTATCTCCTCTGCCCAGCAGCACTCCATCTCCCTAGATAACATGAGGTCAAAGGAAAGGACAGTCACGCAGAGTATAAGACTGGCTGATAATTCATTATTGGCTTGAATTCTACTGGCAAAGACCAAATTTATATTAGAATATGTGTACAATTTATAAAACACTGAAGTAGAAAGTCTTATGATCCCAGCTTATGTGGCTACAAGTCAGATCCCTGAATGAAATCTTGTTGATCATGCTTTCTTTTTCAATTCAACACACAAGGAGTTTCTCTCTGTTTCAAAATGCAGAGAAACTCCTTCCCTCTCAAAACTATACTTTTGACTCAATTGCTTCCTCCCACTTGAAGTCCTGTTACGTGTAAGACCTTTTCCCTTGACCAACGACACAAGTGAGATCTTAGACTTTTTCAGTCTTTCAATCTGCAGAGTTCTAACAAAAGCATCTGGTTTAGATAGAGTCATACAGCATGGAAACAGACTCTTCTGTCCAACTGGTCCACACCGACCATACATCCCAATCTGACCAATTCCCATTTGCCAGCATTTGGTCCATATCCTTCTAAACCCTTCCTATCCATATACCAATCCAGATGCCTTTTAAATGTTGTTATTCTACCTGCTTCCACCATTTCCTCAGGCAGCGCATTCTGTATTCTGGGCATACCCACAGTTGGAGAATGACTGTAGCTCAGGGACTGACTGTGACTGGAGGAGTCACTGATCTTTCACTTTGCAGCAGACATCTTCGCAATCTTTTGACTTTGACTGACATTTCATTTTTGCCCCTCACCTCTCACCTGACAAATGTCCCTTTCCACAATTTAGAGGTGACTTTACATTGATGGTGTAATGTAAGGAAGGTTGGGTTAGAGATGAGACGGTTGTTTGCCTGAACTTGAGGGCTCGTGTTTTATGAGAGGGTAGAAACAGCAAATATGAAGAAAGAGAATCAGGTATAATATTGGATAACACGCACTAACATGGGTGTCTCTCTCATACCCAACAATGTGGAAAATTACCCAGGAAAGTCCAGTAAATTTGTCCTGTATATAAAAAGCAGGACAAATCCAATCTGGCCAATAATCACCCCATTATTCTACTCATGATCGTCAGTAAAGTGATAGAAAGTGTCACTGACGTTTTGGGCCAAGACCCTTCATCAGAAATAGGGGAGGGGAAGGGGGTTCTGAAATAAATAGGGACAGGGGGGAGGCGGACGGAAGATGGATAAAGGAGAAGACAGGTGGAGAGGAGACAGACAAGTCAAAGAGGTGGGGATGGAGCAAGGTGAGTGTAGGTAGGGAGGACATAGGTCAGTCCAAGGAGGACGGACAGGTCAAGGGGGCAGGATGAGGTTACTAGGTAGGAAATGAGGTGGGAGGAGGGGATAGGTAAGAGGAAGAACAGGTTAGAGAGACAGGGACAAGCTGGGCTGGTTTTGGGATGCGGTAGGGGGAGGGGAGATTTTGAAGCTTGTGAAATCCACATTAATACCATTGGGCTGCAGGGTTCTCAAGCGGAATATGAGTTGCTGTTCCTGCAACCTTCCGGTGGCATCATTGTGGCACTGCAGGAAGCCCAGGATGGACATGTCATCTGAGGAATGGGAGAGGGAGTTGAAATGGTTCGTGACTGGGAGGTGCAGTCGTTTTGTGCAAACCGAGCATAAGTGTTCCGCAAAGTGGTCCCCAAGCCTCCGCTTGGTCTCCCTGATGTAGAGGCAGCCACAACGGGTACAGCAGATTCAGTATGCCACATTAGCAGATGTGCAGGTGAACATCTGCTTGATGTGGAAAGTCTTCTTGGGGCCTGAAAAAACAACTGCACCCTCCAGTCGCAAACCATTTAAACATACCCTCCCATTTCTCAGATGACATGTGCATCCTGGGCCTCCTGCAGTGCCTCAATGATGCTACCCGAAGGTTGCAGGAACAGCAACTCATATTCCACTTGGGAATGCTGCAGCCCAATGGTATCGATGTGGATTTCACAAGCTTCAAAATCTCCCCTCCCACTGCCGCATCCCAAAACCAGCCCAGCTCGTCCCCACCTCCCTAACCTGTTCTTCTCTCACCTATCCCCCTCCTCCCACCTCAAGCTGCACCCCCATTTCCTACCTACCAACCTCATCCTGCCCCCTTGACCTGTCCATCCTCCCTGGACTGACCCGTCGCCTCCCTACCTCCCCACCTACACTCTCCTTTTTATTGGCCCAATCCCCGCCTTTTTGACCTGTCTGTCTCCTCTCCACTTGTCTTCTCCTCTATCCATCTTCTCTGCACCTCCCCCTTTCTCCCTATTTATTTCAGAACCCCCTTCTCCTCTCCATTTCTGATGAAGGGTCTGGGTCCGAAACGTCAGCCTTCCTGCTCCTGTGATGCTGCTTGGCCTGCTGTGTTCACTCCAGCTCTGCGCCTTGTTATCTCCGATTCTCCAGCATCTGCAGTTCCTATTGTCTCTTGTTCAGCAATAACCTGCTGAGTGATGCCCAGTTTGAGTTCCACCAGGGCACTCAGCTCTTGACCTCATTACAGCCTTGGTTCAAACATAATCAAAACAGCTGAATACTGGAGGTGATGTGAAAGTGACAGCCCTTGACATCAAAGCTGCACTTGACTGTGTGGCATCATAAAGCCCTGGTTAAACTGGAATCAAATGGTATCTGGGAAAACTCTCTTTTGGTTAGTGTTATACCTAGCACAAAAGATGGTTGTGGTTGTTGGAAGTCAGTCATCTCTGTTCCAGGACATGTCTGCAGGAATCCGTCAGGGTAGTGTCCTCGGCCGAACCATCTTCACTGCTTCCTCAATGACTGTCCCTTAAACATAAGGTCAGAAATGGCTATGTTCGTCAATGATCACACAGTGTTCAGCACCATTCACACTTCATCAGATACTGAAGTAGTCCATGTTCAAACCAAACAAGATCTGGACAATATCCAGGCTTGGGCTGACAAGTGGCAATTAGCATTCTCACCACACAAAGGCCAGGCAATTACTACCTCCAATAAGACATAATATAATTACTTCCCTTCTCATTCAATGGTGTCACCACTTATGAATCCCCCTTTATTTTGAGGATTACCATTGACCAGAAACTCAACTGGACTCACCACATAAACACAGTGGCTACAAGAGTAAGTCAGTGGCAACGAATACTGCAGCAAGTAACTCTCCTCCTGACTATGCAAAGCCTCAAGAAGCTTTACACCATCCAAGACAAAGCAGCCTGCGTGACTGGCAGCATATCCTTAAGTATCCACTCTCTCCACCATCGATGCTCAGTAACAGCAGAGTGTACCATCTACAAGATGCACTGCAGAATCTCACTAAAGATCCTTAGACAGCACCTTCCAACTCATACCACTCCCATCTTGAAGGGCCAAGGCAGCAATACATGGAAACATCACTACCTGCAAGTTCCCTTCCAAGCCACTCACCATCCTGACTCAGAAATTCCTTCAGTGTCATTGGGATTGGGTCAAAATCCTGGAATTCTCTCCCTAAGGGCATTTTGGGTCAACCCATAGCACTTGGACTTTGGCTGTTCAAGATAACAACTCAGCACTACCTTCTCAAGGGCAGAAAGGGACGGATAGAAACTATTGCCCCAACTGGTGATGCTGTCATCCCACAAATGAATTTAAAAAACCCAGATCAGGACCAAGACTCTCCTGCCTAAGTCACTCAGACACTGCTGTATTCCTGATCTTAATGTCATGGGATGGAAGGTTTTAGAGCAGGACCTGGATAAGCCTGTCCTTCCAGCACATCTAATGATGGGATGGTCAGTGCAGTTCAGGCTCTGAAGAATCCCGGAGATTTTCAGATGGGAGATAGATTGTGCTTGGGTCAACGGGATTTAGGATGTTTGGGTCTTTATTTATGTGGGATCCTCTATCAGTACCTAGTCTGTAGGTTGTTCATCATTCCTGGAATTAACCCACTTTTGTCCATCAGATTTACTTCTCCTGACAGCAGAGATTTTACCACCTTTTGCAGCTTCAGGAGCCCGGATACAAAGACAACAGTGACACCTGTAGCACTAACTGGTCCAGAGATAGTAGGAACTGCAGATGCTGGAGAATCTGAGATAACAAGGTATAAAGCTGGATGAATACAGCAGGTTGAGTAGCATCAGAGGAGCAGGAAAGCTGGCATTTCAAGCCTAGACCCTTCCTCAGAAATGGGGGAGGGGAAGGGGGTTCTGAAATAAATAGTGAGAGAGATGGAGGCGGATAGAAGATGGATAGAGGAGAAGATAGTTGGAGAGGAGACAGGCCAGTCACAGAGGGGATGGAGACCCTATCCCTATCGCAGGAGCCCTACTTTAAATCAAATCAAACTTTAAGGTTTGGAAGTGAAAAGTATTTTGTACATGGCCTTGGGATGTAACCCCTTAGAAATGTTAGAGGTTGTTGTTGGTCATAAGAGTCATACAGCACAGAAACAGAACCTTCAGTCCAACTCGTCCATGTTGACCAAGTTTCCCAAACTAAACTAGACCCAAATCCCTCGAACCTTTCCTATTCATGTACCTGTCCAAATGTCTTTTGAACATTGGAACTATATCTCCAGCTACCATTTCCTCTGGCAGTTCATTCCACGTACCAATCACCCTATGCGTGAACACATTGCCCCTTTTAAATCTTTCTCCTCTCAACTTAAAATTTTCCCCTACCCTCGGGAAAAGAGATTTGCCATTCACCTTATCTATATTCCTCATGATCTTATAAATCTCTATGCGGTCACTCCTCAACCTCCGACACTCCAGCAAAAAAAGTCCCAACCTATCCAGCCACTCCTTACAACTCAAACCCTCCAGCCCCAGTAACATCTTTATAAATCTTTTCTGCACTCTTTCCAATTTTATAATATCTATTTAGGCCAATATATGAAGAGTTGCAACCCAATAATAGTAATCAATGTTGGAGGAGAAGCAGAAAACATATTTAATGAACTTCTGTGGCAGTAGAATATCTTTTTATTAAAAACTTCAGCAGCCACAATTCACAGGCGTGCATTCAAATTTTGATAGATATGATTGACAAGTCATACTGATTTCAAGATAAAACGAGTGCAGCGTTTCTCTGGAATATTCAATAATTTATTCTTTGGACCTAAATATCTTGTAATTGATGCACTATTATAGAGAATCATGTCATAGAAATTCACCAGCTTTTTCTCTCAAGTTTATCCAAAAGTAAATAGCAGGAGCAGAAAAAAAATTGGAATTTCTCATTCTTACTCGACCCTTGATTGCAATCTATTATAGATATGTAACAAATTATTTTTCATTCCTCATGACAATTACTTATGCTTCTGGCTTGTGTGACCAAAACATTTACCTCAGCCTCTCTCTTCCTTATTTATGAAAGCTTTAGAATCAGTTTTGCTATTTCTGGCTCATTTACACTGATTCTACTTTTTCAGTCTTCAACAACGTGTTGGTCACCATTTGCTCATTTCTAAAACATGCCAAATCCTCAAGATTACTTATGTGCTTTGCAACGGTTCATCAAAACCTCTTCCTTCAACACCAGTATGAGTCACTTATTTCATATCCATTTTATGCCAAATGAAGAAAGGTTTATCATGGGTAGATACCACTGCTTTGTCAGAAGTAGGTCATGCCTAACAAATCTGGCTGAATCTTTCAAGGAGGTGTCCAAGTATGTTGATCAGGGCTTTGCAGCTGATGTCGTTTATATGATTTCAGCAAAGCCTTTGACAAGGTCCCACATGGGAGAATGATGAAAGGTGGTAAAAGCACATGGGATCCAAGGTAATTTTGCAAGTTAGAAAATTGGTGTAGTGGAAGGAGACGGAGGGTGCTGGTAAAGGCTGTTTGTGCAACTGAAGGCTGGTTATGGTTTAGTTTGCATTTTTGTCTCTGAGTTAGAAAGCTGTAGTTTCTTGACTCTCTGTAGAGACAAGAGCACTGAGGCTGATATGCCGCTGTTTCTGGGAACATAAGATTTATGGAATCAGTTACTTACAAACCCTTAACTTCATTGGCTGTGAAATGATTTTTGACACCCTAAGGTTGTGAAAGTTGACATATGCAAGTCTTTCTTTAAGGGATATGGATGCTTGACGAAAAACGGTAGACTGAGAGTAGTGTGGATATTGCAGATGCTGCTGAGATTGCAGGCTTACTTCTAACTTTACTATTGTTTTTATTATTACGTTTCTGTAGTTTAAGATTTTTACTTTTTTTTGGATCTTTAATATTCAAAAAAAGCAATAATAAAATTTGGGTAAGTACATGAATAAGAAAGGCTTGGAGAGATATGGGCCAAGTGTAGATAGGCGGGACTAGTTTATTTTGGGGTTTTGGTCAGCATGGACTGGTTGGACTGAAGGGTCTGTTTCCATGCTCTATGCTGTATATTTTGAAATTATAAACCCCTGGATAGACAAAATGTCCCTGTTCATAATGACGTTGACCAATATATTGTATATCAGACTCTTACATAGGATCCTAATTGTTTCTGTGGAAAACAAAACACCAGGCTAAGATATTAAATTTCTTGGCTTACGCTAAGCAGTGAATTTATTGTGAGATAAAACAACTGAGGAATGTCACCACAACATTTAGCTTACACCAAATTTAGAATGAAGCTAAAACATCAAAGCACTTGAAAATGACTCAACATCTTTCTCAGATCATGAAATGAACCTCAGAACGGTGTAAGGTGAACATACCACATTGTGACAACATCAAGCTTTTTATGGGCTGAGGATACTCGGAGATCTGTACAGTCTCATCCTCACTTCCTCACTCATGAATACTCAGGAGTTTTCATGACAGGAGAGTACAAACATTCACAATGGTATTAGTCAAACACCCATTACCTGAGGAGGATCTGTCTATAATTCATATCACAACAGGTCTGTTTCTACCCCTTCTCTATTCCTGGGAGTTGGATACCCTTACAAGCACAGTGGCCATTGCACTAAAATTGGAACAAGGCTGTTAAGGGGTCAGTTTAGGAAGTGAGAGGAAGGCAAGTATTGCAAGACCTCTGAATGTTTCTCACTTTCTAGCCAGTACTGAGCTCCAAATCCTGATGAAAGAGGTGGGTGATCCGGGAGTCCACAGCATCACAGTCGGCTTAACTGTACAGGGAGGTACACTGAAGACTGGAAGAGCAGTAAGAGACTCAATAGTTCCAAGAATAGACAAATGTTTCTGTGGCTGGAGACATGAATCCAGGATTGTATGTAACCTTGCTAATACCAGGATCGAGGATGTCACCGAGTGGGTACAAGTGTCAGGAGGAGTATACTGAGGGGACAGTGATCATTGTATCAGAAGGTTTAGGTGTGGGGATTGAGAAGGACAAGGAACAATAATGAACAAGAATAATGAACTGGGGAAAACCAACAGCAGTTGGGTAAGGAACAGATTTGGCCAGATAAATTGGATTAAAAGGTTGTCAGGTGAAATGGTAAATGAACAATGGACTGCCTTTTAAAGAAGAGATTACTTGGTTGGAGTAAGAATTATGGAGGCACTGGCCATAACTTTCCAGTCTTCCTGAGAATTGGAAGTGGAGCAGGAGAATGGAAGAACTGCAAATACTACACCCTGTTCAAATAAGGTTTAAAGATAGATGCAGCAATTAACATTAGTGGGTGTAAAGCTTCTAGAAACAATAAATCAGGACAAAATAAGTCACTTGGGCAAATGTGAGTTAACTAAGGAAAGATACAACAGATCTATAAAGAACAACGAATATTTAACTAACCTCCAGAAGTTTTCTGATGATGCAGCAGAAAGGCTTGATGATCCATGGTGTTATGCTTCTTGAGTGTTATTGGAACCGCACCCATCCAGGCAATTGGGAAGTACTTCATCACATGCCTGACTTATACCTTGCAGATGGTGGACAAGCTTTGGGGATTCATTTGGTGAGTTACTCACTGCAATATTCCTAGCATCTGACCTGCTCCTGTAGCCACCGTGTTTATGTGGCAATGTATTATGTAACCAGTTGAGTTTCTGGTCAGTGGTAACTCCAAGGATATGATAGTAGGGGATTCAGTGATGCTAACATTGAATGTCAAGGGGGATTGATTAAATGGTCTCTTATTACAGATGGTCATTGCCTGGCCTTCTTGTGGTGCAAATGTTACTTGCCATATGTCAGCCCAAGCCTGGATAATGTGGTGCATATCAACATCCAAAAGGCATTTGATAACATGCCCCACGCAGCTTTGAGAGTAAAGTGAAGCAAAGGTCAAGTAGCTTCATGGTTACAACATGATCTGAGTGACAAGGACTAGTGAGGAAGTGATGAATGGATGTTTCTCAAGCTGAAGAAAGGTTTATAGTGATGTTCTTCAGGGTTAGGTGCTAAGCGACATGGTTCTTCCTTAGATATAATTAATTACCTAGATCTTGGTGTACACAGCATAATAACAACATTTACACTAAATTCGGGGGTCTTGTGAACTGTGACAAGGAAGATGCAGAATTTCTTAAGGAGATAAACAGGTATGTGAAATGGGAAGAGAGATAGGAGATCAAATTTAATGCACAAAAATGTGAAGTGATTTGTTTCGGTACAGAGAACACAGAAAAACAACCTAATGTAAAGGTACAATTCTAAAAGGCTAGAGGAGCAGAAGCCCCTCGGTGAAGCTGTGCAACATCAATGAACGTTGCCAGAGAGTTTGAGAAAGTAGTTAATGAAGCAAATGGCATCCCAGGAGTTATCAACAAGGGCACAGACTACAAAAGCAAGATAGTTATCTACAAAACCCACATTAAACATTGTCTTAGCCTGAGCTGGAGTGTGTCCAGTTCTGGACTAGGCTTTATATATTCGCGATAGTGGAATGAAGATTCACAAGAATGGCTTCAGGAATGACAAACTTCTGTTATAGAATAAGATTGCAGAAAAGGGACTGTTTTCACTGGAGAAGAGAGGACTGATTGCATATTTGATAAAAGTTTTCAAAATTATGAGAAGTCTGGACAGAGCAAACAGGAAAAAACTGATCCTACTCATGCAAGGATCAAGACTGACGGGACACAAGCTTAAGGTAATTGGCAAAAGCGGTAGTAATGACATCAGAAAAAAAAATTCATATAGTGAGCAGTTGGGGTCTGGAACATTAGGCCCAAGAGTGGTGGAGACAGGCTCGATTGAGCATTCAAGAGAGAACTGCAAAGAATGAATGTACCATGGGGAGAAGGCAAGAAGGAGTACAAGGGTTGAAGAATCAGTCATACGCCTCACACATCTGTATAATTCCTCTGTGTCCCAGGAGGCTCAAAGACATAATGAAAGCTTGAATGTAAATCTTATTTGAAGGGTTTCTCTTCTCCCCCACCCATGTTAACAGTGCTTGGAACAGATGCTCCTTGGACATTAAGTATTCTTCAGGATACCTTCTTTAAACCTCTCTGCATCAATACCTCTGTCCGTTTATTGAGGACCCTTGTTAAACCCATCGGTTTGACCAAATTTTTGTTAATCCCTTTCTTAGCACTCCTTTGTCTCTGCTATTTTAATTTCTATCTGATTACATTTCTAGGATATACTTTGGGATGTTTTATTATATTAAGGCGCTAAATATATGCAAGTTGTTGTCCTTTCACTCTTCAGTCTTCAAGATACTGACCCAGAGGGCAGACTGTGGATTTTGATTGGCCTTTAGTGCTCTGAGTGCCCATTCACCATGTGGAGAGCTAAACATTGAATGTTGTGAAACAATGGAGACTGTCACAGCTGAGGCACATCCTGCCCTCCCCCTGACTCCCCAGCTGGACTCACTGGTGAGGAATAGGGTTCCTGGTTGATTCTCCTCCTCCATTGACCAAAGACATTGAGGCTAATTGATGTACCTCTATTACTGCCCCAAGAATGGCTCCTCCCCTGACTGCATGTGCTGGTTGATCAGAAGCTGAAGTCTTTCGAACCACTGAGTATCTGATTGTCTTCTTGGTCAGAGTGAGAGTCAGTGAGTGACTCGTTCCTGACACAGCACTGAAAGGATGCCATATTTACACAGGAGCTTTTGTACATATTGATGTCTTCTGGTGATGTTTGGTATTCAGGTCAAAGGTTACACTTTTTTTGAAACAATAGGACCAATGGTGGGAGAGGTTTGAGATAGATATTGTCGACATAGACAAAACTTTGGAATGATAGCTCCCCTTTGTGAGCACAGAGGGTAAACAATACAGACAGCTCTCAGAGCAATAGAGGCAGGTGACCCAGCTTCGAGTCCATATGCAGACATGGTGTCCAATGACAGGAGGAGAACAATAATGTGAAACAGTGGACACACTTCACACTGGAAGGGTTTGTCTCCCGTGTGGATTCGCTGATGTTCTATGAGGTCCAATAATTGAATCCTTTATTACAGCACTCACACAGACAGGGTTTCTCCCTTATGCAAATGCATTGATGGATCGGAATACACTGTGTAACAGCCTTGTCACGTATTTTAGACCAGTCTGGATCCAGTGGTATTTTTGGAGATCAGATGATAAATATCTTGTTATTAGCTTCACACCAGAATAGTTCATCTTCCCGAACCTTCTGGTGGTGCAAGAGTCAAGGATTGCACAGTCACTCCGCCATGGAGATTCTCTGAGGGAGCAGGAGCTTTCACAAATGTGTGAAGAAAATGTCACAGAGTTCACACATCAAGTTTTTCCCCAGCAGGGATACGTTTGTGATACATCAGGCCCAATGATTGTACATAGCCTTCATTAAACACCCTGCACTAGTTGGACACGTCATTGTCACTGACAGTGTGTAATCATGGCTATATACCTCACATTTCAATGGTTTCTCCCTGGTCAGTAATTTTGGCCTTATGAAGCATTTGCCACACAGCCTAGCACAAACCCTTTCTCAGTGTGGTTGTGTCTGTGTTTCTTGAGTATCGCTGACTGTGTGAATACTCAGTCACACACCTGATTTGGTTTCCCCAACTGTGTGAATGCGACGGTGATCCAACATTCCCCACAATTGTTCAAACTCCTCATTACACACGTCACACGTGAATATTTTCTTCTCTCCTGTGTGAGTGTGCCGGTGTTTCACAAGGCCTGACAATTGTGCAAAACTCTTATTACACACCTCACATTTGAAAGTCTTCTCCCCAGTGTGAAGGCGTTGGTGTTCAAGGAGGTTCGAAGACCGTGAGAATGATTTGTTACACACTTGGCAGGTGAATGGTTTCTCTCCAGTGTGAATGCGTTGATGTGTACGGAAATGAGTTGAGCGTGAGAATGATTTGTTACACACCTGACACCTGAAGGGTTTCTCCCCTGTGTGGACGCTCTGGTGTTCCAGGAGCCTTGTAGATGTTGCAAATGCTTTTTCACAAACTTCACACTTGAAGAGTTTCTCCCCTGTATGGATTGTTTGGTGGACCCGGAGGCTTGATAACTGCGTGAATGATTTGTCACACACCTCACACGTAAATGGTTTTTCCCCTGTATGAATGCGTTGGTGAACACGTAACGTCGCTGACTGAGAGAATGATTTCTTACACACGTCACAGGTAAATGGTTTCTCCCCTGTGTGAATGCGTTGGTGCACAAGAAAGTCTGATGAGCACCAGAATGATTTGTTGCACAATTCACACTTGAAAGGTTTCTCTTCCATGCAGCTGTATTAACAGTGACTCCCTGTTGCTGGGGGAGCTGATGAATCTGTGTAACTCTCCTCACAAACCCAACAGTTGAACAGCCTCTTACCTGTAGGAATGAATCAGTATTTCATGAGACTTGATGAATGAATGAAGTTCTTACCACACCTGAAGCCTGCTCTCACTTCTTCCCAGCATCACAAAGACTGATCTCTCACAGCCGAACCTTCAGAAAGGTTGGTTTGGATGAAAGGATGCACACCACTGACCAGTTTCAAATCTAATGATATGCTCCTCTGAACTGACTGATTTCCGGACGATAGTTTCACTGCCCAACCTTCTCTGCATTGAGTAATGCTGTGAAGGGACTGGATGTCTTTCCACAGTTGTGTAGTTGTTCCTTGGGTGATAGTCAAGATCTATCTATGGTGCCCATCCTCTCTGATTCTCTGGTGTAGTACAGTACAATTCTTCTGTAAAACAGGAAAAACAAACATGATTTCCTCCAACTCCCTCTCCTCCCTTGCCAAAGGAGCTGATTCCTCAGTAAGAGGCTGTTACACAGTGAGTGCCAGTCTGCTATTCCCCTGTGTGCGGTGGATCAGCTCCTTTCTTTTTCAACAAATTGATGCCACACACCCTGTGGTTCCAGCAGGAACCCTGGTTAGCAAGCAGGAACAGATAATGTGGCTTCTTTCTTTCCTTCGCCTAATGGAACCAGTCCATGCCCCCACCCTCTCCCCTATCATCCCAGGTATCATTAGGGCAATGGAAAAGACAGTCAGTCTGAATTAGAATGGCCATTAATTCATGGTTAACTATCATCACTAAATTGTTTTGACCGAGAAACATGCCAAACTCCTGGTCACGTCCTTGCGTATGTTCCATTCCACTGAGAGATGGGGCCGTCCTTAATATTGACTCCATGAATTATCAGGGCTTCAGGTGAAACAAATTCCACTTCGCTCCCAACTGATGAATGCGACCTTCACCATGTTCATCATCATGAATGAAGTAGACTGAGGACACCTCCCTCAACGGGGTGTCCTTCAGGTGCAATGAGCCATCAGCAGAAGAAAGATTGTATTCCATCACAATCTCACAGCCCTCATTCTAGGATTATCATCATCAAATTAGATAGAATCATATAATGCAATGTGGAAGCAAGCGAATCAGCCCATTGAGTGTACACTGACCCTCCGAACAGCATCCCACCCAGACACACACTCCCCTACCCTGTCCATGTAACCCCATATTTCATGGCTAACGCACAGATCCCTGGACACTATGGGCAACTTAGCATGGCCAATCCACTTAACCTGCACATCTTTGGACTGTGTGAGGAAACCGGAGCACACAGACAGTCACCCAAGGCTGGAATTGAAACTGGATCCTTGTGTGGCAGCAGTGCTAACCACTGGACTGCCATACTGCCCCCTTACATGAGAAAAGGATCATAGAGACATCAACCATGATCGTTTTGAATAGCAGAGCAGTATTGAAGGGCCAGATGGACTACTTCTGTGCCTAATGCATATGTTAATGGCCGAGCCCATTGAAAGTTAAGGGTATCACTGGACCAGCCGCTATGAAAGTTGGATGTAAAATACAATATAAGTATATCATGGTGTTAAAAATTAAGAAGGGAGGACACTTCTGCAGTCTACTGTTTTAGTTGTGAATAGGAATTGTTTCAACACAATCTTGGTTTGCCAGAATAAACATCATAAAATGTGAAATCATGTCACGATTTCTATCAGATGATAATTAGGATTTCAAATATCTTTTAAAAGTCATAGTTTCTTCTGGATCCCATGAATACGTCAGCCATCAGCACCAGCAAAAATAAATAACCTAAATTATCACATTCTACTTGGGGGAGCTTGTTCTGTGCACTTTGATCCCCATGTTTCTGATATTACAACAGAGAACACACCTCAAGAGAATTCAACTAAATTTTAAAAACTATGGGACATCTGTGTGAAAAGATCTAAGCAATCGTATTTTTTTTCATGAGAGGTTCACAGAGTCAGGGTGGTGTGATATCTCAGAAGGATTAAAAATGACACACAACATCCAGATCCCAACTTAGAAAGAACTGACTATTCCCAGGGCAACAGGATAATCATCAGCTCCCAACACATACACAACACAAAAATAAGACATCAGTAAGAATCCTCAGACATTCTGCACCTCCCGCACAATAACAACTTACCTTCTTATATTCAGGAATGAGCCATCAACAAAACTCAGCCTGCAAATCAGAAGGGAAATGTTTCCAATAAACACACTCAATATCCAACACACAGCTCCAGTCTAACAGTTCAGCACAAAGCACTGAGTAAACAGCTCTCTCAGCCGGATCTTCTCACACAGCATAAGGGACATTTCCACCCCTGATTACCCACAGGACAGTCAGACTGCCTGAAGATTGGTGTGGATATTATGGGATACAATTTGTATAAAAGCTGCTCCTTCACTCACCATCTCCTCACTTGGTTTTCAGTCCCTACAGGAAGTGAATCAGCTCTGGAAGAGGAGAGAATGGGCAGAGTGGGTGGGCTCTCTGATTGACGTCTCTCACAGCCAATCCAAATATTTCTGCAGCAACATGAGTTCCCTGAAGCTTGTGAAACTGACCAGTGAAATGGAGGTGACTTTGAGCAGCAGATCAGCTGGAGATTTAAACTTGTCATTGTCCCATCTGAATAAAACCTCACTTATTACAGCTACTGTTTCAGTTCCCCTGTAAATGTTGATAGATATTTCTCGTGTGGGAATAGTATTCTTCGTCCTCGGATACTTTCAAACTGAAACATGTGAGATGTTGATCCTCGGATGCGTCTGACACGAAATCAGATCTGAAAGACCCACAGCATGCAAGACATTGATGACATGCACAGGATGGAGGGATGTCGGAGTTGATTGCACAGAAGGAATGGACACATGGGAGAGGGGCATGAGAGAAAAGAATGCAGCTGGAAGTACACAGAAGGGAGATGCACAGGTTCCGGGACTTGCAAAGTAATTCAACGATTCAGGGCATGAGGTGGGTCTCATCGTGTAGGAAGCTGCCCGTGAGTTGGCAACTGACAGCCGTGCCCACGCCACCTGCTGTTGAGCTTCAGTGCCTCCCGCTCCGATTCTGAGTTTCAGCACTCACAACGTCTTGTTTCACTTCTAAGTTGTTTTTGTTCCGTTGTCTCCCAGATCCTTTACCAGGCTGTCCTAAGTCTAGGCCTCGTATCAGAGATATCGTTTAGCGTGCAATACACGAGGATGATTGTGGCCAATCTGCCTCTTTCTAGGGAACATTCTGATCCCCGCCCAGGTGTAGCTAGTACCTGAAAAGTCCTTCAACATCCCACTCGCTTTTCTGTATGAGAATTGCCTCAGGCACGGGTATCAACACCGGACGAAGGAGGGGAATTGATTTCTGTCGAGAGAGCTCTATGAGTGTCCTCATTCAGGACAATGTCATCTCCTATTTCTACTCCCCTTGACCTGCTTCTTCTCCAGCCTGAAAAAGAGCCGAGCAGACGGTATTGATCAGTATGGCTTGAGAGAGAGTGTAGCAGGCAGCGCTGATCACCAGAGATCAGGAGAGGGTAGCGCAGAAAATGCTGAATCTTTTGTGAAAGTTTGATGGAGTGTAAACATGGAGAAGTTATTTCTAGCCTCATTTTAAGCATGAACAAATGATTCCTTTATGTTCTTATCCGAATGTTTTATTTAAATACAATGAGTGGTTTATGCCTCTGATGACCCTTCCAGACTGTGAGTTTCAAGCCCTCATCATTCTCTGGGTGAAAAAATATACTTTCAGAAATGGATTTCTAAAGAAGGGTCCCGACCCGAAACGTCAACTTTCCTGCTCCTTTGATGCTGCCTGGCCTGCTGTGTTCATCCAGCTTCACAGCTTTGTTCATTAGAGAGCCCACCCACTCTGCCCATTCTATCCTCTTCCTCTTCCAGAGCCGGTTCACTTCCTACAGGGACTGAAAACCAAGTGAGGAGATGGTGAGTGAAGGAGCAGCTTTTATACAAATTGTATCCCATAATATCCACACCAATCTTCAGGCAGTCTGACTGTCCTGTGGGTAATCAGGGGTGGAAATGTCCCTTATGCTGTGTGAGAAGACCCAGCTGAGAGAGCTGTTTACTCGGCGCTTTGTGCTGAACTGTTTGAGTGTTGGGTGTTGAATTTCCCTTTTGATTTGCAGGCTGAGTTTTGTTGATGGCTCATTCCTGAAATTGGATGCCGGGTGTCTGAGGATTCTCGTCAATTTCCTGATGTTAAGTTCTCTATGTGTGTTGGGAAGTGGTTATGATCGTGTGAACTGGGAATGGTTATTTCTATCTCTGTGTTGGGATCTGGACGTTTTCTGTCTTTTCGAAACCTTTGAAGAGCTCCCACTACTCTATCTTTCTGATCGTACCAGAAAAGAGCTAAGACTTGTAATTATTATAGGGCTATCGTGGCCACCAATAACCTAAAGTGCTTTACAGCCAAAGAAGTCTGTTTTGAAGATGGTCATTGTTGTAGCGTAGGAAAATTTGCAGCCAATGCGTGCACGGAAAGGCTTCACAAATGGTAAAGTAGTGACGACCAGACAGTCGTTTTTGATGGTGTTGATGCAGATTTAATTTTGCCCACATCACCAATGGTAACTCCCATAATCTTCAAAATTACACCATGGAATCTTTCACTCTCACCTTAGAGAGAGGAGAAAAAGCATCTATTTAACAACATAGCTAAATTCCAGCACCACTCATAATACAGCACTCTCCTATCCTACAATGGAAATTTTCAAAAACTGACTTAGCAGCATCAGAGAAGCAGGAAAGTTTGATGTTTTGGGTCAGGACCCTTCTTCAGAAGAAACGTCAAACTTTCCTGCTCCTTAAATGCTGCTTGGCCTGCTGTGTTCATCCAGCTTCACACCGTGTCATCTCAGATTCTCCAGCATTGGCAGTTCCTACTGTCTCTTCAAAAACTGACTGGATGTTTGGTAGGAGCTATAAATCTTCATTGATCTTATGTAACCGTCCAGGTTTCAGTTATTAGGCAAATACTGACTCAGAATCAGATGAGAAGACATTCGGACAGATTATTACAATTTTGGGCAATGAAGTTGGTCTTCAAGTGGCTCTTAAAGGACATCGCAATGTGGAAAAGCGGGTAAGTTTTGAGAGGGAATTCCAGAGGTTGGGGCCTTGGCATTCCAAGCCACGGACCCCAGTATGAGGGAAAAAAATGGGAGAAGTTTATGAGGCCAGATCTGGAGTAGTACAGGGGCTTGACAAGGTTGTAGGAATGGAGGAGATGACAGATATAGAGAAGACAAAATTTGTAGAAGGATTTTCAAACCAGGAAGAGAGGTGTTTTCAGAGTGGGAGCAATTACAAATTAGCCAGCACAAGTATAATGAGTGAATGGTACATGGTGTGAGTGAGGATGTAGGCAGCAAAGATTTGGAATGTTGAGGTGAATGATGATGATGATGTGGTTTTAACACATGCAGCAACCTTCTTGGTGAGGGACACATTTTCTGTGCATCCAGTGAGCGTAAATATCAGACATTCCCAAGCTGCCTGAGGACTGTATTCCCTTCTTTAATTTTAAAGGTAGAATGGGATCATTTCCAGAAGGTTTAACCCTAGAATCCTTTCATTTCTCTTTAAGTAATTAAAATTCCTGTAGATTACTGATGGTGGAGGTCTGGAATAATACATTTCCCTGAGGAAGTGTTGCTTAATCGGAGGGGCAGCACTAAGGGAGAGCTCCCTCCTCAGATGGGCAGGATTGAGGGAGATTACTTATTATTGGACTTGTTAGTGATTGTTTATCATTGTTGGCTTGGTCACTTAAGAGGGCAGTTCAGAGTCAACCATGTTGTGTGGGACTGGAGTCACATGTAGACAGGATGAAGCATTTGTGTAGATTCCCTTCCTTGAAGGATAATATTTGGATTTTTAGGACAAACTAAAAGTTTTCACACTTTTATTTCACATGAATCACAAACACCAGCATGGACCGTTTGGCAAGTGACCAGTTTCTCACTGTCATCGTATGGATTCATTTGAACTCTCAGTCTCTGGATTGTTGATCCAGCTGTCAAAACTGGAGTTACATTTCTTGAAATATCTTTTAATGCTTAAAACCTGGGCTTGGATTTGATTTTTTTTCCCAGAGCTGTAGCTCACGACTGAACTTGGGATGTGTAGTCTCAGTGAGTGCAGTGTGAATAATTTCCCAAGATAAACCAGAACACTTCAACCAGCTACATTAAACTGTCCTCCGCTCCATCCCCTGCACTCATGCCCATTGAGTTTTCTGAAAGTAATTTGAAAACATAAGAAGAAATTTTATTTATTTTAGTGTTTTTTATATTAAACACATTATGTACGGTAAGACTGGTCTTTACCAGCAATGCACAAACTCAGCAAATTGAGAGCCTGTTTAACACTCTGTCCAATTGTCTTTTCCATTGTTTTCATGGTGCCTGGGAAATGGGGGTCTGGATGGAGGAGAGCAAGTAGCCACATTGTCTACTCCAGGTCACTATCCAGTGTCCTTACTGGAAACAGAGGGCGTGTGACAGTCAAGTGAGGAAAGGAAAGGACTTCTTTCTGATCGACCTCCAACATGAGGAATAGCAGACTGGCACTTGCTGTTTAACTGTCTCACACTTAGGAATCAGCCCCTCCAGCAAAGGAGGAGAGGGAGTTGGAGGAAATCATGTTTCCTTTTCCTGTTTTACTGAAGGATTGCACCGTACTACACCAGAGGATACAGAAAGGATAGACATCGCAAATAGATCCTGACCATCACTAAAGGAAAAATCGCACAACTGTGGGAAGAGATCCAGTTCCTTCACAGCAGTGCTGAACACAGAGAAGATTGGGCAGTGAACCTATCAGCTGGAAATTTTTCAGGTCAGGGAGCTTTGACACATCACAAGATCTGAAACTCTGAAGTTGAATTTCCATCAAAACCAACCTCAGGGTGAGGCTGGGAAGAAGTGGTTCCAAGTGTGGTGAAAACTTCATTCATTCGTTCAGCCTCGAGAACCACTGACTCATTCCTATAGGGGAGAGGCTGTTCAAGTGTGAGAAGGTTGCACTAGTTCATGCATCCTGTTTACAGGATTCTTATAGAACTGTTAACACAAGGGCAACTTCATGAAAGGGGATGGATGAAGTGTGCAACTGAGCTTTTACAAAGTTATCAATGCTTGCGAACCACCAAAGCATTCACACTGGGGAAAAACTGCTCAAATGTGAAATGTGTAATAGGGCCTTTCCACAGTTAGCAGGCCTCGTGAACCATCAACACATTCATACAGGGAAGAAACTGTTCACGTGCAGGGTGTGTGGTAAATCATTCTTACAGTCATCGACCCTTCTCGTGCATCAAAATATTCACACAGGAGAGAAACCATTCACTTGCAATGTGTGTATCAAATCATTCTCGCATTCATCAACCCTCCGTGTTCATCAACGCATTCACACAGGAGAGAGACCGTTCACATGCACAAAATGTGACAAATCATTCTCTGACTCATCACACCTCCGCAGACACCAACGCATTCACACAGGGGAGAAACCATTCATATGTGAGGTGTGCAACAAACCATTCGCATCATCATCAGATCTTCAGAGACACCAACGCATTCACACAGGAGAGAAACCATTTATTTGTGATGTATGCAAAAAATCATTCTCATCATCATCGGATCTCTGTGTGCATCAACGCATTCACACAGGGGAGAGACCGTTCACATGCGAGGTGTGTAATAAATCATTCTCACACTCAGGAAATCTCCACACACATCAACGCATTCACACAGGAGAGAAGCCGTTCAAATGCGAAGTGTGTGATAAATCATTCTCTGACTCTTCGAGACTTCTGGTTCATCAGAGGGTTCATACTGGGGAGAAACCATTTAAATGTGGTGTGTGTGACAGAGCATTTTCGCAGTCAGTGAGCCTCCGTGTACACCAACGCATCCACACAGGGGAGAAACCATTTACGTGTAATGTGTGCAACAAATCATTCTCGAGGTCATGGAATCTCCTGCTCCATCAGAGGATCCATACAGGGGAGTAAACTTTCAAATGTGAGATTTATGATGAAACTTTCATGATGGAGTTGACCATCCAGAACATGAAAAAATGCACACAGTGGAGAAATTTCCAAGATGGTGTTTGAAACAAGGCTTTCACACAGTCAGTATATGTCATGGTCTATCAATGCACTCATGTGGAAGGAATCCTATCAGTGTAGGTTCTGTAATAAAGCCTTGCACAAAGCAAATACCTAGTTAAATTCATACTTATCTGTCATCAAAGTGAGATTCTCTACGTAACTCACTGCAAAGGATGGTATTGGTTCAAGGAACAGGAAGTAGATTTCACTCACATCATAACACCAGTACTGAGGTACTGCTATCAACAGCAGCTCTCTCTGAAGGAAGTTGATGATGTTTGTACAGAGTGTAAAATCTCCCAGGTTCAACAAGAAATAACAGAATAAATATGAACTGGAAGTCATCAACTCAGAGAGACAAATGTGCCTGATATTCCTTTCTCCAGATTGTTCAAGATCAGATGTACAACTCAAGATGTTGGGGCTTTCCATAAGTCCCAATTCACTGACTCTGTGGGAACTGCTTTGGAGATAGACATGTCTGACTTTAAATTCCTGGGTGTTCGGTACCTTCTGGAAGAGAACCTCTGACTGAGTTTGAGTCCAAGACTTCATATAATTCTGATGTATGCATGTGAAAAAATGTAGTCCAATTCCTGAGTATCTACAGACTTGACCCCAATCACGCAGACTGATTCTCTCTGTAACTCCCTGCTTGACATTCTGACCAGCCCTCCCTACCACCAACACTACGAGAACTAACCTACTCTGACTATACTCCACCACCTGTCCACACGCTGATGAGCCCCAAACCTGAAAACAACTTCTTGAACTGACTGCACCCAAAATATCCCACCCATTCCCCAATCTGACTCAACTGTCACCTGACTCACATACCCACTTACATCATCAAACCTAGCAACTTACATTCCCATTTATATGGTCTACCACCTGACTTAATGATGCACAGACCCAGTTGCATATGCACAAACATTTGTGCAGGATGTTTATGTTATGCTGGTTATTACAGTAAAATGGGAGTGTGTCTTCACTACTGATTCACTTCACTGTACTTTGTGCAGATCCTTGCACTCATTCTCTTCACTGCTATCTGTGTGGATTCCTGTCCTGAGGGAGTTCTTCTGGATGCTGCATTGGAAGGCAGCAGATTTTCTTTATTTTTGGTAGGGTTACTGACCAATACTGCAACTCCTGGCCCATTGCTCCCAGGACCTGCACTGCCCTCGCCTCAGCACTCAGATTCTTCCCCACCACTCCTTAAATCAAACCTCTCCCTCCTTTCAGCTACTGATCTCCCGGTTCTTAGCCTGCTAGTTGGAAAGGCTCTGATGCATTGAGAGACGTAGGTAACAGAACTTTTAAACATCCTCAGAAGAGTTTACAATATCTTGTGAGGACTGTTACAATAAAGGCTCTGGATTACTCAAATTATATGCTGACCAAAAGGTCTTGTAGGATAACATAGAACATTACAGCACAGTACAGGCCCTTCAGCCCTCAATGTTGTGCCGACCTGTCATACCAATCTGAAGCCCATCTAACCTACACTATTCCATGTACGTTCATATGCTTGTCCAATGATGACTTAAATGTATTAAAGTTGGCGAATCTACTATAACTATTTTTCAGCCAGTGTTGTCTGCATCAGTGTTGGTTTTGTAGTAAATATTGACCACCATTTCATTCCCAAACTCACTTTGCCATTAGACACCTTTTTACTACCCTGATTGATTCAGCTTTCAGTATCCTGATTGGATACTCGTTCAGAATGCTCTGGTTGGATAATCAGGGATTCCAGGGATGTGTCCATGTGACATCAGTATGAACCTGTGCACAGCAGAGTAATGGAGGGTCAAAAGAAATCACTGAATCAACGTAAGTGTATCAGTTTGGGATATCAGCTCAGAGAAAACAATTACGCTGAAGGGGAAGGGGAAATCTTTGAGAGAGAATCGGAGGCAAAGTTGGTGGGAATATTTACAGAAAGTATGATATGGGCTAGGGATGGTACTTCCTGAAGGAAAGCTATAGGGTTTATGAGGGGATGATCTATAGGATTAAAAGCCTCATCTCCATAGAGTCTTCGGTGTACTATCCCATAAACTGAGATGCTGTGGAGGTACCAGTGTTGGACTGGGGTGGACAACATCAGAAATCACATAACACCTGGTTATAGTCCAACAGGTTTATTTGAAAACACTAGCTTTCAGAACCTCACTCTTCCTTCAGGTGTCAGTGAGAGAGGTAGTATCAGACATAGAATTTATAAGTAAAAGATTAAAGTGTCACACCACTAATGAGGCTGTATTTGACAAACCCAAGATGCTGCTAAATCTTTAATCAGTTAGAAGGTTTTAATTGATTAATATTAAACATTCTATTTTACTCAAAAAGTACACTATTTATAGATAGTCAATGTGGCATTTTATAAATTCCCACTTTTAGAAATAAAACCAGTCTGACTCCAAACTAAAACAGAGACAGGTTCTAAACATGGCCTCACACCTAACACACATTGTCTGACCTGAAATGGTCCCTCTCCCTTACACTGATAAAACTTTTAGATCTCTCAGGATAGGGTCTTGAAATGAATTTGGGGATTTACATATACACATTAATCAATTAAAACTTTCTAACTGATTAAAGATTTAACAGCATCTTGAGTTTGTCAAATACCTCCACATCAGTGACTTGACCTTTTAATCTTTTACTTTTAAATTCTACGTCTGATGCTACCTCTGTCACTAACACTTGAAAAAGGAGTGAGGCTCCAAAAGGTTGTGTTTTCAAATAAATAAAACAGGCAGTACATTCTATGCACTCACCACTCTCTGTGTAAAGAACCTACCTCTGACATCTCCGCTATATCTTCCTCCAATCACCTTAAAATTATGCCCCTTCATGGTAATCATTTCCGCCCTGGGATAAAGTCTCTGGCTATCCACTCTATCTACACCTCTCATCATCTTTACACCACTATCAAGTCACTTCTCATCTTTCTTCACTCCAATGAGGAAAGCCCCAGCTCCCTCAACCTTTCCTTATAATACCTACCCTCCAGTCCAGGCAGCATGTTGGTAAATCTCCTCTGCTCCCTCCTCTAAAACTTCCACATCCTTCCTATAATGAGGCGACCAGAACTGAACACAATACCCCAAGTGTGACCAGGGTTTTATACAACTGCATCTTAACCTCGCGGCTCTTAAACTCAATCCTCCTGCCAGTGAAAGCTAACACACCATATGTCTTCTCAACAACCCTATCCACTTGGGTGGCAACTTTGAGTGGTCTATGGATGTGGACCACCTGTTCCTCCACACTGCCATGAATCATAATGACAAACTTTTTTTTTTCACAGAAAAAGTAAAGTACTTAATAAATTGGAGAAACAAATTAAGATCAACCTGTAAATCCTTCCAATATGTCTGTGATAAGTATTAAGTGCAGGAGAATGTCATGATGGGTTATGCTTGATGCAGAGTGGTACTCTTCAACCTGTAACCTCTGGTGACAGGCTGGTGACCTCTTTCAGGGAGCTTCACCATGGAAATAGACATCATACTTACTCTGTATGCCTCATATACCATTAGAAGTGGGAAAGGAACTGAAAAAGAAGATAGAGAAAGTATTTTGACTTATAGTGACATTGATCAGTGTATTTTGTCCAGGATGTTTAATGCATTTGTGACTAGGAGCACACCAGATTGAATGGTTGGGTAATCTGGTTTCAGAGAAAATGCAAATTGTGAGTTGTAAGTATACAGACAATCATTAAACAACAGGGAATAGTACAAAATATTTATGTTCTAACAATTTCAAATCAACTAAAATAACTAAGCACTTGAAAATGACCCAAGATCTTTCCCAGAAATGAATCATGCAAGATTGTAAGGTGAACACCCACATTGTTAATACATTGAGATATGATGCGGCTGAGTCTTATGGCATGGTAACAGATCTGTCCATGCCGACGAGGTTGCCCAAACTAAACAAGTCCCATTTGCCAGTGCCTGGCCCATATCCCTCTAAACCCTTCATATTTATGTACCTGTCCAAGTATCTTTTAAATGCATTTTCTACTTTCTCTGGCAATCCACATACAAAACACCCTCTGTGTGAAACTGTTGTCCTTTAGGTCGATTTTAAATTTTTTTCTTCTCCCTTAAAATTGTGCCCTCGAGCTTTGAACTCCCTTAGCCTAGGAAAAAGACTGTTGCTATTGACTTTATCTATGCCCCTCATGATTTTATAAACCTCTATAAGGTCACCCTTCAACTTCCTATAATCCAGTGAAACAAGTCCCAGCCTATCCAGCCTCTCCCTATCACACCCTCCAGTCCCAGTCACATCCTCGTAAATCTGTTGTACACCCTCTCAGTTTATTAACATCCTTTCTATAGCAGGGCAACCAAAACTGTTTACAGTGCTCCAGAAGTTTCCTAACCCATGTCTTGTACAGCCACAACATGATGTCCTTCATGCAATGGTGAACTCAAGTCTGCAGAACCTCAGCAAGAGGAAGTGACCCAAGTAATGTTCTGGGGACTTGGGTTTGAATTCCACCATGGCAGACTGTAGAATTTGTATTCAATAAAAGTTTGGAATTAAGAATTTAATGATGTCAACTGTTGGAAAAGCCTACATGGTTCACTGACGTCTTTTAGGGAAGGAAGCAACTATGATTTCTGACCATAAACAGAGATGCTAGATCAGCAAAGATTAAAGGTGTAATAGTGAAAATGGTGGCCCTTTGGCAGAACTGAGATCATGGCTTGTTCCTCCCTCAAAGTCATCCTTCTCTACTCCCGATTGGTTCCCTGGAGAGTTTATGTCACAGAAATTTTCTGATTGATTCTCCCCTGTGTGGATCTAGCAGCAAATAAGGGTTTCATGATCAGCTTAATAAAAATGGATTTTCTGGTCATGTTCACAGATGACTTTCAGGGAAGGAGGTAACTGTCCTTACTTGCCCTAGCTTACACGTGACTCAAGACTCACAGCAAAGTGATAATCACCCTCTGGGCAATTAGGGATGGCCTGGCATGGCCAGCAACACCCATAATCTGTGAATAAATAAAACAGTACCAGTGTACCAGAACAGCAATAGACTGAGCTTGTATTCACTTTAAATTAGAAAATTCAGAGATAATGTAATTGAAATATTTAAGATGTTTACACAATTTGATAGAGTAGTTAGAGAGAAATTATTCCTCTTGTAGGAGAGTCCAGAACAAGGTGCAGAACATTAAAATTAGAACAATTAAAACTAGTTCAGGATGATGTCAGCAAATATCTCTTCACAAAATAGGGGAATGGAAATCTGGAACACTTTACCCACAAAAACATCTGCTGAAGCTAAGGATCAACTGCAAACTTCAAAACTGAGGTTGTGTTTTTTAGGCTAGAGTATTAAGGATTATGAGAATAGAGACAGTAAGATTGAGTTAAATTACTCTCGATTTCTCTCTCTACTCATTTTCAATATCAGTTGGTTAACATCATCCTCTTAAAGCTTCAGCTGAGCCTCTGACCCCATGTCCTTGCCTTGACAATGTTCACCCATGTAACATTGCCCATTCCCAACGTCCCTACTCCCTCACTAGTCCATCTACTGTTGAAATCCTGATCCAGGCTGTTGTTGCTTCTCGACAAGACCATTCCAATGCTCTCCTGTCCAACTTCCCATTTTCTCCCTTCTGTACACTTCAGTTCAGCTAAAACGCAGCGACATCTATATAACTCTCAATAGATATGATTAAATCATGTCACTATTTGAAAAAAAGCAGAAGATTCCCCTTTGGTCTTCCTCAATAACATGAAGGTTCTTAAGGCTGGATTTTTGCTGTAAAGGTGGATGGCTAAAGTGGGAAATTTCCCAACCAAATAAACCTGCCTTAGTAGAAAGACCAGCAAATGACGTAACAGCAGTTGTGCCGATGGCCTGTTTCTGTGCTGTTGATACTTTATAACTTTGTAAACAGTTCTTACTTTGTAAAAGTGTATACAGTTTTGATTTTAATACCTATTAGTGCCATGCATGAGTTGGAGTGCGATTACAGGAATATATCATAACTTTGCTAGTAACCTGAAGAACTATTCATTGGACAAGTGGAGGTATGATGAAATTTGTATCTATTAAATTGAAGGAAAATCTCTTGTTGGTGTACTTTTTGCCTTTTTTTTGCATTTGAGAAACACTTGGAGAGTTGGGCAAAGAAATCTAGCCAGAAAGATGTTAGAAATTCATGCAAAGCAGCATGTGGAGTCAACCAACTAGCATTTGGTGGTAGAGTTTATTGAATAGTCTTTCAATATTATAACAGTAGGATCAGAACCTGGTATATCTTTGAACATCATATATTGTGGTAACTAATCTTCAATTTTATTGCCAGTTTTAGATAGGAGCCTAAACCTGAAATAGTTCTTGACCTTGCCTTCTCCTCAACTAGTCTGTCATGAATCCAAATTCATGGATGTGTGCTTAAAGCCACACGACAAAAAAATGATGGTAGTGACAGGCTCTACTGTCGAGAAAATCACAGCAGCAGTAAAAATCAAGAAACAGACGTAAGAATGCAAACTAATTCAAAACATCACTTTTTCAAAAAAAAACTACTGGAGCAGCTTTAAGATCAGCTAGCCCAGCAAGGAAACCCACAGAGCTGTGCAGCTGTTATGAAGAACAAAGTGAAAATTCTACATAGCAGAGAAACCACCAAAAACAATCGTACATCTGAAAAGTGTTTAACAATCTGTAACAGGGGAAACTTCTTTTTTTAAAAGTAGAGAGAACATAAAAAAGCCCACAAGCTCAAGCGGAGACAAAACCAGACCAAGCACCAATGAAAAGGCAGCCAATTTCCAGATACCCAAACAGAATTTAATCCCTTCCAGGAGAAAAAGGTTTCATTTCCATTTAAAAAACTAGGCTGGGAAACAGAGTTGAGATTTCCAATTTAACGCTTTCTAAAGTAAGTACTCAACTACAAAGTTAAAAATAAGCAAGTCAAGAAAATCATTCGGAAAGAAGCTTAAAATTTTTTGAATGAAGTACTTGGGAATAAAAACCTTTTATTAGATTTGAAGTTCCAGAAATTTGTAAAGTTAGCTCATTTTTAATTATTTCAATGTTTTCTCAATTTCATAGAACATAGAACATTACAACACAGTACAGGCCCTTCGGCCCTCAATGTTGTGCCGACCTGTCATACCGATCTCAAGCCCATCTAACCTACACTATTCCATGTACGTCCATATGCTTGTCCAATGACGACTTAAATGTACCGTTGCAGGCAAAGCGTTCCATTCCCTTACTACTCTCTGAGTAAAGAAACTACCTCTGACATCTGTCCTATATCTTTCACCCCTCAATTTAAAGCTATGCCCCCTCGTGCTCGCCATCACCATCTAAGGAAAAAGGCTCACCCTATCCACTCTATCTAACTCTCTGATTATTTTATATGTTTCAATTAAGTCACCTCTCAACCTTCTTCTCTCTAATGAAAACAGCCTCAAGTCCCTCAGCCTTTCCTCGTAAGACCTTCCCTCCATACCAAGCAACATCCTAGTAAATCTCCTCTGCACCCTTTCCAAAGTTTCCACATCCTTCTTATAATGCAGTGACCAGAACTGTACACAATACTCCAAGTGCGGCCACACCAGAGTTTTGTACAGCTTCACCATAACCTCTTGGTTCTGGAACTCGATCCCTCTATTAATAAAAGCTAA
Organism: Stegostoma tigrinum; assembly: GCF_030684315.1. Lineage (NCBI taxonomy): Eukaryota > Metazoa > Chordata > Chondrichthyes > Orectolobiformes > Stegostomatidae > Stegostoma > Stegostoma tigrinum. The sequence goes on from NC_081387.1 coordinate 3,185,482, forward strand.
AACACTGTATGCCTTCTTAACAACCTGGGTGGCAACTTTCAAGGATCTGTGTACATGGACACCGAGATCTCTCTGCTCATCTACACTGCTAAGAATCTTACCATTAGCCCTGTACTTTGCCTTCCGGTTACTCCTACCAAAGTGCATCACCTCACACTTGTCTGCATTAAACTCCATTTGTCACCTCTCAGCCCAGCTCTGCAGCTTATCTATGTCTCTCTGCAACCTACAGCATCCTTCGTCACTATCCACAACTCCACCAACCTTAGTGTCGTCTGCAAATTTACTAACCCATCCTTCTACGCCCTCATCCAGGTCATTTGTAAAAATGACAAACAGCAGTGGACCCAACACCGACCCTTGCGGTACACCACGAGTAACTGGTCTCCAGGATGAATATTTCCCATCAACTACCACCCTCTGTCTTCTTTCAGCAAGCCAATTTCCAATCCAAACTGCTATATCTCCCACAATTCCATTCCTCCGCATTTTGTACAATAGCCTATTGTGGGGAATCTTATCAAACGCCTTGCTGAAATCCATATACACCACATCAACCGGTTTACTCTCATCTACCTGTTTGGTCACCTTCTCAAAGAACTCAATAAGGTTTGTGAAGCACGACCTTCCCTTCACAAAACAGTGCTGACTATCCCTAATCAATTTATTCTTTTCTAGATGATTATAAATCCTATCCCTTATAACCTTTTCCAACACTTTACCAACAACTGAGGTAAGGCTCACTGGTCTATAATTACCAGGGTTGTCTCCACTCCCCTTCTTGAATAGGGGAACCACATTTGCTATCCTCCAGTCATCTGGCACTATTACTGTAGACAATGACGAGTTAAAGATCAATGCCAAAGGCTCGGCAATCTCCTCCCTGGCTTCCCAGAGGATCCGAGGATAAATCCCATCCGGCCCAGGGGACTTATCTATCTTCACCTTCTGAAGGATTTCTAATACCTCTTCCTTGTGAACCTCAATCCCACCTAGTTGAGTAGCCTGTATCTCAGTATTCTCCTCGACAACATTGTCGTTTTCTAGAGTGAATACTGTTGAAAAATATTCATTTAGCGCTTCCCCTATCTCATCTGACTCCACACACAACTTACCACTACTATCCTTGATTGGGCCTAATCTTACTTTGGTCATTCTTTTATTCCTTAAATACCTATAGAAAGCCTTAGGGTTTACCCTGATCCTATCCACCAACAACTTCTCATGTCTCCTCCTGGCTCTTCTGAGCTCTCTGTTTAGGTCTTTCCTGGCTATCTTGTAGCCCTCAAGTGCCCTAACTGAGCCTTCACATCTCATCCTAACATAAGCCTTCTTCTTCCTCTTGACCAGAGATTCCACCTCCTTCGTAAACCACGGCTCCCGCACTCTACAGCTTCCTCCCTGCCTGACAGGTACATATTTATCTAGGACACACAGGAGCTTTTCCTTGAATAAGCTCCATATTTCTAATGTGCCCATCCCTTGCAGTTTCCTTTCCCATTCTATGCTCCCTAAATCTTGCCTAATCTCATCGTAATTGCCTTTCCCCCAGCTATAACTCTTGCCCAGTGGTATACACCTATCCCTTTCCATCACTAAAGTAAACATAACAGAATTGTGATCGCTATCACCAAAGTGCTCACCTACTTCCAAATCTAACACCTGGCCGGGCTCATTACCCAGTACCAAATCTAACGTGGCTTCGCCCCTTGTTGGCCTATCTACATACTGTGTCAGGAAGCCCTCCTGTACACTCTGGATAAAAACTGACCCATCTATAGTACTCGAACTATAGTGTTCCCAGTAAATATTTGGAAAGTTGAAGTCCCCCATGACAACTACCCTGTCTCTCTCACTCCTATTGAGAATCATCTTTGCTATCCTTTCCTCTAAATCTCTGGAACTATTGGAGGCCTATAGAAAACTCGCAACAGGGTGACCTCTCCTTTCCTGTTTCTAACCTCAGCCCATACTACCTCAGTTGACGAGTCCCCAAACATCCTTTCTGCAACTGTAATACTGTCCTTGACCAACAATGCCACACCTCTGCCCCTTTTACCATCTTCTCTGTTCTTACTGAAACATCTAAATCCCGGAACCTGCAACAACCATTCCTGTCCCTGCTCTATCCATGTCTCCGAAATGGCCACGACATCGAAGTCCCAGGTACTAACCCATGCTGCAAGTTCACCCACCTTATACCGGATGCTCCTGGCATTGAAGTAGACACACTTCAATCCAACTTCTTGCTTGCCCGTGCCATCTTGCTTCCCTGAAACTTTATTTTGACCACCCTACTCTCAACATTTTCTATAGTCGAACGACAATTTTGGTGCCCATCCTCCTGCTGAATTAGTTTAAACTCACCCGAATAGCCTTAGCAAATTTCCCCCCCAGGATATCGGTACCCCTCTGGTTCAGATGAAGACCATCTTGCTTGTAGAGGTCCCACCTACCCCAGGAAGAGCCCCAATTATCCAAGAATCCAAAACCCTCCCTCCTGCACCATCCCTGTAGCCACGTGTTCAACTCCTCTCTCCCTATTCCTCGCCTCACTAGCACGTGGCACGGGCAACAAACCAGAGACAACTCTGTTCATCCTAGCTCTCAGCTTCCATCCTAGCTCCCTGAATTTCTGCCTTAAATCCCCGTCTCTCTTCCTACCTATGTCGTTGGTGCCAATGTGGACCACGACTTGGGGCTGCTCCCCCTACCCCTCAAGGATCCCAAAAACACGATCAGAGACATCACGCACCCTGGCATCTGGGAGGCAACACACCAACCGTGAGTCTCTCTTGTCCCCACAGAACCTTCTATCTGTCCCCCTAACTATGGAGTCCCCAATGACTAATGCTCTGCTCCTCTTCCCCCTTCCCTTCTGAGCAGCAGGGAAAGACTCTGTGCCAGTGAAATGTAGTTGGCAGGATTCCATCAATTTCCATCAATTAAAGTCAACAAATTGGAGATAAAAAAATTGAGTGTGAATCTGTTCGTGTGGCTTCAAATTTGGCACAAATATAATTCAAATGCACAAGTTCACCATGAACACTATCATGACAGTCATCTTTGATAGTCAAAATATTATTACATCTTATTGATTGAAACGTTTTTTGAGAAAGTTGCTAACCATATATCTTTTAGAGATCCATCAGCCATTTTGGAAAATAAATATCTTGATTCACCTCCGTGTTGGTAAAGGAAACCTGAACTTTACATTGAAAATGGCATTTCGGATGGCAGAAACTTACACAGTTCTTCATTGACCTAACAATGACAATCTTTAGGACAATGTCAATTGACTAACAATGCAACAAGTCATGAAAATGAGTGTTCTACAAGGATATCACGGCATGGATAGATACATGGGACTGGGATATTATGAAACATAGCTAAAGGAGGGACAGGACTATCAACTTAATGTGCCAGGGTATAGGTGCTTTAGGCAGGACAGAAGTGGAGGAAAGAGGGGAGAATTGCATTTTTGACTAACGCGAGTATCACAGCAGTGGTCAGAGATGAAGTACTGAGCGATCATCCAGTGAGGCTCTGTGGGTGTAGCTAAGAAATAAGAAGGGGATGGTGACATTATTGGATTTGTACTATAGGCCCCCAAATAGTCAATGGGAATTAGAGGAACCAATATGCAGGGAGATTGGGGACACTTGCAAGAGCAACAGAGTTGTAATAGTGGGGCATTTTAAGTTTCCGAACATAGGCTGGGACTGCCGTAGTGTTACGGACTTAGATGGGGGGAATTTGTTAAATGTATTCAGGAAAGTTTCCTTAAGCAGTATATAGAGGGTCCTTCTTGGGAAAGGGCAAAACCTGACCTACTCTGGAAAAAAGGTCAGGACAGGTATCTGAGGTGATGGTGGGGGAGCACTTTGGGACCAGTGACCATAGTTCTATTAATTTTAAATAGCTATAAAACTGGTCCACAGATTTAAAATCTAAACTGGGGCAAAGCAAACTTTGATGGAATTAGACAGGGGCTTGCAGGGGTTGATTTGAGTAGTTTGCTCGCAGGCAAAGGGACCTCTGGCAAGTGGGAGGCCTTTGGAAGTGGGATAGCTATGTTCCTGTGAGGGTGAAGGGCAAAGTTGGCAGCAGTAGGCAACTCTGGATGATAAGAGATACTGAGACTTTGACCAGAAAAAAAAGAGGCATGGCTCAGGAACAGACAGCTGGGATCAAGAGAATCCCTGGAGGTACACAGAGCTGACAGGAGTTTACTGAAGGAAATTAGGAAGGCAGAAAGGGGGTATGATATAGCTTTGGCTGAGAAGATTTGGGTGAATCAAAAGAGATTCTTTCAGTATGTTCAGAGTAAAAAGAATAACTGGAGAGAGAATAGGACCTCTCTCAGACCAAAGTGGACATGTATGTGTGGAACCACAGCAGATAGACGAGGTCCTCAGTGAATACTTCTCTGTGTTTACCATGGAGAAAGATATGAAGACTAGTGATGATATCTTGAGGACAGTCATATCACAGTACAGGAGGTGTTGGAAGCATTAGAATGTATAAAGGTAGAGAAATCTCCTGGTCCTGACCAGATATATCCATGACTCCTGCAAGAGGCGAGAGAAGAAATTGCAGGGGCCCTGGCTGATATATCTGCATCATCATTAGCCACAGGTGAGATCCCTGAAGACTGGAGGGTAGTGAATGTTGTGCCCTTATTCAAGAAAAACCTGGGAATTACGGAACAGTAAGCTTAACATCTGTGGTAAGTACGTTACCTGAGAAGATTCTGAGGGATGAGATATATTTACATTCGGAAAGACAGGGTTTGATTAGGAATAGTCAACATGGCTTTGTATGTGAGAAATCATGCAAACACAGATTTGTTAGAGTTCTTTGATGAGGTGACTAGGAAGGTTGATAAGGGCAGGGCAGTAGACATAGTCTAGATGGCTTTCAGTAAGGTCTTTGGTGGGCTGTTCTGGAAGACTCAATCACATGGAATCCAGGGACAGCTGGCAAATTGGATACACAATAAGCTTGATGGTAGGAAGCAGAGAGTAATACTGGAAGGATGCTTGTCTGACTGGAGACCTGTGACTAGTGGTGTGCTTTAGGGGTCAGTGCTGGGCCCATTCCTATTTGTTATCTATATCGGTGATTTGGATGAGAATGTACAAGTAAGTTTATGGATGACACTAAAATAGGCGGCATCATGGACAGTGAGGAAGGTTATTAGAAATTGCAGCAGGATTTTGATCACCTGGGGAAGTGGGCCAAGAAATGTCAAATGGAGTTTAATATAGATAAATGTGAGTTGTTGCATTTTGGAAAGTCAAATCAAGGTAGGAGTTTCATGGTGAATGGTAGGACCTTAAGGAGTGTAGTGGGAAAAAAGACTTTGGAGTTCTGATGCATGGTTCACTGAAAGTGGAGTCACAGGTAGACAGGGCAGTGAAGAAAGCTTTTAGCACATTGGCCTTGATCAGTTAGGGTATTAAGGATAGAAATTTGGAAGTAATGATGCAGTGGTACATGCTGTTGGTGAGGCTGCAGTTGGAGTATTATGTTCAGTTCTGGTCACCTTACTATAGGAAGGATGTTATTAAGCTGGAAAGACTGCAGGAGAAATTTACAAGGATGTTGCCAGGACTTAAGGGACTGAGTTATAGAGAGAGGTTGGACAAGCTAGGACTTTTTTCTTTAGAGCATCGGAGACTGGAGGGGATCTTATAGAAGTGTATAAGATCATGAGAAGGATGAATAGGGTGAATGCACTCAGTCTTTTTCCCAGGGTTGGGGAATCCAGGACTAGAGGGCATCAGTTTAAGGTAAGAGGGGAAAGAATACATGGGAACCTGAGGGGCAATTTTTTTTACACAGAGGACGGTACGCATATGGAATGAGCCGCCAGTGGAAGTGGTTGAGGCAGGAATATTAACAACATTTAAAAGCCATTTGGACAAATAAATGGATAGGAAAGGTTTAAAAGGATGTGGGCCAAATGCAGAGAAATGGGCTTTGTGTAGATGGACATTTTGGTCAGCACAAGAACAGTTTGGGCCAAAGGGCCTGTCTCCATGCTGTAAGAGTCTATGACTCTATCAACATTCTGACAATAATCATCAGATCAGGAACATAATCAGAGTGCAGGAGGTTGAGGGGTGGCTTTCTAGAGGTTTATAAAATCATGAGGGGCAAAAAAAGGTAAATGAACATAGGTTACTTCGCTAGGGTCAGGGAGTTCAAGTTAAGGGGCATATTTTTAATATGAGAGGAGAAAAGATTATAAAGGACACGAGGGGCAACTTCTATTACAGAGGGTGGTTCATGTGTAGAATGAATTGCTAGAAAAAAGTGGTGGATGCAGATACTATTACAAAATTTATCTAAGTTAATGAATTGGAAAAGTTTGGAGGGACATGGGCCAAGAACTCGTTTGACTGAAGGGTCTATTTCCATGCTCTTTGACCCTAACTCACACACCTGTCACTCATGTGTTCACTGAGCTACACTGGTTCTCAGTTCCTAAAAGCCTTAAGTTTAAAATTCGCAGGCTCAAGCAAAAATTGTTCCATAGCCTAACTCCTTTCTATCTCTGTCAACTCTTGGCCTCCAACAGGTCCACAAGGTACAGTGCAGGAATTGCTCTCATGATGTTATGTGTCACTGATACACAGTTCAGGTCTCATTGCTGTACTGGAGCATGCAGACAAAAACCATTTGTAAACAGCGCTTCTGTTGTCTTGCACAGATCTTTGGGTTTTTCACATTGTTTACTGAGATTTGACCATCATTGGCAATATGGGAGAGATTTGAGACAGACACTGCTGAGACTTTGAAACAACAGCTCCTCTGCCTAAGCACTGGAGGGGGAACAAAGATAACTTTCAGTGCATCAGAAGTAGGTGACCTAGCACCAAGTCCGTGTGAAGACGTCACTATATGATAGTCTGTGAAGACTTTATTACAGAACTCACTGACACGATTTCTCTGCTGTGAGTGTTGATGGACCAGGAGACACACAAGTGGATGAAATCCTCATTATATGCCTGTTCCCTGACAAGGTTTCTCCCAAGTGTGGCTGTGCTGGTGTTTCAGGAGGTCAAAGTGGGTGAAAGCCATGTCATGTCTCCTCTGTGTGACTGGTGTTCCAGAAGGATGAAGATGTTATAAATGTTTTACCAGCACCTTACACATTAATGGTCACCCAGCACTGTGTGAATGCGACAATTCAGGTGTGTTTGCTATTCAAGGCCCTCGTTACACACCTCACACTTGAACAGATTCTGTTATGTGTGAATCCACTGATGCCTCAGGAGATCAGCGGATTGGGTGAAAGCTTTCTCACAAACATCACACTTGAAAGGTTTCTCCCCTGTATGAACCCTCTGGTGCCTTAGGAGGCTCGATAACTGTGAGAACGCTTTGTCACAAACATCACACATGAATGGCTTCTCACCTGTATGAATGCGTTGGTGAACCCGGAGGTTCATTAAAAACGAGAATGATTTGTCACACATCTCACATATGAATGGTTTCTCCCCTGTGTGACTGCGTTGGTGTGCATGGAGGTTTGATAACCGTGAGAATGATTTGTTACATGCTGGACAGGTGAATGCTTTCTCCCCTGTGTGACTATGTTGATGTGTGCGGAGATTTGATGACCGCAAGAAGCATTTGTCGCATTTCTCACATTTGAAGGGCTTCTCACCTCAGTGAATTCTCTGGTGCATCAGCAGTTCAGAGGACTGAGTGAAAGACCTCTCACAAACCTCACACCTGAAGGGTTTTCCTCCTGTGTGGATGCTCTGGTGCATCAGAAGCTGAGTAGATGTTGTAAAAGCTTTACTGCAAACATCACACTTGAAGGGTTTCTCCCCTGTATGAACCGCCTAATGTTGTAGGAGACTTGTTAACTGTGTAAAGGTTTTGTCACACATCTCACATGGGAATGGCTTCTTCCCCGTGTGAATGCGTTGGTGCACACGAAGGTTCATTCGGTACGAGAATGATTTGTTGCATACTTTGCACATGAACGGTTTCTCCCCTGTGTGAATGCGTTGGTGATCATGGAGGTTACATAACCAGGAAAACGATTTATCACAAACTTTACATGTGAATGGTTTCTCCCCAGTGTGAACACGTTGGTGATTGCGGAGTATCGATGACCGGGAAAAAGATTTGTCACAAGCCTCACATGTGAATGGTTTCTCCCCTGTGTGAGTACGTTGGTGATTGCGAAGGGTTGAAGCGTGTGCAAATGATTTGTTGCAAACCTTACACGTGAATGGCTTCTCCCCATTGCTCTGGTGTGTGCGGAGATTCAATGACTGTGGGATATCTTGGTCACACATCTCAGACTTTGAATGGTTTAATATATGGCAACAGATCTTACAAGCCTGTGGAGCCTGCCTCACACTTGAGCAGCCTTTCACTTGTAGGAATGAGTCAGTGGTTCATGACGGTCGATGAATGATTAAAGCTCTCACCATACTTGGAATCACTGACACTCCTTCCCAGCCTCACCCCGAACAATCACCCACAGCCAAACCTTCAGAAAGGTTGGTTCTTATGGAATTGTTAAACACTACTGGGCAGTTTCCAATCTGATGATATGTCAAAGCTCCCCTGACCCAACCTGTTTCACAATGATGATTTCACTGCTCAATCTTCCCTGTGTTGAACAATACAGTGAAGGGACTAGATGTCTTCCCACAGTTGTGGGTGATGGTCTGTATGTCCATCCTCTCTGTATTCTCTGGTGTAGTAAAGTGAAATCCTTCTGTAAAACAGGAAAGAAAACATAATTACCTCCAACTCCCTCTTCTCCTTTGCTGAAGGAACTGACTCCTTAGTTAGAGACTGTTCAACAGTCAGTGCCAGTCTGCCATTCCTCTGTGTGAGTGGATCAGACACAAGACCTTTCTATTTTTCTGTCATACACCCCTGGTCTCCAGCAGGGACTTGGATAATGACCAGGAACAAACAATTTATTTCCTTCACACAGACCCCATCTTCTGAGGCATGTGAACGCAATGGAAATTACACTATGGAGGAGTGTAAAACAGGGTATCAATTCATTATGATTCTGTGTCATGCTGGTGTAGAACAGTTTTAACCTCAGAGTTTCTATTTAAAATCTTCATCTCACCCTATCAGCAGATTCTTTCTCTGCTTATTACTTTCCCCCGAAAGTCATCTCTGCTGTTCATTTCAACCACTCTGTGTTGTGAATGTGAATTTAGTAAATCTTGGAATTACTGGCATATAATCAAAGTAAAATCATGAAAATTTGCTGATAGTCCTCAAATCCAAATATTACTCTTCTGGGAAGGGTACTCGTCACAGCTGCCTGGTCTTATCCCAGTGATTCCAGTCCCACATAACGTGGTTGACTCCGAAGTCTGTTGAAGTGGTCAAGCAAACTATAAATAAACAATCACTATAAATTCCAATAATAAAAGGAAAATCAGACAGATCTGGATAATCCTGACATTTGTCAATATAAGATGAAGATAATCTCAGCCCAGGGAAAACAGTAAATATTCTCTGAACAAGTTCTGAGGACAAGTCCCTAAGTGAGGAGAGTTACCCACAGACTGGTCAGGTATCAGTGATACATGCTGAATCATATCAATCTTGGAACATCCCAGACTCCTCTGTTACCATCCCTGGGAATGTCCCATCCCACTGCTAGGTGAGAAGTCCTCAATATTTACTCCATGGATTGTGAAGGCTTCAGGTCAAACAAGTTCAAGGAAAACTATCACTCTCTCCCAACTGATGAATGAGTACTTCACTATGTTCATTGTCACTAGGGAAGTAGACTAATATCTGATCCCAAAACTGGGTGTTCATGAGGTGCAGTGACGCATTAGCAGCAGCAATGTCATATTCCACCACAATTTCTACTAGACAAGGAGTAAAACTTGACCTTCTCACGGGTAATAAGACATGAAGTGATTGAGGGAAACACTTTGGCTCTGGTGTTCATAATTTTATTTGTTTTAAAATAGTTCTGGAAAATGATAAGCCTTCCATAAAAATTCAAGTTTTTTAATTCAAGAAAGGCAAATTTTAATGGTATGAGTCGAGAACTTTTAAAAGTTGATGGGAGGTAAGTGTTTGCAAGTAAAGGGATGCCTGATATGTGGGAAGCTTTCAAAAGTGTGAGTCATTATGTTCCTGTTAGAGTGAAAGGTAGGATTTGGGAACAGTAGATGAATAAAAATATTGACGTTCGAGTCAAGAATAAAAAATAATTGTATATTTTATATATACAACTAGGTTCAAATGAATCTCCTGAACGGTGTGAAGAGTGTAGGAGCAATCTTAAGAGGGAGATCAGGAAGGCAAAGAGGAGACATGAGATAGCCTTGGCATAGAAGGTTAAGGATAATTCAAAGATATTCTACAAGTACATTAAGAGCAAGACAGCAACCAGAGAGAAAGTAGAGCCCCTTAACGATCAAAGAAGTTGCTTTTGTGTTGTACCACAAGAGATCGGAGAGATATTGAATGAATATTTTGTGGCAGATTTTACTGTGGAGAACAAAATGGAGGCTAGAGAACTCAGGGAAATAAATAGTGATGTTTTGAAAACAGTTCACATTACAGAAGAAGTAGTGTTGGAGGTCTTAGAAAAAAATGGATAAATCTTGGGACCTGATCTACTGTATCAAAGGACATTGTAGGATGTTAGGGAGGAAATTGTGGGGCTCCTTGCAGAAATATTTGTATCAACTATAACTATGGGTGAGGTGCTAGACGACTGGAGAATGGCTAAAGTAGTGCCTTTGTTTAAGAAGTGATGTAAAGAGAAACTTGGGGACTACAGACCTGTGAATCTGACTTCAGTGGTAGAAAAGTTGTCCAAGGTGATTCTGAAAGGTAGGATTTATATAGATTTAGAGACGCAAGGAATGATTAAGCATGCTTCTGTGTGAGAGAGATTGTGTCTCACAAACTTGATTGAGTTTTTCTAGGAAATAACCAAGAAGATTGATGTGGGCAGGAATAAACATTGTCTACTTGGACTTGTAGACTGATTAGTAAAGTTAGATCAAATGGGATTCAGGGTGAGCTTGTCAATTACATACAAAATTGGCTTAATGGCAGGAATCAGACCATAATTGTAGAAGCCTGTAAACAGTGGTATTCCACAGGGTTTGGTCCTGGATCCACTTTTGTTTATCATTTATGCAAATAATTTAGATAAGCATAAAGAAGGAATGGTTAGTAAGTTTGCGGATGACACCAAGATTGGTTGTATAGTGGACAGTAAAGAAGATTACCGAGGATTACAAAGAGATCTTGATCAATTCGGTCAATGGGCAGAAGAGTGGCAGATGGAAGTTTAATTTGGATAAAATGTGAGGTATTGCATTTTGGCAAAATGCAGGGCTTTTCCAATTCAGAGGAGGGCCTTGGATGTTGTTCTAGAACATAGAGACCTAGGAGTTCAGGTGCCTAATTCACATATAGACTGGGTGGTTAAGAATGTGTTTAGCACATTTTGCCTTCATCACTTAGACCTTTGGCTAAAGGAATGTCATGCTGAAGTTGTACAAGACATTGGTGAGGTCTCTTTTGGAGTACCATGTCCAGTTCTGGTCACCCTGTTATAGGAAGGATATTATTAAGCTGGAGAAGGTTCAGAAGAGGCTTACCACGATGATGTTGGGAATGGAGCATTTCAGTTATAAGGTTAGGCTGGGACTTGTTTCACTAGAGTATAGGAGGTTGTGGGGTGACAGGTTTGTAAAATCATGGGGGCAATAGATAAGGTGAATGGCAAGTGTCTCTTCAGCTATGTGGCGGATTTCAAGACAAGGGGACATATTTTTAAGGTGAGATGATAAAGATTTTAAAAAGACATGGGGGACATTTTCTTTACACAAATTTTGTGTGTGGAATTAACTTCCAGAGGAAGTGGTGAATGCAGGTACAGTACAACATTCAAAAGTCTTTTGGATCAGTACATGAATGTTTCAAGGGATATGGGCCAAGCACAGGCAGGGGTGGGGTGGCTAGTTTAGTTTGGGATTATGGCTGGCATGGTCGGATTGGACCAAAGGGTCTGTTTCTATGCTGTATGACTCTAATTTCACAGCCCAGCACAGCTTCTGAAAAAAGATCGCTGGACCCGAAACATTAACTCTGCTTTGCCTCCCCACATGATGCCAGACCTGCTGAGTTTTCTCAGCAATTGTTATTTTTGTTTCTGACATTTTATTGAGAATTGTGGACAACCAATGAAGAGAAGGCAGCTCCATGAACACTTTTATTTTTAACCATGTTGGACCCTCGCACACGAAAGTATCTTAACACAATAGTAGGTGAATGATCGAACCTTGTCCTTCCCAGAGGAGCTGAGAGAATTTTCCTCCAGAACCAGTCGACCCCTCCCCACAGTTGAGAAAGCTCAAGTGTGTGCCTTGAATGCAAAGTTTGTAAATTTGTTATGCTTTAAAACATCTTTCTAAAGTGTAAACAAAATATTCTTACAAAGATGGTTGATCAGAGTTTGCCCAGCAACAGGCAGCTTCTGGTTTCCACGGGGGCAGGTTTGGAATCGCAGAGCAAGCTGCATAGTTACCAGACCATAGACTTTCTGTCTCTGAGATGACAGGCAGATCTGAGAAAGACAGTAAGGACTGTAGCCAGTGTCGTCAGCAGAGAGGAGAAAGTGTTGTATCTGTGGGCCGCGAGGCAGAATGTAGGAGAGAACATGCTCTGTAGGTGAAGAGACACACACTGTGATAACCTAAAGACTCTGGAAGATTTGACCCGGCAAGGCCAGAGATCGAATAAATGCAGAGGCCTGAGTGATGACAGGCAGTTCAAAAATTCTCTGGAAACTCAGAAGTGGCTTTTGATGATCTCTCAAAGATATGATTCATTAAAATGGAAAGAAGTGAGCCCACTGGAAGATGAGTGTCATCGTACTGCTTCCTGTAAAAACTGTGATTCTCGCGATAGCATGATATAAAAAGGAACAGTACTGTAGAGTATAAAATGTGAGGCTGGATGAACACAGCAGGCCAAGCAGCATCTCAGGATGCTGCTTGGCCTGCTGTGTTCATCCAGCCTCACATTTTATTATCTTGGAATCTCCAGCATCTGCAGTTCCCATTATCACAGTACTGTAGAGTGTTCAGTCATGTTATAAGTTAAAGGCAGTTATCCTTTCTGTATTTTAGTGTATCAGATGCCCATTAGGTTGTAGTTACTCAATATTCCTGTCAGTTAATTTATGTGCATAAAAATCTGAAAATTAAAAATCCTTCCGGCGCTGTCTTTCAATGGGTTATTGGGAATGCAAATAACTTTAAATGAAGTGTGTCAATAGAATATAACAATTGCTCAGTTAAAACCACAGAAAAGACTGTTATTGCAGTATTGGGAGGTGGACTTGCAGACATTTTCTACTGTTGAAACATGACGACGGTGACCACTATTCAAAATTATATAATTGGCTGTAACAAGCACAGGAACATCTGCAGGTTGTGAAAGGTTCTACAAAAATGCCTTTCTTCTTCCTCTTTTCTGAGGACAATAGTGAGGTAAGGTTGTGGAATATCTTGGAGACCTTTGAAAATTAAATAGAATGCTTCCAATAAACACACAATATCCAACACACAGCTCCAGTCAAACAGTTCAGCACAAAGCACCGAGTAAACAGCTCTCTCAGCTGGATCTTCTCACACAGCATAAGGGACATTTCTACCCCTGATTACCCACAGGACAGTCAGACTGCCTGAAGACTGGTGTGGATATTATGGGATACAATTTGTATAAAAGCTGCTCCTTCACTCACCATCTCCTCACTTGGTTTTCAGTCCCTACAGGAAGTGAACCAGCTCTGGAAGAGGAAGAGGAGAGAATGGGCAGAGTGGGTGGACTCTCTGATTGACGTCTCTCACAGCCAATCCAAATATTTCTGAAATAAGAGATAGTAGCAATTCCCGATGCTGGAGAATCTGAGATAACAAGGTGTAGAGGTGGATGAACACAGCAGGACAAGCAGCATCAGAGGAGCAGGAAAGCTGATGTTTTGTGATGAGTCGAGGCCCGAAACATCAGCTTTCCTGCTCCTCTGATGCTGCTGGCCTGCTGTGTTCATCCAGCTCTACACCTTGTTATGTCTGGAATAATATGAGTTTCCATCAGTTTGAGTTTTGTGAAGTCGGGCAAACTGACTGATGAAATAGAGATCAAGTTTTCCCCAATTCTATGACTGATAGTTGAATTTAGGATGTGCACCCTGAGTGAATGCAATATATTTAATCGCCCAGGATAAACTAGAACTCTTTAATCAGCTATAATGAAGCAATATTTTCTTCAGCTTCTAGAATTTCCTGACCAATGCATTTTCCTGAACTCATTTTGGAAAGCAAGGGGAGTCATATCATTATCTTCACTGAATTAACGTTTTACCTTATTATTTTTAATTTAAACATATTCTCACTATCACAATTCCAGCTAATAGACAATGGCTCGTTCATTTTACACTCCAACCACCTATTCCGTTGCCACTACGGTGCTTGGAAAGATTGTGGTGCGGGCAGAAGAAACAGTCACATTGTCTGTTCTCAGTCATTATCCAGTGTCCCTGATGGAAACAGAGATGTGTGACATTCAAATGAGGAAAAAGATGACACTGCCCTCTGAACCCCTCCCACAAAGGGGAATAGCTGAATGGCATTCATTGTGGAACGTTCTCTAACTGAGGAGTCAGCTCCTTCAGCAAAGGAGGAGGGGAGGTGTCAGAGGAAATCATGTGTCCTTTTCCTGTTTTCCAGAAGGAATACACAGTCCTATACCAGGGAATACAGAGAGGATAGACCACAAATAGATCCAAACCATCTCCAAAGGATCAACCACATAACACATAGTACATCCAGTTGCCTTACAATGTTGCTCAGAAAAACTTGGGCAGTGAAACCATCATGGGGAAATCAATGGGTTCAACAGAGCTTTGATCATATCTGAAACTTGTCAATAGTGTGAAGCTTTCCATCAGAACCAACCTGTTTTGAAGGTTTGACTGTAGATGATTGGTCAGGGTGAGGTTGGGAAGAAGTGTGAGTGGCTCCAAGTGTGGTGAGGGCTTCAATCATTCATCAAGCCTCATGAACCACTGACTCATTCATACAGTGACAGGCTGTTCAAGTGTGAGGAGAGCTCCACAGTTTTGTACAGTCTGCTAATACACATGTTCATTTGTTGTACAACCAATAATACAAAAATAACTTTATGGAAGAGAAACTCTTCAAGTGTGAGGTTGTGACCAAACTTTTACGTAGAATCATCACTCATGAATCACCAACGCATTCACACTGTGAGAAACCGTTCATATGTGAGGTATGTAAAACGGACTTTTCACAGTTTTCAGGCCTGGTAAATCACCAGCACACTCATACAGGAAAAAAACATTCACAAGCAAGGTGTGCAACAGATCATTCTCCCAGTCTTTGACCTTCCTCATGCACCAATGCGTTCACACCAGGGAGAAACCATTCACCTGTGAGGTCAGTTTCAAATCATTGTCCCTGGTACAGCTGGAATGGACACCTTATGGGATTGTCTTCAATTAGTTCTGCTGATGGACCGTTCTGCTTTCATTCACTCAAGAAAGTTTTATTGTTTAGACATGGTTCTAACAATGCATTAGAAATAAAATAAGGAATCATCCATTCTGCACAGGAAAGTTCAGTCTTATTTTTAGTTCGTTTCGAACTTGTTTTCCAAATCCATCCATGGATTAAAACTGTTGTCAGGGCTACATGAATAAGTCCCCAGATTCTGGGCTCCTTGTATAATCCTCCCCTCTCACCCTGATCCCTGTTTACTGGAACACAGCCACATTGCAAAGTGAATGAAGAAAGTGCAGACTCCTATTCTTCCCAGACTGTCCACTTTTTAGATTTTGGTCTTGGTTTGGATACAAAATGATGCAGAACAAGTATGTAGTGTAATTAGGCTTCTGTATTGGTAATGTATTCACATAGCTACATTTATGAAGCTGCTCTCCAAAATAAACTCTCAAAACTGGCTATTGGCATTCCCATGTGGTAGGGGCCCATCCGAGTCCCAGAGAAGTGCATGGGGAGTGAATCCCGGACAGGTACTGGTGCAGGGAGGCAGTCCTGCAACTTATCTTAGAGCAGCTGAGTGCCAGCACAGAGCGGACTGGAGGCTTGTAGCACAGCAGGGATGGTTGTTGGACTGGGTTGTGCCGTGGGTGGTTAGAACACATGCAGATGCCCTACACCAAGCTGCTGCCATGTAATGTCTATTTGAAAATTTTTACCTGACTGTAAGGTCAATTCTTTAACTATGTCTTATTTCTAAATTAGTTTTCAAAACTCTGTAAGGTAATACAACTACTTTTTATTCCTGAGAATATTTATTTCAAAATCCACCCTCCCCACCCCCTCCAATTTCTGAAAAAGGGTCGAGACCCGAAACATCAGCTTTCCTGCTCCTCTGATGCTACTTGGCCTGCTGTGTTCATCCAGCTCCACACCTTGTTATCTCTACTTTTTATTCCTTTTTTGTATCCAAGATTTATACCTAGGTATTTGTACCTGAGATGGCACCACAAGAAGCAGACATTGTAAAAGCTTATCAAAGCACTCCTGTACGTCTGCAATGGAGTACGCATGACAATAAAAGTATATTCCATTTTCTATCCTCGGGTGGTCAAACTGCAGAATGAGACATTTTCACGAGCTCAGTGATTGACCAGACCATTTCCCCCTAATGATCATGCTGACCCTCCCAGTTCCTCAAGTTTATCAGGATGTCAGAAAACAATAGCATATATCTTTTTATCCAATCTCCTCTGATCGTTTGTTGCCAGACTGCCGTACTCACCTTTGCCCCTGCCCAGTTTGGGGCTTTCTCTCTCACAAATCAGTTTGTATAGATTCATCAGAATTCACCCTTTCGTTATAAGAAAATAACTTCAGCAACTCGTATCTAAGGCTTTCTTAGAGGTAAATAGTCTCAGTTTTCATCTTAACAAGCCCAGTAGGAAAATAACACGATCCTTCAGATGTTTGAATCAGCAAATCACATCCTTTTGACCCTTGTCAACTAAATAGTGATCAAAAGGCTGTCCATTGTAGGTTTTTTTCATTCCTTGTTGCCGATCTCTCTTTAACCACTGTTTTGTCCATTCTCCACACATGGGATTGTCAAGAACTCTGTACAGTTGAGTTCTTAAGTACAGAAGTCACTCCAAAACACCAACAACAATTTAGCGTTTAAATGACTATAATCAAGGATTATTGGGACTAAAATCTAAGATTAAGTCAAAGTATATACAGAAGGACTGGGTGGATGACAAGTCTGGGGAAGGATGTATAGATAGTTTGGGTCATGTTGAGATCAAAAGGGAGGAGGTATTGGGGGTCTTGAAAAACATTTGGTAGACAAGTCCCCAGGGCCTGATGGGATACACCCCAGAATACTGAGAGAGGCAAGGGAGGAAATTGCTAGGGCCTTGAGGGAGATATTTTTATCCTCACCAGCTACTGGAGAGGTACCAGAGGACTGGAGGATAGCCTTTGTTTAAGATGGGTAGCAAGGATAATCCAGCTAATTACAGGCCAGTAAGCCTCACATCAGTGACAGGGAAATTATTGGAGAGGATTCTTTGAGACAGGATTTACTCCCACCTGGAAATCACTGGGCGTATCAGCGAGAGGCAACATAGTTTTGTGAAGGGGAGGTCGTGTCTCACTAACTTGGTTGAGTTTTTTGAGGAAGTGACGAAAATGGTCGATGACGGTAGGGTAGTGGATGTTGTCTACATTGTCTTCAGTCAGGCCTTTGACGAGGTCTCTCATGGCAGGCTGATACAGAAGGTAAAGTCACACGGGGTCAGAGGTGAGCTTGCAAGATGGATAAAAAAACTGGCTCGGTCATAGACGACAGAGGATAGCAGTGGAAGGGTGTGTTTCTGAATGGAGGGCTGTGACTAGTGGCATTCCTCAGGGATCAGTGTTGGTACTTTTGCTATTTGTAATATATATAAATGATTTGGACGAAAATGTAACTGGTCTGTTTAGTAAGTCTGCCAATGACACAAAGTGTGGTGGAACTGCGGATAGCGATGAGGACCGTCAGGGGATACAGCTGGATATAGATCAGTTGGTTAACTTAGTCAGAAAGATGGCAGATGGAGTTTAATCTAAAAAAAATGTGAGGTAATGCATTTTGTACAATCTAATCCAGATGAAAAATGTACAGTAAATGGCAGAACCCTTAAGAGTACTGATACACAGAGGGATCTGAGTGTACAGGTACACAAGTCACTGAAAGTGGCAACGCAGGTGGAGAAGGCCATCAACAAGGCATATGGCATAAAAAAACACTTCACCTGCACTTTCCAGAATCTAGTCTACCACATTTGCTACTCACAATGTGATCTCTACATTGTGAAATGAAGCATAGACTTGGCGACCACATCTACGTTCTGCTCACAAAAACTGAACTACCTGTTGCTTGCCACTTTAACGCACCACCCTGCTCCCTGGCCATAATCTCTGTCCCTGGCTTGCTGCAGTGTTCCAGCAAAGCCCAATGCAAGCTGGAGGAACAACACCTCATTTTCCGCTTGGGGACCCTACAGCCCTCCGTACTCAATACTGCATTCAATAATTTTAGGACCTGAACTCTCCAATGTCCCAGCCCCCGACCCCACACACCAGGCCCTGTTACCACATAGCCTGTCATTACACACCCTCTGTTGTTAGCCACTAAAAACTATTCACCCTTCCAGCCTAATCATTAGCAACTCCTTTGTCTGTCCAACTGTCTTTCTGTCTCTTTAGGCTCTATCCTATCATTTACTCCCTACCCAACCCACCTCCCTATTTTCTGCATATAAACCGACATTTTCCCAGCCACTATCAGTTCTGAGGAAGGGTCATCAGATCTAAAATGTTAACTCTGTTTTTTCCTTCACAGATGCTGCCAGACCTGCTGAGTTTATCCAGCAACTTTGTTTTTGATCCTGATTTACAGCATCTGCAGTTCTTTCGATTTTTATAAGGCATATGGCATGCTTGCCTTCCTCAGCCAGGGCACTGAGTCTAAACATTGGCAGGTAATGTTGCAGCTTTATAGAACCTTAGTTAGGCCGCGTTTGGAATATTGTGTTCAATTCTGGTCACCACACTACCAGAACAATGCAGTGGCTTTGAAGAGGGTGCAGCAAATATTTCCCAGGATGTTACCTGGTATGGAGGGCATTAGGTATGAGGAGAGGTTAGAGAAACTTGGGCTGTTCTCACTGAAACGATGAAGGTTGAGGGGGCAACATTATAGTGATCAACAAGATTATGAAGGGCATGGACACAATGGACAGTCAAAAGCTGTTTCCCAGGGTGGAAGAGTCAGTTACTAGGGGGCATAGGTTTAACATGCGAGGGGAAAGTTTTTTACATAGAGAGTGGTGGGTGCCTGGAACCCGCTGCTGGGGGAGGTAGTGGAAGCAGATACCAGTGACTTCTAAAGGGCATCTTGACAAATACATGAAAAGGACGGGAATAGAGGGATCTGGGGTTTTAGTTGTGATGGGCAGCATGTCGGTGCAGGCTTAGTGGGCTATAGGGCCTGTTCCTGTGCTTTAATTTTCATTGTTCTTAGTTCTCTGTACTTTTTTAATTCACTCATAGAGCATGGGCATTGATGACTGGGCCAGTATTTATTGTCCATCCCAGTTGCCCTTGAGAAATGGTGGTATGTTACCCTTTTGAACTGTTGCGGTCCAATACTGTAAGTAGAACCATATTGTTGTTGGGGAGGGTATTCCAGGATTTTGACCCAATCACACCAAAGGAATGGCAATATACTTCCAATTCAGGATGGTGAGTGGCTTGGAGGGGATTGAGCAGGTAGTAGCATTCCAATGTATCTGCTGCTCTTGACCTTCCAGATAGGGCGGCACGGTGGCTCGGTGGTTAGCACTGCAGCCTCACAGCACCAGAGAGCCGGGTTTGATTCCAGCCTTGGGTGACTGTCTGTGTGGAGTTTGCACATTCTCCCCGCGTCTGCAGGTGCTCCAGTTTCCTCCCACAGTCCAAAGATGTGCAGGCTAGGTGGATCGGCCATGGCAAATTGCCCATAGTGTTCAGGGATGTGTGGGTTAAGGGGATGGGTCTGCGTGGGATACTTCAAGGGGCGGTGTGGACTTGTTGGGCCAAAGGGCCTGTTCCCACACTGTAAGGAATCTAATCTAATAAAGGGCGGATTTGGAAGGTGCTGTCTAAAGATCCTTGATGAATTTCTGCAGTGGATCTTGTAAGGTAGTGCACACTGAAACTACTGAGCATTGGTGGCAGTGAAATTGGATATTTGTGGATTTAAATTGTATCTTGCCTTACAAATTATCCAGTATATATTTACACACTGCATTGATCATGAAGCCAAATCAGATTACAATCCTGAAATAAAGATGCTTTAATTGATCACAATCGTTTTTAAAAACTTGTTGCTTCTGCAAAATTACTGGACAAATTGGTAACAACCATAAGTACATCATTTGTACTGAGAATTTACATTGATTTGTATTCATTTTATCGGCATTATCTGGTTTAAACTGAACATATCAGGAATTTTAAACGGAAGTTACATAAAGTATAAATTCTATTTTCACTATCTTTAAGAATAGTTAAGCTGGTACCAACCACAGAAATGACCAGAGCCCAGACATGGTTTGATGATTTCCAGAACATGCTGAGGTGTTGTTTCTTGTTGAATCTGGAAGATCTCAAGCTCTGTGCTAGAATCAACATTTTTCAAAGGGAGAGCAGCTCCCAACAGTGAGTGGAATGAGTGGAATGTATCTGTTTTCCTTGATTTACTTCACTTCTGAATGAAATCTATGCAGTAGCCTGAGCAAATTCTTTGTAGCAAACAGAACTGGCTTCAGAAAGATGTTTTGAAATGGCTTGTGGTAAGACTCCACCATAACTTTCTCTCTCCGAAACACACATTGGTGAAAGGAAAAGACAATACTCAGACCTACTTTCTTGATCTGTGTATATTTTCCAGTATGTGTTAACTCTCTGGATACAAACCCAACGGGTTGCCCTCACTGCATGGGGATTACTCCAAGTCCTGTGTCACTGACATCACACTGCAGGGTGGCTCCATTGTTGACATCATAATCCCTCAGCACTGGTGATGTCATCACTGGGTGTTTGATGGGAGTGAAAGCTGCTTCTTGTTCTGTGTCCCAGTCCCACTGAACACCCTGCAATGTGAGACTGTGTACACAGTTAGACACATCCTGACTGCAAATTGTACAAGAATTGGTCAGGTAGTTGTTGCGTGGGTTTCAGGACATCCATCAACTATGTGGAGGCTTCATTACTGAACATTCGCTGACAGGGTTTCTCTCCTGTGAGAATGTGTTGATGGAAAATGGATAAGCTGGCTGTGCAAAAACCTTGGCACAAACATGGCACACAAAGCATTTCTCCCCTATGTGAATCCTGTCTTGACCTAGGTGACCAAATAAATTACAGTAGGTTCAACACTAACCTCACAGTGGAAGGATTACTCCCCTGTGTGGATCCTCTGATGGAGCAGGAGGTTCCAGGATCTCTGGAATGACTTGTTGCAAATTTGGCACATGAACAGTTTCTGCCCTGTATGAATGCGTTGGTGTCTGCGAAGGTTTGATGACTCAGAGAATGATTTGTCGCACACTTCACATGTGAATGGTTTCTCCCCTGAATGAATGCGTTGGTGCTTATGGAGGGAATTTAACACTGAGAATGATTTGTCACACACCTCACATGTGAATGGTTTCTCCCCTGTGTGAATCCTCTGATGGAGCAGGAGACTTGATGAGTCACTGAATGATTTCTCACAAGTTTCACACTTAAACAGTTTCTCTCCAGTGTGGATATGGTGGTGTCTGTGAAGGTGTGACAAATCTGAGAATGATTTGTCACAGAATCCACATGTGAATGGTTTTTCCCCTGTATGGATGCGTTCGTGTCTGCGAAGTGTTGATGACACGGAGAATGATTTATCACACACCTCACATGTGAATGGTTTCTCCCCAGTGTGAATCCTCTGATGGAGCAGGAGTCTTGATGAATTTGAGAATGATTTGTCACACACCTCACAAGTGAATGCTTTCTCCCCAGTGTGAATGAGTCTGTGCATGCTGAGGGTCGATGACTGTGTGAACGATTTGTCACACGTCTCACACCTGAATGGTTTCTCCCCAGTGTGAATGCGTTTGTGTGTGTTGAGATTCGATGATAGTGAGAATGATTTGTCACACACCTCACATATAAATGGTTTCTCCCCTGTATGAATACGGTGATGTATGCGAAGGGTCGATGACTGCGAGAATGATTTGTTGCACAACTTGCATGTGAATGGTTTCTCACCTGTGTGAATCCTCTGATGGAGCAAGAGACTTGACGAATCGGAGAATGACTTGTCACACACTTCACACTTGAACAGTTTCTCCCCAGTGTGGATACGTCGGTGCGTGTGCAGATGTGATGAGTATGAGAATGATTTGTCACACACCTCACACATGAACGGTCTTTCTCCTGTGTGAGTACGTTGGTGTTTACAGAGATCTGATGATGACGAGAATGATTTGTCACACACCCCACACGTGAATGGTTTCTCCCCTGTGTGAATGCGAAGGTGTATCCGGAGGGTCGATGACTCTGAGAAAGACTTGTTGCACACTTTGCATGTGAAAGGTTTTTCCCCAGTGTGGATACGTCGGTGATTCACCAGGCCCGATACCTGCGCAAATGCCTTGTCACATATGTCACACTTAAATGGCCTCTCCCCAGTGTGAATGCGTCGGTGATTCACGAGGGTTGATGACTTTGCAAAAGCTCGATTGCACATCTCACACTTGAACGGTTTATCTTCCATGAAGCTGTTGTTCTGTCGTTAGTGTATAACAGATGCACCTGTGGAGCCCTCCTCACACACTTCACACTCAAAAAGCCTCTCAACTTTAGAGATGCGTCAGTGGTTCATGAGGCTCGACAAATGATTGAAACTGTCACCACACTTGGAGCCGCTCACACTTCTTCCCAGCCTCACCCTGACCAATCACCCACAGCCGAACCTTCAGAAAGGCTGGTTCTGATGGAAGGCTCCACACCACTGACCAGTTTCAGATCTGATGATATCTCAAAGGTCCCCTGGTTTCCAGATGACGGTTTCACTGCCCAGCCTTCTTTGTTGAGCAATGCTGTGAGGGTACTGGATATCTTCCCCCATTTGTGCAGTTGTTCCTTGGGGAATGGTCAGGATCTATCTGTGGTGTCAATCCTCTCTGTATTCTCTGGTGTAGTACCATGAAATCCTTCTGTAAAACAGGAAAAGGCAACATGATTTCCTCCATCTCCCTTTCCTCCCTTGCTGCATGGCCTGACTCCTCAGTTAGAGACTGTTCCACAGTGACTGCAAGTCTGCTGTTCCCTTTCTTTCCCTCATTTGACTGTCACATAGCATCTGTTCCAGCAGGAACACTGTATAGTGACCAGGGGCAGACAATAAGGTTACTTTTTTTGCAGCCCACATCCCATCTTCGCAGGTACTGTGATGGCAAAGTGTAAAATGAGCCTTCAATTCACTATAAGTTTGCATTATGCTGGTGATGACCAGTTTTGTCCATGTTTACAAACTGTTAACCAGTGAAAAATATATAGTAGAAATGTTGATTGAATCAAAATTTGGAATTGTCACCCTTTGTTTTCCAACATTATGTGAAGAAATCTCATTGGGCATGAAGTGCTCAAAGCTGAGGAAAATGTTACTTCAGTACAGCTGATTGAAAGGACTTATCCTTGAAAATTTGATACACTGCACTCAGTCAGACTCCACAACCTTAATTCAGCCACAGCACTGGACAAAATATCAGGTCCAAGCCTAATCTTACGGGAAAGGTTGAGGCCCTCAGGTAAAATCTTTAAGCTTTTGTAGCTAAAGGAATCAGGGTGGAGGGGTTAGGGTAGTGAGCTTGATGATCAGTCGTGGTCATCATGAATGTCAGAGCAGGCTCTAGGAATCTAATGGCCTATTTTGGCATCTATCTTCTGTTTAAAGAAGTCATTAAAAGACACTTCAATAAATATGTCTCATCATGGCAGTTAAATTGCTCTGGTCCTGGCTTAACAGTCTGGAGATCGGGAATTCAAGTCCTAATTTACACTAAGTCCTGTTCACTGATCACTCTTGTGCTCAATTGTAACTGCTCCCATTCAGACAACTTTTAAAATTTTCATCTTGTTTTCAAATCATCCCATGGATTCACTCCTCACTATCGCTGTAATCTCCTTCATCCCTACAACCTTCCCAGATCTCTGCCCTCCTCCAATTTTAGCTTCTTGAACATCTCCAAATTTAATTGCTCCAACACTGATGGCAGTGTCCTCAGCTGCCAAGGCCGCGCCCTCTAGAATTCTCTCCCTAAACCACTCCACCTCTTCATCCTTTAAGGACTTCTTAAAGACCATCCTTAAAACACAGCTCATTGACCAGAGTTTAGGTGATGTGTCTGAATATCTCAAGTTCCTTGCTGTTGGGTGTTTAGTTGACACCTAAATCCGAGATGATTATAACAAAATCAATTGAGATTTAGGGAGTTCATCCTCACAGAGTCTTGATATTAGTTTAGTTATATTAGGAGACTGGACTGCTGTCTCAGGGATGATGTCAATTTGTGTTGAAGTTTGGTTTTTAAACAAACTCTTCTTGATTAAAGCTGCTGGTTGTAACGTTCATCTGGAGCACATGATTTTCCCGGAATCAGATTCACCGAGGTGTGAACCAGTTCAGGGAAAGAGCAAATCCATACAGTCAGGAACTAGCAAAGATTGCTTTGAGTTTTCATTGGAATAGTCTTGATTGGACCTCAGTTTACAGACATTGTATCAACATAGAACAGCAAGCAGTCTCTTCAATCCTCAATGTCAACTCAAAGGTGTTGATTCCATGTATTTAATTTCACATCACACAAACGAATGTTTGCAAAAGCAGCAGACAATATAAACACCACAGAGAAATCCATGACTGAGAAATCAATGAACAGAACTGCAGCATACATACAGAAATACAGAGTTTGTATCCCTCAAAACCAGATTAGTCAGAATGACCAACAACTGCAGGAGATCTCTGCTCCCTCACTGCTGTTTACCTCTCTGCCATGGCCCCTCCTCCATCTGGATTGAGGTCAGGAACAACTCTCAACCCTATCCCATCCCATCTATGCAGGATAGGGGACTGCATCTTGAAGGAATAACCTTCATTGGTCTTTGTTAAGTTATGAGGAGAGATTATACAAATGGGGCTTGTTTTCTCTAGAATTTAGAAGGTTGAGGGGTGATCTGATTGAAGTCTTCAATATAGCAGCAACCAGAGCTGACCTGCAAGGGCATGGCACATGTTGCCGGGTGTGGAAGGTTTGAGTTATAAAGAAAGTTGAGAGGTGATCTTATAGAAGGTTATAATAATGAGGTATAGATAAACAAATTAATGATAGTTGTCTTTTCCCTAGGATGGGGGATTTCAAGACCGGGGACACATTTTTAAGGTGAGAGGACAGATTTAAAAAAGACATGAGGAGCAAATTTTTTACACAGAGGGTGGTTCGCACATGGAATGAATTTCCTGAGGCAGTGGTGGATGCAAGTACAATTACATTTTAAAGATATTTGAATAAAGAAATGAATAGGAAAGGTTTGGAGGGATATGGGCCAGAAGCAGGTTGTAGGGACTAGTTTAGTTTGGAATTATGTTCAGCACAGACTGGTTGGACTGAAGGTGTTTTCTGTGCTGTATGTTTCTATGACTCTATATTAACAGGAAAAGAAAGGGGTAGATAAAAATTATCTATTTTCTCCAATTGGAGATTCTAGTATGAGACGGCATAGTCTAATAGTTAGGGCCAGATCATTCAGGAGAGATGTTGAGAAGCACTTTTTTCACTGGAGCATAGGAGGTTGAAAGATGACCTTATAGAAGTTTATAAAACTTCTCTAAGTTTCTATAAGTTCTATAAGTGGGGTGACACGATGGCTCAGTGGTTAGCACTGCAGCCTCATAGCGCCAGGGACTCGGGTTCGATTCCAGCCTTGGGCAACTATCTGTGTGGAGTTTGCACATTCTCCCCGTGTCTGCATGGGTTTCCTCCAGGTGCTCCGGTTTCCTCCCACAGTCCAAAGATGTGCAGGGTTGGTGGAGTGGCCATGCTAAATTGCCTGTAGTGTTCAGGGGTGTGGGGGTTTATAGGGAGATGGGTTTGGGTGGGATGCTTCAAGAGATGGTGTAGACTTGTTGGGCCGAAGGGCCTGTTTTCACACTGTAGGGAATCTAATCTTAAAAAAAAAGTCATGAGGGATATAGATAGATATATAGAGAGGTATAAGGATATAGTTAACAATGGGCGCCTTTTCCCTAGGATGGGGCTTTTCAAGAATAGGGGACACATTTTAAAGGTGAGAGCAGAGAGATTTAAAAAACACAGACAGAATCCCAACAGCGTTGAAACAGGCTGTTTGGCCCATGGAGTCCACACCAACCCTCCGAAAGCATCTCTCCTAGACCCAACCCCTTAACATATCCCTGTATTTCCCATGGCAAACCCGCATTGCTTACACAACCTTAGACACTATGGGGCAATTTAGCATGGCTTTGGTGAATTGTGGGAGGAAACTGGAGCACCTGGAGGTAACCCACGCAGACACAGGGAGGCATGCAAAGTTCACACAAACTGTCAGACCAATGTCCCTGGCACTTAGAGGCAGCAGTGCGAGCAACTGTACAACTCTAACACAAGGGGCAAGACATGCCCCTGATAAGCAGACATGAGGGGCAAATTTTTTGCACAGATGGTAGTTCGCATGTGCAATGAGGAAGTGGTGGAATCAGGCACAATTACAACATATAAAAGACATTTGGATAAATACATGAAAAGGAAGGGTTTGGAGGGATATAGGCCAGGAGAAGGCAGGTGGGACTAGTTTAGTTTGAAATTAGGCTCGGCATAGACTGGCTGGACCGAAGGGTCTGTTTCCACGTTGTATGACTCTGCAGCTTCTACACATCAAGGGTGGAAGAGGTTTGGAACTCTCTTCCACAAATGACAGTGGGTGGTGGATTATTTGTTAATTTTGAATCTGGCATAGGTTTTCTTTTAAGCAAAAGTATGAGTGATATTGGCCAAAGGCAGGTTTATGATATCCAGCAACAGATCAGCTATGATCTCATTGAATGGCAGAACAGGCCTGAGCGGCTAAATGGCCTGTTCCTGTTGCTATGATATCACAGAGTTCTAATCCATCTGCAACAATTCCTATGCTGTCCTGCTGCCAGACAGAGGTAGTAACCCTCTCTCTCTTTACAGTGAGACTGTCACCTCACTGGGAGACTGTTTCACAATGAAAGTTCGTTTGAGGGCGAATCATGAGAGTCTTAGGCAGAAAATTCTAGATCTTGGGACCTAGGCAGCTGGAGGCATGGCCAGCAATGGTGGAGTAATTAAAATTGGGGATACAGAAGGGACGAAAATCGGAGGAGCACGGACACCTTAAGAAGGATGTAGTGCTGAATTAATGGCTAATTAGGTCGGCACGGTGGCTCAGTGGTTAGCACTGCAGCCTCACAGCACCAGAGACCCGGGTTCAATTCCAGCCTCAGGTAACTGTCTGTGTGGAGTTTGCACATTCTCCCCGCGTTTGCACTGGGTTTCCTCCAGGTGCTCCGATTTCCTCCCACAGTCCAAAGATGTGCAGGTTAGGTGGACTGGCCATGCTAAATTGCCCGTAGTGTTCAGGGGAGTGTGGGTTACAGGGAGATGGGACTGGGTGGGATGCTCCAAGGGGTGGTGTAGACTTGTTGGGCCGAACGGCCTGTTTCCACACTGTAAGGAAACTAATCTAATCTAATCTAATCTAATCTTTGCTCTGAAACTAGCAGTCTCACCTCTGAGTCAGAAGTTGCAAGTCCATGCCTCACTCCTGGACTTGAACCCTATAATTGACACTCCAGGGCAGTACTGTCAGAGGCATCACATTTGAGATAACGGGAACTGCAGATGCTGGCGAATCCGAGATAACAAAGTGTGGAGCTGGATGAACACAGCAAGCCAAACAACATCTGAGAAGCACAAAAGCTGACATTTCCAGCCTAGACCCTTCATCAGAAAAGGCGGAGGGGGAGAGGATTCTGAAATAAATAGGGAGAGAGGGGGAGGCGCACCGAAGATGGATAGAGGAGAAGATAGGTGGAGAGGAGAGTATGGGTGGGGAGGTAGGGAGGGGATAGGTCCGTCCGGGGAGGACGGACAGGTCAAGGGGGTGGGATAGCTTAGTAGGTAGGAAATGGAGGTGCGGCTTGAGGTGGAAGAGGGGATAGGTGAGAGGAAGAACAGGTTAGGCAGACAGGGACAGCTATTTTTCTTTTTTTTTCCCTTCCCCCCCACTGCATCCCAAAAACAGCCCAGCTTTTCCCCGTCTGCCTAACCTGTTCTTCCTCTCACCTATACCCTCCTCCCACCTCAAGCCGCACCTCCACTTCCTACCTATTAAGCTATCCCACCCGCTTGACCTGTCCGTCCTCCCCGGACTGGCCTATCCCCTCCCTACCTCCCCACCCATACTCTTCTCTCCACCTATCTTCTCCTCTATCCATCTTCGGTCTGCCTCCCCCTCTCTCCCTATTTATTTCAGAATCCGCTACCCATCCCCCTTTTCTGATGAAGGGTCTAGGCCCGAAACGTCAGCTTTTGTGCTCCTGAGATGGTGTTTGGCCTGCTGTGTTCATCCAGCTCCACACTTTGTTATCTTGGCATCACATTTGAGATTGGATGTCAGTCAAAGCACCTTTTGGTCTCTCTAGCATGGGTGTAAAGTATCGCCCAGCACTATGTTAGTGTGCTGGCCAACAATCTCTCAATAAACAAGACCAAAAAAATTATCACGTCATTATCACATCTTGAGTTTGCGAATCTTTCTGTGTGCAACCATTCACTACCACATTTCCAAAATTATAACAATAAGTACTTTTTAAAATAGTTCAACGGCTGTAAAGAACTTTGGGACATTGAGTCATAGAGATATACAGCACAAAAACAGGCCTTTCGGTCCGAATCATCCATACCAACCTGAAATCCTTAATTAATTTGGTCCCATTTGCCATCATTTGGCCCATATCCCTCCACACCCTCCCCATTCATGTACCCATCTGGATACCCGTTCAAATCTTCCAATCCTGACACTGTCCTTGTAAATCTTTTCTGAAACATTTTTGAAGTTTAACAACAACCTTCCTATCACAAGGAGACCTGAACTGAACACAGTATTCCAAAATCGGCATGACCAATGTCCTACACAGCCACAACACGACCTCCCAACTCCTACAATGCACTGACCAATAAGGGCAAGCATTCTGAAGAAGGGTCCCAGCCTGAAACATTGACTTTCCTACTCTTCTGATGTTGCCTGATCTGCTGTGTTCTTCCAGCTCCATATTGTGTTGACTCGAACTCCAGCATCTGCAGTTCTTGCTATCTCCGAGTCACCTCTTCACTATTCTGTATACCTGCAACTTCACTTACAAGAAACTATGAACCTGCACTCCAAGGTCCCGTTGTTCAGCAACACTCTCCAAGTCCTTACCATTAAGTGAGCAAGTCCTGCCCTGACTTACCCGATGAAAATGCAAAATATCCAGATTAAACTCCATCTGCCATTCATTGGTCTATCTGTTCAAGATCCCATCTGGTGAAAGGTTCTCTGTAAATGCAAGTCTTCTTTGCTTCTCTAAGCAGATGACAGAAATCAGTCGCTGGAAGGTCTTGTTGGGATTTGAAAAGTCAAGCATCATCCAAATAACAACGCACAGAGATAATAACCAGCTCCCAACACACACACATTAGGAAATCAGGAAGAATCATTAGGCATTCTGCGCCTCCAAGATGAGACCTCACATTCTCAAAATCAGGAATGAGATAACAAAAAAAAACTCAGGCTGGAAATCAGGTGGGAAATGCTTCCAGTTAACACACTCAATATCCAACACGCAGCTCCAGTCTAACAGTTCAGCACAAAGCAATGATTAAACTGCTCCTGAGATGCTGCTTGGCCTGCTGTGTTCATCCAGCCTCACATTTTATTATCTTGGAATTCTCCAGCATCTGCAGTTCCCATTATCTCTGAGTAAACAGCTCTCTCAGCTGGATCTTCTCATCGGGCATTAGGGACATTTCCACCCCTGATTACCCACAGGATAGTCAGACTGCCTGAAGATTGGTGTGGATATTATGGGATACAATTTGTATAAAAGCTGCTCCTTCACTCACCGTCTCCTCACTTGGCTTTCAGTCCCTATAGGAAGTGAACCAGCTCTGGAAGAGGAAGAGGATAGAATGGGCAGAGTGGGTGGGCTCTCTGATTGACGTCTCTCACAGTCAATCCAAATATTTCTGCAGCAACATGACTTTCCAGAAGCTTGTGAAACTGACCTGTGAAATGGAGGTGACTTTGAGCAGCAGATCAGGTGGAGATTTAAACTTGTCATTGTCCCATCTGAATAAAACCTCATTTATTGCAGCTGCTGTCTCAGTTCCCCTGGTAAATGTGACAAAGATTCCTAGTGTGGGAATAGCATTCTTCAACCTCAGAGGCTTTCAAACTGACAACGTCGGTGTGGGATTGTAGCCTCGGATGTGTATGACAGCAGATGAGAAGACTCACAGCAACCAAGGAGCAATATGCAGTGGTGGGAACAGCACATGCACAGGAAGGAGGGACACATGAATAATCCATTGAACTGAATTAGGTTTATTAACTATATATTGACTGTAATTCTGAATATATTTTTAATAATTGAGGACGCTCAACCTTTTATAAGAACAGCGAGATGCAAAATTTTAAGAGATTGGAGGCTTGCTGTTCCTGGTCTTTTTACACACACATCTGTCCCAGAACTAGTCAGAGAGTTGTCATCATTGCAGAGTATTCCCAACCCACACAAATGGTTCTGATTTTAAAAAATTCAATCGGCTATGTCTGGGAAAAATTGCCCTGAACCACACACACAGTGTCCATTAGTGTCCGGCAGCTTCCCCCATTTCTTGAACAAAGCAACAATTTAAATACAATGTGTTCCAATAATTTGTTTTAATTACATTGTCTCCTTCCATAGATCTTAGTTTAATGCAGTATCCATTTCCCATTTTGGCCCTCAATCCAAAAGTAAAGAAAAATAAAAATATATAGTCTTTACAAATGGCCATAACTTGCATTTAACACTCATGGTACAATCCACTGAATAATGTGTGAAAACAGACCATTCAGCCCTACAAGCCTATACTGACCCTCCAAAGGCCATCCCACCCTAGCTTGTCTCCCAACCCTTTCCTTGTAACCCTACATTTCTCACGGCTAATGCACCTAACCTACAAATCCCTGAACACTGGGCAATTTAGCATAGCCAATCCGCCTATCGTGCACATCTTTAGACAATTACTGCTGGATCACACTGGTCAAAGCATTAGAAACATGAATAAACCCTCAGCCATAATCTGGTTCTTATTAAGTTGTCAAGGAATTTAACGAAACAAAAACTAACATTTAAAGAAATTGTGCTTGATCACTTGAAGCAGTTTTATTTCAGGGAAATACATTGTGATCTGATTGGCTTCATATTCATTGCAGTGTATAAACATCATCTTCACTCACTTTATATGTTTGTGTTTCAATAAATGGCAATAGAGAATGCTTGCACAGGGACACAGAACCTGAGGACTTATGTTAGGTCCTGGCAGCAATGGTATTCTGGAATTGGACTTGAACTCAAAAATCCCTGGGTGACATTCTGGTGCAGTACTGAGGAGAGGAGGAAAGAAAGGGAGGGGTGGGGACATGGAAGGATTTGAAAACCAAACTCAAAGTCTTCACTAAAACTAAATTCATATGGAACTTTCCTGGGAAGAGTGGGTTATTTCTTGAACTTTATTCTTGGCACACTGTTAGAACTATGTCCAAACAATAGAACGTTTCAAGGTTGGGGAGAGCAAAACTAGACAGCATAAGTTTAAGGGGAGAGGGGAAAGATTTTAAAGGGACTCAAGGGGTAATTTTTTCATAAGGAGGCTGGTGGGAGAATGGAAGAAGCTGCCAGAAGGAGTGGTGCAGGCAAATACAACTACAACAATTAAAAGGACATTTGGACAGGTACATGCATAGGAAAGGCTCAGAGGGATATTGGCCAAATGTAGGCAAATAGAATTATTTCAGTTTAGGGAACATGGTCAGTATGAACAATTCAGGCCAAAAGCTGTCCATGCTGAATGACTTATGACTAAATGAAGGAAAGCAGAATGGTCCATCAGCAGTCCTCACTGAAGACAGTCCCTTAAGATGTCCAGTCCAGCTGACACCAGGAACTTTACCACCTTTCACAGCTTTTGGAACCCAGACATAAAAACCCTGACACCTGCCACTCTCACCAGTGACTATTTTAAACTTTCAAGGAAAAGTGTCCCTGTACAGTTTTAGGACTTAAACACTTAGAAACTGATCCTAGTTAGCCCTTTCATTTCTGAACCAGAAAGTTGTGAATTCTAGTCTCACTGCAAAGATCTGAGCCCTGAAGTTGTCATGTTGTGGTTTTTGAGAACAAACGTTTATGAAATAAGATATTCACACTACACTTCAAAAATCACTTCATTGGCTATAAAGTGTCTCAATTCTCTGAAACTGAAGCGTGTAGAAATGCAAGTATATCTTTTCGAAAGATCTGGCATGTGGAATGACAAATAGAAATTATAAACCCACTGTTGGCCAAAGTATCCCACTTCATGGTGACAGTGACCAACAGATTGTGTACAAGGCTCTTACTTTAGGATCATGGGTGTTCCAACAAATAGGAGTGCACCAAGCTGATAAATCAGGTAGATATTGGTTTAAACTACAAAAAAAAATGCTGCTTATGAATCTATACAGAAGACTGATAAAACAACAGAGAAACATCACCACAATATTCATCTTGCACCAAATTTAGAGTCAAGTCAAAATAACAAAGCACTTGAAAATGACTCAAAATTTTTCCCAGAACATGAAATGAATCTTGGAAGAGTTTATGGTGAAAATATCACACTGTTTTTATATGATGGGCTGAGAGAACTCAGGTCTGCAGAAACTCAAACCCAATCCCTCACTAAACTCAGGGTTATCACCTTCCCGAACAAGAGAATACAAATATTCCCAATGGTATTACTCAAACAATGAGCACTTGATGAGAATCTGTCTATAATTCACATTCCCAACTGAAGCAGGATTTGATTCTAATCCATACCCATTTTTCAAAGTACAGAGCCACAACATTACTATTGGAGCCAGATTGAAAGAATATGAGGTCAAGAAGACACGTAGTGCAGGACCCCCAAGTATATCTCACTCTCCAGAAAATGGTGGACAAATTCAGCAAGTCTGGAAACATCTGTGGAGTGAAGAGACAGAGTTAACGTTGAGTCCAAAATCACATTAGACTGGGAATATTAGCCGAGTTTCTCCAGTACTTTCTGTTTTATGTCAGATTTCCAGTAAATTCAGTAAGTTATTTTATAGTTAGTGCAGGATCCCTGAGTGTATTTCATTCTTCCACCAGTGCTGATCTCTGAATCCTGATGGAAGTGTTGGTTAATCTGCACAACATAGCCAGTCCATGACACAGCTACCTCAGTTGTGTGGGAGATGCAGGTTATTGGAATAACAATAGTGATGCAGGAACTCGCCCATTCTGCTCTCATGACCCCTTCCAAACCTATGACCACTCCCACCCCTGAAGGGCAAGAGCAGCAGATGTATGAGTATACCACCAACAGCAAGTTACTTTCCAATTACAACTATCCTGACTTGGAACTATACCACCATTCCTTCACTGTCGCTGGGGACACTGTCCATTCCAAACAGGATTGTAGATGCACCTACGCCCATAAGACTGAGGAGTTGGTGGCACTGTGGTATGGTCACTGGCTGAGTAATCAAATGGACCCAAGCTCAAATTCCACCATAGATAATGGTGAAATTTATATCCACAAAAATCTGGGATTAAATGTTAGACTAATGGTGACCATGTAACAATTGTCAATTGTTGTAAAAATCTATCTGGTTCAGTTATGTTCTTTAGGCAAGGAAATCTCCCATCCTTACTCAGTCTGTTCTACATGTGACTCCAGACTCACAGTAATGCAGTCAACTTGTAACCGCCCTCTGAAATAGCCCTAGCACATATGCCATTCAGATCATTATGGGCAGTAAACGCTGGCAGATCCAACAATTTCCACACCAATGAATAAATAAAAATCAAGTTCAGAAATGTGCCTTACCACACCTTTTTGAGCATGATTAAGGATGGACAATAAAGCCTGGCATAGTCAGTGACACCCACATCCTATGAAATAACTTCCTTAAAAAGTCAAGATTTGACAGGAAAACATTGACTGGGGCCAAGTTGACCTCATTAACTATGAGGTTCTTTATTGGGCTGTTAACCTGGGTCAGCCAGGAAAGCCTTGAATGCTGACTTTGAGCTGACTGGCCACAACCAGTGTACTCTGCACGAAATAAAAAACGTGGCTTGATGATGGGACCTGGCCTCTGTGCAGTTATTTCAGTGATGACAGGAGAAAACAGGATGCACCTGAAGAATATTTGCTTGCAATTGTCACCTTGGAGTTGGGGTAAGCATTTCTAGCATCATGCCTCTATTTGGGAAGCCTGACTTATTTGACCCTGTGTTGAACACTGGGCCCAGTATGTCGAAAGATTGTGATTTGTTTTTCGGGGCATATGACATTGAGGCAGATGAAAAGCATTGAGTAATCCTTCTGACTGCTTATAGACATGTGGCATTTTTGACTAAAAGGGGCTTAACTTTCCCAGAGGCACCAATACACTAAAACCTTCCACTAGGGAGTTGGTTAAGGAATATTTTGACCCCCAAATCTCCTCTAATCCTGAGACGCTATCAGTTTTATTCAGTTGTTAGACAACCGGGGGAATTTGTATCAGGATTTTGACGAGGCATGTGATTGTGGGCTAAGTCTGAATGAGATGCTCGGAGACTGTTTAGTGTGTGGTACTAATGATATCAACATGCAGAAGCACCTACTAGTTGAAGCCCAACAGACTTCAAAGAGACACTGCAGCTGGTCTTGTCATTAGAAAATGCAGCAAATGGAGCATGGGAACCGAATGAAAGAGGACACCGTCATCTATCCAAGTGAGCCTTGGGAACGCCACTTGAGAGTAAGCAATTGCAGAACCTCACACAGGGCATATCTTGAGCAGAGGGACCCTGAGCTAACCCACAGCAGAACCCAACAAATAAAGCCAAGCCTCAGCCAAGTGACTAAAAGATTCTTCAGGATATGGGCCGGCAAACCATTGTATTTGCTGCTGTTACGCAGGCTCAAGACAGCAAAGGAGTCCTACAAGGCCTGACTTGAATAGGAAAACTTGGAGGCCAGTACCCAGGAGAGTGCACACCCTGGAAAGTTCCTCTACATGTGGTTTGGAACGATTAAATTGCTTAGTGACACCTAAATCGGAGCCAATTAAAATTAATATTTGGTTAAATAGTCACCCAGTTCCCATGGAGGTCGATACCAGCGCAGCTGTATCTGTGGTTGCAGAATTTCTCTTCAACAAGATTTGCTCAGGACTCCAACCTTTAGGCTTGCACAAGACCTCAGCCAGAGTGAGAACATACACTAGGGAAGTGTTGCAAATTAAGGGTACGACTTTGGTTCCAGTCTTCTATGAGAAGTAGTTGATGCAGTTACCACTGATGGTAGTGAAAGGCTATTGCAGCGAAATTGATTGAGAAAGATTCACCTTATTTGGCTCAATATTTTTCAATTGGAAAATAGCTGTCTCAATGAAGTCCAAGTGAAATATCAAGGAGTCTTTCAAGAGGGGCTTAGGACTATCAAAGGGGCCAAAGCCACTTTATATCTTGACCAGGATGCAATTCCAAGATTTTGCAAGGGCCACCTGGTGCCATTTGCCTTGCAGGCAAAACACAGGTAATCAGGAGGCTGGACAGGGAAGGAATCATCAAACCAGTACAGTTTGCAGAATGGGCAGCACTGGTCATACCGAAAGTAAAGCCTGATGGCTCGGTTTGTTTTTGTGGGGATTTTAAGCAAATGGTAAAACACTTCTCACTGCTAGACAGATACCTTTACATAGAGGACTTGTACGCAAAATTGGTGGGGTGGGTGTTGCTGTCCCTTACGAAGCTGGACATGAGCCACACCTACTTGCAATTGCAACTGGATAAGGAGTCCTAGAAATATGCTACAACAAATGCTCATAAGGGATTATATCAATATACAAGACTGCCATTTGGTGTATCATCAGCCTGTGCTCTTTTCCAGCGGACCATGGTAAACATTTTACAAGGCTTCCCCAAGTTGCTATTTATCTGGATGAAGAAATAACAGGTAAGACCAATAAAGAGCTTTTGGAGAATTTGGACATAGTGCTTGAATATTTCTTCCAGGTGAGCGTTTGCTTTCAATGGGAAAAACATGTTCCAGGCGCTCCAGGTGACCTGCTTGGGTTAAAAGGGGAAAAACCAGGTTATACCTGTTGGAGGCAATCAAAGGAGCCCCAGCCCCCATATCTGTACCACAGCTTAGGTCTTTCCTTGGGTTAGTGAATTATTATGGAAAATTCATTGGTAACCTGGCCTCCATCTTGGCACCCTTACAGCTGCTATTATAACGGGGTCAGCTTGGAGATGGTTGCAAAGCCAAGAAGCAGCCTTTAGGAAAGTGAAAAAGCAGCTATCATCATCCAAGATGTTGGCCCACTATGATCTGAAGCGAGATGTTGTGCTGACTATATGCCTACCTATATGCATCAGGGTAGTGTTGGCTCACTGGTGGCCTAACGGAGAGAAATGTCCGATAGTGTATGCTTCAGCTAATGCCAAACAAAGTATGCCCAGAAAGAGAAGGAAGGTTTGGCGGTCATCTTTGGTGTGAGGACATTCCACCAGTACCTATATGGAGAGGGATTTGTCATGGTCACAGATCACAAACCCCTGCTAGGAAGGAAGATAAGGCAGTGTTGCCCATAGCTTCCGTAGAATTCAACATTGGGCCCTTATCCTCAGGGTGTGCAAGTTAGAACACCATCCAGGAAGCTGTGTCACACTGGCAGATACTCCACCAGTCGTGCCTTCCCTGGAACAATCCATTATGGTTCTAAACTTCTTGGACACTCTTCCAGTCACTGCGGACAATATCCGACAGTGGACACATAAAGATCCTATCCCAATGAAACTGAAACAGCCAGTGTTAATAGGGAAAACAGAAGGGCCATCACAACCAGGATTGAAACATTTTTGGACCCAAGGAGACCTGAGCATCGTGGAGGACAACATATTACTATAGGGCAAAAGGGTGACTGTCCCGAGTAAAGGTCACCACCAAAAACAGTCCGAAATCCACCAGGTTTATCCAGAGGTTTCCAAGGTGAAGATGCTGGCAAGAAGCTATGTCTGTTGGCCAGGGTTAGAAGCCAACATAGTTGCATTGGTGGGGCATTGCCTAGAGGGGCAACAAGGTCAAAAACTACCACCAGCAGCACTCTCACATTCATGGGAATTAACAGGTAAACCCTGAACTCAGTTGTTTGTCGACTGCACCAGTCTTTTCATGGCATCAATGTTCCCAGTCGTTGTGGATGTGCATAAAGTTCATTGAACAAACTCAGGAATGATGCTTGAGAAGCTGTGAGCATTGTTCGTGAGACACGAACTCCCGGAAGTACTGGTCACATCATTTACCAACAGGGAATTTGAATATTTCCTCAAATCCAATGACATTCAGCACATAAGGGCAGCTCCATACCAGCCATCGTTCAATGGTCTAGCGGTCCAAACACTGTCAACTCAGACCAATCTGTCCTGGTTCTTGTTCGATTATATTATCACCTGACATGTAACAACAGGGATAGCTCCAGTAGAGTTGCTGATCAGGAGTAAACCTGGTGGCACGGTGGCTCCGTGGTCAGTACTGCTGCCTCACAGCGCCAAGGATCTGGGTTCGATTCCAGCCTCCGGCAACTGTCTGTGTGGAGTTTGCGCATCCTCCCCATGTCTGCGTGGATTTCCTCCGGGTGCTCTAGTTTCCTCTCACACTCCAAAGATGTGTAGGGTGGGTGGATTAGCCATACTAAATTACCCATAGTGCCCAGGGATGTTTAGGATAGGTAGGTTAGACATGGGAAATCAGGAGTTTGGTGGGATGCTCTTCAGAGGAGCAGTGTGGACTTGTGGGGCCGAATGGCCTGTTTCCACACTGTACGGATTCTATGATCTATGAAACCTGACATTTCCAGACCTCTCAGATAGGGTGAAATGGCAGCAATAACTCCAACGCTGGACACACACCTCCTCTAAGTGACAGTGACAGTTTAATTCAGAGGATGAAGATTGGTATCAGAACCATGGAAACAGTCCTGTATGGGTATGAGGCAAGGTTGACACAAGGTCAGGTCCTGTGTCTTACAAAGTTCGGATAGGTGGTATAGTTGTGAACAAACACGTGGATTAACGGAAAGCTGTTATCTTGCCTACAGGGCAGGAGCAAAACCTTCCTGACCCTGAGAACGCCAGAAGACCTGTCAGAAACCGCAGGTGCTCTCCCTTCATCTAGTGTCGAAGGTACCTCAGAGTCTGAAGTGGATGCAGCCTCCATACTGTTACTGGCGAAAGAAGGGAAGACCATTCCAAGACATACCAGTCCAAGAGACCAGCAATGGTATACTACACGCCACCTATGTCTGAGTCTGAGTTGGAGGTACTGGGTCTGGGGCGAAAGCATCTCAAGAGAAGCTATTAACGAAAGACCAGGCCTACATCCTCAGACTTAGTTGGGGGTGGGGTGGAAGAGGGGGCAGTGTGGAACAGAATGTAGTGATTGGAACCAAGTTGGCCATGTTAACTGCGAGGTTCTTGATTGGGGTTGTTAACCTGGGCCAATCAGGAAAGCCTTGGCTGACCAACACTACCCTGATGCTTACAGGGAGGCATGTAGTCAACACGACATCTCGCTTCAGATCATAGTGGGCCAACACCTTAGATGATGATAGCTGTTTTTTCACTTTCCTAAAGGCTGCTTCTTGGTTTTGCAACCATCTCCAAGCTGATCCCTTTATAATAGGTGTA
The DNA here is from genome assembly GCF_030684315.1 of Stegostoma tigrinum. Classification (NCBI taxonomy): domain Eukaryota; kingdom Metazoa; phylum Chordata; class Chondrichthyes; order Orectolobiformes; family Stegostomatidae; genus Stegostoma; species Stegostoma tigrinum. The sequence goes on from NC_081387.1 coordinate 3,224,704, forward strand.
AGGGTGCCAAGATGGAGGCCAGGTTACCAATGAATTTTCCATAATAATTCACTAACCCAAGGAAAGACCTAAGTTCCATGGAGGTATATGGGCCTAGTGCAGGCATGTAGACCTAGTTTTTGGGATTATGGTTGGTACAGACTGGTTGGACCAAAGGTTCTGTTTCAGTGCTGCATGACTCTATGTCTGTATGACGTCGGAGGGATACACACCCTACATTGATATTGTTAGAAGGAAAGTCTCTGAGGATGAAGAGTTCTGAGCCCACTCTAGAGTTATAGAGTCACACAACACAGAAACAGACCCTTCAGTCCAACTAGTCCACTCTGACCAAATTTGCCGAACTAAACCAGTACAATTTGCCTGCATTTGGCCGACATCCCTCTAAACCCCTTTCCTATCGATATACCTGCAGCCCAAATGTCTTTTAAATGTTGTAATTGTTCCTGCATGTACCATTTCCTCTGACAGTTTGTTCTATACATGCGAAAAAGTTCCCCTCAGATCTCTTTTAAATCTTTCCCTTCCCACCTTAAACCTATGCCTTCTAGCTCTGAAGTTTCCTACCCTGGGGAAAAGTCCTTTGTTATCCTCCCTATTAATGCTTCTTATGATTTTACAACCTCTATAACATCACCCCTCAATCTACTGCACTCCAGGGACAAAAGTCGTAGCCTATCCAGCCTCTCCTTATGACTCAAACTTTTCAGGCCCTGTAAATTTCTTGTAAATCTTTTCTGCACCATTTCCAATTTAATATTTTCTCCCTATAGTAGGGCAACCAGAACTATACACAGTACTCCAAAAGTGGCATTACCAATGTCCTTTACAGCTGCAGCATGACATCCCAACTCCAATTCTCAATGTTCTGAACAATGAAAGCAAGCGCGCCAAACATCTTCTTAACTGCTTTTTCTACCTCTGACACCATTTTCAAGGAACTATGTACCCGCATACCTCGGTCTCTCTGTTTGATAACATTCCCTATGATCCTACCATTAACTCTGTAAGTCCTGCCCTAGTTTGTCTAACCTAAATATAACATATGTTGGTATATATTGAATTGAAGGATCTTTGGTGAATTTCTGTACTTGTAGGTTGTACACACTACTGCGTCTGAGTGTCAGTGGTGGAATGAGTCAGTGTTCGGGGGTGTGGTGCCAATCAAGTATTTGCTTTGTCCTGGATGATGTCAAGCTTAGAACATAGAACATAGAAAAGTATAACACAGTACAGGCCCTTCGGCCCACGATGTTGTACCTTGGAATAATCCTAATCCAAAAATAAAATAACCTAGCGAGTTTTGAGAAGATTTGAAGCTCAGGTTGAGGTTCTGGATGTGAGTTTGCTCACTGAGCTGGAAGGTTAGTTTTCAGACGTTTCGTCACCTTTCTTTTTTATTTGAAAAAATATACTTTATTCACAGAATGTACAAAAAAAAATTTATACACCTAGCCAGTCATGCAAGCCGCTCTGGGATACCCAGGGGGTACGTACACCAACTAAAGGAAAAAAACAAATCAAAGAAGAAAAAAACCCTGGCAGTCGTCACCTCGCACAGTCCCCGTTGACCCCTGACCAGTTGGGGGAGGCGCCAGCTGGGCCCAGTTACCAGATAGGGCCCTTTTTTCTATTCTGGACGAGGGGTTTCATACGGTGGTCTTTCCCCACCGTGCCTTGGCGGCAGCTGCCCCAAGCTTTAGCGCATCCCACAGCACGTAGTCCCGGACCTTGGAGTGTGCCAGTCTGCAACACTCGGTCGGGGTCAGTTCTTTCAGCTGGCAGATCAGCAAGTTGCGGGCAGACCAAAGAGCGTCTTTCACCGCATTGATGGTCCTCCAGGCGCAGTTGATGTTGGTCTCGTTGTGCGTCCCGGGAAACAGCCCGTGGAGGACGGAGTCCCGTGTCACGGAGCTGCTCGGGACGAAACTCAACAAATACCACTGCATCCCCCTCCAGACCTCCTGCGCATAGGCACACTCCAGAAGGAGGTCATCGACAGTCTCGTCCCCCTCACAGCCGCCTCGAGGGCAGCTTGCGGTGGTGCAGAGATTCCGGGCATGCATAAAGGATCTCACTGGCAAAGCCCCTCTCACCGCCAGCCAAGCAATGTCCTTGTGCTTGTTTGAAAGTTCTGGCGATGAGGCATTCTGCCAAACGACTTTGGCAGTCTGCGTGGGGAACCACACGACGGGATCCACCCTCTCCTTTTCCCTAAGGGTCTCGAGAATACTACGTGCTGACCACTGCCTGATGCCTTGTGGTCAAAGGTGTTTCCCTTCAAAAATTTCTCCACAAAGGACAGGTGGTACGGGACGGTCCAACTACTCAGAGCGTTCCGCGGCAACGAGGCCAGGCCCATCCTTCGCAACACCGGGGACAGGTAGAACCTCAGTAAGTAGTGACACTTGGTGTTTGCGTACTGAGGATCTACGCACAGCTTGAAGCAGCCGCACACAAAGGTAGCCATCAGGGTGAGGGTGGCATTCGGTACACCCTTTCCTCCATTTTCCAGGTCTTTGTACATGGTGCCCCTGCGGACCCGGTCCATCCTCGACCCCCAAATGAAGTGGAAGATGGCCCAGGTGACTGCAGCGGCGCAGGTCCAGGGAATAGGCCAGGCCTGCGCCACATACAACAGTACCGAAAGCCCCTCGCACCTGACAACCAGGTTCTTACCCGCGATGGAGAGGGACCGGAGCGTCCACCTGCCCAGCCTCTGCTTCAGTTTGGTGATACGCTCCTCCCAAGTCTTAGTGCACGCCCCAGCTCCACCGAACCAAACACGCAGCACCTTCAGGTAGTCTGTCCTGACGGTGAAGGGGATGAAGGAGCAGTTGTCCCAGTTCCCGAAGAACGTGGCCTCGCTCTTACCCCGATTGACTTTGGCACCCGAGGTCAGTTCAAACTGGCCACAGATTTCCAACAGCCTACTCACCGACTGACGATCGGTGCAGAAGACGGCGACATCATCCATGTACAGGGAGGTCTTGACCTGAAGGCCTCCGCTGCCTGGGATAGTCACGTCCTTCAGGCTCACGTCCTTCCTGACGGATGCGGTGAAGGGATCCACACAGCACACGAACAAGGCAGGAGAGAGCGGGCAGCCCTGCCTGACTCCAGATCTGACGGGAAAACTGTCCGATTCCCATCCGTTGATTGAGACGGCGCTAACGATGTTGGTGTAGAGCAGCCGGATCCAATTGCGGATGCCCTCCCCGAACCCCAATTTGGAGAGGACGTCCCTCATGTAAGCATGAGAGACCCTGTCGAAGGCCTTCCCCTGGACCAGGCTGACGAGGCAGGTGTCCACCCTCCTGTCCTGCACATAGGCGATCGTATCCCCGATGAGCGCGAGGCTCTCAGCGATCTTCCTGCCCAGCACAGCACAGGTTTGGTCAGGTTGAATCACTGACTCCAGGACAGACCTGACCCGGTTGGCTCTGACCTTGGCCAGGATTTTGTAGTCCACGTTCAATCGTGAAATGGGACGCCAATTCTTAATTTCTTCCCTCTCCCCCTTCCTCTTGTAAATGAGGGTGATGATGCCCTTCCTCATGGACTTGCACATTTCCCCTGCCCGAAGCGCACTATCGTACAGCTCCAGCAGGTCCTGGCCGACCAGGTCCCACAGAGCGGAATACAGCTCAACCGGTAAGCCGTCGCTCCGGGGAGTCCTATTCCTCTCTAAGGACTTGAGGGCTCTGGTCAGCTCATCCAGGGATATCGGCCAGTCCAGCCACTCCCTCGTGCCGTCGTCTAAGACCTCCGTGATAGACGACAGGAACGACTCGGAGGCCGTGCTGTCCGTGGGCTTCGTGTCGTACAGTCCGGCATAGAAGGATCTGCTGATCCTCAAAATGTCGGGCCAAGACGACAGCACCGAGCCGTCGTCCTCCAGCCAGCTAAGCACAGTGCTCTCTTTGTGCACCTTCTGAAAGAAGAAACGCGAGCACGTCTCGTCCTGCTCCACGGAGCAGACCCTGGACCGGAAGATTATCCTGGAGGCCTCCGCGGCGAAGAGCGAGGCTTGCTGGCCCCTCACCTCGCGGAGGTCCTCCGTGACATCGACCCCCATCAACTACAGAAGGAACAGGTTCTGCACCCTTTTCTGAAGCCACGACAGCTTTCCCCGCCTCTCTCTTGCCTTCTGAACACCCTTGAGAACAAAGAACCTCTTGATGTTCTCCTTCATCATCTCCCACCAGTCGCCCAGAGACTCAAAGAGGGGTTTCACGGTTCTCCAACTGGCGTACTCCCTCTTAAGCTCCTCAACGTTCTCTCGGGTCAACAGAGTCGTGTTGATCTTCCACGTCCCCTTGCCGGCCGGCTGGTCGTCCTGTAAGTGACAGTTGGCCAGCAGGAGGCAGTGGTCAGAGAAGAACACTGGCTCAATGCCGATGCACCGCCGAGGATGACCGGCCTGGACGTAGCCAGCAGGGGTTGAAGCCGCTGCAGGACGGCCAACCGCTCACTCCGTACCGCTGGGGCGTACACGTTGATCAGCCTCAGGGGAGCGTTCCTGTAGGTGACATCAGCCTCTAGGAGGCGCCCCTCCCCCCACCACCTCCTGAACTTGAGAGATGGTGAAGTTGCGCCCCCGCAGCAGAATAGCCAGGCCTGAGAGCGACACTCGTTACCCCCCGATCAGATCGAAGGCCCACAGGTCCAGGCGCCGGACTATTTCCCGTACCTGCTGAGGTGCGGTATCCCGCACTCCTGCAGAAACAGGAGGTCTGCCTTGACAGTGGTCAGGAAGGCCAGCGTGGACACACATCTTGAGGTGGACTTGACGCTGCGCACATTAATGCTCACAACTCGTACCCCCATTGTGGGCAGTGCTCGCAGTACCCTCCCCGAGTCCAAGGTCCAGCCCCTCCCTCTGTCCCTTCATGCCCATTGCCTGGGCTATCTGCTCGACGCTGTCCGGGCTCAGGAAACCGTCCTGAGCACCCTCCAGGGCCCCAGCGGCATATGGCTGGGTGTCAGAGGGAGCCTCAGGATGCCTCCCATCACCTGGAAGCGGGGTGCTGCTTACCTTCTCCTTTGAGATCTTTAGGTTCTGCTTTGGGCGGGACTCCTCCAAATCTCCCTCGTCAAAGAAGCTCTTATAGCCCCCCTGTAGCTGCCTCTCCCCGCCTGATGGTTGCAGTGCCTGGGTCTGCCGGCGCGCCTTCCTCCTCGCTTCCAGACCATCATCCACTCCCCTGGGTCACCTGTCACCTCCTCCATCGACTCCGGGTTGTCGGCGGGGAGCGGAGACTCCAGGGGCACTTTGCTGGCCTCGGGTCCATCCTGCGGGGCTGGGCACTCCTGCATGACCTGGCCCTCCTGCACATTAGGGGAGTCCTTGCAGGGCCCTGGTGCCTTCCTCTCCTCCGGCGGGGGCTTGCCCCGCATTGCCCCTGCCGGCTACCTGGGTGTAGGTGGTTCCCCGCCACGGGCATGCCCTATAGAGGTGGCCCGCTTCCTGCAAAGGTTGCAGCTTTTTTCTTGTGGGCAATCATTTGCAAGGTGTCCCTCCTCCCTGCAGATGATGGCTTTGCAGTCGTCCGCCACGTGACCTGACCTACCACAGGCATGGCAGACTTTAGGTTGCCCTGCATAGGTCAGGTAGCCCTTGCTCCCGCCGATCGCGAAGCTGGACGGTGGGTGTACGACGTTCCCGTCCGCGCCCGTCCTCAGCGTCACCTTGACCTGCCTCTTACTGGTCCAGATCCCAAAGGGGTCCATGATGTTGGTTAGGTCCCCTTCCACCTTCACATACCTTCCAAGGAAGGTCAGGACATCAACTGCTGGCACATGTGGGTTGTACATGTGTACAGTCACCATACGGCTCCTCTGCACCAACATCACGAACAGCGGGACAGCGGTCAATACAGAGAGGGGGCCCTCACCTGCTTTCTCCTTGAAAACCTCCAGGAAACGCTCGTAAAGCTTGGCACTCCTGAAGGTTACATCGTAAAAACCTCCTCCAGGGAAATCCTGCAGGCAGTAAATGTCCGCAGCAGTGACCTCACAACAGTCCAACAGGACCCTCTTCACGAAGAAGGTGTAGTCCACAGGTGCACCTTCATCCACCTTCTTCACGGAAACGCGGATGGTGTTCCGGACTCCCTGATCTGGGGCACGAGCACCCGCCGCAGCCATCATTGCAGGTTGGCTGCTCCCCTGAACCAGTGTCAGGCCGAAGTGGGCATTAAGATCCACCGGTTGCAAGGGTGCACAGCCAACCCGACGTCTTCCTTCCACCTCCAACACAGTTGCACTCTGCTCTTCTCAGTCCACAAAAAAGTGGGTCTTTATTTTGTTCTGGATGTAAGCTGGTTCACTGAGCTGGAAGGTTTGTTCCCAGATGTTTCGTCACCATTCTAGGTAACATCAACAGTGAGCCTCCGACGAAACGCTGGTGTTATGTCCCGCTTTCTATTTATCTGTTTAGGTTTCCTTGGGTTGGTGATGTCATTTCCTGCATTGGTGAAGTCATTTCCTGTTCTTTTTCTCAGAGGATGGTAGATTGGCTCCAAATCAATGTGTTTGTTGATGGAGTTCCGGTTGGAATGCCATGCTTCTAGGAATTCTTGTGCATGTCTCTGTTTGGCTTGTCCTAGGATGGATGTGTTGTCCCAATCAAAGTGGTGTCCTTCCTCATCTGTATGTAAGGATACTCGTGATATTGGGTCAACTAGCCACAAAACGACATGACCGACTATCACTAAGGACACCCCTTTGAGAAAAAGAACAGGAAATGACATCACCAACCCAAGGAAACCTAAACAGATAAATAGAAAGCGGGACTTAACACCAGCACTTCATCGGAGGCTCACTGATGATGTTACCTAGAATGGTGACGAAACGTCTGAAAACTAACCTTCCAGCTCAGCATCAAACTCACATCCATAAAATAACCTAACCTACATTCCCCTCAATTCACTGCTGTCCATGTACATGTCCAGCAGTCGCTTAAATGACTCTGCTTCCACGACTACCACTGGCAAAGTATTCCATGCGTTCACAACTCTCTGGGTGAAGAGCCTCCCTCTGACGTCTCCTCTATACCTTCCTCCTAACACCTTAAAACTATGACCCCTCGTGGCAGTCAATCCTGCCCTGGAGAAAAGTCTCTGGCTATCAACTCTATCCATGCCTCTCATTACCTTGCACACCTCAATCAGGTCACCTCTCTTCCTCCTTCTCTCCAGAGAGAAAAGTCCGAGCTCAGTAAACCTCTCCTCGTAAGACAAGCCGTCCAGTCCAGGCAGCATCCTGGTAAACATCCTTCTTGAATGTTTTTGGAGCTGTACCAATCCAGGCAAGTGTAAGTATTCCATCATAGTTGATACAAAGGTAGGTCATGTTGTGGACACCGCAGAGGGCTGTTCTAGGTTACAAAGGGACATTGACAGAATGCAGAGCCGGGCTGAGAAGTGGTCGATGGAGTTTAACCCCGAAAAGTGTGAGATGATTCATTTTAGAAGGACAAACTTGCAAGCAGAATACAGGGTTAACGGAAAGATTCTTGGCAGTGTGGAGGACCAGAGGGATTTGGGGTTCATGTTCGCAGTTTCCTGAGAGTTGCCACCCAGGTGGATAGAGTTGTCAAGAAGGCGTATGGTGTGTTAGCTTTCATTAATAGAGGGATTGAGTTCAAGAGTCATGAAGCTTTGCTCCAGCTATACAAAAGCCTGGTTCGGCCACATCTGGAGTATTGTGTCCAGCTCTGGTCACCTCATTACAGGAAAGATGTGGAAGCGTTAGAAAAGATGCAGAGGAGATTTACCAGATGTTGCTTGGAATGGAGGAATGGTCTTACGAGGAAAGGTTGAGAGAGCTACGGCTTTTCTCTTTAGAACAACGATGGATGAGAGGTGACTTGACAGAGGTGTATAAAATGATCAGAGGTATAGATAGAGTAGACAGCCAGACTTTTTTCCGAGGGTGGAGGTAGCTTTTATGAGGGGACATTGTTTTAAAGTGAGTGGAGGTAGATGGTGGGGAGATGTCAAATGTAGGTTCTTTATTCAGAGAGTGGTTGGGGCGTGGAATGCATTGCCTGAGAGGGTACTGTGGTTGGCCTCATTAGGGGCATTTAAGCGGTTATTAGATAGGCATATGGATGATAGAATAAAGTAGCAGTGCAGGTTAGATAGACCTTAGGTTTAGTGTAAAGGTTCAGCACAACGTTGTGGGCTGAAGGCCCTGTATGGTGCTGTACTGTTCTACATTCTATAGTCCTGCCATTTATCTAGTAGATGGTGGACAGGCTTTGGGGAGTCAGGAACTGAGTTACTCATTCCAGTATTATTAGCCTCTGACTTCCTCTTGTAGCCACTGTGTTTCTGGTCAAGGGTAACTTCAAGGATGTTAACAGTGAGGGATTCAGTGATGACACAATTGAATGTCAGGAGCCAGTGGTTAGATTGCTTGGTTAAGAGGACGGGTCATTTGGCTGAGGTCTCTATCAAACATTTACCAGGGGAACTGAGACAGCAGCTGCAATAAGTGAAGTTTTATTCCGATGGGACAATGACAAGTTTAAATCTCCACCTGATCTGCTGCTCAAAGTCATCTCCATTTCACCGGTCAGTTTCCCAAGCTTCAGGAAACTCATGTTGCTGCAGAAATATTTGGATTGACTGTGAGAGAGTCAATCAGAGAGCCCACCCACTCTGCCCATTCTATCCTCTTCCTCTTCCAGAGCTGGTTCACTTCCTATAGGGACTGAAAGCCAAGTGAGGAGATGGTGAGTGAAGGAGCAGCTTTTATACAAATTGTATCCCATAATATCCACACCAATCTTCAGGCAGTCTGACTGTCCTGTAGGTAATCAGGGGTGGAAATGTCCCTTATGCTGTGTGAGAAGATCAAGCTGAGAGAGCTGTTTATTCGGTGCTCTGTGTTCGACTGTAGCTGTGTGTTGGATATTGAGTGTGTTTATTGGAAACATTTCCCTCCTGATTTCCAGGCTGAGTTTTGTGGATGGCTCATTCCTGAATATGAGAAGGTGAGGTGTCATTATCTGGGAGGTGCTGAATGTCTGAGGATTCTTCCTGATTTCCTATTGTCGAGTTCTGTGTGTGTGTGCTGGAAGCTGGTTATTATCTTGCGCATTGTGAATGGGTCATTTTTATCTTGTGTGTTCGAATGTGGATGTTGCTGTCTCTTCAAATCCTTCCAAGCCTTCGCGTTGCCGTATCTCTCGAACTTCATCGGAAAATAAAACAGAGTTGTACTTGTGTAAAGCTTTTTATGACTACCTACAAAACTATTTTGTAGCCAATGAAGTACTTTTGAAATAGTTATTCTTTTAATTTAGGCAGTGTGACAGCCTGTGTCCAGAGTATGTTCCCACAAACAGCAATTTGATAATGATCAGATCATCTGTTTTTTAACGTTGCTGATTAGAGATTAATGTAGGCCAAGACAATGGTGACACCCCTCAACCACCAATCTTCTATCCCCACCTCACAGTAAGTAGAAGGGACCACATTTGAAATCTTATCTGAAAGACGGCTCCTCTGACATTGCAGCTCTGTCACACTCCTCTTGTATTTGACTGTTCTATGAATGGTTCTTCATTACCATTCCTGGCTCTCATTGTCATTTCCAGATGTGGATCAGAGACCAATCATGCCCTGCCTCAGCTCAACGGCTTGTGAAAACCACATCCATACTATTCCAGTGCTCTTGTGGTTGCTCTCATATGTCCCTTGCCCTAGTAACTCCCTACCTAAGGAGTTGGGTCGCAACTGGGAATCATGTGGCGGGAGCTGAACGGGTGGGCTGTTTCCTGTACCGCTGATGGATTGAGCATGGGCTGGAGTTGGTCTACCTGGCCCTTCGCATGTTGGTGGCGGCAGCAGCCTCCTCACTGTCCTAGTGGTTGGAGCAGCAGCTGCACCATTGTCAAAATGGGACTTGGGACTCTGAGATCTGAACTTTCATTTCTTTCTTGCTTACCTTTTAGCTCTATTAAATCTTTTAATTCTGTTTTTTGTAACCAAGTGGGCACCAGTGAATGGTGACTGTGCACTTTTCACTGTGCATTTGTACTCCTATACTTAGTGCTTGTGACAAATAAATAAAACTAATGCATTGTAAATCTGAGTTTATCCAAAATTCTGCTGCCCTTTTCTTCATTGCTACTTAAACCTGTTCCCCAATCAGCCCTGTGCTTGCTGATCTACATTGATTCCTAGTCAAACAGCACCTCATTTTTAAAATTCTCTTGTTTTCAGATTCTTTCATGACCTTTTCCCTCTCAATCTCTATATTCGTCATTTCAATTCAGCTGCCGTACCTAAAGACACACTTATTGAAATTTTTTTCATGCCTTCTTTCAAGAGTTTACCTGAGGGCATCACGCTTTCCCCAAAGCCTTGGTTCTGTGGTTGATTTTGGGTGTGTACTGTGAGTGAGTGTATGTAATTTCACAGGATAAGAACCCTTCAATCAATTGCACTGAAGCAATATATTCCCCAGCTTCTGACAACTCCTGCATTGTGCTTCCTTCAAATATTTTCTAAATAAAGGAAATATGTTTCAAAATCTCCAGTGAATTAATATTTCTGCTCAGTTTTTTTTTTCATTTTAAACATCTCTTCTTAGGATAAAACTGATCTTCACCAGCTTGACTCAAGCTCATAGTAAATTGAGAGTCTGTTTTACACATGTGACTTTTCTTCACATAATTTTGGAAAGCGAAAGGAGAAAATTCCAAACTGTGATTCAAACATTTCCATGACTTTTTAGATTACCCGCTGATGGGCATGGTGTAAGCATTACAATACATGGGAAGGTTGGGGTCTGGGCTGAGGAAAGAAAGTAGTAATGTAGTCTGCTGCTACTGGACATAATCCACTGCTGGGAACAGATGGTGTGTGACAGTGAAATGAAGATGAAGAAAGGACTTGTACCTGATATCCGCCCCATGCCAAAACACACACACACACACACACACACACATAGCAAATTCACACTCGCTGTCAGCCTCTTCAGCAAAGAAGGAGAGGGAGTTGGAAGAAATAATGTTTCCTTTTCCTGTTTTACAGAAAAATTGCACTGTACGACACCAGAGAATACAGAGAGGATAGACAGCACAGATAAATCCTGACCATCACCCAAGGAACAACTTCACGACGACATGAACAAGAAAGCAAATGGATGTGAGAAACATGATCAGGTTTGCTCACAGTCATCGACAATCAGGAATCATCAACATATTCAAGGAGTCAAGAAGCTATTTAGGTGTGAGTTGTGCAAAAAGTCATTCTCAAAATCGTGCAACCTCCACAGGCACCGACGCACACATACAGGCGAGAAGCCATTCACATGTGAGGTGTGTGATAAAGCATTTGCAGACTTATCAACACTCCGTGCACACCAACCTATTCATACAGGGGAGAAACCAGTCAAGTGTGAGGTGTGTGATAAATCCTTTTCACAGTTAAGGAGCCTCCTGGTCCATCAGAAGATCCACACGAGGGAGAAACCTTTCAAGTGCGAGGTTTGCAGTAAAGCTTTTGCGACCTCTTCGAGCCTCCTGAAACACCAGATGATTCACACTGGAGAGAAACCCTTCCAATGTGATGGTTGTAAAATGTCTTTCATCCAGTCCTCCGATCTCCTGAGGCACCAGAGGATTCACACAGGAGAGAAACCCTTTAAATGTGACCTCTGTGACCGAGCCTTCAGACAGTCATCGACCCTTGTGGATCATCGTCGTATTCACACGGGGGAGAAGCAGTTCCCATGTGAGGTGTGTGACAAGTCTTTCTCGAGGTCCTCATACCTCCTGCGACATCAGAGGATTCACACAGGGGAGTAATCCTTCAGCTGAAATGGTTTTGAAAAGAATCTCAACTAAACATTGAATCTTCTAAAACACCAATGACTCCGTATTGGTGAGAAACTTGGTCCATTAATCCATTCACACAGGGGAGAATCACTTCTGGTGTGAGTTCTGTAATAAAGCCTTCACAATGTGTCAACCCTCCAGGAACATCAGCAAACCTACATGGGAGACAAAAACATTCCAGTGTCTGGACTCTTTCTCCCCCTCCTCTCTCACCATACACCATTGTCTCCACATGGTCTTGGAGAAAGGTCACCTGATTCTATTACACTGTCTGTGTTGGTTACCCTCCAGTGCTCACACAGGGAAGCTGTCGTTCCAAAGCACTGTCTGTCTCAAACCTCTTCATCATCAGTCCAATCATTTCAAGACGATTCAATCTTTGACCAGGTCACCAAACATCACCAAATGAAGACAACAATATATATAGAAGCTCAGCATCCTTTCAGTGCAGCATCAGGTACAAGGCACTCACTGACTCTCATTCTGACCAAGAAAACAATTAGATGCTCAGTGGTTAGAAAGGCTTCTGATCAACCAGCACCAGGACCCGGGGAGGAGCCATTCCTGGGGTAATAATGGAGGAATTACAATTAGCCTCAATGTCTCTGGTCTCTGAAGGAGGAGAATCAGCCAGAGATCCCATTCCTCATCACTGAGCCCAGCTGGGAGGTCATGAGGAGGGCAGGATGTGTTTCGGCTGTGACAGCCTCCATTGTCTCACAACATTCACTGTCTGGCTCTCCACATGCTGAATGGCCCTGCACTGAGCACTAGAGAGCAATCAATATCCATATCCATGATGAAGGGTCTAGGCCCGAAACGTCAGCTTTTGTGCTCCTGAGATGCTGCTTGGCCTGCTGTGTTCATCCAGCTTCACACTTTGTTATCTAATATCCATAGTCTGTCTTCCAGGAGAAATTAGAGGGAATGTGAGGACAATAGCTTGCATTTATACAGCAAGTTGATATAGTAAAACGTAGATATGTAGTCAGATGAAAAATAACACAGAGACCAAGCAGGAGTATTAGAACATAGAACATTACAGCACAGTACAGGCCCTTCGGCCGTCGATGTTGTGCCAACCTGTCATACCAATCTGAAGCCCATCTAACCTACACTATTCCATGATGCCATGAAAAACAAAACCACAGAACACGATGCAAACTGCAGTCTATTCTCCACAGAATGCAACACCAACCACAGACACCTCACCCCAGAATGGAATGCTGTAGGGAGTTCTGCTCCGTGTGATTGGTAACCCTGCAGGAATACTCAGGCAGCCTAGATCACCCACCAGGTCCCTGGTTCAGACACTGCATGTAGGTTAGTGAAGGTAGAGTAATAAATCAGGAGGAGGGTGTTTCAGGGCAAAGAATCTCTGCATTTATTAAATACTAAGGTGTGTATCTCAAGAAATAAAAAAAGACAGAAGTAATAAACAGGGAAATAATACTAAGGTGAATAAATTGCAAGAGATAAAAAAAAGCAAAACAGTGAAACTGACTTACCAGTTATTATTAACAGTAGCCAATTACTATTATAAACTAAACAGTAGTTTAAACACAGATGCTTTAATCAGCATTTCTGACCCTATGGTGCCCTGTACTGTCAACAACCCACCTTTTCCTCCCTGCTAGCTAGGTTGGATGCATTGGGTCTTGAGGAAATAAGCTTAGCACTGAGGATAAATGCATTTTGAATTACAGCTGCCCATTCCTGCTTGTCGTAGCCAGGGCTTCGCTGAAGACTTCAGACGATGCAGGCCTTCAGTCTGGGTGGAGTCCAATGACGCGGAAAGACATGTATTAGGAGAGGATGAACAAAAATATGATCAAAGAGGTGAGTTTAATAAGGACTCAAATGACAGAGAGAGAAAAAGATGCAAAAAGCTTTAAGAGGGAATTCTAAGAGATTTCATAATACTCGATGAGCATCTTTCCAAGCAGTGTTAATACGGAGAGGGGTAGTCTACATGGAAACGGAACATTTAAAGTGTGAGATTTACATTAAAGTTTATGCGGTTCTTCGTGTCTTCTGAGATATCGGAAGAATCACACAGGGTGTGTGTCTTGTGTGACCGAGTCTTCAGCCCTTGAATTACTTCCACTCTCGCCATTGCAGATTCCTCCTCTTCAATAATCCAGTTCCCTGTTCAACACTTCAATTGAACCTTCCTCTGACACCCTCTTAGACAGTACATTCCAGATCCTAATTCAGGCTTTCTCAGGTGACGGATCATGACCTCCAGTGGTATTCCCAGCTGAAATTTTGGCATTGTGATCTCAGGCTGTGATATCTGCCATGGAGCTGGGACTGAATTCTAATAGCTGTGCAGCTCCTTTAAATTATCGTGGCTTTTCACTCATTGGCGGGTCCTACAGACCCAATAAGATCACATAAATCACATACCCTGCTGAAAAACCTAACAGCAAAGTAGGTGCTTTTGATTTAAATTTACCATTTTTACCTCCCTCATCTTTCCTCATGTCACCATTGATTTGCCAATTAGTGAAAATCTGTATTTTCTGGTTTTCAACCCTTCCACCAATGAGAACAATTTCTTCCTGTATAATCTGTACAGAACCTTCATCAGTTTGAATATAAAAGAAGTCTCGACAGTCTTGAGTTCCTTCAGCCCATCATAGCTCGACATATTAATCGTGTAATATGTCCACATTATGCTTTTCCAAGGTTGATTTCATATTCTGGGAAAGATCTTGAATCATTTTCAAAAGCTTTGTTATTTTGGTAAACTCAAATTTCAGGTTATTTTTGTTGTTTATTTACTGTTTGAATAGATACAAAATCTGTAATAAATTAACTTTGATCTTAACCAAAAGTACGAGATTTGTTAGTCTGATGTGTCCATATTCACTCAAACACTCAGGGTCCAACAATAAGAAAGTTCTGTACACAATATATGGTCAGTTTCACTGTGGAAAGGGGTACTTTCTCCATAAATGGGTTTATAATTTCTAGTTCACAAGATTTCCTAAGAAACACAGATTGGTATTTATATATCAACTTTTGCAATTCTGGGCTATAAAAAAGAACTTTACAGCTAATGAAGTGCTTTTTAAAGTGAAATGTAAATATTTCATTTCATTAGTCATAAGTAACATAACTGAGATGTATCAGCTTGTGGAATGCCAAATGAGCATACAACCTTTCTTTTGCAGAGTTTAGTGTGTGAACTGAATCACAGCCGGCAACAACCTATAATATTTCTGTTATCTTAGATACAATTTTTACGGGCTTCAGTTTAAACTGACAGCTTGAAAGTTTGAGGAACACAGCAGATCAGGCAGCAACAGAGGAGTAGGAAAGTTGATGTTTCAGGTTGGGACCCTTCTTCAGGCCTCTTTCTGAAGAAGGATCCCAATCCGAGATGTCAACTTTCCCACTCCTCTGATGCTGCCTGGCCTGCTGTGTTCGTCCAGTTCCACACTGTCATCTCTGCCTCCAGCATCAGCAGTTCTCGCTGCCTTTCAGCTTAAAAGTTTGATTTGATTTAAAGTTGTAACTTGTAACTGCAGGTGTCAGTGTTGTCTTTTTATCTGGATCCCCAAAGCTATGAACGGTGGTAAAGTCCCTGGTGTCAGGAGAAGTGAAACTGGTGAGTAAAAGTGAGTAGACTCCAGGAGTGAAGAGCAAACTACACATGAGGCACTGACAGAGGATCCCCAAATCAAGAGAAAAAAAACATCTTAAACCCCACAGGCTCTAATACAGCCACATTCCAGAATGACTAACTGAAAATCTCTGATGTTCACTGGTAACTCAGGTCACTGTAGATGTGAAGTGTCTGTAAGAGTCTATCCCTTTATTTGGTCAGCTCCTGCTTCCCAAACCAACATCCAATGATATCAATGTCAGTGATCCAGTCTGAGTGACTGAGGCAGGGGCATTTTGATCTGGTTTAATCTGAAATTCCAGGGATTGTTTGATTGGAGCTTGACTCTATATCTAACCCATGTTATAACCTCCCTGTGAGTATTTGATGGAACACTGTCAAGGTGGAGAGGTTATTGCATCCCCATTTTGAATGTGGAGAATCATTCGTAGACATGGAGTCACACAGCATTGAAACAGGCCCCTCAGCCCACCACGTCTATGCCAAACAACCAACACCAAACTACATTAATGCCATATAAATGCACTTGGTCCATGGCCTACTCTACCCCAGCATTTTAAATGCTCATCCAGATGCTTCTTAAATGTTGCAAGAGTATGTGTCTTCATTACTCTCTCAGGCAGCAATTCCATATTTCTACCACCCTTCAGTTGAAAGTCTGTTTCCTCAGATCCCTTCTAAACTACTTACTCCTAACTATAAACCGATGCCTTCTGGTTTTAGATCCATCTGCCATGGGGAAGTGATTCTCATTACCTACCCTGTCTCTGCCTCCCATAATAATGTACACCTTAATCAGAATACCCCCTCAGACTCCTCTGCTGGAGGGAAAACAAACCCAGCCTATTGAGTCTCTTCTCATGAGCAGATATTTCCATCTCAGTAGCATCCCAGTAAATCTCCTCTGCATCCTCTCCAGAGCAATCACATCCTTCTGTTAGTGTGATGCCCAGAGCTGCAGACAATATTCCAGCTTGACTGAACCAATGTTTTATAAAGTTGTAATAAGACTTCCTACTCCTACATTCTACACCCTGGCTAATGAGGGCAGGTACCTTGTATGTCTCCTTCACCACACTATCTGTCTTTGCTGATACCTTCGGGGATGTATGGACATATACACCAAGCTCTGTAGTTTTTCCTCAGTACTTTGTAGGGACCTACCATTCATTGTGTTAATCCTTCCCTGATGAGACCCCCCCCCAAAATGGATCACCTCATGCCTATCAGGATTAAACTCCATTTACAATAGCACAACCCATTTTACCAGCTGATCAATATTAGGTTGTAGCTTCAGACAATTCCCTTCACTGTCACAACAACAACTAATTTTCATGTGGTCTGCAAGCTATCTAATCATATCTTTTACATTCACATTCAAGTAAAATGGAACTGTTCATGTAAATAACAAAATGCAAAGGTCCCAGCACTGATCCCTGTGGTACACTGCTGTTCCCAGGCTTCCAATCACAAAAATAATCCTCCACCATCACTCTTTGCAACCTATTTGCAAAATTAGAAAGCCAATTTTGGATCCTGTTTACCAACTTGCTTTGGATGCCATGAGCCCTCACCTTTTGAACCAGCTTTGGATGTAGGACCTTGTCAGAGGCCTCACTGGAGTCCATGTTAACCACAGCAACTGCACTAATCTCATCAATATATTTAATCACCATTTCAAAAAAAAGCTCATTAAATCAGTCAGACAGCAAACTTGTGCTGACTATCCCCGATCAATCCCTGCTTTTTCAAGTATTGATTAATCCTGTCCCTCAAAATTGACCACTGATGTCAGGCTAACTGGTCTTTACTTACCTGGCCTTTCCCTGTTGTTGTTGTTCTTGAGCATAGGAATCACATTAACTGTCCTTCAGTCATCTGGTACTTCATTTGTAGCCAGTGAAGTGTTAAACCTTCCCCCCCGGAGCCCCTTGCATCCCATAGCAACCTGTGATACACCACATCAGGCCCTGGGGATTTATGCACCTTTATGCCTGCTGAAACTTCTAATCCCTCCTCATTTATCCTAACATGCTCCAGAACCTTTCCATGCTTTCGAGTTTTTCTGAATCTTATCTGCTAAAGATATTTCATTGCCCCTCTTTATCCTCCTAATGTATTTTTAAAGCAGAGATAGCAGGAACTGCAGATGCTAGAGAATCTGAGATAACAAGGTGTAGAGCTGGATGAACACAGCAGGTCAAGCAGCATTGTACGAACATAAAAGCTGACATTTTGGGCCCAGACCCTTCTTCAGAAATGGGGGTGGGGAAGGGGGTTCTGAAATAAATAGGGAGAGAGGGGGAGGCGGGCAGAAGATAGATAGAGGAGATGATAGGTGGAGAGGAGACAGATAGGTCAAAGAGGCAGGGATGGAGCCAGTAAAGGTGAGTGTAGGTGGGGAGGTAGGGAGGATATAGGTCAATCCAGGGAGGATGGACAGGTCAAGGGGGTGGGATGAGGTTAGCAGGTAGGAGATGGGAGTGGGGCTTGAGGTGGGAGGAGGGGATAGGTGGGGAGAAGGTCAGGTTAGGGAGGTGAGACGAGCTGGGCTGGTTTTGAGATGCAGAAGGGTGAGGGGAGATTTTGAAGACTGTGAGGTCCACATTAATACCATTGGGCTGCAGGGTTCCCAAGTGGAATATGAGTTGCTGTTCCTGCAACCTTCAGGTGGCATCATTGTGGCACTGCAGGAGGCCCACGATGGACCTGTCGTTTGCGGAATGGGAGGGGGAATTGAAATGGTTCCCAACTGGGAGGTGCAGTTGTTCATTGCAAACGGAGCATAAGTGTTCTGCAAAGCAGTCCCCAAGCCTCCACTTAAGCAGCCCCCTACACTCTATATTTCTGAAGGGTCTCTCCTGTTTCCTGTACCTGACAGACACTGGCTTCTTTTTCTTTATCAAACTCTTGATTCCCTTGACATCCAGGATTCCCTGGACTTGCTGCCTTTGCCTTTCACTTTTACAGGAACTAGCTGGCCCTGAATTCTCACTGTTCTACTTTTAAAAGACTTCCACTTCCCAAATACAGAATCTCTGTGAGTAGCTGCTTCCAGACAATGTTTGACAGGTCCTATCTAATGATACTGAAATGGCCTTCCCCAGTTTCGATATTTATCTTCTGAACTGCCCTTATCGCTTTCCATAAGACTTTAAAACTTACCGATGCTCCATAGTGAGTCCATCTGCAGCTCCAGCTGCACCATGTGGCAAATCTATCCCCTTGACAAATGCCTCACTGAAGTCCATGCAGATCACATCTGCCCTGCCCTCATCAATCCTCTTTGTTACTTCTTCGAAAAAACTCAATCAGGTCAGTGAGACACGACTTCCCATGCATGAAGCTATGTTGACTATCCCTAATTGGTCCTTGCCTTTCCAAATACGTGTAACCCCACACCTACCATAGAACATAGAAAAGTACAGCACAGTACAGGCCCTTCGGCCCACGATGTTGTGCCGTGGATTAATCCTAATCCAAAGGTAAAATAACCTAACCTACATTCCCGTCAATTCACTGCTGTCCATGTGCATGTCCAGCAGTCGCTTAAATGTCACTAATGACTCTGCTTCCATGACTACCACTGGCAAAGCATTCCATGCGCTCACAATTCTCTGGGTGAAGAACCTCCCTCTGATATCTTGTTGTCTCACCAGTGCCACATTGCTGATCTCTTTAAGTTCTTAGTGTCCAGATTTTCTCTATACCTTCCTCCTAACACCTTAAAACTATGACCCCTCGTGGCAGTCAATCCTGCCCTGGGGAAAAGTCTCTGGCTATTGACTCTATCCATGCCTCTCATTACCTTGTACACCTCGATCAGGTCACCTCTCTTCCTCCTTCTCTCCAGTGAGAAAAGTCCGAGCTCAGTCAATCTCTCCTCGTAAAACAAGTCCTCCAGTGCAGGCAGCATCCTGGTAAACTTCCTTTGCACCCTCTCCAAAGCCTCCACATCTTTCCTATAATAGGGCGACCAGAACTGGACACAATATTCCAAGTGTGGTCTCACCAGGGTTTTGTAGAGCTGCAGCAAAACCTTGCGGCTCTTAAACTCGATCCCCCTGTTAATGAAAGCCAAAACACCATATGCTTTCTTAACAACCTTATCCACTTGGGTGACAACTTTGAGGGAGCTATGCACTTGAACACCAAGATCCTGCTGTTCCTCCACACTGCCGAGAATCCTGCCTTTAATCCTATATTCAGCACTTAAGTTCAACCTTCCAAAATGCATCACTTCGCATTTATCCTGGCTGAATTCCATCTGCCATTTCTCAGCCCAGCTCTGCATACTGTCAATGTTTCGCTGAAGCCTGCAATAGCCCTTGATACTATCAACGGCACCTCCAACCTTTGTGTCATCAGCAAACATACTAACCCACCCCTCAACCTCCTCATCCAAGTCATTTATTAAAAACTACAAATAGCTGAGGCCCAAGAACAGAGCCCTGTGGGACACCGCTCAGCACTGACCTCCAGGCAGAATACTTACCATCTACAACCGCTCTCTGTCTCCTGTCAGCCAACCAATTCCGAATCCACACAGCCAAATCACCCTGTATCCCATACTTCCTGACTTTATGAATCAGCCTGCCGTGGGGAACCTTATCAAATGCCTTGCTGAAGTCCATGCACACCACATCCACTGCTCGACCCTCGTCAACCTGTCTCGTGACCTCCTCAAAGAACTCAATAAGATTTGTGAGGCATGACCTGTCCCTCACAAAGCAATGCTGACTCCCTTTAATCACGCTACGCTTTTCCAAATAGTCATAAATCCTATCCCTTAGAATTCTTTCCAAAATCTTGCTGACCACGGACGTAAGACTGACTGGTCTGTAATTTCCCGGGATTTCCCTATTTCCTTTCTTGAAAAGAGGAACAACATTTGCCTCCCTCCAATCTTCCGGTACGACTCCCGTGGAGAGTGAGGAAGCAAAGATCTTCGCCAGCGGCTTAGCAACCTCCTTTCTCGCTTCCTGGAGCAACCTAGGACAAATATGGTCTGGCCCTGGGGACTTATCAATCTTAATGTTTGCCAAAATTTCCAATCTCGATCTGTTCAAGCCTGTTTCCCTGCTCCTCAAAGTTCTCATTCACAACAAGGTCCCTTTCCTTAGTGAAAACCGAAGCAAAAAACTCATTTAGGACTTCCTCTATCTGCTCAGACTCCACGCACAAGTTTCCTACACTATCTCTGATCGGCCGTACCTTCTCCCTGAACATTCTCTTATTCCTTACGTATGAGTAAAATGCCTTCGGGTCCTCCCTAATCCTTCCTGCCAAGCCTTTTTCATGCCCCCTCCTGGCCCTCCTCAGTCCACTTTTGAGCTCCTTCCGAGCAAGCCTGTAATCCTCTAAAGCTGTGCTAGACCCTTGCTTCCTCCACCTTACTTAAGCTGCCTTTTTCTTTTTGACGGGAAACACCTCTGTTCCCATCATCCAAGGCTCCTTAATCTTACCCCTTCTTACCTGTCTCAGAAGAACAAATTTATGCATCACTAGCAACAACTGTTCCTTAAACAGTCTCCACATGTCTGTTGTGCCCTTTCTGTGGAACAAGTGCTCCCAATCTATACTTCCCAACTCCTGCCTGATAGCGTCATAGTTTCCTTTTCCCCAGTTAAATATCTTCCCCTGGTAATTGCTCCTTTCCCTCTCTATGGCTATGGTAAATGTGAGGCTGTTGTGGTCACTGTCGCCAAAGTGTTCTCCCATCGCGAGATCTGACACCTGTCCTGGCTCATGGTCGAGCACCAAATCCAAAATGGCCTCTCCCCTCGTTGGCCTGTCCCCATACTGAGTAAGGAAACCGTCCTGAACACACCTGACAAAAACGGCTCCATCCAAACCATCTGCGCTGAGGAGGTTCCAATCAATATTGGCAATGTTGAAGTCACCCATAACAACAACACTGCTACATTTGCACTTTACAACAATCTGCTGGCCTATGAGTTCTTTGATCTCCCTACTGCTGTTTGGGGGTCTGTAGAAAACTCCCAATGAGGTGACTGCTCCCTTGCTGTTCTTAACTTCCACCCATACTGACTCAGTTGACAAACCTTCCTCGGCAACTTTCATTTCTCTTGCTGTGATGCACTGATTAGCAACGCTACACGCCCTCCTCTTTTACCCCC
Source organism: Stegostoma tigrinum (assembly GCF_030684315.1). Lineage (NCBI taxonomy): Eukaryota > Metazoa > Chordata > Chondrichthyes > Orectolobiformes > Stegostomatidae > Stegostoma > Stegostoma tigrinum. Next base: position 3,246,335 of record NC_081387.1, read on the forward strand.
TCCTTTTTCTTTCTAAATGTTCTAAACCCTGGAACATCTAGCAACCATTCCTGCCCCTGTGAAACCCACGTCTCCGTTATGACCACAACATCATAGTCCCAAGTACTGATCCATGCTCTAAGTTTGTCACTCTTATATCTGACACTCCTTGCGTTAAAGCAGACACATTTTAACCGATCCCTTCGTTCCATCACATGAAAAACCTTCCCCGTAGATTCACTGCATCCTGCCACTGCCTCATTCACTACTATGCTCCCTCCCCCCTCAGATGTGTAGCTCTAGTTCCCACGCCCCTGCCAAACTAGTTTAAACCCTCCCGAACTACTTGAGCAAATCTCCCACCCAGGACATTTGTGCCCCTCCAGTTCAGGTGCAACCTGTCCATCATGTACAGATCCCACCTTCCCCAGAAGGCATCCCAATGGTCTAAGTATCTGAAGCCCTCCTTCCTGCACCAGCTGCACAGCCACGTGTTAAGCTGCACTCGCTGCCTATTCCTCACTTCGCTACCTCGTGGCACCGGTAGCAAACGTGAGAACACTACTCTACTCGTCCTGCTCTTCAGGTTCCAACCTAGCACCTAGCTCTCTGTTGTCCCTTTTCAGATCTTCAATCCCTTTCCTGGCTATGTCATTGGTGCCAATATGTACCACGATTTCTGGCTGCTCACTGTCCCCCTTCAGAATCTTGTAGACCCGATTGGTGACATCCCGAACCCTGGCACCTGGGAGGCAACATACCTTCCGGGAGTCCCGTTCCTGACCATAAAATCTCCTGTCAATCTGTCTAACTATTGACTCCCCTAACACTAGCTTTTTTCTAATATCCCCCCTTCCCTTCTGAGTCACAGTGCCAGGCTCAGTGCCAGAGTTCTGACAACTATGGCTTTCCCCTACCAGCAGTATCCAAAGCGGTATACTTATTGCTGAGGGCCGGCCACAGGGGATCCCTGCTCTGTCTGTCGGTTCCCTTTCCGCCTCCTGACTGTAACCCAGCTGTCCTTATCCTGCGCTTGAGGAGTGACCACCTCCCTGCACATCCTCTCAATTTCCCCCTCGACCTCCTGGATGATCCGCAGTCCATCCAGCTCCAGCTCCAGCTCCAGTTCCCTAACTCGGTTTTCAAGGAGCTGGAGTTGGGTGGACTTCCTGCAGATGTGGCCAGCGGAGACATGTGTTGTTTCTCTCACCTGCCACATTCTGCAAGAGGAACATGTAACTGTCCTAACATCCATACCCCGCTAATCTGAAAGCTCACACAGTACTAAACAAGGAAGAGAAGCAAAAAAAGAGAAAACCTGAAAAAACTTACCAAGTCTACAGCCTCTTATTAAGGTTAGATGAGGTGGGTGGGAGGGAGACCCTACGGTGTAGGGTCTCGGGTTTAGAACGCAGCCACTTAAAAACAATCACTCACCTTCCCAGCAAAAAGGACTGCTGGCTTCGAGGTAAGTACTTAAATAGCACTCACTCACCTTCCCGACAGCCTCTGTACTGCGACCTCACTTCCGCCCGGCTCCCACTGCTCTCTGCTGCAAAAAAGCCAGTCTTGCCCTTCACCCTAACAGGAACATACTGTCTCTAGACTTTCATTCTTTCATTTGTGAAGGCTTCCCATTTTCCAGCCGTCTCTTCACCTGCAAACATCCGCCTCCCAGTCAACTTCTGAAAGCTTTTGCCTAATACCGTCAAAATTGCCCTTCCTCCAGTTTAGAACTTTAAGTTTTAGATCAGGTCCATCCTTTTCCATCATTATTTTAAAACTGATAGAATTATGTTCGCTGGCTCCAAAGTACTCCTCCTCTGTGACCTCAGTCACTTGCCCTGCCTTACTTCCCAACAGTAAGTCAAATTTTGCTCCTTCTCAAGTATGTACATCAACATACTGAATCAGAAAATTTTCTTGTACACACTTAACAAATTCCTCTCCATCCAAGCCCTTAACACGATGGCAATCCCCATCTATGTTTATAAAGTTAAAATCTCCGACCATAACCACTCTATTAGTCCAACAAATACCTGATATCTCCTTACAAATTTGTTTCTCAATTTCCCACTGACTACTGGGGGTTATATAGTACAATTCCAATAAGGTGATTATCCCTTTCTTATTTCTCCCCATCAGCTGCCTCTGTCATTTCTCTTCCTTCCACGAGCCTGCCTGGACAAGTGTCCAGTAATGCTTCCCCTGAATTCCCCACATTCCGAAGCCACATCTTTCTCTGGTTTCTTTCTTATTTCTCTTTATGCCCTCTCTGAGCTCTTCTTATCCATGTCTCCCATCTCCTGTTTCAACGACTGTATTCCATCTAAACTGCTGGTCCCATGGTCGCTGATTTTGCACATGGTTCTTTATATTCAATACACTGTGGTGCTCCTTTTTTTATCACCCTTTTCCGAAAAAAATCGTTGCAATCTTCACAACAGCCCCACCCCTCCTCTCCATCTACTTCCCAGCTCCCTTCCTCTCCCCATTTCTGAAGAAGGGTACTGACCTGAAACATCAACTTTCTTGCTCCTCTTATACTGCCTGGCCTGCTGTGTTCCTCCAGCTCCACACTGTTTTGTCTCTGAATTCAGCATCCACACTTCCTGCTATCTCTTTGCAGATCTCTGTCTTTGCAAATTAGCGCCACATCTCCAACCTCCCTTTACTTTCTAAAGTCTAGAACATATTGTCAGCTCAAATCCTGGAAAGGGAAGGTTCGTAGTAAGTATCATTACGGATACATGTCCCACACTGATGTTGTTAGTTTAAAACCTTCCAAGGATGAAGAATGTTATTCCCACACTAGAAATCTCGATCAAACATTTACCAGGGGAACTGAGACAGAGCTGCAATAAGTGAGCTTTTATTCAGGTGGGACGCTGACATGTTTAAATCCCCGCCTGATCTGCTGCTCAAAGTCACCTCCATTTCACTGGTCAGTTTCCCAAGTTTCTGGAAACTCATGTTGCTGCAGAAATATTTGGATTGACTGTGAGAGACGTCAATCAGAGAGCCCACCCACTCTGCCCATTCTCTCCTCTTCCTCTTCCAGAGCTGGTTCACTTCCTATAGGGACTGAAAACCAAGTGAGGAGATGGTGAGTGAAGGAGCAGCTTTTATACAAATTGTATCCCATAATATCCACACCAGTCTTCAGGCAGTCTGACTATCCTGTGGGTAATCAGGGGTGGAAATGTCCCTTATGCTGTGTGAGAAGATCCAGCTGAGAGAGCTGTTTACTCGGTGCTTTGTGCTGAACTGTTTGACTGGAGCTGTGTGTTGGATATTGAGTGTGTTTATTGGAAGCATTTCCCTCCTGATTTCCAGCCTGAGTTTTGTTCATGTCTCATTCCTGAATATGAGAAAGTGACGTGTCATTATCTGGGAAGTGCAGAGTCACAGAGTCATACAGCACAGAAACAGACCCTTAGGTCCATGCCGAACATAATTCCAAACTAAAACAAGTCTCACCTGCCTGGTCCTGGCCCATATCCCTCCAAACATTTCCTATTCATGCACGTACCCTAATGTCTTTTAAACGTTGCAATTAGAACATAGAACATAGAACAGTACAGCACAGAACAGGCCCTTCAGCCCACAATGTTGTGCCGACCATTGATCCTCATGGATGCACCCTCAAATTTCTGTGACCATATGCATGTCCCACATCCTTCACTGCCTCCGGAAATTCATTACACATGTGAACCACTCTCTGTGTAAATATATTTGCCCATCACATATTTTTAAATCTCTCTCATCTCACCTTAAAAATTTGCCCCCTCTTCTTGAAACCCCCCATCCTCACAAAAGACAACTACCATTATCTCTATCTATACCTCTCATTGTTGTTGTAATCTGCTATCAGGTCACCTTTCAATCTCCTATGCTCCAGTGAAAAGAATCCAGCTTATCCAGCTTCTCTTTATAACTCAAACTTTCCATTCCTGGCAGAATGCTGGTAAATCTCTTCTGAACTATCTCCAGCTTAGTAATACCTTTCCTATGAGTGGGTGACTAGAAGTGGACACAGTATTGCAGATGTGGCCTCGCAAGAGGATTCTCACTGATTTCCTGTTGTTGAGTTCTGTGGGTCTTTTGGGAGCTGGTTCTTCTCCTGTGGGCCATTAATTGATAAATTCATTGTGAAAAAGGGACAACACTGTCCCGGGTCCTAGCAATCAGCACTGTCTGTGTCTCCTATCCCTCCCACATCCCCACAATCATAGGTACCCTCCACCCACCCCACACTACACACCCTGCACCCTCGCCACCCACCCTCACATATACAGCCCACCATCACCTCCACTGGTCTCTCCATTTAAATACTGTGGCAACAAGAGCAGATCAGCAGGTCAGAATCCTGTAGTAAGTAACTAAACGGACTCCCCAAAGCTTATCCACCATCTACAATGTACAAGTTAAGGGTTTGATGGAATTCTTTCCACCTGATTGGATGACTGCAACTCTGACAACACTCGGAAAACTTGACAGTGTCCAGGACAAGATGCCCACTTGATTGGTATCATATCCACCGCCTTCAACATTCACTCCACCATCATGGCACAGTCACAGTGGTGTGTACTGCGAATGGCCAAGTGGTATTGTCACTGGACTATTAATCCAGAAATTCAGCTAATGTTCTGGGGAGAGAGAGTAGGAACTGCAGATGCTGCAGAGTCTGAAATAACAAGGTGTAGAGCTGGATGAACACAGCAGGCCAAGCAGCATTAGAGGAGCAAGAAGGCTGATGTTTCGGGCCTAGACCCAGCTTTCCTGCTCCTCTGATGCTGCTTGACCTGCTGTGTTCATCCAACTCTACACCTTGTTATCTCTAAGGTTCTGGGGACCCAGGTTCAAAACCCAACATGGCTCATGGTGGAATTTGAATTCAATAAAAGAAGCTGGAATTAAGAATTCAATGATGACCATGAAACCAGTGTTGATTGTTGGAAAAATCCATGTGGCTCTTGGGAAGGGAATCTGTCATCCTTACCTGATCTGGTTTACATGCGACTCCAGACCTAAAACAATGTGGTTGACTCTTAACTGTCCTCTGGGCAATTAGATTAGATTAGATTCCCTACAGTGTGGAAACAGGCCCTTCGGCCCAACAAGTCCACGCTGACCCTTACAGCATCCTACCCAGACCCATTCCCCTATAACCTACACAACCCTGGGACAATTTAGCATGGCTGATCCACCTAGCCTGCATATCTTTGGACTGTGGGGATGGGCAATAAATGCTGCCTAGCCAGAAGCACCCACATGCCATGAATGAATTTAAAAATATTGGCTTGGCCAGCGTCCTGACTTGATGGGCCTTCTTACAATCTTTCACTGTGTTGAGAGGAGGATGCAAACTTCAGAAAAGAAAAGTTTGAAGGTTTGCTATGAATATGAACCTGTATTTCAGGGGCTGGGAAGTGGGTGGAGGCTGGGGAAAACAATTCCAATCCATTAAATTCATATTTTATATGCGTAATTTTTGACATTTCAAAAGTTTTTGCCAGTACAACAAACTCCATGCCTGGTTAAGAAGCAAAGCTATGGAGTGGCCAGGTCCCAAATCCTGGTCACCAGGCAAGCCGAATATCGGGTCTAGGCCCGGAACATCAGCTTTTGTGCTCCTAAGATGCTGCTTGGCCTGCTGTGTTCATCCAGCTCCACACTTTGTTATCATCCCACCCATACCACCTCACTCCTGACACAACCCTTGCCTATATATCACAAACACCTCTGGTCCAACTCTTCTGTCCCTACCACACTCTTGCTCTCTGTGCATCTTCTCCTGGATTTCGTTGCCCTCCTCTTCAAACTTGAGTCTCCTTGAAAGCCTCCCTGCCCTCATCCGACATACCCACCTCCGCCATAACATAGCAACAACTCACAACTCTGCTGACTTCACCTTCCAAACCTCCAACCTTTCCCATTGAAAGGACAAAGGAGCAGCAGATACATGGGAACACCACCTCTGCAATTTTCCTTCCAAACTATGCACTATCCTGACTTGAGACAATGTCACTGTTCTGACACTGTTGCTGTAAATCAGTCTACACAAGATGAACTGAAGCAGTTCAAGAAGGCTTCTCATGGACAGTTAAGGATGGGCAATAAATGCTAGTCAGCCAGATCCTCTGAAAGTATAAACAAAAAAACCAAGGAGTTGGACCCTTCAATGAAGAAAGAGAGGGAGTTGGCGGAAATCATGTTTCCTGTTAATGTTTTACAGAAGGATTGCACCGTACTACACCAGAGAATAGTGAGAGGATACATGCTGCAGATAAATGCTGACCATCATCCAGAGAACAACTGCTGAACAGTGGGAAGACATCCAGTCCCTTTACAGCATTGCTCAACACAGAGAAGGTTGGGCAGTGAAACCATCATCTGGAAATTAGTCGAGTCAAGGGAGCTTTGACGGATGATCAGATCTGAAACTGGTCAGTGGTGTGGAGCCTTCCATCAGAACAGACCTTTCTGAAGATTGGGATGTGGATGATCAGTCAGGTTGAGGCTGGGAAGAAGTGTAAGTGGCTCCAAGTGTGGTGACAGCTTCCATCATTCATCGAGCTTCATGAATAACTGACTCATTCCTATAGGAGGAAACTGTTCATGTGTGAGGAGGATTCCACAGACTAACAAGATCTAGCACAGAAGGTGCATCACTAAACAGCCACCTGGACGGAAAAGCATTCAAGTGTGAGATGTGTGACCAAGATTTCATGCAGTCATCAACGCTCATAAAAGGCCAAAGTATCCACAGCAGGGAGAGGCCATTCACTTGTGGAGTGTGCAATAAATCATTTTTGCGGTCATCACACCTCCGCACACACCGATATGTTCATACAGGGGAGAAACCATTTAAATGTGAAGTTTGTAATAAAGCTTTTGCAACATCTACAACTCTGCTGACTCACCAACTCATTCACACAGGGGAGAAACCCTTCACCTGTGAGGTTTGTGACAAATCTTTCATCCATTTTTCTGATCTGCAGATACACCAGAGGATTCACACAGGGGAAAAACCCTTCAGATGTGACACATGTGACCAAGCTTTCACACACGCATTGACTCTTGTGAATCACCAGCGCATTCACACAGGGGAGAAACCATTCAAGTGCAAGTCATGTGAAAAATCATTCTCACAGTCATCACACCTCCGCTTGCATCAACGCGTTCACACTGGAGAGAAGCCATTCACATGTGAGGTTTGTGACAAATCATTCTCACAATCATCGCACCTCCGCATCCACCAACGCATCCATACAGGGGAGAAACCGTTCATGTGTAAAGTGTGTGACAAATCATTCACGCAATTATCACATCTCCGACTCCATCAGTGCGTGCACACAGGGGAGAAACCATTCATATGTGGGGTGTGTGACAAATCATTCTCGAGATCATCACGTCTCCTTGACCACCAACGTATTCACACAGGGGACAAGCCATTCATGTGCAAGTTGTGCGACAAATTGTTCTCACGATCATCAACCCTCCTCAACCACCAACGCATTCACACAGGAGACCAACCATTCACATGTGCAGTGTGTGACAAATCATTCTCTGATTCATCAACTCTCTGCATCCATCAACGCATTCACACGGGGGAGAAACCATTCATGTGTGAAATGTGTGACAAATCATTCTCCGATTCATCGACTCTCCGTGTACACCATCGCACTCACACAGGGGAGAAACCATTCACATGCGAAGTGTGTGACAAATCATTCTCAGACTCATCAACCCTCCGAGTACATCGGCGTGTTCATACAGGGGACAAACCATTCACGTGTGTTGTATGCAAGAAATCATTCTCACAATCCTCAAACCTTAGGAGACACCAGCGTTTACACACAGGGGAGAAACCATTCTGATGTGAGATTTCTATTAAGGTTTTTACTGACTCCTATACTCCTGTAAGACACCAGAGGATTCATGACGGAGAGAAACTCTTTGAATGAGAGGTATATGACAAAGCCTTCACATGATTATTAAGCTTGGAAGTCTTTTATTGGAGTGTTAGTCCACACAGGAGATAAAGTCGTCAAGTGTGATGTTTAAACAAAACTTTTGGGACATCCGTGAACCTCCTGATATAGCAGATGATTCACACTGCAAAGAACAGGATGTGAGAAATGTGACAAATCTTTCTTGTATTTAACAAACCTGTGCACACACCCAGAGGAGAAACTAGTCAAGTGTGAGGTATGAGACAAAGCCTAGACTGATTTAAAGAGCCATCTGCACTACCAGGAACGCTCGGTGGAAAGGCCTATCGTTATTAGATTTGCAGTGAGCCTTCTGTGACAGCTTCATCCTGTGTAGACATCTGTGTTCTGTACGTGGTGTGATTAAACAGAAACAGGACAACCAAGTGTGCCTCAGGTTTCCCAGTGGCTACATGGCCCTGCACTTTATATGGAATATTGCTCTTGATAAACCAGAAGATTCATAATGATGTAGCAACTCACCAGAGCAATAGATTGGAATCAAGCAGCACTGTCCTACAGTCATCACATTCAACTGAACCCTCCAAAGTTCCCAATTTATCTGACTGACAAATCCCGGTTAAAAGAGCGCATTCAGCAGATTTCGGTGTTGAAGAAGAAAACAGCTATTTATGCAAATCAATTATTTTTAACTGAAGGCAGAAGAGAAACTAACTTATACCTCTCTATGACTTAAATTCTACCCTATTGTAAGATTTCCCACTGACATACAAACAGATGCACAAAGAAACAAGATAAAATTCAAATAATAAGGGTGGAAGAAATAAAAAGTCAGTGAAGCACAGTTCTGGCATCAATTTGGATCACAGGCATTCATGAGATGTTTTCTTCTGACTCTTTGATGAGGACATGAGGTTGTGGACCCACTGATTCTCACTCTTTTGTTCACTACCTTTTCAATGTTTCGGAAGATGGTTTCCCCTTCTTCCTTTCAAGAAGAGAATTTGCAGAAAAGGGGAGTAGCTAGCTGCTTGGAATGGCCTTTTTACTTCTGCACTCACAGAAAGGAGGCCAAGAAAGATGTTTCCTCCTTTGCAGACTGTATGTTCCTGCTGTATTCTCCAAACAGCAAGCTGTAGCCATTGGTCAGGATCTCATCAACAAAAGCTACTACGCTGAGTACTCCTTATCACACATAACTAATCTTGGTTCAAAGAACTAATTAAAAGCCTGTCACAAGGCAAACTGTTCCTCGACACAAACCCACAGAGCAAGGTGTCTATCAGCCACTCCCACTGCTAGACAAAGGCCACATTGAGGATACAACATGCAATGAGTCCTGCTAATTTTTTTTTCAAAACTGCAACAATCCATTCTTTTAATGCACGTTTTTTCTATTTTCAATTCTACCGTATAAAAAATAGAATGTTGAACAGGGTTGCACTGGGCATGAAAATCTCGATCCCTGGCAAGGTCTCTCGGTTCCACAATCAATCAATGAGCACCCGCAATAGGTCTGGCTGTTTAAGGCTTTACTCTTTATTTCTTCATACGGCTGGGTACAGAGATCCGGAAACACAGAAGTTGAGCACTTCTGTATTCTTTGGAGGAGCTGCACACAACAGCTTAATATAAAGACATTTTTATACTTTTCTTTAAGCAGGGTACAAGGCGTGATTGCACAGTACATTCAAACAATTACCAATCAATATGTAATATTGCTTCATTGGCAGTTACTAGGTCCAGTGATGTTAACTGGTAAACAACTTATGTCACAGTGCTTAGGTCACTTTTATTTTGCTACAGAAAGCTGCTGCACCTGCACTTGAAGGTCAGTCAAAACAGTTAGTACTTCTCTATCTTATCAAGTTACTGCTGTATTCTAAAAGGTGCATTGTCTGCTAATTTTTTTTTGCAGCGGTCTGAGGGTTAGTTATTTATGCAGCTGTAGCGGAATTTATTAACAGTTCGCAGCCTAGAAGCCATTTTGTTGTGCTAACTTGCATTGAGAAGCCATCTTGTGCCTGTATCCAAGTTTCAGACTCTCAAGCATTGGCCAGTCCTTTCTAAGCACTTCTCCCTTGCCCAAGGTACACCCAGAATTGTCTGTTGTGAATGAATGTTTCAATAACTCTCTCGATCAGGGTTGGAAGCATGTTGGACAGTCTTAAGTGTAGGCATGTGATAGTATGAAAAGTGGCAAAGTCCCTGGTATCAGTGGAATGGACAGTGTAAGGGATTGTCTTCAATCAGCACTACTGATGGACTGTTCTGCTTTCAATCAGTCAGGGACATTCCATTGTTTAGACACAGTTCTAACAATGTAACAGGAATAAATCAGAAGGAATAACCCTGTCTTCCAAGAAAGCTCAGTCCCTTTCCCTCCCAGCTTCTCTAATCTCCTCTAACCCTCAGTCCTATACTGGATTGTTGAGTAGCAGTTGTTGTGCTCAAGTTCTGGAGTGGCACTTGAACTCCACAACCCTCCATCTCAGAGAACAAATTTATGGGTTCAAGTCCAACTCCAGATGGATTATTCATTGAATGTAGATTAGTGTTATTGTCAGGGCCAGGGATTGAATTTTTAAGGCTCTGGGCTTTCAGTACAAACCCACAACAATTTAATGAGAAACAATCATATCATACAATGAGTGAAGATATAATCCTGTAAATGATAATACACTGCATTGATCAAGAAGCCAATCAGATCACAGTGCACGACTCTTCAATAAAACTTCCAATTGGTCACAAAAGGTGTACGTTTGCTTTAATAAAATTCCTTGACAAATAACAGCACTGATTAAACCATAGAAGTGTTACGGTACAGAAGAGATCATAGAATCCCTACAATGTGAAAACAGGTCATTCAGCCTAACAAGTCCACACCGAACCTCCAAAGAGAATCCCATCCAGACCCATCCCCCTTTTCTATCCCTGTATTTCCCATCACTAATGCACCTAAACTACATATCCCCGGACACTATGAGCAAATTTACATGGCCAATCCACCTAAGCTTGCACATCTTTAGTCTATAGGAGGAAACCCAAGCACCCAGAATAAATCCACACAAGACATAGGGAGAGTGTGCAAACTCCACACAGATAGTTGCCTAAGGTTTGAATCAAACCTGAGTCCTTGGTGCTGTGAGGCAGCAGTGCTAACCACTGAGCCACCGTGCTGCCCTAAAAATGGCTTTCAGCCCATTGCGCCTGCAACAGTTCTGTTACTTAGAATCAATCTCCTGCCTTTTCCCCATATTCATCCACACTATTTCAATCCAAATAATCATCCAACACAGTCTTAAAAGCTTCAAATGATTCTGCCTCCACCAAATTTCCAGACAGCTCATTCTATAACCTCTAACCACTTGCTATGTGGGGCAAACCATTTTTACTCATATCTAAGCCCTCACCTATTTTTCTTTTATGAGCAGAAACAGCTTCTTGCTATGTACTCTATCCAGGTCGCTCATGATTTTAAAAACCTTTGTCAAATCACTTCTCAGCCACTTTCATTCTGAGGAAAAATGTCCCAGATGGATTAGTCTTCAATCTGTTCTCATAACTGGAGTGTCTTATTCCTGGATAACAAAGTGCAGAGCTGGATGAACACAGCAGGCCAAGCAACATCTTAGGAGCACAAAAGCTGACGTTTCGGGCCTAGAAGGGTCTAGGCCCGAAATGTCAGCTTTTGTGCTCCTAAGATGCTGCTTGGCCTGCTGTGTTCATTCAGCTCTACACTTTGTTATCTCGGATTCTGCAGCATCTGCAGTTCCTATTGTCTCTGTCTTATTCCTGGAACCATTACTGTAAATCACTTCTGCATTCTCTTCATCTTTGCTGTAATGTGACACTCACAGCTGTACACAATACTGCAGCTGAGGTTTGACAAGTGTTTTGTACAAGTTCAGCATCACCTCCCTGTTCTTGTACTCTATACCACTATTAATAAAGTTGAGAACACTATCATGTGCATTCAGGTCCCTCTGCTTCTGCAATCCGTTTAGATTTGCATCTTATTTTATATTTCTTCCAATGTCTCTCAATTAGAATCCATTATTAAGGAAGTAATAAGAGGACATTTGGAAAGTCATAATGCAACTACCAGAGTCGGCATGGTTTTATGAAGGACTAATCATGTTTGGCTAATTAGATTTTATTGTTCGAAGATACGACAAGCTAAGTGGATAATAGGGATCCTGTAGATGTAATATGTCTGGACATCTATTTGATAAGGTACCTTAGAGAAGATTAATACAGAAGGTGAGATCACATGAGGTGGGAGATAATATTTTAGTTTGGATATGGAATTGACTAACCAACTAAAAGCTGAGTCAGGATAAATGGGAATTTTTCTGTTGCAAGATGTAACTAGTGAGGTGCTGCAGTGTTCGGTCTTTGGGCCCCAAATATTTACAATCTAGATTAATAATGCGGATTTTAGGATGGAAGGTATGAAAGCCAAATTTTCAGATGACACTAAAATAGGTGGGATGACATTAAGTTGCATTCAAGAAGTAAGAAATTTACAAATGGATAAGATTAGGTGAATGGCAAAAAATTTGTAGATGAATCCATGAAATTCACTACAGCAGGGTGTGGAGAATGCCAGACGTTGAGTAAATTTAAAGGAGATATTCATATTTTTAATTGTTAATAGGTTGAAGGGTTATGGGGAGCAGACAGAAAAGTGGAGTTGAAGCCAAGGTGAGGATCAGCGACGATCATATTGAGTGGTGGAGCAGGCTCAAAGGATTGAATTGCCTACTCCTGTTCCTAGCTCTTTGTATGTTCTCCTGAACAAAATGAATCATTCATACTCCTTTGCACTGAACCTCATCAACCAACTCCATCAACTTGTCAATGTCCTTTTGGAATTCCACACTGTCCTCTTCACAGTTTACAGTTCTTCCAAGTATATTGTCATTTGCAAAATTTTAAATGTGCCTTGCATACCAAGATACAGAACATTCATATACATCAGGAAAAGCAAGGGGCATAATACCAACCCCTGGGGAACTCCACTACAGACTTTCCTCCAGCCTGAAAAATATCCATTGACCATTATTCTTTGTTCTCTGTTGCTCAGCTAATATTATATCCACATGTTTGCTGTTGATTTTATGCCATGTCCGATAACTTTTCTCATGTCTGTGTGGCACAGTAACAAATGCTTCCTGAAAATCCAGATTTGGCATATCAACAGCATTATCCTTACCCACCCCCTTCTGTTTCCTCTTCAAAATACTCCAGCAAGTTAGTTCACCATGATTTTCACTTGAGAAATCTGTGCTAACTTCTCATAATTAACCGACCTTTTTCAGCAACTACTAATTCTATCCCACATAACAGTTTCTGGAAATTTCCCCATCACTAATGTTATATTAAATAGTTTGTAATTGCTGGAATTATCCTTAGGACCTTTCTCGATCAAGGCTGTATTATTTGCAATTCTCCAGTCTTCTGGCACCTCCCACAAGTACAGGGAATATTGGAAGATACAGCCAGTGTCCCTGGAATTTCAGCCTTCACTGCCATCAAAATTCTTGGTTACATCTCGTCTGGTCCAAGTACCTTATCAACATTAAGTGCCAACAATTTATCTAAGACTTCTTCCTCATTAATTTTGAAACCCTCTAATCAGAGTTTCTTCTCTGTCACCATGGCCTGGGCAACATCCTTCTCTTTTATAAAGACAGGTGCATCATATTTATTTAAACACCTCAGTAATGCCCTCTGACTCCATGTGTAAATCTCCTTTTTGGTCTCTGATTGGCCCTACTCCACCTTTAACCAATCTTACTGTTCAGACATCTATTGCAGACAATGGGATTTTCCTTTATACTAACTGCCAGTCTTTTCAAATAGTTCCTCTTTGCTTTTTCACCTCTTTGATGTTCAATATTCCAGTTGATTTTCAGTATTTTCTGCCTTACAGTTCTCATGGCATGCTTATTTTTCTAATATTAATTTCTATCTCCTTTGTCATCTAGGGGATTCTTTCTTTGTTTGTTCCACTTTTTCCATGAGAGGGAATATACCTCGATTGTACAAAAACCATCTGCTCTCTGAAGGTGGCCCATTGTTCAGTTCATTGTTTTCCCGCCAACCTCTTATTCCACAGAACATTGAACATAGAACATAGAAAAGTACAGCACAGTACAGGCCCTTCGGCCCACGATGTTGTGCCGTGGAATAATCCAAATCCAAAAATAAAATAACCTAACCTACATTCCCCTCAACTCACTGCTGTCCATGTATATGTCCAGCAGTCGCTTAAATGTCACTAATGGCTCTGCTTCCATGACTACCACTGGCAAAGCATTCCATGTGCTCACAATTCTCTGGGTGAAGAACCTCCCTCTGACGTCTCCTTTTTACCTTCCTCCTAACACCTTAAAACTATGACCCCTCGTGGCAGTCAATCCTGCCCTGAGGAAAAGTCTCTGGCTATCGACTCTATCCATGCCTCTCATTACCTTGTACACCTCGATCAGGTCACCTCTCTTCCTCCTTCTCTCCAGTGAGAAAAGTCTGAGCTCAGTCAATCTCTCCTCGTAAGACAAGCCCTCCAGTCCAGGCAGCATCCTGGTAAACCTCCTTTGCACCCTCTCCAAAGCCTCCACATTTTTCCTATAATAGGGCGACCAGAACTGGACACAATATTCCAAGTGTGGTCTCACCAGGGTTTTGTAGAGCTGCAGCATAACCTCGCGGCTCTTAAACTCGATCCCCCTGTTAATAAAAGCCAAAACACCATAAGCTTTCTTAACAACCTTATCCACTTGGGTGACAACTTTGAGGGAGCTATGCACTTGAACACCAAGATCCCGCTGTTCCTCCACACTGCCGAGAATCCTGCCTTTAATCCTATATTCAGCATTTAACTTCAACCTTCCAAAATGCATCACTTCGCATTTATCCAGGCTGAACTCCACCTGCCATTTCTCAGCCCAGCTCTGCATACTGTCAATGTCTCGCTGAAGCCTGCAGTAGCCCTCGATACTATCAACAGCACCTCCAACCTTTGTGTCATCAGCAAACATACTAACCCACCCCTCAACCTCCTCATCCAAGTCATTTATAAAAACTACAAAGAGCAGAGGCCCAAGAACAGAGCCCTGCGGGACACCACTCAGCACTGACCTCCAGGCAGAATACTTGCCATCTACAACCACTCTCTGCCTCCTGTCAGCCAACCAATTCTGAATCCAGACAGCCAAATCACCCTGTATCCCATACTTCCTGACTTTATGAATGAGCCTGCTGTGGGGAACCTTATCAAATGCCTTGCTAAAGTCCATGTACACCACATCCACTGCTCGACCCTCGTCAACCTGTCTCGCGACTTCCTCAAAGAACTCCAATTAATCCTTCTCAGCTGTGTTCTTGCCCATTAAAGTCAGCTGTCTGCAAATTGTTCTCTTTCTTTGATTGTTGCATGTCTTTTTTCTGTATCTAAAAACTATTCTGAACTTCTCAACAAACCCTCATCGAGCTCACATTTCTGCAGCAGGAGCATTTGCTGAACATCTAGGAGACGGGTAGGTTCCATGACTTCCCATACATGTCATTTGACCAACCTGATCTGTATATCTTGTCATATTTTAAACTTAGTTACTAACTTTCTTAATTACTTAGCCTTAAAGTTACGCCACTTACGTCAAGATAATAAAATGTGAGGCTGGATGAGCACAGCAGGCCCAGCAGCATCTCAGGAGCACAAAAGCTGATGTTTCGGGCCTAGACCCCAACTTTACTTATCCTTTTAAAAACTCATTGATGTGATATGGGTATTGCTGGCTGGATTTCCTCGGCCATTATTTATTGCCCATCCCTAATTGCTCAGAGGGTAGTTAAGAGTCAACAACATTGTTGTGCGTCTGGAGTCATATGTCAGCCAGAGCAGGTAAGGACAGCAGGTTCCTTCCCTCAAAGGCACTAGCGAGCAAGAAGGGTTTTCCTGACAATTGACAATAGTTTTGTGGTTATACTCAGACCCTTATTAGAATTCAAATTCTACCATCTGCCATGGTGGGGCTTCAAAGTTATAAATTAGAAAAATGGAGGTATTCTCTATTCAATCTGTTACTACACAGCTCTGGAGCAGGTCGAACTTGAACCCAGGCCTCCTGGCTCAGCAGTGGGGACAACACTACCATTGTGCCACAACTCAATATTAAAACCTGTCTTATTAAATGGTCCTCAGAACATTTCCTGGATCACTGGATTAATAGTCCAGCAATAATACCATTGTTAACACTTCCCCTTGGCTTGCTCATCCAATTATTCCTAGTTATTATTACTTATCTCTGCTATGGTGGTGGCTCCTTGTTCAATTGTCCCTTGTGTTTTCAGTTATTCACTTAATAAGACACTTCTTAATATTGAGCTGTGGCACAACGGTAGTGTTGTCCCTACTGCTGAGCCACGAGGCCTGGGTTCAAGTTCCACCTGCTCCAGAGGTGTGTAATAACAGGTTGAATAGACAATACCTCCACTTTTCTAACTTACAACTTTACAAATTCAGAGACAGTCACTAATGGTCGATCCTTACCAGCCACAATCTTGTCGATGTTCTGTGATGTCACTCCAATTTCTTTTCTCAGTTTGGTTTAGCCAGTTGTGAGCAGCTGAACGTATTTCTTTGCTTGTTGTTGGTAAGGTTGGCAATGGCAGAAGAATGCTTCCCCTGCAGTATGTGGAAAATTAAGACACTGCTAGTCTCCATGGTGACTACCTACTCAGGAAGTGTGTTCAGCTGCAGCTGCTGGTTTGCTGCTGGAGCTGCAGATGGACTCACTGTGGAGCATCATGAGGATGATAATGTCATGAGTAAGACAATTAGTGAGTTCGTCAAACCATACGTAAGGGCTACACAGGCAAAAGTGTTGGGTGACTGCCACAAAGACAAGTAGGCTTCCCTTGTTCCTGTGGCTTTTCCCCTCTCAGATATATGATGTTGGATATTACTGGGGGCAGTACTCTCTCAGGGGAAAGCAGTGCAATGTTTCAAAATATACCTAGGACATGTGTTTGTGCCCGTATATAGATAATCCGAGTAAAGATGGATACTGCTAGACCCAGTCCGAGGGAATTAAGTTGGTCAAATGGTTGAAGTGTCAGTGGGCATTACCAAGTCATATGAAAAGCAATGAAGACAGTACAGAAGTTAAGTATCAAAACTGGCGGAAGGCCAATTTCAATATCATTAGACAGAATTTGGCAAACATTGACTGGAAGCAGCTGCACGCAGATGAGTCTGTATTTGGAAAGTAGAAGTCTTTTAAAAGTAGAACAGTGAGGAATCAGGGCCAGTGTCTTCCTCTAAAAGTGAAAGGCAAGGGCAGCAAGTCCAGGGAATCCTGGATGTCAAGGGAATCAAGAGTTTGATAAAGAAAAAGAAGCAAGTGTATGTCAGGCACAGCACATTGAAAACAGGAGAGACCCTTCAGAAATATCGAGTATAGGGGGCTGCTTAAAAAATAAATGAGAAGGATAAAGAGCAGATAAGATAAAGAAAAACTCCAAAGCGTTTCACAATTATATCAAGAGAAAAAGGATTATCTGGAGAGAGTGGGGCTTATTAGAGACCAAAGGGGACAGTGCATGGAGCCTGACGAATATAGGTGTGGTTTTATATAAACGTTTCTTATCTGTATTCAAAAAGGAGAGAGAAATTGTAGGTGGAAATTTCACTTGGGATAGGAAGGTTCTAGAGCATGTTAAGATTAATGAGGAGGGATTAGATGTTTCAGCAGGCGTAAAGGTGCATAAATCCCCAGGGCCTGATATGGTGTATCGCAGGCTGCTATGGGATGCAAGGGGCCACTGGCTGCAGGTGAAGTACCAGATGACTGAAGGATAGTTAATGTGATTCCTTTGCTCAAGAACAACAACAACAGGGAAAGGCCAGGTAAGTAAAGACTAGTTAGTCTGACATCAGTGGTCAATTTTGAGGGACAGGATTAATCAATACTTGAAAAAGCAGGGATTAATCGGGGATAGCACAAGTTTGCTGGGGGGCGGGGGGTGAGATCCTGTCTGATCGACTTAATGAGCTTTTTTTTGAAATGGTGATTAAATATATTGATGAGATTAGTGCAGTTGCTGTGGTTAACATGGACTCCAGTGAGGCCTCTGACAAAGTCCTACATCCAAGGCTGGTTCAAAAGGTGAGGGCTCATGGCATCCAAAGCAAGTTGGTAAACAGGATCCAAAATGTATATTTCTTCTCTGTATTCACAAAGGAGAAAGAAATTGTCGTTGGAAATTTTACAAACAATGAATGGTAGGTCCCCAAAGAGTACTGAGGTCCCTACAGTGTGGAAACAGGCCCTTCAATCCAACAAGTCCACGCTGCCCCTCCAAAGAGCATCCTACCCAGACCCATTCCCCTAATTTCCCATGTCTAACTCACCTAACCTAACCTAAACACCTCTGGATATTATGGGCAATTTAGCATGGCCAATCCACCTAGCCTGCACATCTTTGGACTGTGAGAGGAAACCAGAGCACCCAGAGGAAACCCACGTAGACACAAGGAGCATATGCAAATTCTGCACAGTCATCCAAGGATGAAATCAAACCTAGGTCCCTGGCGCTGTGAGGCAGCAGTGCTAACTACTGAGCCACTGTGCAATGTGCACAAGTCCATAGATCTCTGGAGATATTAGCAAAGGCATGGGGTGAAGAAGGCATATAGGATGCCTACCTTCATTAGCAGGGTGTAGAATATAGAAGTAGAAGTCTTGTTCAGTGACTGGTAAAGTTTTGAGAAATTGTTATTGGAGAAGATAGCATCAGACGCTTCAACTTAGTATTAAAAGTATTTAACATTGTAAAGATTAATTAACTTATATCATGGCAGGAGAGCTCCAAATCGTAGTCTACTCCTTTTGCTCGATATGGGAAGCTGGACACTCCATGTATGCAAGAAGAGTCTCCAGCTGCAGCTCCAGTGAGCCTGAGTGTTGGAGTTGGAGCCGAATCTGGGGACACTGTGGAGTATTCTCAAGGCAGAGTGTCGTGGATAGCACATATAGAGAAGTGGCCACACTGCAGACTCAACCTCCACAGGCGGGAAGGGAAAGAGTGACCACCAGCCAGAGCAGGAGGGCAAAGCAGGCAGTGCAGGAATCTCCTGTCATCATATCCCTGCAAAACAGATGTACCGTTTTGGATACTGTTGAGGGGAATGACCTCTCGGGATAATAGAGGCAGCCAAATTCATGGCAACTGGAGGGAGAGATGAGCTGAAAAATGCTGTAGTTATTGGGCATTCAATTGAAAAGGGAATAGATAGGTATTTCCGTGGCCACAGACGAAAAGTCCAGGATGGTATGTTGCCTTCCTATGTTCGGGTCCTGGATCTCTTCAAGCGGTTGCAGGATATTCTGGAGCAGGAGAGCAAACAGCTAGTGCTCATGGTACACATTGGTATGAATGACATAGGTTAAAAAAAGGGATAAGGCCTAAAAGCAGAATATAGAGAACTAGGAAGAAAAATGAAAAGTAGGACCTCAGAGATAGTATCTCAGGATTACTACCAGTGCCACAAGCTAGTCAGAGTAGAAACAACAGAATATACAGGATGAACACATGGCTGAAAAGGTGGTGTGAGAGGGAAGGTTTCAGATTTGTGAGGCATTAGAACCAGTTCTTCGGGGGGAGGTGGGACCTGTACAAACTGGATGGGTTACACCTGGGCAGGACCAGGACTGATGTCCTTGAGAGGGATACTTGGTACAGTGGTTAGGGAGGGTTTAAACTAATGTGGCAAGGGGACGGGAACCAGACGAGTCAGGTGGTAGATGCAGAAATTGAGGGAGAGGTAGAAACCAAGGCAAATATGACGAAGATCAATATCAGGCAGGAAAATGCTGCTGAAAACAGTGGGGGGAGGTGGTTTGAAATGCTTATGTTTCACGGTGAGTACTATAATAGGCAAGGTAGATGAACTTAAAGCTTTGGTTAGTACTTAGAACTATGACATTATTACGATTACAGAGATTTGACTAAAAGAGGGACACAGGACTGGACAGCTGAATGTCCCAGGATTTAAATGTTTCAGGAGTAATAAAAAGGGAAGTAAAAGGGGTGGGGGAGTTAACTAATGGAAAGGACTATCTCACAGCTCTACTATGTTATATCAGGCACTCGTGCAACAAGGCAGCATGGGTAGAAATCAGGAATAGAAAAGGTGTAATCGCAATGCTGAGGGCATACTACAGGTCTCCCAACAGCCAGCGGGAGATAGAGGAGAGAATATATGGACAGATTTTGGTAAGATGT
The DNA here is from genome assembly GCF_030684315.1 of Stegostoma tigrinum. Lineage (NCBI taxonomy): Eukaryota > Metazoa > Chordata > Chondrichthyes > Orectolobiformes > Stegostomatidae > Stegostoma > Stegostoma tigrinum. The sequence continues at coordinate 3,266,566 of NC_081387.1, forward strand.
AAAAACAGCAGGGTTGTGGTAGGTGATATTAACTTCCCCTGTATTGACTGGGACTCACTACATGCTAGGGGCTTAGGTGGGATAGAATTTATAGGGATCATTCAGGAGGGACTTTCAACACAAAATGTAAAGTCCAACCAAGGAAGTAGTTATACTGGGATCAGAGATAATGGGAACTGCAGATGCTGGAGAATCCAAGATAACAAAGTGTGGGGCTGGATGAACACAGCAGGACAAGCAGCATCTTAGGAGCACAAAAGCAGACATTTCAGGCCTAGACCCTTCATCAGAAAAGCCTTTTGTGTTCCTAACATGCTGCTTGGCCTGCTGTGTTCTTCCAGCCCCACATTTTGTTATCAAGGAGTTATACTGGACCTGGTTTTGGGAAATGAGCCTGGCCAAGTGATTGAGGTTTCACTGGGGGAGCTTTTCAGGAGTAGTGACCATAATCCTGTGAGTTTAAAGATACTCATGGATAGGGATAACAGTAGTCCGCGGGTTGAGCTGTTAGATTGGAGCAAGGCAAACTATAACAATATTAGGCAGGAATTGCAGAATGCTGATTGGAGGTGGCTATTTGAGGGCAAATCTAATCGGAAACGTGGGAGTATTTGAAATGGCAGTTGATAAGAATTCAGGAGTGGCACAATCCTGCGAGAATGGACGATAGGTATGGCAAGCTACGTGGACCTTGGATGACCAGGGATGTTATGTCCTTGGTGAGAAAGGAAAAGGAAGCATACATAAGGTCTAGGAGGATGAGAACTGATGAAGCCCTGGAAATGTATAAGGAAAGTAGGAAAGAACTTAAACAAGGAATTAGAAGGGCTAAATAGTGTCAGGAAAAGTTATTTGCAAACAGGATTATGGAAAATCCCAAGACTTTTTATACAGGTATAAAGAGCAAGAGGGTAGCCAGAGAAAGGGTTGGCTGACTCAAGGACAAAGGAGGGAATCCATGTACAGAGCCAGAAGAGTTAGATTAGATTCCCGACTGTGTGGAAACAGGCCCTTTGGCCCAACATGTCCACACTGCCCCTTGAAGCATCCCACCCGGACCCATTCCCCTAATTTTCCATGTCTAACCCACCTAACGTAACCTAAATACTCTGGACATTATGGGCAATTTAGCATGGCCAATCCACCTAGCCTGCACATCTTTGGACTGTGGGAGGAAACCAGAGCACCTGGAGGAAACCCATGCAGACACAGAACATAGAACAGTACAGCACAGAACTGGCCCACGATGTTGTGCTGACCATTGATCCTCATGTATGCACCCTCAAATTTCTGTGACCATATGCATGTCCAGCAGTCTCTTAAATGTCCCCAATGACCTTGCTTCCACAACTGCTGCTGGCAACGCATTCCATGCTCTCACAACTCTCCGTGTAAAGAACCTGCCTCTGACATCCCCTCTATACTTTCCTCCAACCAGCTTAAAACTATGACCCCTCGTGTTAGCCTTTTCTGTCCTGGGAAATAGTCTCTGGCTATCAACTCTATCTATACCTCTCATTATCTTGTATACCTCAATTAGGTCCCCTCTCCTCCTCCTTTTCTCCAATGGAGAGTCCGAGCTCAGTCAACCTCTCTTCATAAGATAAGCTCTCTAGTCCAGGCAGCATCCTGGTAAACCTCCTCTGAACCCTCTCCAAAGCATCCACATCTTTCCTATAATAGGGCGACCAGAACTGGACGCAGTATTCCAAGTGCGGTCTAACCAAAGTTTTATAGAGCTGCAACAAGATCTCACGACTCTTAAACTCAATCCCCCTGTTAATGAAAGCCAAAACACCACATGCTTTCTTAACAACCCTGTCCACTTGGGTGGCCATTTTAAGGGATCTATGTATCTGCACACCAAGATCCCTCTGTTCCTCCACACTGCCAAGAATCCTATCCTTAATCCTGTAATCAGCTTTCAAATTCCACCTTCCAAAATGCATCACCTCATATTTATCCAGGTTGAACTCCATCTGCCACCTCTCAGCCCATCTCTGCATCCTGTCAATGTCCCACTGCAGCCTACAACAGCCCCCTATACTGTCAATGACACCTCCAATCTTTGTCGTCTGCAAACTTGCTGACCCATCCTTCAATCCCCTCATCCAAGTCATTAATAAAAATTACAAACAGTAGTGGCCCAAGGACAGAGCCCTGTGGAACACCATTCACCACTGACTTCCAGGCAGAATATTTTCCTTCTACTACCACTCGCTGTCTTCTGTTGGCCAGCCAGTCAGACACAGGGAGAATGTACAAACTCCACACTGACAGTCACCCAAGGCTGGAATTGAACCTGGGTCCCTGGCGCTGTGAGACTGCAGTGCTAACCACTGACACACTGTGCCGCCCCAAGCTAACAACTAGTTAGGTGAGGTCCTAACAAATATTTTGTGTCATTATTCACCAAAGAGAAGGAATTGGTGGAAGATGATCTCAGGGAAGTGTTGAGTTTCTAAGCCAATAATAAAAAGGAAGAGGTGTTGCTGTGTTAAAAAGTATGAAGGTAAATAAGTCCCCGGGTCCTGATGTGATCAATCCCAGAATATTGAAGGTGGCAAGAAAACAAATTGAGGGAGCATTGCTCAGATGAGGCCACAGATGAGGTCCCAGAGGACTGGAGAATAGTCAATGTTGTCCCATTGTTTCAGACGAGTATCAGGGCATGCATTTTGGAAGGTCAAGTATAGGTGGAAATTATACAGTGAATGGCAGAACCCTTGGGAGTACTGATATGTAGAGGGATCTGGGTATGCGGGTCCATAGATCACTGAAGGTGGCAGGACAGGTAGACAAGGTAATAAAAAAGGCTTATGACACGCTTGCCTTTATTGGAAGGGGCATTGAGTCTAAGGATGGACAAGTTATGCTGCAGCTTTATAGAACTTTATTTAAGCCACACTTGGAACATTATGCGCATTTCTGGTCACCACACTATCAGAAGGATATGATTGCTTTGTAGAGGGTACAGATAAGGTTTACCAGGACGTTGCCTAGTGTGAGAGATTTTAGCTGTAAAGAAAAGTTGATAACTTGGCTTTGTTTTCACTGGAAAACAGAGGTTGAGAGGTGACCTGATAGAGGTTTCTAAGACATGAATGGCATAGATAGACTGGAAAATATGAGGCTTTTTCTCAGGGTGGAGGGGTCAATTCCTAGGTGACACAGGTTTAAGGAATGAGAGGGAATATTTAAAAAGATGTACGAGGCAGATTTTTCACACAAAGGATGGTGAGTGCCTGGAATGTGCTACCAGAGGAGGTAGTGGAAGCAGACACAGTAGCAGCATTCAAGAAGCACCTGGATGAATACATTAAAGGAAGCAAATAGAGAGATACGTATCCTGTAAGCGAAGACTGGTTTAGCATAGAAGGGCAAAATGTGGCAGCGCAGACTTGGAGGGCTGAAGGTCCTGTCCCTGTGTTCTTCTTTGTTCTTTGGCTTTTACAACTTATATCGTCAGCCCAACAGAGGAGGTTGGAAGGGAGAATAACAGGAATGGGAGGGGTCTTTGATTACATTGCTTTTCCAAAGCAGCAGAGGGGGAATGAGGGGGAAGTTCATGGAAACTTATAAAATTCTAAAAGGAATAGACGCAAGTAAACGCAAAAAGAATGTTTCCAATGACTGTAGAGTCCAAAGCTAGGGGTCACAGTCTAAGGATACAGAGTAGGCAATTTCAGACTGAGTTGAGGAAAAATGTTCTCATCAGACGGGTGTGCCTGTGGAATTCCCTGTAACAGAAAGTTCTTGAGGTCAAAACATTGATGTTTTCAAGAAGGAGTAAAATAGGGCTAAAGGAATCAAAGGATTTGAGAGAAAGTGGGTACAAGGTACAATGGGTTGGATAATCAGCCATGATCAAATTGAATTGTGCAGCAAGCTTGAAAGGCTCAATTATCAACTACAGCTTCTATTTTCAACATTTCTACGAGAGGTGAGTGGACAGGGACATGCCGAGAGAGGCAAAGGGCACTAGATGGGGTGAATGTTGAGACTCAGAAATTGGAGCTGAAGAGAGCTGAACCTCTACAGGAAGTGACTGCGAGACAGGGCCAGGCTGTTAGGTGTCAATTCATTGGGTAGCTAGTCACACAATCAGTCATGTCTTACTCTCTGAGTCATTGAAACCATACACAAGTATCAGTGAACCCTACAGACAATCAGTCTCCTCTCTCACTCCCTTCTGTGCCCCTCACCCTTGTGTGCCTCCATATGTGTCCCTGTCTCCTCTGGCCCTCTCTCCTATGCATGTGCTGATCCCACCACTGCGCACCATCACTGCCTTGGATGTTGTGGGCCTTCCTCTTCTGATTTGCTGCCAAAAACATCTGAGGATACACATCCCACATTGAGTCAGATTGAAAGCCACCGAGGATGAAGAATGCTGTTCCCACATGAAAAAATCTTAGTCAAACATTTACCGGGGAACTGAGACGGCATCTGCAATAAGTGAGGTTTTATTCAGATGGGATAATGACAAGTTTTAATCTCCACCTGATCTGCTGCTCAAAGTCACCTCCATTTCACCGGTCAGTTTCACCAGCTTCAGGAAACTCACGTTGCTGCAAAAAATAGTATCAGAGATAATGGGAACTGCAGATGCTGGAGAATCCAAGATAACAATGTGTGGAGCTGGATGAACACAGTAGGCCAAGCAGCATCTCAGGAGCACAAAAGCTGACGTTTCGGGCCTAGACCCTTCATCAGAGAGCTCTGATGAAGGGTTTAGGCCCGAAATGTCAGCTTTTGTGCTCCTGAGATGCTGCTTGGCCTGCTGCGTTCATCCAGCTCCACACTTTGTTATCTTGCTGCAGAAATATTTGGATTGACTGTGAGAGACGTCAATCAGAGAGCCCACCCACTCTGCCCATTCTCTCCTCTTCCTCTTCCAGAGCTGGTTCACTTCCTATAGGGACTGAAAACCAAGTGAGGAGATGGTGAGTGAAGGAGCAGCTTTTATACAAATTGTATCCCATAATATCCACACCAATCTTCAGGCAGTCTGACTATCTTGTGGGCAATCGGGTGGAAGTGTCCCTTATGCTGTGAGAGAAGATCCAGCTGAGAGAGCTGTTTACTTGGTGCTTTGTGCTGAACTGTTTAACTGGAGCTGTGTGTTGGATATTGAGTGTTTTTACTGGGAGCATTTCCCTTCTGATGTCTCGGCTGAGTTTTGTTGATAGCTAATGACTGGATATCGTTAGTGTGATTGAATGGCCTGTTTCTCCCTGTAATTCTGTGTATGTAACTTCCTGCACTGGATTTGAACTCTCAATCTCTGGATCGTTGATCCATCACCACAGCAATTTAGCTGCCAAACCTAGAGACACATTTGTTGAAGTTATTTTTATGCTTTCTTTATAGATCTGACCTGAAGGCCTCAGCCTTTCCCAAAAGCCTGGCTTGGATTTGATCATTTTGCCCAGTGTTGTGGCTGAAATCTGAATTTGGGATGTGGCGTCTGAGTGAATGCTGTGTAATTTCCCAGGATAAACCACAGCCCTTCAATCAGCCACTGTGAAGCAATATTTTTCTTAGCTTCTAGCCCCATGTGGTGAAACCAAGTGGAAATTTTCAAAATCTCCATTGAAATAACTTTTCCTCTGACTGTGTTTAACATATAAAGCAGGCTTCTGTAGCACAAATTGAGCACATTGTAATGAGATGGCTCTTTAACACACTGCCTGTTTGGAATTTCTGTTGTCCTCATAGCATTTGGGAAGAGAGGGGCTGGAAAGAGAAAACAAAGTAGCCATATTGTCTGCCACTGGTCACTATCCAGTGGCATTGCTGGAAACAGATGGTGTGTGTCAGTCAAGTGAGGGAAAAGAAAGGATTTGTATCTTATCCCCCACACAGGGGAGTAGCAGACTGGCACTGACTGTGGAACAATCTCTAAACTGAGGAGTCAGAAGAATTGTACTTCACTACACCAGAGAATACAGACAGGATGGGCACTGTAGATAGATCCTGACCATCATCTAAGCAACAACTGCACAACTGTGGAAAGACATCCAGTCCCTTCACAGCATTGCTCAACACAGAGAAGGTTGGGAAGTGAAAGCATCATCTGGAAGTCGGTCGGGTCAGGGGAGCTTTGAGATATCATCGGATCCGAAACTGGTCAGTGGTGTGGAGTTTTCCATCAGAACCAACCAACCAACGGTTGTGGGTGGTCAGTCAGGGTGAGGCTGGAAAGAAGTGTGAGTGGCTGCAACTGTGGTGACAGCTTTGTTTATTCATCAAGCCTCATGGACCTCTGACTCATTCCTACCGGGGAGAGGCTTTTCAAATCTGACGTGTATGCAGAGTGCTCTTTGGGCTCATAAAGTTCTCCTGAAACACAAGGTGCTTCTGTTGTACAGCCACATGGAAAAGAAACATTTCAAGTGTGAGGTGTGTCACCAAGACTTTGCACAGTTATCAATGCTCCAGAAACACCAACACATTCACAATGGGGAGAAACTGTTCACATGTGAGGTGTGTGATAAAGTATTCACACGGTCATCAAGTCTCAAGGTCCATTGTACAGTCCATACAGGGGAGAAACACTTTAAGTGTACAGTTTGCCATAAAGCTTTCGCAACATCTACAAGGCTACTAATGCATCAGATGATTCATACAGGAGAGAAGCTGTTCACATGCAACGTGTGCAGCAAATCATTCTTAAACTCATCTGACTTTCGTGTACACCAACGTTTTCACACAGGCGAGAAACCATTCTCTTGCGAGCTGTGTAACCAGTCTTTCTCAGGCTTATCAACCCTCCGCAGACACCAGCAGATTCACAAAGGGGAAAAACCGTTCATTTGTGAGTTGTGCAATAAATCATTTTCACGGTTAACAAACCTGCAGATCCACCATCGCATTCACACGGGGGAGAAACCATTTACGTGTGAAGTCTGTGATAAATCATTCTCGCGCTCAGGAACCCTGCGCAAACATCAACTTATTCACACGGGCAAGAAACCCTTCCCATGCGAACTATGTGACAAATCATTCTTGCAGTTAACCAGTCTCCAGATCCATCAACGCATTCACACTGGGGAGAAACCATTCACATGTGAAGTATGTGACAAATCATTCTCTGACTCATCAACCCTCCGTAAACATCAACGCATTCACACGGGGGAGAAGCCGTTCACATGTGAGGTGTGTGACAAATCATTCTCGGTTTCATCAACTCTCCGTGTACATGAACGCATTCACACAGGGCAGAAGCCATTGAAGTGTGAGGTGTGTGACAGATTATTTTCAGTTTCGGCGACCCTCCGCAGGCATCAACACATTCACACAGGGAAGAAATTATTCAGGTGTGAGGTTTGCAATAAAGCTTTTGTAACATCAACAAAGCTGCTAATACATCAGAGGATCCACACAGGGGAGAAACCATTCAGGTGTAAAGTGTGTGACAAGTCATTCTTGTGGCCCTCGAACCTCCATCGACACCAATGCATTCATACAAGGGAGAAACCATTCAAATGCAAGGTGTGCAACAAAGCCTTCACACAGTCATCGAGCCTCATGGTCCATCAGACAATTCACACAGGGGAGAAACTCTTCAGGTGTGAGGTGTGTGTTAAATCATTCTCACGATTATCGAACCTCCGCCGACACCAGCGCATTCACACAGGGGAGAAACCATTCAAGTGCGAGGTGTGTGGCAAGTCGTTTTCACAGTCATCGCATGTACGCAAACACCAACACGTTCACATGGCCGAAACCACTTAAGAGCATGTTGTGGAACAAATCATTCACCTCTGTGTACAACAACATCCACACAGTGGAGAGACCATGTGTGACGTTTAAGATAAAGTTTTGTGACATCTTTAACATTGCTGAGGGACCAGAGCACTCACTGAGTGGAGAAAATCGTCAAGTATGAGCTTTGTCTTTCATCAGATCCTCTGAACTCCAGATACATTAGCGGATTCACCAAGGGGAGGAACCCTTCAAGAGTGAGGTGAATGACAACTCCGTCTTACAGTCATTGATTTTCCACACATGCTAACGTATTCACACGGAGGACAGGCTGCTCAAGTGTAAGCTGTGAGATTATTCATTTTCATAGTTGTAGAACCTCCTGCCCAATGAGGGGATTTGCAGAGAGAGAAAATCTCTTCAGATGTAATATTTCTGACAAACCTTTTAGGTCCTTCTTTCACCTCAAGTAACATCACATCTATACTGGTGGCAAATCATTCATGTGCGTGACAAGGCTTTCATATTGGCACGTGTCCTGATCCATGAACACATTCACACAGGGAAGAAACCCTGTCAGTGAGTTCTGTGATACAGCTGACAGACTTCTTGGAACATCAGTGAATCCACACAGCAGACAAACCCTTACTTGCGTCAGGATCGTTTCACCTCCTATTCCTCCTCTCTGATCAGACACCGACATGTCCACATTGACTTAGAGCTGGGTCACCTGCTTCTGTTATACTGAGAGTTGTCTGTACTGTTTATCCTCCAGTGCTTACACATGGGAGCTGTCATTCCAAAGCACTGTCTGTCTCAGCAGGGTTTGTCTCAAGCCTCCCCACCATCTCCCAGCAAGATCAATGTACCTTTGACCTGACTGCTAAACATCACAAAGGAAGACATCAGTAGGTACAGATATTCCTGCTGGTGCAGAAGCCACTGTGTCTTGAGAACGGTAGTAGAACAGTGAAGGGAAAGTGAAGAAAGAGAGGGAGAAAGGAAGATCAGAGGGAATGTGCACACAAGAGGTACAGAATGAGATAGACAGAGAAGTGGAATAAAGAGAGACATTGGGGAAGTTCTGGAAGTAGTAGGGACATAGCTTGGCAGGACAGATAGTGAGAAGGTTTAGCCAACATTCAAAATGCCAACTTTACACATTTAAAGCTTAAATTTATTTAATTATATGATTTTGCAACGCTTTTATGTTAGTCCATTATTTGGTAAATTATATTGTGAGTAAAGCTTCATGCAGACAGGTCTGGCTCAAAGAAAGGAAAAAATATTCTGGAATATGTCCAGTTTTGTTCCATTCCCCCTTATGATTTTCTTTCAATGTTTCTGCTACAGGCACATCAGTCTGAGGACTGGCTGTTTCATCTCTCAGTGAAAGGGTGTTTTTGAAGTGTTGGATAAGCTGGGATTCCAGTCCATCCAGAAGCAGCCAGCCTTCCAGGCCTAATATCGACATTTGGACAAGGAGGAGGAGATTGGTGGTGATGCAGGAAAACCGTTGAATTGTTTTCTGGCTGCTTAGCCATTTGCCCAGCTTTGAGTCTCTCCTTTCTTTAATGGACACAGAGGGTGAAGTTTGCAAACTGCTGGTTCCAGACTAGTTTGGTTTCTCACTTCAAATTTCAGCTCTAAGGCACCCCCGAAAATTGAAACATAGCCTTTGAGCAAATGTCAAATAGAGCATTCTGTATTTTGACCACCTTTAGATAGGGAAATAGGGCTGGATGTGACAGAGTTAGGAAGGATTTGAGTCTATGGAGCAATTTGTATATGAGCATGTGAATTTTAAATTGGAGGCAGGGGACACTGAGAACCAGTATCAGTCAGTGAGTACAGGGGTGATAATTGTGAGAGAATAGACAGCATAGACTTTTACCTGAGCTGAACGTTAGGAAGATGGGAAGCAGGACATATAATAGGTTGGCCTTTCAGAATGAAAATCCATTTCCTGGATTTGAGAATCACAGATGGAAGCAGAGGTTGACAGATGAATACAGAAAAGAAAAGAAAAACAACTCAAAGCAATCATCCTACAATCATTTGAGGTCATTTACATTTTAGATATACTCTGTCACAAATTTATGGGCCTTGCCGACAAACCAGACAATTCTGTCTTTACCTTAAATGATGATGTACAATTGAAACTATTAACCGAGGATGTTCAAAAATCATTGACTTAAAACAAAGAGATCCAGAACAGATTTGGTTCCTCATATCAAAACAAGCCACAAAGTTGCTGTAGCATTGAAGAAAGAGTTATTCTTGGCCAATTTCTGTCATATCATTTTACACCCACAGAACAGTGATACACAAAGTGAGGAATGATCAGGACTATGACCCTTCACTTTTATTGAAGCAAGACTCCTCCAAGGGAAAGCAGAACTGAGATTGGGATTGAGTAATCAGGTATTAACAGTTGAATGACCATGACAGTTCCAGAAAGAGACAGGCAACCAAATTAAATATGACTAATGGTTTACCTTAATCAATGATGAGATTATTGCACGAGAACATGCAAAATCAGAAACAAACTCAGAACATTTATCACAGAAGAAAGATTGACTCAGACAATGAAATTAGATCTGAACAGAAACACCTTTAGGTGAATACATAGAAGGTGTGTATTGTGTTGGATCAGCTCAAAAGATTAGGACAAAATCAAATCATAAAACTAGAACTGGCATAATCAAAGGAAACTTTACAAATGTACTGAACTTCAAGATATAAAAAGCAATTTTAATGAATGTATGCCCACATCATGCATAATGTGCTTAACTGGTGATTGTAGAGTGGGCACTGTGACAAGCCTCAGACAACTGAATCTTACATGCACGAAAGTTATTATTGTGCTGCAAGCAATGATCAAGAAAAATATAGCTGGTCTTAGGAAGACTAGACCAAGTGGTCAGGTAATACATTGTAGATGCCCTAATTAAAATCTTTCAGAGTTCTCTAGATACAGGCTTCATCCCACTGGATTGGAAAATCCTGGATTTGGCAACACAGTCACGGGTGTACAGGAAGTATAGTAGGGGTCTGAGGATGCATCTTTGGGTGATCCAATGTTGCATGTTATTGTGGAGGAGATGCAGTTACCTGTCTTCACTGATTGAAGTCTGTGGGACTGAGACTTTGACTCGCAGTTCTAGACTCTGCAACTAAGGAAAACATCTACCTTATCTAGCCCTGTTAGAATTTTATATTTTTCAACCTTCTCTCATCCTTTTAAACTCTTGTGAAGACAAGCCAGTCAAACCAGTCTCTCTTCATAAGCAGTCCCACCAATCCCACTATCAACCTGGTGAAACTCACTACATTCAAATACAACAGATATATCCTTTCTGAGGTAGGGAGACCAAAACAGTACACATTACTCCAGTTCAGTCTCACAAAAACCCTGTATAATTGCGGTAAGACACTCCTTCTGAACTCAAGGCATTGTCATGAAGGACTATATCATTTGCCTCCCTAAACTGCTGATGCACCCGCCTGTCTGCTTTAATTAGACATTCAGATCCCCCTACATTCACATTTTCCAATGTACCACCATCTAAATAATATTTTTTTCACACCAAAGTGTACACTTTCAAATTTAGCTATGTTGTACTTTATCTGCCATATGTTCGCCCACTTACTCAACTTGTTTAAATCACTTTGAACCTTCTTTGCACGCTCTTCACAATTCATCTAAGTTTTGTATCCTGAGCAAACTTGGAAATGTTGTATTTGGTTTCCTTATCTAGTTGATTGATCTATTTTGTGAATAGCTGGGAGCCTAAGCACTGATCCTTGCAGTGCTGCGCTAATCACCTCCTGCCACTTGGGAAAAATACCCATTTATTCCCATTCTGTTTTCTGTCTGTCAAACCAATTCTTAATGCAAGACAATATATTAACCCTTATTCCATGTGCTTTAATTTTGCCCACCAACCTTTTACAAAGGACCTTATCACTAGCCTTCCAAAGATTCAAATACACCGTATTCAAAAAACCTCCAATAGCTTTGATAAGCATCATTTGCCTTTTTATGGTTTGTCCAATCCCTTTACATTTCCAAATGTCCTGTTATTCCTTTGCCTTTTATAATAGCCTGCAGTATGTTTACCATTACTAATATGAGGCCAACTGGTTTGTAATTCCAGGTACTTTTTCTCCGTCCTTAAATAGTGGGGTTTCATTTTCTGCAGTAACTGCTTCAGAGTTTATAGAACTTTGGAAGATGAAAATTAATGCATCCAATATTTCCTTCACTACTCTGGGATGTAGGCTATCAGGCGTTGGAGATTTGTCAGCTTTCAACCCCATTAATTTCCCTGGCACTATATTCTTACTTATTCCCTTCAATTTTGCTCTTTCACTAGATCCTTGGTTCCCTAATCTGGGAGTTTACTTGTGCCCTCTTTTGTGAAGATAAAACCAAAGTAAATGTTGAAGAGAATGACACTGGCCACTAGTTCCTGGAGATGAAAGTGGAGAGAGTAAGCAAGCGGAAATTAAAGAATGTAGGAACTGGAGTAATCCCTTCAGCCTATTGTATCATTCAGTTAGATCATGACAAATCTGTATCTTAACTGCATTTACATATCTCAACTTTGTAACCCTTAATCCCCTTTCCAGACAATAAACCTATCAATCGTAGTAGTCTGAGAAGTTCCCCTGATATCAGTGTGCGTTAATAAAGTGAACCAACTCTCAGGATGTAGAATCGTCCCTGCTTTAGTTGGTGATGTGAATTAGACGATTCTCTTTAGATGATAGATGTTTGATGAATACCATGGGGAATATCCGTACTCTCCATCTGGGAGGTCGATTGCCCTGAATATGGTGAGGGAGTCGGGGTGAGTCTCCACAGACCTGAGTTCCCTCAGTCCATCATACCTCAATGTAATAACAGAGTGGCATGTTCACCTTACACTCTTCCAAGATCCATTCCATGTTCTGGAAGCAAACTTGAGTCCTTTCCAAATGTTTTGTTATTTTGGTTGATTCTGTGTTTGATGTCAGCTGAGAATTGTGTTGTTTATCTGGTGTTTTATCTATCATCTATGTAGATTTTAACTCACAATAAAATCAACTTTTCAGCTTAATCAAAACTTCTTTATGCGTCAGCATGCTGTGTTCCTATTCACTGAAATACTCAAGATCTTACAGTAGGAGTCCTATACACAATATACCGGCCAATGTCACTGTGAACTGGTATATTTTCACTGTGACAGTGAATGTGATCCACAATGGCCAGGAAATTAGGGATCATGGAATCCCTACAGCACGGAAGTAGGCCATTCAGCCTGACTCCTGAAGAGTCAACCCTCTGAAGAGCATCCCACCCAGACCCAACCCTCCCTGTCCCTGTAACCCTGCAATTCCAATAGCTAATCAACCTTACCTACACCGCCGTGGACACTGTGGACAATTTAGCATGGTCAGTCCAGCTCACCTGAACATCTTTGGGCTGTGGGAGGAAACCAGAGCATGTGGAAGAAACCCACGCAGACAGGGAGAATGTGCTGTGCAAACTCCACACAGACAGTCACTTGAAGGTGGAATCCCAGGTCCCTAGTGCTATGAAGCAGCAGTGCTAACCACTGAGCCACCATACTGTTACATCACGTGTGCTGTTTGAAAATATGATGTCATTGAGTCATACAACATGGAAACAGGCCTTTTAGTCAATTAATGTATGTTGACCTATATTCCCAAACTAAACTAGGCCCAACCCCACCCTGTGCTTGACCCATATCTCTCCAAACATTTCTTATTCATGTACTTATCCAAATGTCTTTGGATATATACAAATGTTGTACCCACATCCACCAAACAGTGCCCTTCGTGTATTTTTAAAATCTCTCTCCTTAAAAATACGCACCCGAGTCATGAAATCCTCCACCCTAGGGAAAAGAAAACTGCCATTCACCTTATTTATACCCCTTATTATTTTATAAACCTCTAAGAAGTCACCTCTCAACCTCCTAGGTTCCAGTGAAAATTCTCATCACTGCTCCAGCTATTCTACGCGGTACTTTTATAACGATGCTTTCATTAGCATTTCACTATGTGACACTCCATATTTTGTTTAATACTTCAGTACTATAGATCCTTCAGCTCTACATTCAGTTGCTGCCTTAACTTCCAGGCTAAGCCTGCTGACTGCTTTCTGCCACAAGGCCCTGAGGACCAATGTAGATTTCTTCCTCTTAGCTTGAAACTAGGCAAAGTCTCCAGTTACCATTCCCTTTTTGTATCTCTGTAAAAGCCGAACCTAGTTCTTCACAGATAACAGATCAACATTTGTGAGTCAAGGCATTATCCTGTATAGAAATGATTGGTGAGACTTATCAGAGTCAAATGTCTGAACTTTTTTAAAATCAGAAATAAAAACATGATTTGAATAACTAGCAGATGAGAGAAAATAGAGAATTTGGCGCAAAAGTTTAAGATGCATTACCAAAATTCTGTTTTTTTCCCTTTATTTGTTTAGAGATCAACTGGGCTTCTGTTAATGAAACAGTATTTTGGACTGTAGCATGAATTCCAGCCCCTCAAAAGCAGTATCCATGTAATTGTTGACCTCATTAATTTAGCCTTCAGTCGAAAAAATTCAACTTTTACATAAGTATATATGATATGTTATCTCAACTGAGCACGAGTCCAACCAACATTCCATGTGCTGAATAAAAATAGTACTATCATAATTCACTGTGGTAGTCCAGTGGAAATCCGGCTCCATTGTTCTGGGAGTTATCACAGAAGCTAAACATTTCAATATAAGTACACATTGTTTCCCAGTTTACCTGATTTGCAGATCTAGTTTGGTAGAAAGCATGGACCAAGGTTCTGTACTGAACAAGAGTCACTATTTATTGCAAGTGATTAGACTTTAGCTACAGGTAAACAATTACAAACCATCGGAAAATAACATGATAAAATAAAACCCTAATCACCACAATAACTTTGCCCTCCATACAGACAAAAACAGACAGGAAAAATAGGTTATGGCAAAAGAAAACTAGGAGGCAGTTCAGTGGTTTCTATTCACAGGTTTTTGAAAAAATCTTTACGATTTATATGCTGACCATAATGTTGCTTTTCAGTTGTCTTTCTTCAAATACTTCCTCTGGTTTGCAAGAGATAAAAACGTGGTTGCTTCACTTATAACAGGTCTCTGACTTATCAGCTAATCGTCACAGCTTACGAGTCATGACAACTGCTGAAGGAATGATAAATTGTTTTTTTTTTCAGGTTTAAAGTATTTTTAACGCAGAAAACAGACTTAGCTTCTGTGTCAGTAGACATTAAATCACTTCTCTCTATCTTGTTCCCAGACCAGAGCTATTTAGTTACGCAAAAACCAATCTCACACCTTTGTAATTGAAAACTGGTCACTAGTCCATAGACCAATGCCACCCAGCTGCATCTGTACATAACCCCTGCAACCTTCGACTGCAAACCCTTCAGCCACCACTTGTTCAAACAGCTGTACAAACACAATGCATGCCATAAGTGTCAGGTTACTTGCTTTTTAAAACATGCAGCAAGCCTTTAAAACACTGATTTCAAAACAATTCCTACTCACCTCAGGCCCAAATTTAAAAGAAAACATAAAAATAAGAAGAAACAATCTTTACAGTATTTTCTCTACTTTATGTGCAGGTCAGCCCATCCCTATCTGTGTAATCTATTCCACCATCACCACCCCCACCGCACCCCCAACCCCCACCCCCGCAACCAAATACTACACTGGAATGTCAGCTAGGACTTTTTGCATGATAGTCATGCAGGGAAGCTTAAATATATACCTTCTGACTCAGAGAACAAGGTTGTAGGTTCAAGTTTAACATTGGATGTATTATTTCATGAACAAGGATGAAAGTTGTTACCAGGGCTGCACAAGAACATAAAAATTAGGAGGAGTAGGCAATTCATCCCATCGAGCCTGCTTTGCCATTTAATACAATCATGACTGATCTCACCTTGATCTCAAATTCACTTTGCTGCCTGCTCCCCATAACCCTTTAATCCTTTTCTAGTTAAAAATTTGTCTATCTCAAACTAATTGCTCGGGTCTTGGATCCTTATATGAACATTCCCCACTGCCTTTTCTTTGAAACAAACATGTTGTAAGATGAGTCAAGACATTATCCAGTTGATGTTTACACACTGGATTGATAAGGAAGCCAAATCAGATCAATGGTCACGGTATGATTTTTTTAGATGATTGCTTCAGTAAAACTTTGACAAAGATGCAACAATAACAAGCACATCAGTTGCAGCCAAGAATTAAAGCGAGGGTCAAAGGCATCACAAAGTTTCATTATAACCCTCATATTTGAAGGGTTACGTTCATGTAAACGGCTTTTCAATGTGAATTAGTCGGTGTTGCATGAGAGTCGATGACTGTCTGAAGGTTTTCTCACAAACCTCACACTTGAACGGTTTCTCCCCCGTGTGGATCCTCTGATGGAGCAGGAGGTACCAAGACCGCGAAAATGATTTGTTGCACACTTCACATGTGAATGGTTTCTCTCCTGTGTGAATGCGTTGGTGTACACGCAGGTTTGATGATCGTGAGAATGATTTGTCACACATCTTGCATGTGAATGGCTTCTCCCCTGTGTGTATTGTCTGGTGTGTCAAGAGATTGGAGGATTGACTGAAAGCCACCTCACAGACCTCACACTTGAACGGTTTGTCCCCTGTATGAATCCTCTGATGTCTCAGTAGCCTTGAAGATATCCGAAAAGCTTTATCACAAACTTCGCACTTGAAGGGTTTCTCGCCTGTGAGTGTGTTCTCACCAGTGTGAATAAGTCGGTGTTGCATGAGGGTTGATAACTGTCCAAAGGTTTTGTCACAGACCTCACACTTGAAGGGTCTCTCCCCTGTGTGAATCCTCCGATGTTTCAGGAGCCTCGTTGATATCGCAAAACCTTTTTTGCAGATTTCACACTTGAAGGGTTTCTCCCCTGTGTGGGTTGTCTGATGGACCAGGAGGCTTGATGAACATGTGAAGGCTTTGTCACACACTTCACATTTGAATGGTTTCTCTCCTGTATGCACAGCACGGTGTACACGTAAGCATGTTAACTGTGGAAATGATTTGTCACATACCTCACACGTGAATGGTTTCTCCCCTGTATGAACGCGTTGGTGTGCACGGAGGCTTGATGACTGTGAAAATGATGTGTCACACACATCACATGTGAATGGTTTCTCCCCTGTGTGAATGCGTTGATGTCTGCGAAAGGTTGATAAATCAGAGAATGATTTGTCACACACTTCACATGTGAATGGTTTCTCCCTGCTGTGAGTGCGTTGATGAGCACGGAGGGATGATGAGTGGGAGAACAATTTATTGCACACATCACATCTGAATGGCTTTTCCCCAGTGTGAATGCGTTCATGTTCGAGGAGGGTTGATATACGTGAGAACGATTTGTTGCACAGTTTGCACATGAATGGCTTCTCCCCCGTGTGAATGCGCTGGTGTGCACGGAGGGTCGATGAATGTGAGAATGATTTGTCACAAACCTCACATGTGAATGGCTTCTCCCCTGTATGAATGCGTTGGTGTTCAAGCAGGGTTGATCTACGAGAGCATGTTTTGTCACATACTTCACATGTAAATGGCTTTTCCCCAGTGGAGATATGTTTGTGGTCCTTGAATACTGATGACTCCGTGAAAACCTGGCCACATATGTCACACTTGAACGTTTCCGCCTCCATATCGCTCAAAAGATACACCTTGTTAAGAAATTTTACGAGCCTGTGGAGCCCTCCTCACACACCTCGTGTCTGACCAGTTCTCACCTGTTGGAATGAGTCATCAAGCTCAATGAATGACTGAAGCTCTCACCACACTTGGAGCCACTCACACTTCTTCCCAGCCTCACCCTGCCGATCACCCACAGACAAACCTTCAGAAAGGTTGGTTCTGATGGAAGGCTCCACACCAGTGATCACTTTCAGATCTCCCCAACCCAACCAATTTCCAAATGATTGTTTCAGTGCCCAACCTTGTCTGTGCTGAGCAGTGCTGCAAAAGAACTGGATGTCTTCCCACAGTTGTGCAGTTATTCCTTGGGTGATGATCAGGATCCATCAGTGATGTCTATGCTCTCTGTATTCTCTGATTTAGTCCAGTGCAATCCTTCTGTAAAACAAGGAAAGGGAACATAAGTGTGAATTTTCCCTATTTCAGTTGAAAGGTTTTGTCAAGTGAGGCTCCTAGTTCCTAATTTGTCACAGCTCAAGGGTAACTTTTCTCACCCAGTCTTCCACACTTCTCATTGGATATGCAACTGGGCTGCTGTGTGCCTTTACATAGAACATTAGAACATAGAACATTACAGCACAGTACAGGCCCTTCGGCCCTCGATGTTGTGCCGACCTGTCATACCGATCTCAAGCCCATCTAACCTACACTATTCCATGTACGTGCATATGCTTGTCCAATGACAACTTAAATGTACCTAAAGTTAGCGAATCTACTACCGTTGCAGGCAAAGTGTTCCATTCCCTTACTACTCTCTGAGTAAAGAAACTACCTCTGACATCCGTCCTATATCTTTCACCCTTCAATTTAAAGCTATGCCCCCTCATGCTCGCCATCACCATCCAAGGAAAAAGGCTCTCCCTATCCACCCTATCTAACCCTCTGATTATTTTATATGTTTCAATTAAGTCAGCTCTCAACCTTCTTCTGTCTAATGAAAACAGCCTCAAGTCCCTCAGCCTTTCCTCATAAGACCTTCCCTCCATACCAGGCAACATCCTAGTAAATCTCCTCTGCACCCTTTCCAAAGCTTCCACATCCTTCTTATAATGCGGTGACCAGAACTGTACGCAATACTCCAAGTGCGGCCGCACCAGAGTTTTGTACAGCTTCACCATAACCTCTTGGTTCCGGAACTCGATCCCTCTATTAATAAAAGCTAAAGGAATCACACAACTGGAGAGGTGCATGTGCTCACCACTGCAATGACCTTCCAGGGTTAATGCCACTGGTGCCCTATCGAAAGTTTTACCCTACTTCAGACATTCCAAAGCAAGAATTGGCCCTCATTCTGTGCAGTTTGACTGTTATCACCTCAGACATGGCCCAGTGGAAAGGAATCTGTCTCTTGCTTCACAGACAGGTACATGGAGGTGTTGCTGGATGATGTGTTGGAGTGGAGGGCAGTCCTTTTATACGTGGTGTACCAAAGGAGGCCACACAACCAACCAAGCCAGTATGAACCCAAATTGCACCCTGTGTAGTAAGGCATCCCAGGTGCAAAGGGACACCAGCAGTACATGAAAAATATCAACGATCCTGTCAGCCACTTCAAACTCACAGGGTCACCACTCAATCTAACTGTCACTTCATATACCTCTCACCAAGGTTCACGTAATACAACTGCCAATATTGCATGCATCATGTCCATTCTCAGCAATCCCATCGTCCCTTATTGCTGAGGTGCCCAATCCTCCTCCCTACCCTCTGCATTTCCTACTCCCTTGCTGGTGACACCTCACTGCCTTTCCTGTTTGTATACCACCATTAACTGCTCTTCCATCAATTTCAATAAGACTCAATTCCTCCCTTTGCCTCATTGTCAGAAAAGTGGTCCACCCCACCGGACTCCACAGCAACCTGCCTATAATCCCTGGACTGATTACACTTCAGCTTCAGGACTTGCCAAGGCCCAGTACATGAACTGTGAGGATACAGATCCCTAAACTCTGATCCCCAAAGTATCTGACAGAATGTGATCAAAGGCCTGAACTAGAACAGTATAAGCCACTAGACTGATTGTGGCGGTACTGTGCCTGACTTTCACCTCACTCAGAATTACTCCCATTTAACTTCCATATATGGCTAATTACTTGAAGCACATCCAGTGAGTTTGTCACGTAAGCTGCTGGAACGTGCTGCAGATGTGACATTGAGTAAGCAGGGTGCTGCATAATGACAGGTCTCCCCTTGACTGTTCGACGTTCCCCACTGTGACAAGCTGCCTGCCCCTCCCTCCACACTAAAAAAGTAATATAAGCTACAGAGAACATTAAAGATAGTGAGTGCTAAGAAAGCAACATGACCCACATTGAGGCTGAAAGGCTGTAAACCAGTGCTGAAGTCAGTGAATAGACGCTGAGAAAGCAATATGAAGTGGAAAGAGGCTGGCAGCCTCCAGTTAAGCACAGAGTGAGTGAATACTAAGAAAGCAAGTCTACAGCCAAAAGAGAGACAATTGTGTATGCAAGAGATGTATGTATGTTACAGTGCACAAAGCCAAATGTGTTCCTGAGGCCCAAATAAAATCTTGCAAGTCTAAAGTCATGTAAGAGTTGATGCATGAGCAAGTGGTTTGGTAATGCTGGTCCCATCGATGAAAGTTCAAAGTGGATGGTGACATTGTAACATTCAAAGATATTGTTGTGAGGAAGCATTTGGAAATGACTGGGACAAGGATTCAATGTGGTGCAGCCTGCAGGTAAGCACTCAGATTTACATGTTGGGAATTTTCATTTCTCAGGGAAGGAGAGGAAAATTAGAAGTGGCCTTTGAATAAAGCAACTTGGGCTTTACTGATAATGAACAAAATTAAAATTAAAACAAGTTATCAAAAGTGTCAAGCAGTATGAATGATGTGTCACCAGCTGAACATCAAGTATACGTCTCAGAGGTTATCCCTTCACTTGCTTTTCAACCTGTTGACAGTCCACTCACACCTTTTGTACTATCCTTTGACACTCTTAATTACCTGGAATTATCTTGCAATGATCTCTCCACCTATAAATTCTGTGCTTATGCGCTTCCCTCCAATTCAGCTGAAGAAGAAGCAACACTCTGAAAGCTTGTGATTTCAAGTAAACCTGTTGGACTATAACCTGGTGTCACATGGCTTTTGACTTTGCCCACCACAGTCCAACACCGGCATCTCCACATCATAGATCAGGTCGACAGTCAGAATCTTTCTCCCAGAGTTGAAATGTCTAATACTAGAGGGCATGCATTTAAAGTAAGGGGTAAAAATTCAAAGGAGATGTGAGCGTGGCAGGTGCCTGGACCATGCTGCCAGGGATGGTGGTGGAGGCAGATATGATAGGGGCGCTTAAGGGACTTTAAGCGCCTGAATAAGCAAGGAATGGAGGATATGGACCATCGGCATTAAGAAGGGATTAGTTTAACTTAGTGTCATTTCCGGCACAAAATTGTGGGCCGAAAGGCCTGTTTCTATGCTGCGTACAGTTCTTGTTCTATGTTTAGACAAGAGAAATGTTGATTGACTCACGATTTGGAATTTTCTGCTTTTGTTTTCCAAAATTATTTAAAGAAAACACACTGGGCAATAAGTGTTATTCACTGAGGAGAATATTGCTTAATTGTAGCTTTTTGAAAGTTTCTGATTTATTCTAGGAAATTAGATACATTGCGCTCATGCAGACTGCAAAAATCAAATTCAGCTGTCAGCCATACCTCTGAGCAAAACAATCAAATCCAAACCTAGGCTTTTGGGAAAGGCCAAGGCTTTTAAATAAACATGCCCAGAGTATGCCAGCCCAATTGCTATAGAGATTACAGAGATAGAGAAGGGCAAGGTCATGGAGGCATGAGAAAACAAAGCGGAGAACTGTAAAATTGAGATGCTTGTTTATCATGAAACAATGTAGATCAGTAAGCAGAGGTCTGTATGGGGATGAGTCTTGTTGTCAGATCGGACCTGGAGGAGCTCAGGTTACACAGCAGGATGTAAGAGCAGCTAGCAGAGCACTGGAATACTTGAGTCCAGAGCCAATAAAAATATGGATGAGGATTTCAGAAGCAAAATAGCTGAGGCAGTGTGTCACTGGTCTCTCCTGGATGGAATTTATACTGCTTTCTGTGCGCACGGTTCAAGTTCATGACCATCATCAGAAAATGACAGAGACAGCCAGGGATGGTGATGGAGAACCACTCATGAAATCAGACACAATCACAGATTTGTCTGACACAAAGGAGCGTGGCAGCCACACTGTCACACAATCTGTCTTTTGCAGCAAACAAGACCCCTCCTTTCTTCTCTGAGGTGAGGGTAAAATATTCCATGGCACTACTTTGAACAACAGGGAGATTACCTTTGATGTCCTGGCTAATATTAGGCCCTCAATTAAAATTAACAAAAACAGATTAACTAGTCATTATCACATTGCTGTTTGTGGGAGCTTGTTGTGCACACATCAGCTGCCACCTTCCCTGCACTATAACAGTGAATACATTCAAGGGCACTTTATTGGCTGGAAAGTGCCATGGGATGTCTGGTGGTCATGAAAGGCTCTATCCAAATGCAAGCCTTGTTTGCAAAGAGACACGACATCCCATCCCAAAATACAGAGACAGCATTGGATACTGAGGGGTGACCTTATCGAGGTTTATGAAATGATGAAATGGCAATGATTGTCAGAGGTCAGTCATCTCAGCTCCAGGATATCTCTGCTGAAGTATCCTTGGCCCAGCCAAGTGCAGCCTCCTGAGCCAATAACAGAGTGGATATTTAACCCCAAATGCTTCCCTCCAACATAAGGTCAGAAGTGGGGATGTTTGCTGACGATTGCACAATGTTCAGCAAGAACAGGGCAGAGAAGTCCAAAACTAAACAACATAGGTTTAAGGTGAGGGGAAAGATTGTAAAAAAGACTTGAATGGTAACTTTTTCATGCAGATGGTAGTGCATGCATGGAATATGCTGCCAGAGGAATTGGTGGAGATGGGTACAATTCCAACATTTAAAAGGCATTCTGGATGGGTACATGAATAGGGAGGGTTTTGGGACATGTGGGCTAAATGTTGGCAAATGGGACCAGGTCAGATTGGGGTGACTGGTAAATTGCACAGAAAAATCTGTTTCTGTGCTGTATGAGTCTATAACTGACCATTCACAGTGCATAGGATAATAACCAGCTCCCAACACACACACAGACAACAGAAATTCAATAAGCATCCTGAGACACTCTGCACCTCCTAGATAATGACACCTCACCTTTTCATATTCAGGAACTAGCCATCAACAAAACTCAGCCTGGAAATCCGAAGGGAAATACTTCCAATAAACACACTCAATATCCAACACAGCTCCACTCAAACAGTTCAGCACAAAGCACTGAGTAAACAGCTCTCTAAGCTAGATCATCTCACACAACGTAAGGGACATTTCCACCCCTGACTGCCCACAGGATAGTCAGACTGCCTGAAGACTGGTGTGGATATTATGGGATACAATTTGTACAAAAGCTGCTCCTTCACTCACCATCTCCTCACTTTGGTTTTCAGTCCCTATAGGAAGTGAACCAGCTCTGGAAGAGGAAGCGGAGAGAATGGGCAGAGTGGGTGGGCTCTCTGATTGACATCTCTCACAGCCAATCCAAATAACTCTGCAGTAACATGAGTTCCCTGAGAATAACAAGGTGTGGAGCTGGAGGAACACAGCTGGACAAACAACGTCAGAGGAGTAGGAAAGCCGACGTTTGGGAAACTGACCGGTAAAATAGAGGTGACTTTGAGCAGCAGATCAGGTGGAGATTTAAACTTGTCATTGTCCCATCTGAACAAAACCTCACTTATTGCAGCTGCTGTCTCAGTTCCCCTGGTAAATATGTTTGACAGAGATTTCTAGTGTGGGAATAGCATCTTTCATCCTCAGAAGCTTTCAAACTTACAATATAAGTGTGCGATGTGTAGCCTCGTATGTGTTTGACAGCAGATCAGAAGAGGAAAACCCACTGCATCCAAGGCAGTTGTGACATGCAGTGGTGGGATCAGCACCTACACAGAAGGCAGTGAAACAGAAAGGAGAGGCAGAGGAGAGAGGAGATGAAAGTGAGAGACACAATATGAAGGGACACATGAAGGGACACGCATGAGAATGAGTGGCCCAAAAGGGAATGAGATTGCCCAGTTCCTTGGAGAGTTTTAAAAATACGTGCAGAGTATTTTGATGAATCCAGAATGAGGTGGTGTTCATTGTGCGAGCTAATGGTCCATGAATTCAAAACTGACAGTCCTGCCCTGTCTAAAAGTCAACTCCTGTGCAATCTCAAGCCCTCACAGGTCTAATTTAAAGGTTCAATATTCATTTTGTTCAGTTCCCCTCCCAGATGTCCCAGTTAATTCATTTCTCATGAGATGTCCTGGTCAATTCACCTCTCCTGGTTTCTATCCTCAGCTGACCCAATATAGATCTTGTTTGAGAGCAATATTGTTCAATATGCAGTCCAGTTGGATGATTGTGCCCATTCTCTCTCTCTCTCTCTGGGGAATGCTGTGTTCCACCCAGGCATAACTAGTACTTGATGGACTTTGACCCTAACCGGCTGAACATCAGCTCCCTCACCTTCCTGAATATGGGTGTGATGTCTATTTTCTTGACAATGAGAGCATTACTGCATGACCCACTGTGAATGAATTCACATGGAATATTCTCAGATGGCCATTACATATGACACGAAGGAGAGGAATTGTTTTCTGTTCAGAGATGTCTGTGAGTTTCCTAGGATGACCTTCACACTGTCCTCCTTGTGACCCTTCCCTATCTTTATCCAAGATGGCAGCCAGTGCAGATCAACAAAACAGGATAGTGCATATGGGGCGACACGGTGGCTCAGTGGTTAGCACTGCAGCCTCACAACACCAGGGACCCGGGTTCGATTCCAACCTCAGGCGACTGACTGTGTGGAGTTTGCACATTCTCCCCGTGTCTGCGTGGGTTTCCTCTGGGTGCTCTGGTTTCCTTCCACAGTCCAAAGATGTGCAGGCTAGGTGGATTGGCCATGCTAAATTGCCCATAGTGTTCAGGGGTGTGTGGGTTACAGGGGGATGGGTGTGTTTGGGATGCTTTGAGGGGCGGTGTGGACTTGTTGGGCCGAAGGGCCTGTTTCCACACTGTAGGGAATCTAATCTAACCTAGTCTAATATGGCACTGATCACCGGGGCCCAGGAGAGGCTGGTGTAAATAGTACTGATAACTGGAGTCTGGCAGAAGGCGGTACAAATGGTCCTGATCACTGGGAATCAGCAGAACAGATAATACTAATCTTGGAGCATGGGAAAGGGTGGTGCACACGATGCTGATGACCAGGATCTGGTACAGAGCAGTGCAGATGGTGGTGATCTCTGTGTCTGGAAGAGGGTGGCACATACGGTGCTGTTCACAGGGATCTGGTTGAGAATATTGCAGACAGTGCTAATCACTGGACTCTAGTGGAGAGCAGTGCAGATGATGCTGATCACGAGGATTTGGTGGTTCCTAGCAAAACTGGAATCAACAGGCATTAGAAGGCAAACTCTCTGCTGGTTAGAGTCAGACGTGATATATACGAAGATGGCTATGATTGTCAGAGGTCAGTCATCTCTGCTCCAGGATATCTCTGCTGATGTTCCTCAGAATAGTATCCTTGGCCCAACCATGTTCAGCCTTCTCAACCAATAATAGAGTGGATATTTAACCCCAAATGTTTCCATCCAACATAAGCTCAGAAGTGGGGATGTTTGCTGATGATTGCACAATGTTCAGCATCACCCACAACTCCTCAGATACTGAAACAATTCATGTTCAAATGCAGCAAGATCTGGTCAGTATTTAGGCTTGGGTTGACAACTGGCAAGTAACATTTGTGCCACACAAATGCCAGGCTATCACCAATAAGAGATAGTCTATTCACTGGCCGTTGAAATTTAATGATGTTCCTATCACTGAATCCTCCATTATCAACATCCTGGGTGTTACCATTAACTAGAAACTCAATTGGACTCACAAAAGCATAGCGGTTACAGGAGCAGGTCAGAGCTAGGAATACTGTGGCGAATAACTCACCTCTTGACTCGCCAAGACTTGTCCATCTACAAGTCGCAAGTCAGGAGTGATGGAATACACTCCATTTCCCTGATTGGGTGCAGCTCCAACAACACTCAAGAAGCTTGACACCATCGAGGACAAAGCAGCCTGCATGACTAGTGACAATCCACAAATATCCACTTCCTCCACCACCAACACTCAGTCACAGCAGTATATACTATCTACATGATGCATTGCAGAAATTCACCAAAGATCCTTAGACAGCACCTTCCAACGCACGACCACTCCATTCATGAGGACAAGGGTAGCAGATACATGGGAACACCACCATCTTCAAGTTCATCTCCAACCTAGTCACCATCCTAATTTGGAAATATATCGCCATTACTTCATTGTTGCTGGGTTAAAATCCTGGAATTCCCTTCCTAAAGGCATTGTGGGTCAACCTACAGTGTGAGGACTGCAGCAGTTCAAGAAGGCAGCTCAACACCACCTTTTCAAGGGGAACTTGGGATGGCAATAAAAATACTGACCAGCCAGTGATGTCTATATCCCACAGGTGAAGAAAAAATGGGTAAGATGTCTCCTCCCAGTGGAAAAAAAATTTGAGAAGAATAATCTATGAGTTTCATATATTTCTGAAATTTTCAGTGAAAGGGTCTTGTTTTTTATTTTGTTTTGATCCCCTGCTTTGCAAATGTACAATAGTCTTGTGTATCATTTTAACGTTATTCCTTCATTATTTGGTGAATATTTCCTTTATGAAACTTGGAAATGTATCCCCCCAGTTAACTTGTGATGATTTATCATGGTTCCTTTATCTTTCTCTTTTTTTCAGTCATACCCTTTGTTAACATTTTATCAATAAAAGGATGTTTAATTTCTCATTTCGTTTAACTCAGTTTAATAATTTGTGTTGTTTGATCCTGGTGTTTTGTACAATACTTGTACAATGAGAATGTTCGAATACCATCCCTTATCAGTTATAGGCTTCAGGTTTATGGTTCCCAACTAGAGTTAACGTCTTACTTTTATGGTGAGTTATGATAGCATCATGCCTCTTTACAGAGCTTCCTTTGTGTGATTACACAATTGTTTATACCTTTTTGTTTTGTTTGTGCTGTGTGCTGATCCATTAACTGAGTAGCACATGCATGTCCTGTCAAATTAATTACGCTTATTTCTCAACCAATCACTTATGTTAAAACAAGACCTGGCGACTCCACAAGCACTTCCATTTTCAACCAATCTTGATTTCAGCATGTGTATCAAACGTTGTAGCCTCCTCAACCAATATAGAGTGGATATTCAACCCCAAATGCTTCCTTCTGCATTGGTACCATTTGTATCTGACCCGCCACACTGGGGAATAGCAGATTAGCACTCAATTTGGAACAGTCTCTCAAAGAGGACTTAGCTCCTTCTGCAAAGTAGGAGAGCAAGTTAGAGGAAATCATGTTTCCTTTTCCTGTTTTCCAGAAGGAATACACGGTCCTCTACAGAGATTACTGACAGAGGTGATACACCACAAAAAGATCCTGATCATCACCCAAGGAACAAGTGCACCACTGTGGGAATAGAGAGCAATAAGTGAGGTTTTGCTCAGTTAGCACAATGACAAGTTTAAATCTCCACCTGATCTGCTGCTCAAAGTCACCTCCATTTCACCGGTCAGTTTCCCAAGCTTCCGGAAACTCATGTTGCTGCAGAAATATTTGGGTTGACTGTGAAAGATGTCAATCGGAGAGCCCACCCACTCTGCCCATTCTCTCCTCTTCCTCTTCCAGAGCTGGTTCACTTCCTAGTGAAAACCAAGTGAGGAGATGGTGAGTGAAGGAGCAGCTTTTATACAAATTGTATCCCATAATATCCACACTAGTCTTCAGGCAGTCTGACTGTCCTGTGGGCAATCAAGGGTGGAAACGTCCCTTATGCTGTGTGAGAAGATCCAGCTGAGACAGCTGTTTACTCGGTGCTTTATGCTGAACTGTTTGACTGGAGCTGTCTGTTGGGATATTGAGTGTGTTTATTTCCCTTCGGATTTCCAGGCTGAGTTTTGTTGATGGCTCATAACTAAATAAAAAATCATAAGCACATTCACACAGGGGAGAAACCATTCACAAGTGAGCTGTGTGACAAGAACTTTGCACAGTTGTCAGGTTTGTTGAAACATTGGTTCATTCACACAGGAAGGAAACTGTTCACGAGGTATGCGACAAATCATCTTTGCAGGCATTGATGGTCCATAAACGCCAACATATTCAAACGGGGAAGAAATCATTCAGGTGTGAGGCGTGTGTCAAATCATTCTCACAGTCAGGGAGCCTCTACACACACTACCATATTCACACGGGAGAAACCATTCAAATATGAGGTGTGTGACCAATCATTCTCAACTTTACTGGAACTCCGGAAACATCAACGTGTTCACACACAGGGGAAACCACTCGTGTAACACGTGCAACATTTCATTCACACAGTCAGAGAACCTCTGCAGACACCAAAGTATCCGCACAGGGGAGAAACTGTTCAAATATGAGGTGTGCAACAAATCAAGACTCCTACTCCATCGGAGGATTCACACAGAAGAGAAACCATTCACGTGCAAGGTGTGTGACAAATCATTTTGATATCATCGATGTATCAGAGAAAGAGTTGTGTGTGGGGGCTGGAATAGGACTGCAACAAGGACTGTTCCACGTATGCCATGAAGAGGCAGGCATAACTAGGGCCCATGAGGGTACCCATGGCAAACGCTCTTACCTGAAGAAAAGGGGAGGAGTTAAAAGAGAAGTTGTTGAGAGTGAGGATGAGCTTGGCCAAGCGGAGGAGGGTGGTGGTTGGTGGGATGGTTCAGGTCTTTGCTCCAGGACGAAGCGGAGAGTCCTAAGACCCTCCTGGTGGGGAATAGACGTGTAAAAGGATTGCATGTCCTTGGTAAACTGGAAGTTTTGAAACCAGCATAAGGCGTTAGAGGAATCATGGATGTATGTGCATAGGGATTGGACCGGGGGGAGAAGACTGAGTCAAGGTAGGAAGAAATGAGTGGGGCACAACCAGGCTAAAACAGTGGGTCTGCCCGGACAGTCCTGTTTGTGGATTTTAGGCAGGAGGCAGAAACGAGCTGCATGGGGTTGGGGGACTATAAGCTTGGAAGCAGAGTCGGGGAGATCGCCAAATGAAATGAGGTCAGTTACCATAGTGGATACAATGGCCTGATGTGCCATGGTGTGGTTATAGTCCAGGGGAAGTTAGGAGTAGCTATCTGAGAGTTGGCGCTCAGCTTCTGCTAAGTAGAGGTCAGTATGCCAGACTATAACAGCACCACCTTTATTGGCAGGCTTAATGACAAAGTAAGGGTTAGATCTGAGTGCACAGAGTGCAGTCAGTTTGGAGGGGGGGTGGGGGCAGAGAGGTTCAGGCAACTAATATCACATCGACAGTTCTCAATGAACAGATCGAGTGCAGATAAAAGGCCAGAGAGAGGGGTCCAGGTGGAGGGAGAGTGTTGGAACTGGGCGAAGGGGTCTGTGGGATGGGAAGAGGACTCTTGTCCAAAGAAATGAGCACAGCGGTGAAGACAGTGGAAGAAAAGTTTGACATCATTTCGTGCCCAAATTTTGATAAGGTGGCGACGCAGAGGAATAAAGTGAGACCTTTGCTGAGTACGGAGCATCCAGCATCGGAGAGCAGAAGGTTAGGAGAGATGGTGAATACTCGACAGGACATGGTGGGCGGGGGGTGCGGTGGTGAGGTTGGGAGATGGAATGCAGCCAGGGCGAAGGGGAGAAGAGGAAGCTTCCAGAGGGCCATGGGTATCTTTGAGTTGTTGCATTTTGTGGGTTTTGAATCCAGAAAGGAAAAGAAAAAGTTTCTTGTTAATACGACAAATGAGCCAGAAGTTCAAGTGGAACTGCAGAGTAGTGCAGCCCTGAGCCAGTGTGTTGCAATGCTGTTGGAGAGGGAGGTCCAGAATGTGCATGTGATGCTACATGGCAGTGGAGATGGTCATTGCCTGGCATTTGTACAGTGCAGATGCTACATGTCATTTGTCAGCCTAGGCCCGGATATTGTCCAGATCTTGTTACATTTGAACATGGGCTGCTTCAGTATCTGAGGAACATTGTGTAATTATCAGAAAACATCCTCATATTATGATGGAGAGAAAGTCTTTGATGAATCAGCTGAAGGTGGTTGGGCCTAGGATACTAGTCTGAGGATCTCCAGACTGACTGACCTCCAACAACCAGAATCATCTACTTATGTGCCAGGTGAGACTCCAACCAGCTTAGTAGTCCCTGATACCCATGAATTTGAGTTGTGCTAAGGCTCCTTGATGCATACTTGATGTAATGTGGTCTTGGTGTCACTCTCACCTCACCTCTGGAACTCAGCTCTTTTGTTTATGTTTGAACCAAGATT
This sequence comes from Stegostoma tigrinum, assembly GCF_030684315.1. Taxonomy (NCBI): domain Eukaryota; kingdom Metazoa; phylum Chordata; class Chondrichthyes; order Orectolobiformes; family Stegostomatidae; genus Stegostoma; species Stegostoma tigrinum. The sequence continues at coordinate 3,296,526 of NC_081387.1, forward strand.
ATAATGAGGTCAAGAGCTGAGTGGCCCTTGTGAAACCTAAACTGGGCATCACTGAGCAATTTATTGTTGAACAGGTGCTGCTTGATAGCACTGTTGATGACACCTTCCATCACTTTCCTGATGATCAAGAGTAGACTGATGGGGTGGTAATTGGTTGGGTTTGATTTAACCTGGTTTTTGTGTACATTACATACCTGGCCACAAGGTCAGGTAGATGCCAGTCCTCTAACTACTCAATAGGCAAGGAGAATGGCAAGTTCAGGAAGACAAGTCTTTAATACTACTGCTAGAATGTTGTCATGGCTGATAGCCTTTGCCGTATTCAGAGCCTCCAACCAGTTCTTGATATGACATGCAGTGAATCTAACTGGCTGAAGACTGGTATCTGTGATCCTGGAGACCACCGGAGAAGGCCAATATGGATCATCCACTTGGCACTTCTGGCTGAAGATTGCTGTGAATGCTTCAGCCTTCTCTTTTGCACTGATGTACTGGGCTCTTCCTTTGAGGGTGGGACATTTGTGGACCCTCCTCCTCCAGTCAGTTTTCAATTGTCCACCACCATTCGTGGCTGGATGTGGCAACACTGCAGAGCTTAGCTCTGTGTATAACATTGAAATCCCCTACCTAGAGCACTTTTTATGTCCTTGCCACCTTCAGTGCTTCTTCCAACATGCTCAATATGGATGAGTACTAATTCATCAGGTTCCTGGTAATCAGCAGAAGGTTTCCTTACCCATGTTTATCATGAAGTCATGAGACTTCATGGGATCCAGAGTCAATGTTGAGGGCTCTGAGGGCATATTGTGTCTTTGTCATACATGGCTTAGTTAGCACTCTCATCGCTAAGTCAAAAGTTACGAGGTTTAAGATTCAGTCCAGAGATTTGAGCAATGAGGCTGACACTCCAGTGGAGACTGAGGGAATGCTGCACTTTCAGAGGTACCATCTTTCAGATAAATTAAACCAATCAGGTTAATTTAAAAAATCCCATATCACTGAACTGTCAAAGAGCAAATGAGATATCCCTGATGTCATGGTCAATAAGGATGCCATGATATGCCATGATGAATGTCAGGAAAACAAATTATGTGATCATTATGACATCACTGTTTAGGGGAGTTCACTGTGCAGTATATACTGCATTTCCTAAAAAAAAACCGTAACAAATAACACTTCAAAAATATGTCATTGGTTGTAAAGAGATTTTGAACACCCTGAATTTGTGGAAATTGCTATACAGATACAGGTTTTTTTTTCTTAAGGACACATTCTGCTTCCTGAACTGGAAATTATAAACCCATTGATGGAGAGGGTGACAATGCCAACTGTGAGACTGATCAATATAGTAAATACAGGGCTGTTACTATAGGATCCTTTCAATGAATTGGGACACACTGTGCTGACAAATCAGAGCACTTGGGTTAAGAAAGACAAATTTACTGTGAGTTACAAATCTATACAGAAGATAGATAAAACAGCAGACAAACGCCACCACAATACTAAACTTTGAATCAACCAAAATGACAAAGCATTTGAAAATGACTCAGGATCTTTCCCATTAAATGAAATAAATCTTGGAAGAGTGAAAGGTGAACATACCACACCATTATTACGTTGAGGTAAGATAAGCTGGCGGAACTCAGGTTTGGAGAGACTCACACCCCCACTCCCTCCCCACTGTCAGGACACAGTCCTCCAAGGCAGGAGTACAAATGGTATCCATGGTATTAGTCAAACACCTGTGACCTGAAGAGAATCTGTCTATAATACACATCACCAAAGAAAGCAGCATTTGTTTCTCCCCTATTCCCACTCCCAACAGCAGCTCATTTCAGTAAGACACACATACACATCAGAGGAAACTCTCTCCGAATGCTACAGGCAGAGGTTTCTTTAAAATCCCACATGTTTAGTCTGACGGTCATAACTTACACTAATTTTAATGATAGAGGATGAAGGTCATTTTTTACTTATAAAAAGATATAGAGAATTGAGAAGATTGTGTGTACCTTACAAAATGTTGTCCACTTTGCAATACAACAATGCATTGAACTGCAAACTGTGGATTGTGTAGATTTGGTGGTCAGTTGAGTTTTTGCTTTGGAGGTGACTGAGGTAGATGAATTAGCCATGAATATGATATGTAATATAGACACGAGAGGGTAGTTGATCTTTGATGAGGTGAATAGTCACTGTCAGGTAGATCATAAATAAAATGAAGACTATCACACAGCTTTAACACCAGCCTGGATTTAGAAGGTTTCTGTCTTCTCTTAGCTCCCATTCGTTATCATGGAGCAATAGCAGGTTCAAATCATTGGAGCACATTCACAGAGCCCCGTGGTTTATCAAATAGCTTGATCACTTTGAAATAAGTAATGTAATTTTCTTGCATTTGTCTGGCAAAAAAGACCATGCCAGAGGTTGCTCTGTAAGGTCTAAATCTGAGTTCTGCTCCTCGGATGCTGCTTGGCCTGCTGTGTTCATCCAGCGCTACACCTTGTTATCTCAGATTCTCGAGCAACTGCAGTTCCTACTATTTCTCAAAGTTATAAGTGATGTCTGTATCACTCAATCCATTTGTGGGCCTGATGCTGCTGGACTGATCATCAACTTGTTTGATCAATGATAAATATCCACCTAGCACCAAGCGAACACAGGCCCAAAGTCCAAGAGGAAGAAGATCAATGTCTCAGCCTGAAAACAGCCGGACCCAACAGAGGAATTCCAGGAGCAGCTCACAGCAAAGCTTTATTACAGAATTCACACACAAACAGTTTCTCCCCTATGTGAACATGTTGATGAATGTAGAGGTGTGATTAATTTGAAAATGATTTCTCACACATCATGCATATGAATAGTTTCTTCCCTGTATGAATACATCTGTGTACACAGAGGTGTAATGAAAGCGTCAATCAACAATCAAAATCTTCACTATCCAACTCAATTCCCAACTGTGGGATCAAAATAAAGCGAGCTGCACTAAGCTCCTGAGTCCAGACCAGTTGTGTTCAACCATTGCTGATTCTCAAAGGCAAATCCAGAAAATAAAGAATTAAAAGACAACGTAGGCTGGGTTTGCTTTCCTTTGAACAGAGAAGGCTGAGAGGAATCTGACTGAGGTTTACAAAGTTTTGAGGGGCATAGAAAGATTAGATAGTGAGAAACTTTTTCATCAAGAGAGTGTTGAGCCTCTGGAATTCTCTGCCATTGAAAATGGTTAAGGCCAAAACACTGAATGTTTCCAAAGAGTATGGTATAGTTCTTAGGAATAAAGGGATCAAAGGGCATGAGGAGAAAGTGGGAACAGTGTACTGAGTCGGATAAGCAGCCATGATCATGTTGAATGGCAGAACAGGCTGAAAGGGTTGAATTGTCTGCTCCTGCTTCATGTTTCGACATTTCTCTTTGAAACTTTTCTCCTTAATAGAGGGATCAGTAAATAGGGGCCAGAGTTTTAGTGTCAAGAGAAAGAAGTTCAGAAGGAATTGTGAAACAACTGGTGAATGAGGAAGGTTGACAATATCACAAAAGCTTTATTACAGAGTTCACACACAAACAGTTTCTCCCCTATGTGAATATGTTGATGAATGTAGAGGTGTGATGAATTTGAAAATGATATCTCACACATCATGAATATGAATGGTTTCTCCCCTGTATGATTACATCTGTGTACACAGAGGTGTGATGAAAGCGTAAATGTTTCTTCACATAACTCGCATGTGAATGGTCTCTCTCTTGTGTGAATGTGCTGCTGAGGTACCAGGCTAAGTGACTGTGCATAACTCTTGTGACAAACCTCACACTTTAATGGTTTCTCTCCAGTGTGAATATGTTGGTGTTGCAATAGCGTGGATGACGATGTGAAGGGTCACATGGTTCACACTGGAATGGTTTACTTTCCATGGAGCTGCTCTTGTGTTAACAGTTGGACAACAACTTCACCTTGCAAAATAACAAAGTGTGAAGCTGGATGAACACAGCAGGCCAAGCAGCATCTCAGGAGCACAAAAGCTGACGTTTCAGGCCTAGACCCTTCATCAGAGTGGGGGATGGGGAGTGGGTTCTGAAATAAATAGAGAGGGGGAGCGGACCAAAGATGGAGAGAAAAGAAGATAGGTGGAGAGGAGAGTGTAGATGGGGAGGTAGGGAGGGGATAGGTCAGTCCAGGGAGGACGTACAGGTCAAGGAGGCGGGATGAGGTTAGTAGGTAGGAAATGGAGGTGCAGCTTGAGGTGAGAGGAGGGGATAGGTAAGAGGAAGAACAGGTTAGGGGACAAGCTGGGCTGGTTTTGGGATGCAGTGGGGGGGAGGGGACGAGCTGGGCTGGTTTTGGGGTGCAGGTTAGGGGACCCCACACACCTCACACTTCAGCAGCCTTGCACTTTTTGGAATGAGTCAGTGATTCATGAGGCTCAGTGAATGATTGAAGCTCTCACCAACCTGGAGGCACCAACACTTCTTCCCATCCTCACCCTGACCACCCACAGCTGAACATTTGGAATGGTTGGTTCTGATGAAAGGCTCCACGCCAATGACCTGTTTCAGAGCTGATGATGCCAAAGCTCCCTGACCAAACCAACTTCCAGATGATGGTTTCACCGCCTAACTTTCTCTGTATTAAGCAATGCTGTGAAGGGACTGGATATCTTCCCAGAGTCATGCAGTTGTTCCTTGAGCAATGGTTAGGATCTATTTGTGGTGTCATATCCTCTCTGTGTTCTCCACTGCAGTACAGTGCAATCCTTCGGTAAAACCGGAAGAGGAAACAAGATTTCCTCAAACTCATTTTCCCTCTTTGCCAAAAGGGCTGACTCCACAGTTAGTTCCACAGTGAGCATCTGAGTGGGGGATCAGATGCAAGTCCTTTCTTTTCCCTTATTTGACTGCAACATACTCTTTGATGCCACCAGGGACTTTGGATAGTGACCAATAGCTGACATCACCTACTTAAATAAAGCAGACTACTCTGGATGCTGGAAATATGAAACAAAAATAAGGAAAATGATGGAGAAACTTAGCAAGTCTGAAAGCATTTGTGCGAAGAGAAACAGAGTTAATATTTCAAATCAAATATGACATTTTTCAGAACTTGGTCAATTTCTTTTCACTGCCCAGGTCATCCCAGGTCTCATAATGGCACTGAAACTGAAAGTCAGGCAGAATAAAAAAGGATTACCAAATCACTATGAGCATCAGATATGATTCAATTGATCCACCACAAGGCTTTAATCAAAGCACCCTTTACTCTCAAAATACAACAAAAACAAAAATTGGCCAAACTCTATTGAAATACTTAACAAGATAATTTATTATTTAACCACTAATCATCAACTATTCCAATAGAGGCAGCATTCCATAAACACACCCTTAACTAAGGCAATTCAGCAACGCAGTTATTTTTCTCACGTACTTTCTCTCTCCAGTCCAATACACAGAAACTCCAAAAGAAACAATCTGTCTCTTTTGATTTTTAAGAGGAAGCCTCCCTGTCTAAGACTTCACTCTAGCAGCACAGAACTCAATCTTTCAACCCCAGCAGGCAACAAAAACCTATTCTACCAACTGAAAACAAAACTAAAGCCCTTTTGGATCTGTGTGAGCCTGACCTCACTCACTCATGATTCTTGCGTCTTATTTTAAAAACAAATCCAGGAAGAACTCAAAGCTGGTTACCAACCGCCCGCCTGAAGGATACATTTCACCAGCACTATGACAACACTCCTCTGCAAGAGAAACAGGACAGAACACATTTCTTAAAGGTACAGTATCATCACACTCTCACACAGGATCCATTAAGTGGCAGTGAACAGGAAGTCCTCAAATGTTCAGTTGTAGAACTCTGAGTGATACAAAATAGAAGAACTGGAATTGTGACCACTTTATGAACAGACACATACCATATCCAACTGGGACTACAGTTCTAGTTTTAAAGCTATGTATTATTACAGCCAATTCAGGGTGAGAGAAGCATGATTAAGGTCTGACTACAAAAAAAGCAACTATGAGGGACCCTAATGTAGATCAACAAGCACGGGGACCAATGTGGAATGGGAATCAGCACATGGGAAGCAGAGTTTTGGATGATAAAGTGTGAAGCTGGATGAACACAGCAGGCCAAATAGCATCTCAGTGTTTGGCCTGCTGTGTTCATCCAGCTTCACACTTTATTATCTTGGATTCTCCAGCATCTGCAGTTCCCATTATCTCTGATAGAGTTTTGGATGACTTCTCCCAAAGGATCTCTGAGTTCTCCAAAGACCCGTTCCAGGAACTTTAGACCTTTTCCTCAAACGAACAAAGCCCACTGGCTGAGGTTTTAAAAATCGCTGGAAAAGAAACTGCTTCTGATTGGTTCTTTCCACTGCTCCCTCCCCACCCCGACCCCCACCATGTGGAGCGACTGATGAAAGTGGATCCCATGATCCACGTCACAAGCCCTAATCATCTGGTCATGATCACACTGCAGTTTGTGAGAAGCTGCTAACATTGGATGCCATATTAGCTACTTTATACCATTAACTACATTTCAAGAAGTGCTAAAATCACTGTAAAGTGCTTTTTGATGCCTTGAGATGGTGCAAGTTGATAAATAAATGCAGATATCTCTTTATAATGGAAACTTTATGCTTCCTGTGAATTGGAAATTAAACATCCACAAGAGAGAAAATAGGAGATTTTCTGGTACAATGGGTAGTGTTCCTGCCTCTGAGTTAAAAACTCTGAGTTCAAGTCACAGAACTTGCTGGTTGTGGATTATGTTTCTAATATAGTCAAATAAGTTATTATTAATCTTTAAATCTTTCCAATATTCCTAAAAGTGAAGAATAGCATGGGTGGCCATTATTAAGGCAGAGCGGTGGCCTCTCAAGCTAAACTTATGTCGTCATTTTCACCACTCTGTTCAGACACCTTATAACATACATGGCAGGTGGGACTTGACAGCAGGCCTCCAGGTCCAGATGTGGTACCATACCACTGTGCCACAAGAGCCCCCTGTCTAGCAAACTCTGTTTAGATATTTTCTAGTCAACCTGTTCAGTGATATTATTATACAATATCATGTCCAGAGCTGTGGTAATTGATTTTCCACTCGGGCTCTGTTCAAATGGCCATTTCATGTTCATGTGGCGACCTACACAGTGAATCAGAGAATTGTACAGTACAAAAGGATGAAAAGCTCTGTCATCTGTACCACCCTAACCCTACTACGTACATTACTTCCACTTTCCCACAGCATTCCAGACCCTTGTCTTCTGGATGAATAATATTTTCCTCAAATCCCCTCTAAACATCCTGCCTTTCACTTTAAAATTATGCTCCCTTACTGAACCTTTGCCTAAGGGGATCAACTATGTTCTATTCACCTTGTCCATGCCTCTCATAATCTTATTCACCTTAATTTGATCCCCCTCAACTTTCTCTGCTCCAAAGAAAACTATCCAGCCGCTCTTCATAGCTGAAACGTTCCATCTCAGGCAACAGCTTGTGAATGTCCTCTGCAATCCTTCCAAAGTAATTTGATTCTTCCTGTTGTGTGATGTTTAGAACTGTACACAATAGTCCAGCTGTGCCCTAAACAAAGTTTCTGTACAGCTCCAACATAATTTTCCTATTCTTATAATCTGTGCCTTGACTGATAAAGCCAAACAATCCATATACTTTATTAACTACCCTATTAACTTGTCCAGCCATTTTCAGGGATCTGTGGAAAAGCATTCCAAGATCCCTCTGTTTCTCTGAGCTTCCTGGTGATCTACCATTCATTGAGTATTCTCTTGACTTGTTACTTCTTGCAATGCTATGAAATAACAGAGACTGTCACAGCTCAGTCACTTTCTGCCCTCCACAGACTTTCTAGTTCAGCTCACTGATTGGGAACAAGATTCCTGGCTGATTATCCACGTCCATAGACCAGAAATGCTGAAGCTCATTGAACGATCTTCATCACCAGACAACAAATATTGTGAGACAACAGGGACTGTCACAGCTGCAACACATCCAGTATTTATGATAAAGCTTTACAATAAATTCTTAATAAATGGGAACTTATATTCTTGTTTTAGCTCTGTGAAAGTAATTCTTCTTGAAATATCGCAAAATCATTTTGAACAGTAACTTCTGAACAACCTTACCAAGAAAGCATGTGACTTAAACTAAATGACTATATAAGCTAGCTGGAAGAAAAGTATGGATGTTGAGTGGATAATAACTACCTTGATCAGATTATTGCTCACTGCATATCACACAAGTTCATGAAAGGCCCTAACAATGTTACTTTTGGTCCTGAAAAGTGCCTATCAAAGTCAGGTTATCATGGAATGGTAAGGAATCACAAACATTGAGCAATAGCTGCAAGTTGTTTAATATGCTACTTTGCAGTAGTAACATGAGTAGCTCTCACCACTCACAGGCTATGGCCATCAAGCCAGAAGTATGTCCTGCCTATCTTATAAATGAGTAGATATGAATTTCAGTGCTAGTATGACAGTAGGTATTCTTTCCATGGACTGCTGGCTCATATGAAACAAAGATATATTTTTGGCTAATAAAATGTGAGGCTGGATGAACACAGCAGGCCAAGCAGCATCTCAGGAGCACAAAAGCTGACGTTTCGGGCCTAGACCCTTCATCAGAGAGGGGGATGGGGGGAGGGAACTGGAATAAATAGGGAGAGAGGGGGAGGCGGACCGAAGATGGAGAGTAAAGAAGATAGGTGGAGAGAGTGTAGGTGGGGAGGTAGGGAGGGGATAGGTCAGTCCAGGGAAGACGGACAGGTCAAGGAGGTGGGATGAGGTTAGTAGGTAGCGGGGGGTGCGGCTTGGGGTGGGAGGAAGGGATGGGTGAGAGGAAGAACCGGTTAGGGAGGCAGAGACAGGTTGGACTGGTTTTGGGATGCAGTGGGTGGGGGGGAAGAGCTGGGCTGGTTGTGTGGTGCAGTGGGGGGAGGGGACGAACTGGGCTGGTTGAGGGATGCAGTAGGGGAAGGGGAGATTTTGAAACTGGTGAAGTCCACATTGATACCATATGGCTGCAGGGTTCCCAGGCGGAATATGAGTTGCTGTTCCTGCAACCTTCGGGTGGCATCATTGTGGCAGTGCAGGAGGCCCATGATGGACATGTCATCAAGAGAATGGGAGGGGGAGTGGAAATGGTTTGCGACTGGGAGGTGCAGTTGTTTTTTGCGAACTGAGCGGAGGTGTTCTGCAAAGCGGTCCCCAAGCCTCCGCTTGGTTTCCCCAATGTAGAGGAAGCCGCACCGGGTACAGTGGATGCAGTATACCACATTGGTAGATGTGCAGGTGAACCTCTGCTTGATGTGGAATGTCATCTTGGGGCCTGGGATGGGGGTGAGGGAGGAGGTGTGGGGACAAGTGTAGCATTTCCTGCGGTTGCAGGGGAAGGTGCCGGGTGTGGTGGGGTTGGAGGGCAGTGTGGAGCGAACAAGGGAGTCGCGGAGAGAGTGGTCTCTCCGGAAAGCAGACAGGGGAGGGGATGGAAAAATGTCTTGGGTGGTGGGGTCGGATTGTAAATGGCGGAAGTGTCGGAGGATAATGCGTTGTATCCGGAGGTTGGTAGGGTGGTGTGTGAGAACGAGGGGGATCCTCTTGGGGCGGTTGTGGCGGGGGCGGGGTGTGAGGGATGTGTCGCGGGAAATGCGGGAGACGCGGTCAAGGGCGTTCTCGATCACCGTGGGGGGAAAGTTGCGGTCCTTAAAGAACTTGGACATCTGGGATGTGCGGGAGTGGAATGTCTTGTCGTGGGAGCAGATGCGGCGGAGGCGGAGGAATTGGGAATAGGGGATGGAATTTTTGCAGGAGGGTGGGTGGGAGGAGGTGTATTCTAGGTAGCTGTGGGAGTCGGTGGGCTTGAAGTGGACATCAGTTACAAGCTGGTTGCCTGAGATGGAGACTGAGAGGTCCAGGAAGGTGAGGGATGTGCTGGAGATGGCCCAGGTGAACTGAAGGTTGGGGTGGAAGGTGTTGGTGAAGTGGATGAACTGTTCGAGCTCCTCTGGGGAGCAAGAGGCGGCGCCAATACAGTCATCAATGTACCGGAGGAAGAGGTGGGGTTTGGGGCCTGTGTAGGTGCGGAAGAGGGACTGTTCCACGTAACCTACAAAGAGGCAGGCATAGCTGGGGCCCATGCGGATGCCCATGGCCAGTTCACAATAAATAAAGTATTGACTACACCATTCTCAACTTAACAGAAAAGGGTGGTTTTCTGGCTAATTTCTCAGAACAATATCTTTACCTATCAGTGACAATCTGTCTGATTTAAAATTTGTACAAGCTTAACAATTTTCTGTCACTGATCATTAACTTAGCCACTATCCATAGCAATGTCTCTATGAATCAGAGTTCACTTGCCAACCAGCACTCTTCACTCACACAGTCTGAATGTTGCATCTCCTTGAATTTGACATTTCTTGTAAATTCTCCTGATGAGTGCACGACCATAGATTTTGATAAAATATGTCTTTTTTGGCAGTACTTGAATTCTGCACAACCGAATGACTATGTTATAGGCACAGGGAGGTACTGGATAAAAACTGATTCTTAAGTATATTTCAGAGATCAGATTTAAACATGGCTTTGACTGTTGTTAAGAATTTTCCAGAAACTGAAGACAATATTTACAAAGACAAATGGAAAGTGAGGAGAAAAAAAAAGAGCAATGGAAGGAGAAATGGAATGAAAAGATCTGGATCTTCAAAGAGGCTGAGAACTCAACAACATGACCTGCTGAAAGATAAGCTTCGAGTAAAGTAAGGAAAGGAAAAGGGCATAGTAGCTTGGAGGATGATCCTGATTCCAATGAGGTCTTTGATTTGACCAGAAATTTACATTAGTGACTAAATTTACAGAGAATGGTGTGGAAAGATGTTTCAGTTCATTTGAAAAAGTAGCTGGAAAGATGAAGTGGTCAAAATAATTTTGGTCCTTAATTTTATAGAATGTCTTGACAGGTACAGCTATGAGCGTGTATACCAGTTTGTGAGAAGAGCAATCGGCGAGCTATAAAACTGTTAAAAAGGCAATATTCAATCCTATTGGATTGTCCCTGAAGCTTATCAATTAAAACTTAGCCCTATAAGCAGGAAATCTAATCACTCATTTAAAATAATTTCAAAGCCAAAAAAAGGATTAGTAGTTGTTTTACAGAAAAAGAGTGAATGTGAGAGATATCATGATTATGGAAGAATTTGTTAATAGTAGTCCAGTAGTCCTTAAGACTTATTTGTACAAGTATCAAGTATCAAAAGTCTGAGAAACACCAATTATGACAGATATACGTGTTTCCAACACAGAAAATTACATGTAGGGAAATATTCATAAAGAATCAACAAAGAATATGAGAAGTAGAAATTCTGGGGAAGGGAAACATATCCATTTTAGGCAATAAATAAAAGGACACCAAAATAATAAAGGAGAAAGCCTTGAACATGTAGTGACAAAAAGGATGACATAGATTTATACAGTCATTAAGTCCAACTCATCCATGCAACCAAGTTTCCCAAACTAAACTAATCCCATTTGGCTGCATTTGGCCCATATCCCTCTATATCATTCCTATTCATGTACCTGCCTAAATGTCTTTTAAATGTTCTAATTGTACCTGTATCTGCCGTTTCCTCTGGCAGTTCATTTGAATACACAACCTTTGTGTGAAAAGGTTGCCCCTCCGGTCACTTTTAAATTTGATGTACTAAAGCTATTTGATGCAAGTTAAATGCTCAACCCAATACAGTTGTAGGAACACTGAACAGAAAAGAATGTACTAGGTAAGAAATGGGTATTAAAATAGCAATGCTGGTACAGGAGATATATGTTCCCTTGGGATATACTGGGAAGTGGTGCCTCTGGACAGTCAAGAAAATTCTTCATTGATATTGATAAAGAAAATCACTGAATATTTTATTTCATGGGAAGGGGTTTTTCCCCATACTTATATTCAAGAAGCTAAAGCTATAAAGATATTGAGAGTTACTGGAGCAAGACAGTTACTAATGCTGGCTGATGATACAATTTGTCATCCAGAGGGGTTAATGAGGAAGGAAATATTACCTGAAAATATATGTGGAGGTTACAAACTGATTCCATTATATAGAGTTATACCAAAAAGTGAATAGTGAGTAAAGATGTTGTAGTTGGAGTAGTGCAACAAATCCTATAAGAGGAACTGATTTTATCTTGGGAAACAACCTGTTTGATTCCAGAATATTGACCTCACTGCAGGCATTGGGATAGTTTCCTGACTGTGATATGACTAAATCTTGAGCACACTGAATTAGAAGTAGATTGGAAGAGATGTTTAGAAAGGGAAATGACTTGGAAATTCAGTTATCTGACAGGCTTTTCGAAAACTTAAGTAAAAAGGATGAAGTAAAAAGAATGAGGCTTATAGGTTTAACCCATCTTCTTTAAAGAATGCACAAGACAGATCTTGATCAAAAAATATCAGACAGCCTACTCAGAAATTAAATCAAAACCAATAACTGAGTATTATTATTTAAAACATAAAATGGTAATGAGGAAACAGAGAACACTCCAAATATCAGCCAATAAGGAATGGGCATTGGTCAATCAGGTCGTGGTTCCAAATGAATATTATAACAAAATTTTATGATTGGCTCACAAAATTTCAATGCCAGCTCACTTAGGTAGGAAAATTTATCCTAAGGTACGAAAACATTTTTGTTGAACAACACAATTACATAAAGATTTTGCCAGATATGCCATTCATGTTGGGTAGTGGGGAAATCCCAACCATCAATTCAACTTGCATTTTTAATTCCAATGCCAGTTCTTGAAGAACAGTCACCAGCGCCTTAATAGATTGTGTAAAACTCCCACTGAGATCAGGATTGGGAATTACAGCTTTTTAACAATTATGTACGTATCAACAAGATCTCCTGAAACAGTACGTTTGGGGAAAATTATGACCAAAAAAATGGGAGTGGAAAAGTTATCCTAATTTTTTTTTAAGAAAATATGGATTACACAAAGAAATCCAATCATACTAAGATTCAAACTTTATGTCATAAGTATTCAAATAAGTCATAAATAGTCGAAATAATTTAAATCTGAAGATTATCAGCTCCAATCTCAAGGAGCATTTGATCAACAGCATTGAACTTTAGGGGCCATACTTTGAGCTGACTGTCAATAATACCCAACTGATTGAGAAAAGGAATTCCCTTGCTACAGTTTGCCATTAACTATGCTGTGATGATTCCACAACATTCAGTCCTTTTGAAGAGGCTTATGGATGAGCTAAGAGGATCCCTTAAATCGTGCAACAACAATTTGTTAACCAAACTTTCCAAACGGCCCTACATAAAGAAGGTAGAGGCCCCATAGTCCTACCAGACCGGAGGGTTGTTCTCTCATTAGAAAGGAATGATTGGTCATAGTTTAACCCGAAGGTCACCATACCTCAGGCTAGGGGAGATTGAGGAGAGTCCTTTGTGGTAACCTTGGCTAGCTGCACTGCAGTGATGCCAACAGCAAGGTTTCAATTTCTGCAGTGGCTGAGATTACTTTAAAGGACTCTCCTTCTCAAATTTTACACTTAATCAAAGGAGAAACCGAGGAAACATTATTCCAGGAATATTTGGATCGACTATGACAGATGTCAATCAGACAGTCCACCCACTCTAAGTTAACGAAGTGTGGAGCTGGATGAACACAGCAGGCCAAGCAGCATCTTAGGAGCACGAAAGCTGACGTTTCAGGCCTAGACCCTTCATCAGAAAAAAAGCTTTTTTTTCTGATGAAGGGTCTAGGCCCGAAACGTCAGCTTTCGTGCTCCTAAGATGCTGCTTGACCTTCTGTGTTCATCCAGCTCCACACTTTGTTATCTCGGAGTCTCCAGCATTTGCAGTTCCCATGATCTCAGCCCACCCACTCTGCCCATTCCATCCTCTTCCTCTTCCTCTTCCAGAGCTGGTTCACTTCCTATAGGACTGAAAACCAAGTGAGGAGATGGTGAGTGAAGGAGCAGCTTGTATACAAATTGTATCCCATAATATCAATACCAATCTTCAGACAGTCTGATATGCAGGTGGTGGAAATGTCCCTTATGCTGTGTGAGAAGAGCTGTTATGCGGCACTTTCAACTGAACAGCCAGCTCTTTCAGTAAAGCAGGAGAAGGCATTCGAGGAAGTCATGTTTCCTTTTCTGTTTTTCAGGATTGCACGTACCACACCAGAAAATACAGACGAATAAACACATCAAACAGATGCTGACCATCACCCAACTGCACAACTCTGGGACGACATCCAGTCCCTTCACAGCATTGCTCAGCACAGAGAAGGTTAGGCAGTGAAACCATCAACTGGAAATTGCTTGCATCTGTGGAGTTTTGACATATCGACAGATCTGAAACTGGTCAGTGGTGTTGAACCTTCCATCAGAAACAATCTTTCGAGGGGTTCGGTGTGGGTGATTGGTCAGGATGGGAATAAATGTGAGTAGCTTGAAGTATGATGAAAGCTTCAATCATTCTTTGAGCCTGATGAACTACTGACTCATTCCTAAAGAGAAGAGGTTGTTCAAATATGACAAGCTCTTGGAGAAGATATATGCACATTTGGAAGAAAATGGACTAGTTAGCGACAGGCAGCATAGTTTCAAACAGGGATGATCATGTCTCACCAACTTGATCAAATTTTCTGAAGAGGTGACAAAGATAGTTGATGAGGGAAGAGCTGTGGATATAGTTTATATGGACTTTAGTATTGATGCAAAAACTAAAATCACATGGGATTCGGGGTGGGCTGGCTAGACCATTACAAAACTGGCTTTGTCATTAGAAGACAGAGGCTAGCGATGGGATCCTGTCTTTCAGAATGAAGACTGGTAACTAGTGGTGTTCCACAGAAATCACTCTTAGGTCCTCTGTTGTTTGTAGTATGTATACATGATCTGGAGGAAAATGTGGGTGGTCTGATTAGTAAGTTTGTAGATGACACTAAGATTGGCGGAGTCGCTGACAATGTCCATGATTGTGAAAGGAGACAACAGGATATAGATAGATTGGCGACTTAGGCCCAGAAATGGCAGATGGAGTTTAATCCAGGCAAATACGAGGTTTTGCATTTTGCAGGATCAAATTTAAGTGCAAATTATACTATTAATGGCAGAACTCTTAGAAACATTGACGCACAGACGGATCTGGGTGTGTAGATCCACAGTTCACTAAAAATGGCAACACAACTGGACAAAGTGATTACGAAGGCATATGGCATGCTTGCGTTCATCGGCCGGGGCAGAGAATGCAAGAGTCGGCTAACCATGTTGCTGCAGAGGTAGCGGGATCATTGCCTGCATTCTCCACTCCCTTTGGGTGACATGGTGGCTCAGTGGTTAGCACTGCTGCGTCACATCACCAGGGACCTGGGTTTGATCCCACACTAGAGTGACTGTCCGTGTGGAGTTTGCACATTCTCCCTGTGTCTGCGTGGGTTTCCTCCAGTACTCCGGTTTCCTCCCACAGTCCAAAGATGTGCAGGCAAGGTGGATTAGCCATGCTAAATTGCCCGTAGTGTTCAAGGACGTGCAGATTAGGTGGAATGGGCGTGTTTGGGATGCTCTGAGGGTCTGTGTGGACTGGTTGGGCCAAAAGGCCTATTTCCATACTGTAGGGATTCTGTGATTCTGTGATAAGCCTCTTGAGTCTATGCTAGTCCAAAACAAGTAACTAATGATCCTAATCCCATTTTCCAGCACTTGGCCACAGTTTTGAATGTCTTGGCATTGCAAACGCATGTCTCAATACTTCTTAAATGTTATGAGGGTTTCTGCCTCTACCATTCTTATAGACAGTGAGTTCTAGGCTGGAAAGGGGTGATGTTAAAGAGTAGGAAGTAGGTGCAGCACAGAGGAACTACGAAGAGCAGAAGAAAATCACCTATACAGCGTATTCAAAAAGAACGGGTACCCAATGAACACAGTCCGCCGATTTCTCAGCAACAAACCCAAACAAACAGACAAAACGGGCCCAGAAACCATAACCACTCTCCTCTACATCAAAGACATCTCAGAAATGACTGCCAGACTACTCAGATTTCTTGGCATCATGGTAGCCTACAAACCCACCAACACACTAAAACAGCAGCTAATGAACTTAAAAGACCCTATACGGACAACAAGCGAAACGAACGTCATCTACAAAATACCTTGCAAGAATTGTGACAAACATTACATTGGACAAACAGGCAGAAAGCTAGCCACTAGGATACACGAACATCAACTAGCCACAAAACGACATGACCCACTATCACTAGTATCCTTACATACAGCTAAGGAAAGACACCACTTAGATTGGGACAATACATCCATCCTAGGACAAACCAAACAGAGACACGCACGAGAATTCCTAGAAGCATGGCATTCCAACTGGAACTCCAATCACAAACACATTGACTTGGAGCCCATCTACCACCCTCTGAGAAAAAGAACAGGAAATAACATCAACACAGGAAATGACATCACCAACCCAAGGAAACCTAAACACATAAATAGAAAGCAGGACATAACACCAGCGCTTCACCAGAGGCTCACTGAAGATGTTACCTAGAATGGTGATGAAACATCTGAAAACGAACCTTCCTGCTCAGCGAGCAGACTTACATCCAGAACTTCAACCTGAGCTACAAATCTTCTCAAAACTCATTTGATTAACTTGTTTAATCATCTTAAAATTTCAGATCATCTCTTAATTTTCAAGAGAATGTAAGATCAGTCTGTGTAAGCTATCCTCAAAATGTAAACCTTTTAACTCAAAGAGCATTCTGGTGAATCTATGTTGTGCTCTCTCCAAAGCCAATATATCCTTCCTGAGGTGCAATGTCCACCACTGAACACAGTTCTCCAGATGGGGTCTCAACAGAGCTCTGTACAACAGCAACGTAACTTCCACAAGGAAGTTGGTTTAGGGGAGGAGAAGTTGTAGGTTATTTTTTCTCTTCAGGACGCACCTGGAATAATGAGCAGTTTTGACAGAGGAAAGCAGGACCACTAAAGCTTGATGTGGATCAGTCAGATCTGGAAATGGATGGATAAATCAGGTGTGATAAGATATGCTCAAATCTTCACTCCTTGGGCTTGAGATGCAAGGAGATTGATCAGGAAGAATGAAATGTAAAGGTAATTTGGGGAATGAAGGTGCAGGAGAGAATTGGAATGGTCTAAATACAGGGAGGGAGTGATTAAATCAGATTGACAGTGACAAAAGCACTGTGGTGAATGGAAAGCCAAAGGGCAGGGAGTTGGCAAGTAAAAAGGACCATCCAGCTCATCTGTGGAAGGAGGATCTTCCAGGAATGGACACTGATTGGTCTATGGGCCCATGTGATCAATGGATCTCTGTAACCATTGGTGGGTTTGTACAATGGAAATATGGTCAACCCTGTGTCACTGAAGTTCAGTGTCATTTCAGACCATTGGAATTGGGAGCCAGACTAAAGGACAGGGATTTCAAAGAAATATTCTGAGAGGATTTCCTCTGATCTGAGTGTGTGTGTCTCATCGTAAAGTGAGCCAGCTCTCAGGAGCGGGTATGGGGGAAAATCAGACCCTGCTTTAGTTGGTGATGTGGATTATAGATAGATCCTCTTCACATGATTAGTGTTTGACGAATACCGTAGAGAATGTTTGTACTTGCCCGTCTGGAAGGACTACTATCCTGAGTATTGGGAGGGAGTGGGGGTGAGTCTCTACAGACCTAAGTTCCTTCAGCCCATAATAGCTTAATGTAATAATGGTGTTATGTGTTCACCTTCCATGATTCATTTCGTGTTCTGGGAAGATGTTTCATCATTCTCAAATGGTTTGTTATTTTGGTTGATTCAATGTTTGTTGTAAGCTGAATATTGTGTTGTTACTTCTTTGCTGTTTTATTAATCTTCTGCATAGATATATAAATTGCAATTTTCTTTTACATTAACCCAAGTGCCTGTTTTGTCAGAATGGTGTGTTCCTATTCTCTGAAACACTCAGGATCCTATAGTTAGAGTCCTGTATACAATATATTTATTGGTCAATGTCATTGTGGGCTGGGATGCAGCCTTCATCAATGGCTTTATAGCTTCCAGTTGACAGGAAGCCGAAATTCCCAAGAAAAATGGGAAGACTTGCATTAATATATCAACATTCATAAACCCAGCCCACCTGAAAGGAGATGACCAATCTGAGAAAGGGTCACTGGACCTGAAACGTTAACTGATTTTTTTCATCACAGATGCTGCCAGATCTGCTGGGCTTTTCTTTAAACTTCTGTTTTTGTACCTGAAAGCAGCTTTATCACACACACAGCCTATCTGAAAACACTCTCTCTCCAGTTAAGCTTTTGAGAGGTGAAGTCAATGTTGTAATTTAGGAAGCAGCAGACAGTTTACAAAAACAAACTCATGTGTGATAAAGACCAGAAAATCTCTTTTCGTGACATTAATGGTGAGAACCATTTTGACTAGAAGACTGAGGCATCTCTCCTACTCTTCCAAAATGTATAATAATTGAATAGTTTACATTCATCTGATTTTATATCCAATTTTAGATATTCTCATAATACCAAATAGCTTTCCTCTTGAAATCACGACTATCAAGTTCTAACATGCCTCTTCTAAACCAAAATGGATACAAGACTAGTCTGTGAAATCTTTCCTCATAAGACAATATAATCATTCCAGGTATTAGTCTGGTAAATCTTCTCCAAACAGGGGTCTTTCTCCTGTTTGATTTGGTTCTGCTCCCAAACACGCATCTAAGGACATCAAGGTCAGTGACACATGAGTATTTGAGTGACTGAGGCAAGTGAGTCGTGATCCTGATCAGGGTGTGAGTGACCCGAGTTAATCCAACACTCCAGGGCCAGTTTAGGTGGAGCTGGACTACTCTGTGCTCTACCTTCTCCGTGAATGTTTGATGGGACAGTGTAAATGTGGAGAATTTGTTCCATCCCCATTTTAAATATGGAGATTATTTTTATTTACTAATGAGATGTGGGCGACACTTAATTGTCCATTTCTGATTACCAAAAGAGCACTTAAGAGTCATAAACTTTACAGTGGATATAGAGTCATATGTAAATCAGACCAAGTAAGGCCAACAGTCTTAAACGTAGATAAATCCCTGGGACCTGATCAAGTGTATCCAAGGACAAGGCTCCGCACAGTAGACTGGTTAGTAAAGTTCGATCATATGGAATCCAGGAAGAGCTAGCCAAATATATACAAAATTGGCTTGACAGTAGGAGACAGAGTGGTAGTAGTGCATTTTCAGATTGAAGATCAGTGACCGGCAGTGTTCCACAGGGATAGGTACCGGATCCACCGTTGTTTGTCATTTATAGAAATAATTGGATGAGAAAATAGGAAGCAGGGTTTGTATAAAAACCAAGAGAACTACGGATGCTGTAAATCAGGAATAAAAACAAGGTTGCTGGAAAAGCTCAGCAGGTCTGGAAGCATCAGTGAAGGAGAAAACAGAGTTAATGTTTTGAGTCCGGTGACCCCACCTCAGAACTGATGGTGGCTGGGAAAACATCCGTTTACATGCAGAAAATGGGGAAGTGGGTGGGGTAGGGAGTAAACGATAGGATAGAGCCCAAAGAGAGAGAAAGACAGTTGGACAGACAAAGGAGATGCTAACAATGAGGCTGGAGGGCGAATAGTTGTTAATGGGGACTGTTGGTGACTAACAACAAGGGGTGTGTAATGGCAGGCCATGTGATAACAGGGCCTGGTGTGTGGGGTAGGGGGCTGGGACATGGGAGTGTTTATGCCCTGAAATTATTGAACTCGATATTAAGTCCGGAGGGCTGTAGGGTCCCCAAGCGGAAAATGAGGTGATGCTCCTCCAGCTTGGATTAGGCTTCACTGGAACACTGCAGCAAGCCAGGGACAGAGATGTTGGCCAGGGAGCAGGGTGGTGCATTGAAGTGGCAGGCAACGGGTAGTTCAGGATCTTTTTTGCAAGCAGAACGTAGATGTTCTGCGAAGTGGTTGCCAAGTCTATGCTTCATTTCCCCAATGTAGAGGAGACCACGTTGTGAGCAGTGAATGCCGTCGACTAGATTCTGGGAAGTGCAGGTGAAGTGTTGCTTCACGTGGAAGGTATGTTTAGAACCTTGGATACTGGGGAGGGAGGAGGTAATTGGGCAGGTGTTGCACCTTCACTGGTACAGGGGAAAGTGCCGTAGGACTGCAGGGAGGTGTTGGGGGTGAAGGAAGTGTGTACTTGGGTGTCCTGGAGGGAACAGTCCCTGCGGAATGCAGACAAGAGAGGGGAGGGGAATATGTGTCTGGTGGTGGCATCCTGCTGGAGGTGTCAGAATTGGCGTCTGATGATCTTCTGGATGTGGATGCTGGTGGGATGGTAGGTGAGGATAAGGGGAGCCATATCGCTGTTGTGGGAGAGAAGAGAAGGGGTGAGGGCAAACGTGCAGGAGATGGGTCGGACCTGGTTGAGGGCTCTGTCGACCACAGAGCTGGGGAACCCTCGGGTGAGGAAGAAGGTGGACATTTCAAAAATTCCTTTGTCGATGTTGGCCTCATCTGAACATACACGACAGAGACGGAGGAACTGAGAGAATGGGATGAGTGTGAGGATGTCTAGTCCAGGTAGCCGTGGGAGTCAGTGGATATTAGTGGCCAGTCGATCCCAAAAAATGGAAATAGAAATGTCCAGAAAGGGAAGGGAGGAGTCAGATTTAGGCCAGGTAAAAGTGAGGGCAGGGTGGAAATTGGAGGTGAAATTGATGAAGTTTTCGAATTCCAGACGAGAGAGGGAAGCAGCACCAATGATATCATCAATGTATCAGAGAAAGAGTTGTGGGTGGGGGCCAGAATAGGACTGGAACAAGAAACATTCCACATACCCCATGAAGAGACAGGCATAACTAGGACCCATGGCAACCTCTCCTACCTGAAGAATATGAGGAGTTGAAAGAGAAGTTGTTGAAGGTTTGAGCATGGTTTGTATGTTTGTGGATGACACCAAAATTGGTGGTGTAATGTACAGTGAAGATAGTTATCTAAAAGTACAACGGATCTTGATCATCTGGGCCAATGGGCTGAGAAGCGGCAGATGGAGTTTAATTTAGTTAAATGTGAGGTGTTACATGTTGGTAAGACAAACAAGGGCAACACACACAGTTAATGGTAAGGCCCTGGAGAGTATAGTCAAACAGAGACCAAGGGGTGCAGGTATATAATTCCTTGAAAGTGGTGTCACAGGTAGACAGGTGGTTGGCACACTTGGCTTCATTGGTCAAAGCATTGAGTGGACTATCATGTTGTAGCCATACAGGATGTTGGTGAGGCAACTTTTGATGTACTCTATACAGTTCTGGTTATCCTGCTAGAGGAAGGATATTATTGACTTGGAAAGAATGCAGAAAACATTGACAAAATTGTTTTGGAATTGGAAGGTTTGAGTTAAAAGGTGGGGCTGCATAAATTGGCACATTTTTTCATGGAGCAGAGATGTTCAGGGGTGACCTTATAAAGGTTGATAAAATCATGAGAGGCACAGATCGGGTGAATAACAAAGTTCTTTTCCCCCAGGTAGGGGAGTCCAAAGCTAGAGTGCATAAGTTTAAGATGAGAGAGGAAAGATTTAAAAGGGACTTGATGGCAACTTTTTCACAAAGTAAGTGGTGCATATATGGAATGAACTACCAGAGGAAGTGGTAGATGCAGGTACGGTTACCACATTGAAATCTCTGTCAAACATTTACTGCAGCTGCAATAAGTGAGGTTTTATTTAGATGGGACAATGACAAGTTTAAATCTCCACCTGATCTACTGCCCAAAGTCACCTCCATTTCACTGGTCAGTTTCCCAAGCTTCGGGAAACGCATGTTGCCGCAGAAATATTTGGATTGGCTGTGAGAGATGTCAATCAGAGAGCCCACCCACTCTGCCCATTGTCTTCTCTTCCTCTTCCAGAGCTGGTTCACTTCCTATAGGGACTGAAAACCAAGTGAGGAGATGGTGAGTGAAGGAGCAGCTTTTATACAAATTGTATCCCATAATATCCACACCAGTCTTCAGGCAGTCTGACTGTCCTTTGGGTAATCAGGGGTGGAAATGTCCCTTATGCTGTGTGAGAAGCTCCAGCTGAGAGAGCTGTTTACTCGGTGCTTTGTGCTGAGCTGTTTGACTGGAGCTGTGTGTTGGATATTGTGTGTGTTTATTGGAGGCATTTCCCCTTTGATTTCCAACCTCAGTCTTGTTGATGGCTAGTTCCTCAATATGAGAAGGTGGGGTGTCATTATCTGAGTCGGGCAGAGTGTCTAAGGATTTGTATTGATTTCCTTTTGTTGAGGTATGTGTGTGTTGGGAGTTAGCTATTATCCTGTCGACGGTTAATTGGTGAATTAATTGAGGAAAATGCACCACATTTTCCCATGCCCTAGTGATCATAAAACTCGAAGACAAAGGAGCAGAAGTAGGCCATTCAGTCACGTCCCCCTCATGCGCTAGTCAGTCACCTGAACGTCTCAGTTGCTTATGACTCACCCATCCATCCAATCACTTCCACAATCTCCCTGCCCCACCAGTCACTCCCAGGACTCCCAGTTTACCTCCTGCAACCCTAGACATAATCCAAGAATCCTATCACTCTCAGGAGGCCCACTGATTCCCCAATTAACAAATAGGTGCTTCCAAGCAATTGACCAATTAGGATCTCTGTGACGCCAAGTGATCAGTTTCATAAAGATCTGTTCAAGGGCCAGGCTTCAAGGAAAGAAAAGTTCACAGCAGCCTGGCATCCTCATCCTGAATCACTCTCATCCCTGTCCTGATCCACGCCCCCCACCACCACCACCACCCCCCCACAACTACTGCAAGTCACCTTAACTCCTCCTCACCACCACCACATCGCTGATGCATGCTCATCACCATCTCACCCACCTTCCCTCCTTCACCTGTACTCTCCTTCACCCGATTCTCACACCCTGTCTGTCCCCATCCCGACTCTCAGTCCTTCTCAGCCCCTGGCCCGACTCTCAAACCCTCTTGCTTTGTTGCTTTCACCTGCTCATTTCTGGCCCCCTGTCACCCCTCATCACTGGTTCTCTCGAAATTCCTTATGCTCAGCGTTACCTTCAGCCCAATTCACCTTTATCCTAAACACAACAATTGTCCTTACCCACTCCCCTCAACCCTGACCCGAATGTAGTTACCTGGTTTGATTATCTTCTCCCCATTCCTGGTCCAACTCTCACCGCTTGCCCCCAGCCTGACTGTCACAGCCCAGCCCAGCCCAACCATTTCCCACATTCCCTAATCATTCATTGCCTGATTCTTCTCCCTTTCCTACATGGCCTGGTCTAACTCTCTTTGTACTCCACCACCCACCAACTGCCCACTTGATGATCTGACTTCCCTCTTTCACAAGTCAGAGTCTCCCTGAAAACTTGCATCCCTTTTCACAGACTTCCCACCATGGCATAG